>NC_139461.1:140580833-141226666 GCF_057233095.1 Heloderma suspectum | reverse complement strand
ACCTGTCACACAAATATGAGGTTATTATTATCTTGTTTCCCACCTCCCAGCTGAGCAGAGCAGAGCTGAGCAAGCTGCTCCATTTGGTCCAGGGACTACAGAAGCAACCAAGCTCCCAGAGAGCGAGCGACCAGAGTGAGCGAACAGGGGGAGCAAACAGGAGTTGGCTAGGGGAGTTGCAGTGGTTGAAGAGACAAAGGTAGGGGTGGACGAAAGTCACTTACCTTTTCTCGCAGCTTGTTCGCGGTGGGGGGGAGCGCTTCGCTGCTCCCCCTGCGAAGTTCAGGCCGGGGGGGGAGGCTTCCCGCCTCGCCCGGCCGAAATTCAGGCCGGGGGGGAGGCTTCCCGCCTCGCCCGGCTGAAATTCAGGCCGGGGAGGAGGCTTCCCGCCTCGCCCGGCCGCGAACACGAAAGTAAAAAAAAAAACAAAAACACGTCCCCTGATAGGCTACGTGACGATTCACGTAGCCTATCATGGCTAGATCTGGAAAGTCAGCCGTGATAGGCTACGTGAATCGTCACGTAGCCTATCACGGGTGACTTTAAAAAAAAAAAGCGCGTACACGAATGGCGGCCCCCATAGGGAGCTGCCATTCGCGTTCCTTATTTAGTTGCTGTAGTCTACGTAAATGTTTACGTAAATAAACGTAAATAAGGAACGGGAATGGCGGCTCCCTATGGGGGCCACCATTATCCGTACACACTTTTTTTTTTTTAAAATTCACCCGTGATAGGCTACGTGACGATTCACGTAGCCTATCACGGCTGACTTTGCAAATCTAGCCGTGATAGGCTACGTGAATCGTCACGTAGCCTATCAGGGGACTTTTTTTTTTTTCTTTGATTGCAATGGCGGGGGCGGCAGCCGGTCGAAAGACCGGCTGCCGCACCTGCCCCGCTCGAACACCGGACGAACTGCCAGCCGGACCCGCCGCCGGGAGGGACATTCAGGGAAGGTAAGTCCCGTCCCGGGGGGGGTGCGGGGTGCGGGGGGGTGCGGAGGATTTCTCCCCGAAACTTGTTCGGGGGGCCGAACACGTTGGCGCTCGGCCCCCCGAAGTTTCGGGGAGAAATTCTCCGCCATCCCTAGACAAAGGAGACAAAGATTAAGAGGTAAGTGGGCTGCAGGAAGCCCAGGGGACTGCCCTTTATCCTTCTGAGTGGCTGTGAGCTCACCAGGTGCTTCTGAGAGCTCCAACTGAATTGGGTGTGTGTGGCCTGAGTACTCCCAGCAGTTGAGTGGGCGGGAAGCTTCAGTCTGTTTCCTGCCTCCCAGCTGAGCAGAGCAGAGCAGAGCAGAGCAAGCTGCTCCAGCTGGTCCAGGGACTACAGAAGCAAGCAAGCTCCCAGAGAGGGAGTGACCAGAGCAAGCGAACAGGGGGAGCAAACAGGAGTTGGCCAGGGGAGTTCGGCAGTGGAGGTCAAGGGGGAGGCCCCTAACCTTTTCTCTTTTTTTCATTTTTTCATTTAATTTCATTTTTTAACTAACTTTTTTTTCATTTATTTGTCATGTAACACACACTTCCACACCAGTGGGACTCTGCTTTTAACCTCTACTCAGTAGAGGAGCAGGCATGGGCTAGTCTAGAACAATCACAAAGCTAGACACAAAAAGGGGAAAGAGGCAATGGAAGGACAAGACTCTCTAGTGGTGGTGACCTGCAAGGTGTGTGCAATGTTTGTTTTCTTGCCTGAGAACAACCTGGCCTACACCTGCAACAAGTGCAAGTTGATCACGCTGCTGGAAGAAAAAGTAAGTGGACTGGACACATACAGGAAGTGGAAAGAAGGCCAAGTAACAAAGGAAGAGTACAGGCAGGTAGCACAGAATTGCAGGGATGGTGTCAGGAAGGCTAAAGCTGAGAACGAGCTGAGGTTAGCGAGGGATGCTAAAAACAACAAAAAGGCTTTCTTCAGCTACATGCATAGTAAAAGGCAGAGGAAAGAAATGGTTGTTCAGCTATTAAATAAGGATGGCAAAACGATAACAGATGACAAAGAAAAGGCAGAGGTGCTCAATTCCTACTTTGGCTCAGTCTTCTCCCAAAAGAGGGTCTATGATGCCCCTGGCAAAGGCGAAGTACAGGCTGAAGGGGCAGGATTGCAGCTTCAGATCGATAAGCATATGGTCAAGGAACACCTAACTACTTTGAATGAGTTCAGATCTCCAGGACCAGATTAACTGCATCCTAGAGTAATAAAGGAACTGGCAGAAGAACTCTCAGAACCGCTGTCTATTCTCTTTGAGAAATCATGGAGGACGGGGGAAGTGCCAGATGACTGGAAGGGGGCTAATGTTGTCCCTATCTTCATAAAGGGTAAAAAGGAGGAACCTGGGAACTACAGACCAGTCAGTTGGACATCAATCCCTGGGAAAATTCTGGAGCAGATGACAAAGCAATCCATCTGTAAGCACCTTGAAAACAATGCAGTGATTACTCGAAGCCAACATGGATTTGTCAAAAACAAGTTCTGCCAGATGAATCTGATCTCATTTTTTGATCGAGTAACCTCCCTTGTGGACCGTGGGAATGCTGTGGACATCTTATACCTCAACTTCAGCAAAGCTTTCAACAAAGTGCCCCATGATATCCTGATGAGCAAACTAGCTCAAAGTGGGCTAGATGAAATAACGATCCGGTGGATCCACAGTTGGCTACAGAATCGGACTCAAAGAGTGCTTCTCAATGGGACCTTCTCAAACTGGGGAGAAGTAACGAGTGGGGTACCGCAGGGCTCAGTCCTGGGCCCAGTGCTCTTCAACATTTTTATTAATGACTTGGAGGAGGAGGTGCAGGGAATGCTGATCAAATTTGCAGATGACACAAAATTGGGCGGGATAGCTAATACTTTGGAAGACAGAAACAAAATTCAAAGTGATCTGGATAGACTGGAGCGCTGGGCAGAAAACAACAGAATGACATTTAATAGGGATAAATGCCAAGTTCTGCACCTAGGAAAAAGAAACTGGAGGCGTTCAAGACGAGGCTGGACAGCCATCTGTCAGGGATGCTCTGACTTGGATTCCTTCATTGAGCAGGGGGTTGGACTCGATGGCCTTGTAGGCCCCTTCCAACCCTACTATTCTATGATTCTATGATTATTATTTCATCTTTTCTTGCATATCTATACGTTTGACCCGGGGGTGGGGAGTGTGTGTCTACAAATAGAAGCCCATTTGCATTTGAAAATTTCAAGGTGCCAATGTAAACCTTGGGTCCTTCTATAGAGATGGTGCTAGTTATTTTTTTTTCCCAATTGCTTGTGGCTATGGAAATGGTAGATCAATCAATTAAACCTTTGTTGACCATTTGGTGAGGACCTATTTTAATCTGTGGGGCTGTGAACTGTGGACATGTTTCTTTGTTTTTTGAGGATTTTCATTCCTGATTATAGTAAAAAAAATTAACAACATATGTTGTTTTTTAATTGTAAGCTCACTTACATCTCCTTTGTTATCTCAAAAAGGGACCTATTGATACTGAAGTTTGGCAGTATTTGTGATTTGATAATAAAGGGCGGTATATAAATATTTTAAATAAATAAATAAATAAATAAATACATTTGAAAAGTTACTTAAATACAAATCAAACAAGTTAAAAGGCTGATGGATCAAACTTCTTTAAACCAGTTGACAGCCTGCTTCTGACCACAATTAATTACCTCGTGTGAGCTAGTATAAACCCTGGGGTCCAAAGAACTAATTCTGACCCATCCAAAGGTGTGTGTATGCCAAGAGGGAACTTTCTCCTCCTTAGCTCTCTATGTTATAGCCTTATTTTCAGATGTTTCAAAAGTAGTATGTCATGTAACATGGGAGTCATGCAGAACTAGTTGTGCAGTTCTTTGGATCCTGACAAATAGTAAGGGAAATCAAGGGTCCTGGACATCAATGGATCAAGATACAAACAGCAATGGACATAATGTGTATTTATAAATTATCTTTGAGTTCACATACATTGTTGCAGTAATAATTACAGTGGGTTGGATCCAGATCCTGGCTTCCACAAGAGGAAGGGACTTTCTGTGAAAGGAAGGGCTCTACTCCTGGAAGGCCCCTCTGCCTGATTTTTGGGGATTCTCCCCCCCCCACACACACACACACCTCACTGTACTCAGCGGGGTCTCCTGACTGTGTAGCATTTTCAGGGGGCTGGAGGGCTGCTGTTGGAAGGAGTGGGTGGGCAGGTCCATTTCTGCCTACACAGTTGATCCAGTGTAAATCTGAATCCAACCCAATATCCTTATTTTATTATTATTTCTGCACTGCAGACAGGGGGCTTATGGCCTCATTGCATGTGACATTAAATGCATTGCTTGCAGCAACGTCAAGATTTTTTAAAAATTAAACCAAGCACGAGGAGCCCAATCTGCATCTGAGCCACAGAACATAGGGGGAGAGGTTTAACGTTTCCCTTCCCTGCTGCAATATGGCTGGCAGTAATCTGCGGTGTCAGATTTAGAATATCTCATTCACACATGCGAGCCATCACCTGATGTACTAGTCTTCATGTGATGAACATGCATGTGCGAACTAGCTCTTCATACCAAAATTGTGAAATGCAGAGTAGCATGCAGATGAGAAACTTTGAAGAGCCACAGAGTTGTGTGGAGTATGGGTTCTGCCTACCAAATCATGACATCTAGCCAAAAGTGAAGACCACTTCTGCAAAGTAAATGAGACATATTAAATGCACATTTGTTCCTATCATCTAGTCATTCATTTAGGATGCATCTGGTGCCAGCAATTAATTAGATGATCTATATTTATTCTTAGGCCTTCATCGTTTTGCCCAGTTCAGTGATTTAGACAAAGTGCCACGTGTCACCAATTGAGTCCCTGATAGGGGTCACTTGTGAAAAACACACATGAAGAGAGTTAATTTCAGCAAATAAACTGAAATTCATTTCAGGTAAAAAAAATAAAGCGAGACATAGATGTTTCAGACTCCTCTCACTCCACCAGCCATGGACAAAGAAAAAAGTACTGGGGTTGGAACTAGGATCTGCCTTCTGCAAGAGGAAGGGATTTTCCATGAGAGGCTCCACTCATGGAAGGTCCGTCCAACCAATATTGGGGGATACCCCTCTCCCCGCACACACAAACACCACAGCTCACCCCATTTTTCTGGGACTCCTGACTCTCTGTGTTGCATTTTCAGGGGGCTGGAGGGACTGCCATGGCAAACAGGGACGGGAAAATCCAATTCCATCAGCATAGTTAATCCAGTGTAAATCTAGATCCACTCTGTGATCTTGAAGTAGTAAAATCAATCAACTATACGGCATAATGGTGTTACTGCAAACATTGGCTTTAAAGATACACTTCCCACAACCACCTGGACTCTGTTGTACCCACTTAGTAAAAAAAAAAAAAAAAAGGAACACAGATTTCCCAGAAATAAATACAACTATTGCATGGTAAACGTGTGAATGAATCCTTAAGGGTCGGGGGACAACACTTTAACAAAGTAAGTGGGCATCACTGAAAATCTGTAGCTCCTTGACCTGTGACAGATACAAACATGTACTGTTCCAAATTATAGCCTGTTTTGTCACCTGTTTGTGATAATAGGAGGAGCACCTGTTGTGTGTCAAGCCTGATTATTATGCAGCCATCCCAAACTGGCATAAAAACATTCATGGTTTGGACTGTGAATTTCACTGTTAGAACAGGGTGGGGTTTTTTGCTTTCCAGTGGAGAAAGAAGGATATCCTCCTGAAAGAGAATTCTTAATCTAGGGCCAGTATTTGATCAATTCCGTTACACCTGATAATAAATCCTGAGGATGGAAGAAACATCATTTTTATTTGTGCATGTTTTTCAGGAGAGAAAGTATGAGAGGCAGGACAAGGCAGAGATTTTGCCTATTAATAAGCTGCAGTAAATGAAAAAAATTAAAATGGAAGAACAAACATTAGAAACAATTTTCCTAGCATTGCAAAGTGTAGTGGCAGAAATAGCCTTCAAATGCCCAAATATATATTGCAATTTCTTTTCCTCTCCCCTTCCTGGGGTCACTGGATAGCAATTCTGAGATGCTGCCTATTGCTTTAAACATTCCATGGCAGCAGAACTAGATGCAGGCATTATGCAGCCCTCCAGCTTTATTCCATAGTAGGCAATCAAAAAAGAGTAGACTAGGCTGGGTGGAGAATCAGAAAAAAGCATGCTTTGAGTGAAATCATGCTTCCTTTGTCTGTCCTGAACCCACCGCCCATCAATTTAATTGTGTGATCTCTAGTCCTACTGTCACAAGAAATGGAGACAAAATAATTCTCCTGTGTTCCAGTCACAAATGCAAAGCCCTTGCACTTCATATTCCCCCAGCAGGGCTTTCCAATGATACACATGACAGCACTTGACAGCTCTGGAGAGAAAGGGCTCCTTCACACAGAGCATTTATCCCACTGTTGAGATTGCTCAGTCATGGAACTTTATGGGCCCTTTAGATGACGTTGTCAACCTCCAGGGCGTCTCCTGCACTCAATGGCCTCTATTCCGTTTTTAAATAGATTCTAGATAATGAGCTATCAAATTACCCCACTTGTGTTCCACTTGAGTTCCCTCCCTGAAAAATGAAAAGCCACAAGAAAATGAGTTAGATCAATGAAACCTATGGAAGACTCAGATATGGGGGAGAAGGTGGGGGGGGGGGAAGCACATGTCAAGAGAATCCGCTGTGATCCTGCATTTAAAACGGAAGCAGAAAGCCCCATTTTAAATGCGGGATTTTAGGCTGGTGTAGAGATGCTCTAAGACAGAGTGGTGTGCAAAGTGAATGAAACTTGGCTAGGAGGATGCACATGCACTGGGACACTTCAGGTTCCCCTCTTCATGCCACAGCTTCTTGCATCCCCTGGCCCACCAACAAGCTGCTCCTGAAAGTCAGGAGGTCAGAGGGCTCCAAGTGGATGGGAAAACTCATTGTCCGCCCACTCATGCATAGTCCTTTTAGGATCCCAGCCACAGTCAGCAGCAACATGCATAATTTTGTTGCAGAGCCAGTGTGATGTAGTGGCTGGAGTGTTGGACTGGAAGTCGGGAGATCCGGGTTCTAGTCCCCACTCGGCCATGGAAGCTCACTGGGTGACTTTGGGCCAGTTACTGCCTCTCAGCCCAACTTACCTCACAGGGTTGTTGTTGCGAGGATAAAATGGAGAGGAGGAGGATTATGTACACCGCCTCGGGTTCCTTAAAAGAGGAAAAAAGGCGAGATATAAATGTAATAAATAATAGAATAAATAATAAAATAATAATTAAGCTTGCAATTGTAAGCATAGTAATTAGGGAGTACATCTCATTGAACTTACTTCTGAATAAACATGTTAGGATCATGTGGTACAAATAATCTAAGCATGGGATGGGTGGAGTGGAGTGGAACCTTAATTTTGACTTGTGCCTTAAAAAAAGAGACAACTTTGCAAATGTGGACACTTTCTGCATTGTACTATGAACAAAATAGGTCATATTTTAAAGATATGGCATTCATTCTTCATATAATTTGTCCTTCTAGGAACCTTAATTCCTAGGTGACAGGGAATGTTCCAGCAGTGTAAGTCGAACATTAAAAGGGAAAAGCTTGTATCTGCAAAAATAGTTCAATATTCAAAAAAGAAAACAATTTCCTGTGCAGGAAGAAGACTGCTCCTTGAAATGAAATTGTTTTGCTAGCATATTGTGCCAAATTAAATATTTGGTTAGTAGTTTTCCAAGCTGTGAAAAGGTGCTGAAGATTTTGCTTGGACCCAGAGTCTCACTCTACATGCCCCCCCACACACATGTACTGACACATGACAGGAAGACATTCAATAGCTGATCATTTCCTATCTGCACACCTCCACACTGAGAAAATTGCACCTGTTGAATATCTGCCTGCCACACCACTGTTAAAGGCTCACACTGTGCCAGGAAAAACGTGTTGACTTTACAAATACACTCTTTCGTCATAAATTTTAGCCCTGCTCCCATGAACTGCATTTCTCCCCCTCTGCCCACCCATTCTGCAAAGCCTTCCTAGGCTATCGCTAAGATCAGGGCAAACAAGGAAGAATGGGAAGAGAAACCCACAGACCATCTGTCTTTTTGATGGTTCTGACATTGCCAAAGGCAACATATAGCAAAAACTGGCATAGCATCCTGGTGAATTACTCCTGTGAGAGCAGCATTGAACTGATTCCCACATCTGGGCCTTTTCAAGCCAGTCTGCTTCTACTTGGCATAAAAAAGCTCTTTCCCCACTTCCCCGCCCTGACAGTGGAGCCATCTAAATGGAAACGCTTTTCAACCTGATTCTGTTTTAAACCACATTTTCAGGAAATCAGGTTTGGGCCTTCCACTGTACACACAGCCAATTACAGCGGAATATCCCCCCGCCCAAGAATCGCTTTGGTGTGGCAGACAGGTGGAGCTTTGTGGCATCAACAAGCTTCCCCCCCAACCCCCATAGGCTTCCCCCACTCCCCTCTCAGCCCTGCTTTTAAGTGCAGTGAGGGAAAGGAGTGTGTGCGTGTGCACACGTGCATACGTGCACACACCTTCCTCTCTCCAGCAGCCCCGAGCAGTGTGCTCAGCAGGAGCAGCCCAGCCATGGAGGCGGAGAGCAGGCGGCGCAATGGAGGATCCGCGGCGCCCCTCTCTCCCGCTGCGACAGCTCCCCAGGCTCCACAGAGGCCCCTCCCTGGAAGGAGGGGGGATTCAGCAGCACCCCCCATCCAGCCCTTTTCACCCCCCCCCCCACAGCTCTGCAGCTGCGAAGGAGCGGAACCTCAGTGGAAGTCAATGGGAATTATTTCCGAGTTGACATGTTTGCACTGTTCTTGGCAAAGAAGCAGAGACTTCAGAAGAACAGAAGCCATCCCAAAGTGCGGCTCATTTGGGGGGAAACAAGGCACCTTTTAAACTCATTGCCCCGGTAGCGATGCTTCGCACCTCCAGAGAAGCGCAGGTTCAGAACAGCCTTCCCCGCCCCTCTCACCCTGTGTTGAGTAAGTGCAGTGCGGGTCAATGAGAATTACTTCTGCGCAGACATATGTAGCCCCACAGCTGCGGATGAGTGAGGTGGGGGAAAAACAAAAGCAAAGGGGCACCCCACAGCAGTGACGTAAGACCCGAACACACCCCTAGGCACACCCACCATACCGAGCTGAATTTATTTTGGGGAATCGGGGCAGACTCTGTGTGAACCGCATTGAAGCCACAGCAAGAAGGAAATCCGGGGCAAAATGCCTTTACGAAAATGCGGATTTTCAGGCAGGAAACCACGCCGTTGCTGCAAAGTGGCGGCTACGTCATGCGTCCTTAATGAGGCTGAGATGCAGCAGCACCACAGCAAATCGCTCATGTAGATGGGCCCAGTGTCTCTCTTGCTCCTTTAACTGCTTCTTCACACAGCCCCACTGACCTTTGCCTTATTCCCATGCAACATTTGGTTTCTAAAAATGGGGGTGGGGGGGATAGGGAGCAAATGAGAATCCCTTTCAGAGAAGAATGAGCAATCCCTGGAAGGGTGCCGGGGAAGGGATCGTTTGTGTGATAAAAGCATGCCATGGGTTAACTAAGCCTTGCTAAAGTGGTATTGAGAATGCCAGGGTGAATCTCAGCTGCATTAATAATCCTGAAAAATAGACACAACAGTATGCTATTGATTCCTGCTAAACTAGCCTGGAATGAAAGCCTACAATCTCCTGAATGTCTCTTGAAAAAGATAATGATTAGGGTGGGGGTGGAGAAACACAGAGGCTGGAGACAGACAATTGTTTTGAAGAGAGCTGAAAGTGGTTCCACAATGGCATCGCTTCCCATGTTGTTAGGGTTGCCAACTTTGGAACCGTCCCCTGTAACTATGCCTTCAATAGCAGCTTGAGCTGTAAATATTGGCAAGTGATCCTGTTTGCCTTCATGCTGTGAAAAGCTTCACCTGCTGATTGCTATGAAATAGGGAGGTTGAATGACTTCCCTTGTAATGAGCAGATCATTGCTTGGCTAAGTTTAGACTAATGAAAACTACCCAACTCTGTAGGGGTGGGGGGCCTATTAGAATGGCCCGCCCCCACAGACTGATGTTTACATTTGGTTTCCACATCACAGGTGTGTGTGGATTTTCTGGCTGGTATGGATAGCAATTCTGCTGGCTTGCTGGTCAATCTCTAGAATGCAAAGATGTCCCAGGAGTTCAACCCAATCCCTCCTAAGCGTCCTCTTCCCCTTCACAGAGCTCCCTTGTTTATTGGAGAGCTGGGAGCGATGAAAAAAGGTGGGGAAATGACTAGAGCGAAAACCCAACATGAGCTCAACCGAACATAGCTTAGAGCTCGTTTCTGTGCCTGTTCTGTGGTGGTGACAAAGGCAAACAAATCCTACTTTTTTGCCACCATCTCATCTGCTCAGCATTGGCCACTGGAGCTGTTCTGTGTTGTGAAGGGCCTGCTAGAGTTTGGTGCTCAGAAAGAAACAGGGGAGTGCCCAGAAGCCTGCTGTGACCAATTTGCAGTTAAAGTTGCTCAGATCTGCTCTGACTCTAGTTGTTCAGCAGCAAGCCTAGCGCATACCATGGCTCCTTCTTGTCTGGTTTCACTGGACACCTTTCAACTTTTACATATGTCCCAATAATGTGGACAGGATCCTTGGAAAGATGTGGCCAGCCACCTGTTTATTTGAGCCTTCCCCATCCTGGCTTATAAAATTGATTCAGTCAGGTTGATACCCCTGGGTTGTGCGAATGCTTTTTTTTACAGGGATATTGGAAAAGATGGTGTTACGGGCTTGGCTGAAGAAACCATAAGTGGACCCCTCCGATTTGAACAATTACCATCCACTGTCAAATGTTCCCTTTTGGGGCAAGGTGTGCGTGTGTGTGCGTGGGCTGTGCCATTATGGCAGCCAACCTTCAGGGGTTTCTGGATGAAACTGATTATCTGGATTCTTTCCAGTCTGGCTTTCAGCCTGGTTTCAGGATTAAAACTGCCCTAATGGATGACCTGTGCTGGAAGATGAATGGCGGGCATGTGGCCCTGTTGAGTCTCCTGGACCTCTGAGCTGTATTCAGTACCATCAAGCCTGGTATACTTCTGGACCCCTAGCAAGAATGGGGGGGGGCTTGTGCTGACTTGGTTCTGCTCATTCTCCTCGGAGGCAGGACTCAGAAGGTGGTGCCGGAGCACCACTGCTCTTCCCCTCGGCCTGTGGCCCATGAGGTTCCACGAGGATCCATCTTGTCCCCCAGGCTGTTGTATGGAACTGCTGGGGGAAGTTATCCAGAAATTTAGGCTGTGGAGTCATCACCTTTGAGATGATACCCAGCTCTGTCTCTTATTTCCATCTGATAGCTAGGGAGGTGGCGGAAATCCTGAACTGCTGTTTACTTCCATTATCGATGTTGTTTGACTGTCTTATGTTGTATTGTACTTCTTGTTTATTTTATGCTGTGCTTTTATTTAAGCCACATTTAATTCACCTTGTTGAAAAAGTTTAAATATACATTTCTTGATAAATACCTGTTTAAAAATGTATTTTTCTTTTGTCCCAATTTTGCCTCTAGCCAAGCAGGTTTTTGGAACAATATAACTGTTTACCAGAGGCAAAAGTGAGATGTACACAAAATCAGTAGTGATTCCGTCTTCAAACCAGCTGCAAATTGCTGTCCCCCCTACCCCCAAAACAGTCTGTTTCCAGCCTGAGTTCTGTAGGCCATGTTGAAAGAGTAGACCTTTGTGGGTGGGCTAGAAGCTGTTTAAAAAAGATCTCGCAAAACGATTCTGTCCTGAGAGTGCCTCTGCTTTCTTTTGCGTTAGCCTTGTACGGCCTTCCCCAACAAGGTGCCCTCCAGGTGTTTTGGACTACAACTCCCAGGAACCCTGACCATTGGCTGTACTGACTGGGGCTGATGGGAGTTGAAGTGCACAACAGCTGGAGGGCACCAGGTTGGGAAAGGCTAGCCTTGTATATACTGTATATTGTATAACACCTGGGAGTTATATAATACATGTATAACTATACATATTGCTCCATCCCTCCTCTACCAGCTTGCTTGGTTACTGTGCTAGCTGAAGTGGAAGGAAAGTCTCTTCCTACGCAACTACCATGGGAAAGACATTGGGCTGGCGAGGGACAAGACAGATCATTCTGGTTCTTCTAGATTAGCTCACTTGGTAGAAAATCCCTTTTTTTTTTTAGCCTGCTAAGAGGCTAATAGCATTTCCATGCTGATGATGGAGGAGGGGGGCTTCTGTGGATGGACAGATTATGTTTTCCCAGCAGTGGTGGAACCAACAAGGCTTCCTCTACCCACCTACCACCCACACTTCTGTACAGGGAGGAAGAAGGTTAAATGTGAACCCCCCATGCCCAAATTTGTGAACTCTGTGGGGAAATGGTGGGTGGGGGTCTAAAGAATCACTTCAATCCACAGGTTACCTAAACACACACAAAGGATGAAATAAGATAGTAAATCCACCTCCTGGGATGGACATCAATCAGTTCTAAAACCTGATACAAACACAGACATTTACGACTGCATCTGTGATTTTTACCCATGCATGGCAACAGCAAAGGAAGTGCTCTAATGTGCTTTAAGTAGCACATGTTATACCTGTACTCTTGGGTGAATGCATTTGTAGACTGAGGCAGAAAGCAGGAAATACTGAGGTCAGAAGAAACCTGAAGACTATCAAATTCAGAAGTTGAAAACTTGATTCTGAGGAAATCTAAATTTTAGAAGCCAAAATTGTATTCTATGGACTTAAAAATACCAACTATCAAGCTACCAAAACCCAGACTTGTGCACACTTATCTACTTTATCTACACTTATCTACTTTACCTTCCTGAAATCCTGGCAGTGTTTATTCCCTGTATCTTCTGGTTTCTGAAGTAAAATTAATAATTGACCCATCAGTGCCATCTGTCAACTACTGACTCTGGGAAGTCATCCAGGGCTGGGTTTGCCCAGGACTTCTGTAGTCTGAGAGAGAGGTTCCTGACATGACTTTGAAAGTCCACCTGAGTTGAGTGACCAAGTTTGTAATACGGAAATGTAGTGTTTGTGTGTGGGGGAGGGCAGGCCTTGGGGTTTTCTACAGCTGAGCTACCTTTGGACCAGACAGCATTCAGCATCCAGAAATTGTGAGGTTTTCAGTAAGCCAAACAACAGCAGTTGATCCCTTGACAGTCCTCGCAGGGAATTTGTTTCTGGTTTGACTCTGTTTGTTTCTGCTGACTCTTAAGCTGCCTCTTCCTTGATTGGATAGGGCAGGAATGCAGAAGCTCAGGCCCTAGGTCTCAATCCGGTCCTCCAGGGTTCCCCAGAGGTCCCTGCCCCCTTTCCCTTAGCCCTGCCCCCTTTCCTACAACCACTGATTGTTTGGTGGTTCCCGGCTTTTGTGCAGTTTTTCCCCCCATTCTTAAAGGTTGAAATGCCCCTCCCAACACTTAATTACTGTCAGTAAGAGCTATAAGCTACAATCTGCTGACATTTTGGTCCCTCCCTTTTTGCCTTTGGCCCTGCTCACCACTGAAATGCAGCTCCCAAGAGCCTCTGTGAAATGGAATTCAGCTCTTGGGCTGAAAGGCATTCACCACCAATAGGAGGTCATGACTGCATCTGTATCTGGCCTCCACCTTGTCTCATTCACATGATGCAAGGCAAAGCAAGAAGAGGTCAGCTCCTCCAAGACTTCAGCATATTGCAGGAAGCTTATCTCTGTCTTTGCTGTGATGAAGAAGAGAAGGCGTGTTTCATATCCTAAAGCAAGACTCTGGGATATGAATGTAGGGCTGCTACACTGCTTGCCCTTCCTCCAGGCTTCCATGAAGGATTTGTTATGGGAATCCTCCAAAAGCAAAACAGCATTCTGCTAGAGGTCATGAAAGGCCAGGGGCCTGTCTACATGGGAGGTTTTCTCCAATGCTGCTGTAGCTTAGGGACGTTAGGGACACATAACGTCATGGCCACTCTGCACTCACCCTGTGGGGAAGCTGCATTTTTGCAGAGTACTTTTATGCCATTGTTTTTCTTTAATTCAGCTCCCCTGCGTTTCAGCTGCTGTGTACCCATCCCTCCGTTTTAAATTCAGTACGACTGGGGCATTCCTAGGGGTTGTTTCTTTCACCTGGCCATACCCTTGGTAACCTAGGTAAGTAGAATAACTAGCCTGCCTTTCCAACACATCAAAGTGCTAGAGTGCTCTTTCGAGCTTTCAGAATCCTGCTGCATTTCCTTTTCACCTGTGGGAGCCTGGGTGATTATGCACTTCTCTGATGTTTGTATTACTTAGCTTCTGTGATGTTGTGTGACGTCGCTTCTCTGCTGTTGTGTGAAATCACTTCTCTGATGTCTCGGAACTTCGCTTCTCTGTGATGCTTGCAGTAAAGGCTTAAGGGCATAAGTCCTTAGGCTCATAAGAGCTTTACTGCAGTAGCAATCTACCATGGTCTCGGGATGACGGGAGCAGAGAAGCCTGTCACTGTGAGCAGGGAGAAGTGCCCAGGGAAGGAGAAAGGGGGGTTGGAATCTATAACTCCATGACAGTTTGCTGGAATGGGGCAAAATTGGGAACCTTCAGATGCTGCACTGGAGAATTGGGGATTTTGTAGGGATGTCAGAGAATTCCGCGATGGATCTCAGTGAGGCCGAATGCCAGTTTATTCGGCCCCCCCAAATCCATCACGGAACGAAGCCCCTGCCCCCCCACCCCACGAAAGGCACACGGGACGAAGTCCCCACTGTCCCCACCCCATGAAAGGCGCATGAAATGGAGCACTTACCTGCTCCTGTCCGCGCTGCTTTGCGAATGGTGGCCGTCCTGGCCGCCATTCGCTTCCTCCTCTTCCTAGCCATGATAGGGACGCCATTTGCGTCCCTGCAGAGGCCGTGATAGGCTACATAAGTAGTTATGTAGCCTATCACGGCGGGGGGGGGGAACCCAGCATACGCAAATGGCGGTGTCTACCGCCATTTGCGTACGCTGGGGTTTTTTTCCCCCCTGCCATGATAGGCTACATAAGTATTTACGTAGCCTACCACGGCAGGGGGGAAAAAAACCCCAGCGACAGCAGCGTACTTTCTAAATTTTTATCTTTGCTGTTTTAAATCTGTATTTTAAACTCTTGCACTGCTGCTAGGTTTTATTGTGGTTGTATTGTTATATTGTGGTTTTAATGTTCTGTATATTTTAAATTGTTTTATTGTGTGTTGTTTGGATTTAATTTTTGTGAACCGCCCAGAGAGCTTCGGCTATTGGGTGGTATAGAAATGAAATGAATAAATAAATAAATAAAATTTGCCTACAGTGGGTTTTTTCCCCCTGCCGTGATAGGCTACGTAAATATTTACGTAGCCTATCATGGCTCAATACAGGGACGCAAATGGCGGCGGCTACGACAGCCTCCATTTGTGTCCCTGCAGGGCTGCCCAGCGGCCGGATGTCCGGCTGTGGGCAGCCAGAGTCGGCCGGCAGCTCTGCCGCCATTTCCATACGCTGGGGATTTCCCCCCTGCCGTGATAGGCTACGTAAATATTTACATAGCCTATCACAGCTCAATACAGGGACACAAATGGCAGCGGCTATGACAGCCACCATTTGCGTCCCTGCAGAGCTGCCCAATGGCCGGATGTCCGGCTGTGGGCGGCCGGAGCCGGCCGGGCAGGATTCTGGGGGGAGGGACGGAGCGCCTCCCCCCCACCGCGGATGCTCCTGTGCGGAGCCAGGCAAGGGATTCGTACATCCCTAGGATTTTGGCCTCTTCATGCAAAAGTGTACACATTGGGGAAACGAGGTGGGGAGCACTAAGTCTGTGACAGTTTGCTGGAATGGAATTGTGAATTAGTTACTCTCCATTCATAATAATGTAGCAGCAGGGAGGAACCTGGACAGGCTCAGGGAAACAAGCCTCTCTCATTGGTTGAGCACCCCCTCCCCCCACCCCACCTGGAAATATGTTCCTTTCAAGTGCTGTTTGAACTGTGAAAAGCAGAATTTAAAGGTATGCTACACTCGGCTTTTATTGCTTCATGTGTCCCTGAGAGACCAAAGCGGATTCCATGAAAATCCAGATAATACTCCAATGCACTTCTCATTCTGTTGTCGTGAAGATCCCCACTAGGAAAGCGATCGTTGAAATACCTTGTTCTCATGCTGGCCAGACAGATCTGCTCCCCTCCCCCACCTGAAGCTCAGCACTGCTCCCGGCTGTGCTGGGAAGGTTTCAAGGCCTCATTGCCAAAAGCATGTACTAAAGCTATTGCCACCCCACCACTCAGAGGTCAAGAACTTTAAACCTCTGGAGGTTACCCCCAAAACACATTTCTCCCTTCTGCAAAGTGTCATACCAACTATCCAATCTCCAGAGGTCAGTGCGAAAGCATAAACATTATCTGAAAGAAAGGTTTCCAGCACTTTAGCTGGGGATTGGGAAAGGGAGCTTTTCTTCAGCAACCTACAAGTGGTGCCAGGAACAGCTGATACATCTTCTATGCCCCATGTGTAAAACAGACCAATGGTAAGCAGGCAGCTGATGGGGTGAAGTCTTGCCAGTATTACAGGGCTGCAAAGGCATTTGGGATACAGGGAGGGAGCAGGCAAAGGAGGTGGGAGAAAAACAACTCAGGGATCAAGAGAACAAACAGCAGTTTCATTGATCATCTGCCAGACAAGCCCTGGGTAGGGCAAGAAACCATGGTTTAGTGTGATGTGTGCAGTCATTGCATCTTCCCTCCACCAGTGGTAGCCAATTTACCTGCGGTAAGTGATATGAGATGTTATAGGTCTCACATGGAACACATCATTCTGCCCCAAATATTCAACAAATATTTCCATGCCCTATTATTATACAGTGCTTTTTGGGTTCTGGAAAGTGATGTGCAAAAATATTCCGTTTCTATCTTGTACATCCAGTTCTGCACCTATTCATTTATTCAAAGTGATATCTGCTGGACATGATAAATATTCAGAGAGGTATGTAATAAAACAGCTAATTTAGTGAACAGGGAATTGTTCCTTATGAAGCATTCACAGAACTGATTATCAGTGACACCTGTCTAAACACATTGACGGCTGTGGCAGCATAATTCAGAGGTGTACCAAATGGCTGATGCCAACATGTACGAGGTGTGAAAACAAGCAAAATGCGTACCAAATTGCATGCGTTGGTCTGCTAATAGCAGGGCTCTCCAGAATATTCACCACCTTTTTTATTTGTGGGTCAAATATATCTATTTCATCAGTGCAAAATATCTCCCCTGAAACACTGATAATGTGAATATTCAGCTTAAAACACCACCACCGTTGTTTCCCTTGGAGTGGTGATGGTGGTGGCAGCTGCTGCTGCTGCCCCATTTCTCCCATAACAGCCAGTTCCCTCCTAGATTAGTGACCATAATCACTATCATATAGTGAATGGGATGACGTCACAATACTCTGTAGCCAATCAAATCTGTCTGTATGATGTCATCACCAAGGGCAACTGAGAATAAACGCAAGTGGCGGTCATGTAAATGAGGAGCTGAATATTTTGACAAAACAAAATGGTTTGAAAAATGTATATGCAGTTTTCAGCCCTGCTGGGAGAAAATCATGAAAAACTGGGGAGTAAGTTTTGCTTGACTGTAGAATTCAATAGTCTTTTTATTTAAGGAAATTTGGTCTAGCAATCCATGACTGCACATTGTGGAGCAGCTGAAAGGGAAAGCAAGGCTGATGGAATACTCCCCCTCCCCCTGCTAATCTGAAGAAAGGAGTGTTTTCAGACCAATCACTTGACATATTTTCAGACTAATTTTATCCTGCTACCTTGATAGAAAAGACTATTTTCAAGTCATTAATTGCTTCTATTCTGTGTGCCCCTTACAGATGCTATCAAACCTCTTTTAAGTTTTCCATCCATAAATGGAATGCATAACTACAAATGCACTTCAGAGTTATAGATTCATTAATGTTTGTCAGGTATTAAAAGTGTAAAGCAAGATTAATTGCCTTTACTATTTTTGCATAGATATTGACTGTAAATTCATCTCCCTCATCCACCCCAGTTTGGGTAAATCTTCTGTAGTTGGACTCTACCGACCCTCAAATAAGCACAGAACTTCTTACAATGCTATTTTTTAGAATATTAACAGTTTTCTTAAAAAAAAAAAAAACAGCATTAGGAGGATATCAACAGACTGGTTCGACCATTTTGATATCCTTCCCAAGGGCTTTCTTAGCTCAAGACATTCTGGGAAAGTCAAAACAAGTTCCATGGGTGATTAATAGGGTAGCCAGATGCAAGAGAGGACAGGGCTCCTGCACCTTTTTGGTTGTGCAGAAGATGGAATTTCACCAGAAATTGGCTCTTCTACTCCACTATTAAAGTTCTCCCTGGCCCTAATTTACATGGCTGAACAGAAGGCAACTCTACTTTCTCGCCCCTTCCATCTTCCTAAGTCAGACTTCCAAGAGAGAGATGGAGTCTCCTTTTACATCCGATCTACTACATACTCTGAAGACTCTCAGATGGCACTGAGGATTTGCAGAAGATAGGTAAGGGCTGGGCCTGGTGAACACAGCACCAAATTTCACTCCTCCATCAGCTGCAGCCGACACAATACAGTGGTGATGTAAGATGAAATTTCACACCAAGGGAATCCAGTTCAAATGTACTTCATACAAAATATTCAAACTTGCAATAGCATCCTGAAGGTCTGACTATAATGCAATTCACCTTCTCTCATAGTAAGTGTCTGGCTTCTCTCTTGTTATTTGTCTGCAGCATAATGGTTTACTTTGTGTAATCAGCACTGTATTGTCTGCTGGGAATCATCTTTCTTTCTTATTGGTTAACCTCTTTTGACATGAAGCCACCACATTTGAAATGGTCACACAAATCAACCCTTCTAGATGTTTAATTATGAGGAGGAAGAGAGGAGAAAGGTTGCTTTAGATCTGGTGGTTTGCAGGCAAACTTTCTGGCTTACAAAGCAAATAGCTATTATGAACTCTATTTCGGTCATTACACTATTGATGCAAGTAATAGACAGACCTCGTTCATATGGAATGAATTATGCCTTGAAAGCTGCACTAAAGTTAATTAATACCCCTCTCTCACATGGTTCAAGACCAAGCTGAAAAACCCAGAAATAATACTTTGACTTTATTTTATTTTATTTTTATTTTATTTATTTCATTTCTATACTGCCCAATAGCCGAAGCTCTCTGGGCAGTTCACAAAAATTAAAACCAAACAGCACACAATAAAACAATACAAAATATATAAAACACTAAAACCACAGTAAACAATACAACCAGAATAAAACCTAGCAGCAGTGCAGGGATTTAAAATACAGATTTAAAACAGCAAAGCTAAAAGTTGAAAGAGCTAAAATGCTAAAATGTAGGGGTGCACGAAAGCCACTTACCTGGTCTCGCAGCTTGCTTCGCGGTGGGGGGGAGGTGCTGCGCTGCTCCTCCCGAAGTTCAGGCCGGGGGGGAGGCTTCCCTCCTCGCCCGGCCGAAATTCAGGCCGGGGGGGAGGCTTCCCGCCTCGCCCGGCCGATATTCAGGCCGGGGAGGAGGCGCCTCGCCTCGCCCGGCCGCGAAATAAAAAGTTAAAAAAAAAAAACGCCCCCGTGATAGGCTACGTGACGATTAACGTAGCCTATCACGGCTAGATCTTCAAAGTCAGCCGTGATAGGCTACGTTAATCGTCACGTAGCCTATCATGGGTGACTAAAAAAAAAAAGCGTGTACGCAAATGGCGGCCCCCATAGGGAGCCGCCATTCGCGTTCCTTATTTGGTCGCTGTAGTCTACGTAAATCTTTACGTAGACTACGGCGAAAATAAGGGCAACACAAATAGCGTTGCCCTTATTTTCGCCGTAGTCTACGTAATCTTTACGTAGACTACAGCGACCAAATAAGGAACGCGAATCGCGGCTCCCTATGGGGGCCGCCATTAGCCGTATGCGCTTTTTTTTTTTTAAAAGTCACCCGTGATAGGCTACGTGACGATTTACATAGCCTATCACGGCTGACTTTGCAAATCTAGCTGTGATAGGCTACGTTAATCGTCACGTAGCCTATCACGGGGGCGTTGTTGTTTTTTTTTACTTTTATTGGAATGGCGGCGGCGGCAGCCAGTCGAAAGACCGGCTGCCGCCTCTGCCCCTGTCGAAGACCTGCTGAACCGCCGCCGGGACCCGCCGCCGGGAGGGACATTCGGGAAAGGTAAGTCCCATCCCGGGGGGGGGGGGCGGGGGCAGAGAATTTCTCCCCGAAACTACTTCGGGGGGCCGAATATGTTGGCACTCGGCCCCCCAAAGTTTCGGGGAGAAATTCTCCCCCATCCCTACTAAAATGCCTGGGAAAATACAAAGGTCAATGTAGGTGCCAGGCGAAGCTCACTAGGGAGCTCATTCCACAGCCAGGGTGCCACATTAGAAAAAGCCCTCCTCCTAGTAGCCACCCACCTCACTTCCTTTGGCAGGGGCTCATGGAGAAGGGCCGCTGAGGATGACCTTAAGGTCCGGGTAGGCACATATGGGAGGAGGCGATCCTTCAGATAACTTGGCCCCAAGCCGTTAAGGGCTTTGAATGTTAATACCAGCACTTTGAATCGGGCCTGGAAATTGACTGGCAGCCAGTGCAGCTGGAAAAGTACTGGCATAATGTGATCTCGTTGGCCAGTCCCTTTTAGCAATCTTGCTGCCCTATTTTGGACCAGCTGAAGTTTCCAGACCGTTTTCAAAGGCAGCCCCACGCATTGCAGTAATCCAGATGAGAAGTTATCAGAGCATGGATAAATATTACATCTGTGAGTGACAAAAATTCCCACTCACCACTGTCAACTGAACAGACAACATTCACATTCAGATGAGCGATTGGAAAATGTAATCTGTGCAGGGAAGCACCAGAAGTCTGAATCAGAGCAGTTCTTTATCAAATGAGCATTTTAGTGCTACTTCCTGGGAAAGGACACATTTATAAAATGGTGATAAAATTCTTCACATCAAGGAAGTAAGCATCTACTGCTACCTCGATGACCTTCTTCTCATCAGATCACCCCTGAGAAAGAAAGCCCTCACAGACCTAAACCTAACCACCTCTGGCCTACAGTAGCACAGCTTCTTCGTCAACTGCGAGAAGAGCCACCTTCAGCCTACAGAGATGCTTATGCACCTAGGGGCCATATTAGCCACAGCCAAGGGCTATGTGTTCCTTTCTCTGGAAAGGGCAGCCAAGCTTCAACACCAGACGAGGAATCTTCGAGCCAAGAAAACTGCAGATCTGATGGCTCTTGCCCACTACTAGGCCTGATGATCTCCTGCCTGGGGATAGTTTGGTGGGCCAGACTCCACTCCTGCCCTCTCTAGTGGCTACTTCTCCCCTTCTAGCTATAGATTGCCCTCAAGCAACATCACAACATTCCCTTCTCACCTCAACTCAAAACTTCTCTTTTCTGGTAGAAGCTCCCCAAGAACCTTCAAAGAGGCACACCTCTCCAGGAACCAACTAACATCACTCTGACCACAGACACAGGCCTGGAGGGATGGGGAGCACACCTCAGTGACTGAGTAGACCAGAGGTGATGGACAGACACAGACAAATCACACAGCATCAATTGGCTCGAACTTCAAGTGGTTCACCTAGCCATCAGACACTTCTCCAGTCAGATCCAGCACTGCCTTGTCCTCTTCCAAATGGACAACATCACTACAAAATCACACATGAACAGGCAAGGAGGAATAAAGTCACATCCCCCCACCCCCATTGGGAGGCCCAAACCATGCTCCTCTGGGCCGAATGCAACCCGGCATCCATCTCAGCCCAACACACCCAAGGCAAGCTGAGCCACACAGCAGACAGCCTCAGCTGCAAACAGATAGATCCAGTGAAATGGAGCCTTTACTGCTCTTTCTTTCGTGACATTCAGACAAGGTTCAGGCCCCTCATGGTGGACCTCCTAGCACCTCATCACAACCACAAACTCTTGAGGTTCTTCTTCAGGTTCCACTCCTACAGGACAGAAGCCATAGATGCTCTCAACACCAAATGGCCAGAAAAGTATTCCCTCCACCCCCAACTCCCCGCATAACAAGGATCTTGCAAAAGATCAGGTCAGAGCAGGGGACTGTCATCCTAATAGCCCTCTTCTGGCTCAGGTGCCCTTGATTCTCCAAAATCCTAACTTAGCTCTCAAAAAACCCTGGCTCTCCCTCTGATACCAGATCTCCTCACTTAAGGCCCAGTTCTGCACCCAGACCAAGGTTGGGTGCATCCTGTGACCAGACTCTACCTTTACCCCTACAGTGAATTCTTTCTTTCTTTCTTTCTTTCTTTCTTTCTATCATGAAATTTTATTTAATTTTGAAACAAGGTTGACAAAATAAAGGCAAGAAGCAGCAGCAGCATAATAATAATAATAATAATAATAATAATAATAATAATAATAAATCACAATCACTAAGGAAACAAAGGAATTCACTAATTATAAATCCAAGTAGGAGCTCAATTTCTAATGAAAGTAAAAATGCAAGTTCTAGGACATATGAACGGAGCATGTGCAGGTGTATGCCATTTTGTGTGTTTGTGCATAGCAATCAGAAAAAAAATATAGGCAACTGTATTTTGTTGGGACTTCTATCAAAAGTTCAAAGTGCCTCAGCATAGGAAATGAATGGAAACCATGGTGTCATAACATCATTCCTTACATTAGGGTTCCTTGCTTGCTGCACTTGCTGAGTAATTTATACATACTCATCGTCTCCCAAATTGTATTAATCCACTGCTCTTTAGTTGGTTGCTTTGGAGACTTCCAGTTACAAGCTAGACATAGCTTTGCATACAATTGCCTAAGAAGGTCTTTATGCAGGAATCCAGGACCATTGGGCTCAAGAAGATGAAGCAGCATAGCAGCAGCATGAAGGAGCTACCAATGGTCTATCATGAAGAAATTTCCGACAATAATCAGCAACCATGTTCCAAAATTCTCACACTGTAGAACATTCCCACCAAAGATGAGCCACACCCCTTCCAACAATATTGACTGTAATTTGGATGTATTAGATGAAGCCTTGCAGGAGTAATGTACCACCTACTCAGAACTTTGTATTGTGCTTCCTTTATATTAGTGTTTATTGACAAAGATGCAAAAGAAGTCCAAATGCACTGCCAATCATCTTCTTCCAAAGTCTCACCGAAGTCAGTCTCTCATGCCCACACATAGGATGGCTTATCATCCAGTAATGGTGTGAATGCTATCTTTCACAGAGCAAAGGAGTTAATTCCACCTTCCTTCTGCCCTAACCCTTCTTGCTACCAGGAGAGGGTCTGGCACAGGTTAGACATATGCAGGGAGGTCAAAATATATCTCAAAAGAACCACTACTTTCAAAAAGTCAGACTTACTCTTTATCTCTTTCCATCCCACAGCTATGGGGGCAAAGGTATCCAGATCCACCTTTGCCAAATGGCTTAATGCCTGCATTTTGTTTTTTTTTTTGGCCTATGAGGCTTCATGCCTCCCAAAACCTATTAATGTCACTGCACATTCCACATTGGTTACTTACCAAGAAGGTTCCTTCTGGGTTGGTGTGTGGAAGGCATCCCAACCATACCTGTCG
This sequence comes from Heloderma suspectum, assembly GCF_057233095.1. Taxonomy (NCBI): domain Eukaryota; kingdom Metazoa; phylum Chordata; class Lepidosauria; order Squamata; family Helodermatidae; genus Heloderma; species Heloderma suspectum. The sequence goes on along the minus strand of NC_139461.1, from coordinate 141,203,075 downwards.
TACTTTAGAGGATATAATGTGATTACCTAGAGTCACTGCACTCTGTGTTTCTCTATTTTCTGAGCAATAGCCATGAATGGGACCAGCAGACAAAACAAAAATCTGATCACATGGTTCCTGCTTTTCCTGGGTAGCAGAGGGAGTTAGCCCATTGTGGGATGCCATCTGCACACCAGCCTAGAAGGAACCATCTCAGTAAGTAACCAATATTTTGTTTACTTATGGTACGCTCTAAAACAGCTATGATCATAGCACAATGAACAAACATAAATCATGCTCCATAAATAAATAATAATTTAACAACAAAATGAGAAATACAGTCACCCAGAAAACTAAAAATAATCCAAAAGATTTTTTTTGACAAAACAAAGAGTGCAAAGAGCTTAAATGAAAACACAATGGGCTCTCATGCAAAAGATCTACAGACTTGTATGAAAAAATACAATCATCACCTATTTAAAATATATATGGGACTAATTATAGCACTGCTATTCAGAAGCCTGCTGTGTTGTGGCATATGTTTTATAAGCCACCTGCATTCAGAAGTCCATTTAAAAGGTACCACTTTTCTTTCTGCACAGTTTATTAGCCATAAAGTCTATTCCATCGAACAGCTGTCATGGACCTGCAAGACTTAGCACTCCAAAATGTTGTCACAGTTTCATCTGGAACTGCACAGCTGTAGGATACTGATAAGACCCCAGAATAATCATGCAGACATGATTGCAGAGCACAACACTGCAAAGCAAAATGCCGGATATTCAGTAGAACGCCCACATCCACTTTTTACAAATTCGCAAGAAGTATAATTTTGTTCTTACCTTTTGTAGCGCAACCTGAACTTTGGGAAAGAAAGGAAGTGATAAAATACACTTATTTTTATGTGTTTCATGTAACTAGCTAAGTACAACATTCAAACGACCTTGCTTCAAATGCTGCATTAAAATGTATGTTGCATCTTTCCTCTCTCCCCACCCTAAACTGGTGAGTGGACGATCTTACTGGTATTTGAACTTCAAATGCAGAATTGCTTCAGAAACATACATACCAAGTTTCATTGAGAGCTCCATCCTCAAGGCTGATAATCTCGTTATAGCGTGTTTTACTTCTTTCCTGACGCCCTTGAAAATGGGTGCAGGGATCAAGGTTCAAACCTGAAATATAACATTATGTCCTGAACATACACATATCAAATTACATTCTGTTATCTCATATGCAAGGGAGACTTTGTGCTGCAGACAAACACATATACAGATGTGTAACTGCACAGAATGCAGAACAGGTGAATTAAACTAACATCCCCACTTTGCTTTGCCAACTTTTTAGCACTATTATTTAATTTTTAGTCAAATACATTGTTAGGTGCTAACAGTATGTTTGCTTTCATCTCTTTACATTTTTTATTTTTTATTCAAAAGCTAAGGGTTTTAGGATTTTGGTCTTCAATTCACACATTTCAATTTCTGTGAGCCAGCTGGGATGATCCCCCATTGGATTAGGAACTGTGCACTGTTACAGCACAGTTTTGGGCTACATCTAGCATTTGGGGCTATTTATGGATTTCCCATCACTATATCGGGAACCATAAGCGCAACCACTGGGCAGACTGTCAGCACAGACAGCATCTGTTTCTAGTTTAAGGCTGTGGGAGGGGAGCGATGATTCAATTCTGCCTTCTCTACCCCTTATACAAGCAATCAGTGACTATACTGACTGGCAGGTAACCATACCCACCTAAGTATTTATGTAGGTGGATTGAGACCACTGCATGATATAAATGGTTGGATGTGAGTGTTTAATTGTACCTTCTGTGTTCGTGTTTTTGTAATATTGCAAGTCGCCTTGTCAGGGCAGTGCGCCCTGAAAGGTGGGTTTTTAAAAATCAAATCAAATCAATCAATCAGCTGCTGCATTAGCAAAGTACTCTATGGGATTGGCTATGAAGTTATCTCCCCCATGCAATACTACAAGAGGTGAGACTGTGCTGCTGGACCAAACCCTGATCTAAGCACTAGCACATCTAAAGGCACTGGCGTTCCCGCACCTTAAAAGACTCTCTGTTTCCAGTTCAGTAGTGCCCAGCATGAGAACAGGCTGTGCACAATGTGGGAAGGAAATCAAGTTTTCAATATGAAAGCTAGCTGTGACAAACATATTCCTCCAGACACTGCTAGTTTGATGTGGGTGAGGTTTTTTATTCTTGTGCCTCTTAATATGAACTGCTGAATGAATTTTTTAATGTGGGCCTACTGTTGATATTATTGTTAGCTGATCTATTAGTATATTTCATGCTCATTTAAACTTTTAATGTTTATGATGACTTGTAACACTTGATATATTGTAGTGTATATTGTTATTTGTTATTGTATTGAACTTTGTCCATTTTGTGAACCACTTTCAGCATAATGTATTGTGTACAATTATATTAAGCACAATATATAAACTGACTGACTATGACTTTTGGGAATGGGTGGAAAGGTCTTCTACCAATAAGGGCTAGGGATACATCCATCAAAACTTGCGTAAGCTCACTCTCCCAGCTGGTGGCAGATGGGCAATCCATTTTCTTGTCCTGTCCACCTATGGAGAGAAAAAGATAGAGTGAACTCTCACCTGCAAGTTTCCATTTATTTAAAAAAAGCAAGGTGTGTGCCTTTTAAAAAGTTGTTGTTGTTGTTGTTGTTGTTGTTGTTGTTGTTGTTCCTGCTCTTTGAGCTCATAATAGAAGCCAAAACTGCAGGAGTTACCTGTGGAGTAATAGCTGATGGAACTGCTTCCAACATATCACAACAAGGAATAGTTTGCATTTCTGCCTCTGTCATTCCTGCAGAGAAGATGTTTGTGCTTCATTACAACAGCACCGGTACTGCACCCGCCCCCAGTGCCTCGTTTGGTTACTTGCTTCTCAAAATCTCCTGCAGAGAAGACACGTGTTCAGGAGGGAAAGTCTAATAAGCTCCATCCAGTTTCTTTGGGTGGGAGATAACTTATGCCACCCTTCACCATACGTTTTCAGGGTCATTTACAACATTGCAAACAGAAAGCAAATCACAACAACAGCATTATAAAACAACACAAATAGCAAGTAAAGCAGCATAAAACTGGCATAAACCATTTTAAAATCCTGAAAGATTAAAGAGGTATTTTTGCCTGGCATTGAAAAGATGGCAGTGTAGGAGAGTGAGTTCCAGAAAAGGGACACAAGGGCTGAAAAAACTGTTTGCTTCCCACCTCACCACAGATGGTGGATGCATGTGGAGGAAAGCCACCAGAGAAGTCATCAGTACATGGGTAGGGTGATGCAGGAGGAGGTTTCCTTCAGATATCTGGATCCAAAGTGCATAGGGCTTTAAGCACCAGCTCCTTGAACCGAGCTCAGAAATAGACTGGTTCTTTCAGCACTGGTGAGATGTGTTCCCAACTATTGCTCCCAGTTAGCATTCTAGCAGCTGCATTCCCCACTAGCTGCAGCTTCTAGGCTATCTTCAAAGGCAGCCTCACCCATGGGGAATGGGCACAGCTGATTGGCAGAGCACAGGTTTTGCACGCAGAAGATCCCATGTTCAACTCCTGGCATCTCAAGGTAGACCTGAGAAAGACTCTTGTTGGAAACCCCAGAGAGCTACTCCCTGTCAGTGGGCTGGTTTGCATGACACAACCAGCTCACCATGAATTATTCAACACATGATAAGTCATGGCATTTGCCAGGTAACATTTTGAATATGTGACCCCCGAGCAGGAATTGCAGTGTCATGTGAACCCATTGAGGGTTAAACAACCCACACATAACCCTACGACAAACCAAGGGTTATGCAAGAGTTGTTTAACCCTCAAATAACCTTGGTGGCCAGGTTGCATATTCAAAAAGTCAGCCGCATGCACTGGGCATGTACCATGGCTCATCATGGGTTAAACAACCCCCAATGAAGCCACCATGTCATGCAAACCAGGTCAAAGTGTAGACAATAGTGAATGAGCTTGATGGGACAATGGTCTGACTCAGAGTATGGCAGCTTCTTATGTTCCTAGCACATTATTACAGTCATCCAATCAGTCAGGATAAAGTGGGGGAAACCTTGGTAACATGGGAAGTTCAGCCAAATCAAACATGTATCTACAAAAGTGAACCAATCTTGAGCTGCAGTGCGAAGTCTAAGAAATAGCCAAAAGATTTACGTTTCACAAAGACATGCCCATCTACAGCACTTTTTTTTAAACAAGAAGAACTAATGTCTTCCAAGAACATTTTAAAGAAAGGAGCCTTGTATATTTAGTGGTGCTATAGAATTCTCCCTGTCTAAAACACCTGGAATTTAGCATTCTGCATCACCTAGTCTTATTTGTTCAGTGGTACCAATGCACTGGGAATCCCCGGACATTCTTCCATTGCGATTTCTAGACTTTGTAGAGACTGCTGCCCATGCTCAAGCTTGCCACAGGTTTAATTTCCTTCCATTCTTGTCTTTTTTCTTCTTTTACCAGACTGATAATGCACAAATGTTTGTGCATTTTATTAAAACATAGTGCAACACACACACACACACACACAGAGCAGATTGATATGCTTGTCTGCTCATGCAATTGTATACGCTGTGTTTCATTGATGCACATGATCAGTTGCGTGCATCAATAAGGTAGAAAGGGGAGGGAGAGAGGAGAACAAATGGAAGGAAGTGGAAGCTCCATGTGCTCCGAATATTGGAATTAATTTTAGAAGTTTTCCATTTTATATCAGAAGGAAGGCAGATGAGAATATAGACTCAGCAAGCCCATGGAACAATAACACAACCAGGAAAACCTACATAATGTTGGGGTGAAGTCTCAAACTAGGGGTTGTATCCAATGTTCAGTCGAACTTAGAGTAGACCCACTGAAATGAATGGGGCTTAAATGGGAGTGGGCCTGTATAGAGGAAACACCCAGTTGGACACAGAGAAAATAAGAGGCAAAGAAAGGAAGATCTGTGAGTTTCTAGCTGGAACTTGGGCTGGAGCTTTTGAGGGGGTTGCACATGTTACGTTGTGGGTATCTGCTTTCTGCTGGAGGAGTTCCTGTTCACCTGCACTGATGCTCTGCTTGAATATTTGTGAATAAAGCAAAGATAACAAAGTTACCGTACGTTTCCAGTGCTCTGTCATCCAAAGAGAACTAAACTCATTATAGAGTATGCAACTCCATGATAAGTTGGAGGCATTATGTAGCTGTCAGAAGTTCATTGTATTATGTCTTGGGCTGTGTTATATTTTCAGGATCAAGTTGTACAGGGATAACCCAGCAATGACACACTTCAGTGTAATCTCTCAGATTTGTAAATAAGTGGTCTCTGGCTTGCAAGCTCCTTCTTCTTTCCAGAAAATGTCGGGTTACTGCTGGATTTGTGTAAGTACCTACTTGCTCTGGTTTCCTGCCTAAGCATATGTCACAGTTTGCTTAGCTTCATAATAAGTATTCGTTCAATATTACAGAAAGACGCACAGCTGTGTCTTTTGCCTCACGTGGCCACAGCACCCAACTGACTAATTTACTCATAAATGCCTCATTGTTGTGCTTATCTTTGCAGACACCAGGAAGAAGTAATCGATATCACTTACGCCACATGTCCCCGTGGGCTTTCGATCCAAGCTCAGGGCTACCTGTTAACCACAGGGGAAGAATAACTGCAGGAGTTTAGGTACATATGCTCAAACCACTGCAACAGAGGCATGCAGAACACCATGTCCTTCCTTGCTGTCATTCGGTCCGGCTGGTGCACCGGTTCTCAGACAGAAACAGGAAATAAAATATGAGGCATAGCAAATGAGACAGAAGTGATGTGATAACCCAGCTCTTTGATAATATATAGAAGCCAGGTCAGGGTTCTATCATATTCTAGAACCACACAACAGAACCCAGATGGGGATATGCAGATATGGGGCAGGCTTCTTCTTCTTCTGGTGCCATCTCCTACTGGAGGTTAGCTATCATCACAGCTATTTTTGTTTTTGATGCCGCTGCTCTGAATAGTTGTATAGAAGTGTAGCTGAACCATTGCCTCAGATTCTTTAACCATGAGGTTCATCTTCTTCCCATTGATCTTTTCCCTTCCATTTTCCCTTGTATAATGAGTTGGAGTATGGCGTATTTTTCACCTTGGATAGTATGTCCAAGGTATTGTAACATTTTTCTTTTGATGGTCCTTACCAATTCTGTTGGTTTGTTTACCCTGTATAGTATGTTCTCATGTGTTACTCGATCAGCCCATGGTATTTTCAGCAGGCTGACATTTCTATTAAGTTCTAGGAGACAAAGTAAACAGGCAGCAGTGTTGAGAAGCGACAAAACAAAAACCATCGTTGAGAAGGAACAAAACAAAAAGCAAACCCACACCTTCCAATGCTGCTTAAGATGTTGGGGCCACAGGGACAGGAGACAGATTTAGTCCTCATTCCAAACCCCCCCCCCCACTCCCAGCTATACATCTTTATGTTTCTCCCATAGACACTAATGAATATCGACGATGTACTTTTCTGGGAAAAAGAGCTACGCTGTGGGATGTTGTCACGGCAGCGCAGTGAATCCTGCCTTTTCATGCTTGATAGAGAAGCAGGGCTGCCTCCACTGACTGGGACATCTCTGGGACAGGCACAATGTGTCTCTGTGTTTGGAGTGCTCATACGCTTGTTGCACCTCAGAGATGCATGTCTCAGATCAGGCTTCCTCTCCGCCCCATCTGCCATAATGACACGAGGCACTGCGATTTTCAGGTGCTGCAACTCCCTCCCCAAGGCAGACACATCTCGCTGACTTGTTAATAGCCTTCTGGAGGTTGATGAAGATCTTTCCTTTTTAGGAAGGCATTTAATATGTATTTTTAACTTGCTGTTTTAATCTGCCTTTTAAAACGTTAAATATTTTGACTGCTGTTGTAATTTTGTCTTCTGCTGCTATTTTCATGTTTTAATGTTTCATGGTTTTTATTTTAAGTTGTAAGGAAGGTCTTAATTGCTGAAAGTATGATTTTTATTGTTAGCCTCCTTGAGTTTCTAGGAAGACAGGCAAGGCATTAATGTTCTAAAATTATTACAAATAAAATGTGCTAGTTTCTTTATAAATGATGGCTCCAAAGATTCAACCAATCCCTTCTCCTTTCCAGCGTGTTGTTCTTGATGCATCCGTCTTCTCATTCTGTCATCCTTCATTAGCTCTACTCCTCAGTTTGTTTTTCATTTAAACCAAACACTTTTCTAATGATTTCAAAAAGATTTATAAAAAGAAATAGCAGTAAAGCTTTATGGCATGTGCCATCTTTATCAAGTAATGGGAGGTAATCAAGTATACTGTCCATGTTCTTTGGGGGAATTTCTTGAGCTTATCCCCTGTTGCGATAATTTGAAAATTAATGTCTTCTTTTAAAACTAAGCAGTTATGTGCTTATAACACTGCTGAACACCAGTGGTAAAAGGCAAGAACAAAGCATCCTCAAAAAGAATCTCTTAAATAGATTTTTCTCTGCTGTGTTGTTCACATTTTTGAGGCTACACTGATAAATGAACAATCGTTGTGTAAGGGAAGAAATACTGCATGACAAATGGAAGCACCAGGGACTAGCAAGGTAAATGCATGTAAGCATTCCCATTCATCTTTAACATAAATGGCAAGAAGAAACATAGCATAAAATAATGCTACCAATATAAAATACCACCAACACGTGGAAACACCTCTTATAAAGGATGGGCATGATCCGGCTGAACTGAAGCCCTGTGCAGCCTGGTCCTATACATATTGCCTCAGGGGTAAGTCCTTCTAAACGCATTGGGGATCAGTCCCAAGTAAGTTTACTGATGCAGTCTTAAAAGTCCCTCCGACTTCAACCAAAGCACAGGCTTAAAATCTCTTCATTAAAAACAATGGTGCTTAAAAGCTCCCCAAGGTATTTGGGCTCACAGGGCAACCAGAAGGCTGGATAGGTGTAAGATACTTGCCCCCCTTCTCCTGAGGGTGCTGGGGGGTTGGGGCACTGCTCTGCAGTGGTTCCACTCCTTTCTCTCAGGACGGTCCCAGATGGTGTCACTCAGGGGTGGTTGTTCCTCGAAAAAGGAACTATTATGTGGAGTCCCTCAGGGCTCCATTCTATCCCTGATGCTGTTTAATATCTACATGAAACTGCTGGGAGAGATCATCAGGAGGTTTGGGGCTGAGTGTTATCAGTATGCTGGTGACACCCAAATCTATTTCTCCTTATCATTTTTATCCAAGGGAAGTATGACTCCTCTGAATGACTGCCTGAAGTCGGTAATGGGCTGGATGAGGGAGAACAAGCTGAAGTTGAATCCAGGCAAGACAGAGGTGATCATCGTGAAAAGTCCTAATTCAGGTATTGAGGTATGTCAACTAGTTCTGGATGGGGTTGCACTCCCCCTGAAGGAGCAAGTTTGTAGCTTGGGGGTGCTTCTTGACCCAGCCCTCCTCCTGGCACCCCAGGTGGAGGCAACGGTGAGAAGTGCCTGTTATCAGCTTCGGCTGATACACCACCTATGCCCATTCCTGGAACACGTGGACCTGGTAATGGTGGTGCACGCGCTGGTAACCTCTAGGGTTGATTTCTGTAATGAGCTGTACTTGGGGCTGCCTTTATATTTAGAGTGCATCCTTCTTTCTTCTTTTGGATCTCTCAGTGACATTCAATACCATCGCTGTTATTGCCTCCCCTATACACATAATGCTGACTTTGTCTCAGAAAAGACTTCAAACTCAGCAACATTCAGCAGAATAAACAGTCAAACTCTACATCCCATCTCTCACCTGGAATGTACACCTAATACTCTCCTCCCATCTCTCGCCCGGGGGTGAGGGGCACAATTCAGTACCAGCAGGCTCTCACCCTGGGGTATAAAATCACTTTCCTCTCACCCATAAAAATAATAAAGAGCCTAACTGGAAACAAACAAAACACATTCAAAGGCCATACCCAAACAGCCCCAGAAATCCCCCCGTCACTCCCCACAAGGGGAAGAGAAAGAAGGGAAACATAGAGGAGGGAAAACCAAAGGATATGGCCCTTGCCCTCGCTGCCCCCGAAGCGGCTCCCCCAGAGGGGTGGGGATGTTGGAGAAATCCGCCATGGACTCCAGTGAGGCCGGATTCTTTAGAATCCGCCCCCCCCCCGGAGTCAATAGCAGAACAGCCTCCCCCTCTGCCACCCCCCGAAATCCGCCCCGGGACAGACCTCCCTGATGGCTGCAGCAGCAGCGGCAACTACGACAGCGGCTCCAGGTTGTCTTCCAGCTGCTGCGGCCGCAAATGGCAGCTGTCGTAGTCGCTGCCATTTGCGTGCTTGCATTAGGCTGTAATAGGCTACGTATTTACATAGCCTATCACGGCAAAAGGCAGGCACGCAAATGGTGTAGCGGCCGTAAATACTTACGTAGCCTATCACGGCCTAATGCAGGCACGCAAATGGCGGCCACTACAATGGCCGCCATTTGCAGCTGCAGTGGCCCAGCAGTGGCCGGAAGTCCGGCTGCGGCCGGCCCCAGCTGGCGGCTCCGCAGCCTTGCTGCGGAGTGGAGCCGGCTGGGGAGGATTCCGGGAGGGAGGGACAGATCGCCTCCCCCTCCAGCGGACCCCAGCAGCGGACCGGTAAGTGGGATTCGTACATCCCTACAAAGGGGCGACCCCCCCTTTGTTGTCAACCCCTTTGGTTACATGCGAACCTGGCAAGGGTAGATTGTTGGGGTGGTTGACATGCCACTCAGAATCCATGGACTGTTTTAGAGTTGTGGGTGGCTTTTTAACCACCCCAACAACCCACCCTCACTGGGTTCACATGTTGCGCCCCCGCTGCAGCTTGAATATTCAAAATGGCAGCCCTTGCTACAACAAAAAGCCCCATGGGGAAATTCACCCATGGTGGCTTCTTGTTTCATGAGAATCAGGTCAGACTGTTAGTTGGTTACACAACAGAGGGCAGTTTTAATCAGTGAAGGAAATTTTGAATCTGTAGGGTTTTTTTGTATTGTAGTGAAAAATGCAAAAGGAAATACTAAAGATGGTATTGCCATTCCTTCTAACAGCAGCTACCTTTTGTTTATTAAACTCTCAGTTATCTTAACACTTCCTTCTCAAAAGGACACCCATATTGCAGTTTTAGTAATATGTAATTTTATTTAAATTTATCCAATTACTTAAAAAGCAGACAATTTATCAATAACAACAAAATCATCACTTGACAGTCTCATTTAAGTTGAGACTTAAGTTGCCTTCCTGATATATGCTCAAAGCAACATGCAGTGTTAAAAATGCACCCATCAATATACCCTAAACATCATTAAAAATAAGACCTCAGGTTAAGGCTCACATGATTGATTGGTCCTCTATTAGAAGAAAGAAAATATCACTCCACAAATTCAACATGAGGTCTAGTTTTGTCACTGTAAATGTAACAGTGTAAAGTTGGGTAGATCTTGATTTGTTCCCGTGTGTGTGTGTGTGTGTGTATTAAACACCAGCAGTGATGTAGTGGTAAAAGTTGTGCAGGCATTCATCATGATAGTATGTGTAACCCACACATCCAAGGAGTAACAAAAAAATGCAGGCAGCCATGTTAATCCATATCAACAAACCAGTTCTACAGTTTTCATCTCTATCAGGATGGTCTTTTATAAAGCTATTGGTTCTCAATTCCTCATTCAGGACCAAGACACCTCAAAATATTTTGCATTATAACAAGGATAGCACACAACTATATATTGTTGTTTGTGAAGATTCATTTTCATTTAATTCATAAATTCATTCATTCTTTTTTCAGTGTCTGTATTTTCTTCTCTTTTCATATTGTGTGTTTCTTACTGTCAGAAGCAATTTGGAGAGGAAGGGTGGAATTAAGGGCAAACAAAATGAAGGCACTGTTTGTCAAGATACATATATTTACAAACCAGCCCCCTGAGAGATTTCTGTATTCATCTTTGGGTAGAATGTCAAGTATGACGTAAACGGAGATTAGACAGGGGCTATTTTTGCACTTGAAAGATGGGAGTTTTCATACTCTGGAGCATGCAGGATTTATGCTTCTGTCCCACACCATCAATAATGGCTTTGTTTGGTGCACAGCACTATGAAAACAGTTGCTGTTCTTTTCCAGCTGGAACTAATGTACCCTTTGAAATCCATCACCATTGTGGAGACTGAGCTGCGGTCAGAGTTTAGACTTCTTGTCTGCTTTCTCCCCCCACCCCCTCCAGCTCCATGGATTACTTACCATCTGTAGATTTCTAAGGATGGGTATGAATGGCAACATTTCAGCTTTCGGTGAAATGTACTTACTTAACAACGTTTAACAATATTTTGAACAATGTTAAAAATATACTTGAGTGATATTGCACAATGCTTCAAAAATCCCACCCCAAAGAACTCATCTTTGAATAGCCCAATCTCAAGGCTTCCTGCACCACCCAATAAGCGCCCAAGATGCTGCAATACATCACAGCAGCCTTCCTCAGCCTGTGCCCTCCAGATATATTGGACTTCAGTTCCCATCATTCCCAGCCAGCATGTTTTCTGGGGTGGATCAGACCCTCACAAACTCACACTTGAAATGATCAGGAGGAAAGGCGTTCATTTCCTAGATGTCTGCTAGATGTCTGAATGGTTTATCTGGACTCTCCTTTCTCCCTGTCCCCCTGTTTTCAGGGTGCCTTCCATCAATTTAATATGAAACTTAGTTTGGATGTGTCCTCAAGTAGAATCTTAGAGTTGGAAGGTACCTCAAAGGTAATCTAATCCAACCCCCTGCCAATGCATATACAGGTAATATATGGGCAGGGGTGAAATGGCAGCGGGCTGTTCTATGCTTTGTTCATATGGGTCTCTTAGATAATTGCATGTTTCTATCGTAACATGCTAAATTTAATAAAAAGTTAATTTTTAAAAAAAGTTAATCCAGACTTAGGGTTAGGTCTGAATTAAGCTCCTAAAGACGCAATCCTATGAGTGCTTAGACAGAAAATTGTCCTACATCTCCCAGCATTCCCCAGCCAGCTTGGCTGGCTGGGGAATGCTGGGAGATGTAGGGCATTTTTCTGTCTAATATGCATAGAATTGCACCCTAAACCTGGCCATGAGTGACCTCATTGCTAAGGACCATTGCCTGGAGACAGGAATAATTTCAGCCCAAGAATATCCAGTACAAACTGAAAATGAGATGAAGGGAAATTGAGAAGAGTAAGCCATTCCACCAAAAAAAAAAAAAAAAAAAAGATTTACAGATTGCAAATATCTTTTTCTGCTGCCTCTTACTCTGGTGAAAATTATGATGAATCCAAGGGCGTGTAAATGGAGTTACAAAATCAGGATGAATGTGATCTGTATCCAACGCATTAATCTTTATTATTCTAACCTAAATGGAATAATTTTTAATACATGGTGATTTGTGTCATTTGTTAATCTAAACATTCTGGGGGTGTTTAATCAAAGAGCAGGCCTTCTAATTATTTAAATTATAGCTGTCACCTTTTACTCCCGATTTTCTTTTTGAGACAAACTATCTTCATTTAGAGATGCTTATAGAAAGTAACCAAGGAGATGTCCTTCCCTTTGCAGAATCTAAAATATAAGCAGCCAGGAATGCAAGAACAGTGCACACGGTTACTCCATGCACCCAAGGCTGGATTTATCCACAAAGGAATACGGGCTTGTCCTTCATGGAGGCTGCTTTTGAACCCAAGAGCAGCTTCAGAAACTTGCTCAGAGTAGTTATTAGTAAAAACAGATATGCAAATTTTCACAGGCACTGGATTCTCCAGTGTGTAAATTTGCATGTTATTACAGATCCTAGCATTAGTATGCATTGTTCGCCATTCATTTGAAGGCATAGAGACTTCTTCTTTTAACAGAAGTACATCCTTTTTCTTAAAAGAAAAAAAAAAGATTAACATTTGTTCCAGACTCGGGGAGACAAAGAAAAGTTGCTTAGAGAACAATCATAAACCCCTAATGTTACCTTCTGGAAGGGGTTAGGCTATGGCAGAGATGCCCCTCTCCACCAGCAGAGAGGAGCTCTGCCATGGGAGGAGGGGGGGCTCTGCCACTGCAGAGACCCCCATTGCATCCACGGGGAACTCTGCAGGAAAAAAAGCAACAACCAGCAGAGTTCCCTCTAAAGGTAGGTAGGAAGTGAAGGGCCCCCAACAGAGCATTCTAGGGGTGGGATGGAGGCAGGTCCAAGCTGGCTTTAGATGTACTGAAGGGATCCAAAATTCAGAAGGAACTTGTAGACTCCTCTAGCCTGCTCTACATACTATCCCATTGTACTGTTGGAGGCCACATAAATGTTCAGAGCACCCAACAGTAATAAGTTTCACTGGGCTTAATGTCAACGCTCTGATTCTGGCATCAGACAGATGGAGATTTGGAACATACGTCACAGCAGCAAATTGTGGATTAGTTCTTAGGTTAATTCTGGGTTGTTTAACCCATAAACAACCCAGATTGTCCAGGTTTGGCCACCAGAGAAACAACCTAGGAATGGGCCATTCGTATGTTTTTTATGCAAATTGGAAATGGCTCCTGCAGTCCTTGTCCTGGCCAATCCTGGCCAATTAACCCACAATTTGCTGTGGTGATGTGCAAACTGTGATATGTCTTTTAATCTGCCAGGCTGGCCAGCCAACCTACCTCCATCCATATTTCTAGGAGTCACCAACTGCTACTACTATTCTCCACTTAGAGCTAATCTACATATGCATGGTTACCATGTGATAAATGATCACTTGATGAATCACAGGCAAAATATATGAATGCTTCCTTGGGAAATCACTGTGATTCAGGGGAATTGGACCATCATGATAGGTAAAGACCTAGTCTAATAAGCCGCCTGGGTGCCTATAGGAATATCAGGCTGTAGCATTGGTCGCTCTGTTTGACAGGCAGCATGAAGCCTCTAGCCTGACTGAGCTTGATATAAACACTGGTGGGCCTAGCCTCCTTCTGCCTGGTCAACACGGCAGTATCTTCTCCCTGATGCACGTCAAACCCCCACCCACCTGCTTCAGCAACTCAGCTCAAGATCTGGATTCAGATTTGGCTGCCCATGCCCCAAGCCTGCCTCTGACAAATGAGGTGATACAAAACGTCTGTCTATGAAAGCTTCCCCAACCTGATGACCTCCAGATGTGTTGGATTACACTCCCATGAGCCCATAGTCAGCATAGCACCAGGTTGGAGAAGGCTGATCTAAGGTATTTGGTCTGTAATGGCTGATTCAGCCATGTAACTCATCACTTGATCTTGCCAGGCTGCCACCATCAATCTGGGAACATGTCTGTGTGAATCAGCCCTCAGGTTTGATAGTTGGAGTCATTTCAGCATTCCCAGGTGGTTTTCTGAAAGAGTATAGAAGGCAAGGGCTAAAAAAAGAAGTGGCTGGGTTAATTAAAAATCAGCATTAGAAGAGTTTTGTTTCTAAAATAAATACATTACATTGGACTGTTCTGTCATTGCAGCCATGATAAATTGGCCTGCCATTCATGATATCTCAGTGGGCTGAGAAGAGGTAGAGCAAATGAAGCGTGAGCCATGAGAGAGAGCATCAATCTCCTTGGCATCTCTAAAATGAGACATCCAATCCTAAAACTATTTAGGAGACAACTTTTGGGAGACTCTTCACTTGGTTGACTTCAAGATAAAAGGGTCAAACTAGACATCACAGTGGCAGACCCAATTTGGGCCTTGCTGAGGGGGGATAAAATGGAGGGGGGATGATTGAAAGTGCCACATTGACAAGTTGGAGGGGGAAGCTGAACCCTCTCCCCACAATGCACACAGCTGTACTTTTGCCCCAAACTGCTGCGCCACTTCTGCTTTTCTTGAGGTCATTTTCTTCAGACCTCTAGTCAGAAATCCAGCTGAGGTGCAGTGGACTGGGGAAAAAAGGTGGGGAAGGTTCAATGTCCCCCTGTACATAGGGACATAAGAAGTCAGCCCTGCTGGATCAGACCAAAGGCCTATCTCATCCAGCATTCTGTTCACACAGTGGCCAACCAGGTGCCTGTGGAAGCCCACAAGTAGAAAATGAGTGCAACAGCACCATCCCACGCATGTTCCCTAGCAACCGGTTATACAGAGACCTGCTGCTGTTGATACTGGGTAGTATATGGCCATCATGGCCAGTAGCCATTGATAGCCTTATGAGGCTATCATGCTGTGCTTTAAGTACTCCCCACTGTCTCCCTCTTTGTACTGATTTGGGGGCAGAACCAATTTTAACACCTTGGCCTGTTGCCGTCACATCTATTTCACCCTAATTTAACTTCTCTTCCCTGATGGCTAATGAGTAAAACATAGGACACACGCCAACAAACAAAACAAGCAGAGCTGGTATATAGAGCCACTAGTAGAGCCACCAAACATCAAATTCTGCCATGATTAATTTTGCAGTTCTCTTTGGTTCACCTGATACTTAAATGAATACTTAAATAAAAAATAATAATTGTTGAAGGAAGACATTTATCATGATAATGGCAAATGCATATATTTCACCTTTGACATTGCAGTGCTTCACACACACACACACACACACACTGTGTGAGAAATTGCTTTGAGCTTATGCATAGTTCTGTTTTTATATGGGATACGTCTGCATCGCAGATTGAAATCAGCGTGAAACGGGCACAAAGAAGCACCGACCACCTGCTATACTAGAGACTATGTGCACATTCCTGGATGCTGTCCATCTGATTACATTGTCCTCCCGGAAGCCATTTCCACACTTTGGGAGGCTGCTTGTAAGAAGTAGATTTTTACAAACCCTCTTCATTGGATTAGGGTATGTTCCTCTCTTGAACTGCAAATCACAATATTAGAATGTTTGAGAGCACCAAAAATGCAATACTGATATATTAAATGGTGTGTTTTTTTTTAATTACTGGGTGGACCCACACTTTACTTTTGAAAAGTTTTCCATTTGAGATCTTAGGGCCAAGTAACATGCAGTTCAGGGAATCTCTCCCACCACTTTTTTTTGTTGTTAACCACAACAGTGATGACCACCTACTTTCCTACCCACGGAGGGGTGGGGAGAGTTACAGGAAGCTTGCCCAGATACTGGCAAAGGCTGACCCACATAACTGGGGAGCAGGGGTGTTGCTAGGTTCTTAAAAGATCTGGGGCATGGGCCCATAACACGGATTTGCATATATATATATACATACACACACACACACACACACACGAGTCTAAGTGCACATATAATGTATGTGTGTGCGTGGTATGTGCATGCAGTGTGCTTGCGTGTGTGTATAGATTACATACATAAGAAGTGTGCACTGACCCCCACTCCCACCCCATTTCAACTTAGACCCTGATTCAGCATTTTGTAAAACATCCCGCTTCTGCTCTGGCCAATTTGTAGTCGGACCACTTCAGCTCAGCACCAAACCTGAGTCAAGGTTTGGAAAATTTATTTATTTATTTATTAAATTTATTAATCGCCCATCTGACTGGTCACCCAGCCACTCTGGGCGATGTACAACCCACCATAAACAATTTAAAACAATAAAATTTTACCATAATTTTTTTTTTAAAAAAATACCCTAACCCACCCCAAATGCCTGCCTGAACAACCACGTTTTTAATGCACGACGGAAGCTTATTAAAGAGGGGGCATGACGGAGTTCCCTAGGGAGGGAGTTCCACAGAGTGGGGGCCACCACAGAGAAGGCCCTCTCCCTCGTCCCCACCAGTCTAGCTGTCCTGGCTGATGGGACAGAGAGAAGGCCATCCGAGGCTGATCTTGTTAAGCGGCCTGTCTGGTGTTGCTGGAGGCGCTCCTTAAGATAGGCTGGGCCGGAACCATATAGGGTTTTAAAGGTCAAAACCAACACCTTGAATTTGGCCCGGAAAACAACTGGTAACCAGTGCAACTCCTTCAGCACTGGAGTGATGTGATCTCGCCGGCGGCTGCCTTTAATCAGGCGAGCCGCCGCGTTCTGTACCAGCTGCAGTTTCCGAACTGTCTTCAAGGGTAACCCCACGTAGAGCGCATTACAGTAGTCTAAACGAGAGGAGACCAGGGCATGTACTACCGATGGGAGCAGATGGTCGGGAAGGTAGGGGTGCAGCCGCCGTATCAGATGGAGTTGATACAGCGCTGTCCGGCTCACAGCTGACACCTGAGCCTCCATGGACAGCTGGGAGTCCAAAATGACCCCCAGGCTGCGGACCTGGTCTTTCAAGGGTAGCTGTACCCCATTCAACACCAGGTCAACATCCCCCAGCTTCCTCTTGTCTCCCACCAAAAGTACCTCGGTCTTGTCAGGGTTGAGCTTCAGCTTATTCCTCCCCATCCAGCCACTCACCGTCTCCAGACATTTGGACAGGGATTCTACGGCCAACCTTGGTGAAGATTTGAATGAGAGGTAGAGCTGAGTGTCATCCGCATATTGATGACACTGCACCCAAAACCTCCTGATGATAGCCCCCAGTGGCTTCACATAGATGTTAAATAGCATCGGGGAGAGGATGGAACCCTGTGGCACCCCACAAGTAAGTGGCCACGGGTCCGAAACCTCCTCTCCCAGTGCTACCCTCTGGTACCTGCCAGAGAGGAAGGACTGGAACCACCGCAATACAGTGTTTCCAATGCCCAACCCCTCCAGGCGGTCCAGGAGGATACCGTGGTTAACGGTATCAAAAGCCGCTGAGAGGTCGAGGAGAACAAGGAAGGAGCATTCACCCCTATCCAGAGCCCTCCTCATATCATCCACCAAGGCGACCAAGGCCGTTTCTGTCCCATGCCCAGGCCTGAAGCCCGACTGAAATGGGTCTAGATAATCAGTTTCTTCCAAGTGTGCCTTCAACTGCACCGCCACCACCCGCTCAATCACCTTGCCCAAAAATGGCAAATTTGAGACTGGGCGAAAGTTGTTCAGAACTTGAGGATCCAAGGAGGGCTTCTTTAAGAGCGGTCTTATCACTGCCTCCTTGAGGGCTGATGGCATCACTCCCTCCTCAAGGGAGGCGTTCACCACCGCCTTGATCCCCTCACCCAGTCTCTCTCTGCAGCTCATAATGAGCCAAGATGGGCAAGGATCAAGTAAGCAGGTGGTTGGCCTTACAGATGAAAGCACCTTGTCCACTTCATCAGGAGGAAGAAGCTGGAACCGATCCCACAAAACCGGTTTGCCACAGGCCGCCTCTTGCTCACTAACTGTATCCACAGTGTGCAGAGTAACACACCTAATCTGATCAATTTTATCTGCAAAGTGCCTTGCCAAAGCCTCACAGGAGGCCTTAGAATGCTCCAGTGGTTCCGGAGCCACAGGACCGACCAGGCTCCGGACCACTTGGAACAGCCTCCTGGGGCAGCACTCTGCAGACGCGATGGAGGCAGCATAATATGCCTTTTTTGCTGCCTTCACCGCCACGTGATAGGCTGAAGATATAGCTCTAGCCCGTGTCTGATCGTCTTTGGAGCGAGACTTCCGCCACCGGCGCTCTAGCCGTCTCACCTCCTGTTTCAGAGCTCGTAACCGCGGATTGAACCATGGTGCAGTCCGAGCCCTGTTCAGGGGGAGAGGGCGTTTCGGAGCCACCTGATCTAATGCCCCAGTGATTGCGGCATTCCAGCCACTCACCAGGGTCTCGACCGAGTGGCCGTTGGCATGCCCCAGAGAATCCCCAAGCGCGTTCAGGAATCCATTTGGATCCATAAGACGCCTGGGGCGGACCATTTTAATGGGTCCTCCACCCCTGCGGAGGGGTTGTGGAACCGAGAAGTCCAACATCACCAGATAGTGATCTGACCATGACAAGGGGGTGGTGGATATACCCCCGACTTCCAGATCACTCCCCGCTTCTCCAGAAACAAACACAAGGTCTAGTGCATGACTGGCTACATGGGTGGGCCCAGTTAGAATATGGTGCAGCTCCCAGGAGGCCATGGTCTCCATGAAGTCCCGAGGTGCTCCTGTGAGGATGGCCTCCGAATGTACGTTGAAGTCCCCCAACACCAGTAAGTTAGGGGACTGTACACGCACATCAGAGACCACCTCAAGCACCTCGGCCAGGGAGTCAGTCGTGCAGCGGGGTGGACGGTACACGAGCAGAATCCCCAGACTGCCCTTCGGGCCCAACCTCCAGTACATGCACTCAACAACCTTGGTCTCCCGGAGAGGGGGTCTGGTGAAGACCAAGGAAAAATGAGTCTTTATGCTTCCTGTTGACTACCATGGGAAATTAGAAAAAAACTGTAACTTTTTTCTCTTGGTCAGAACTGGATGATAATTTCAGGCATAATAGCCCCTTGAAGGGGATTACCCCTGCCCAATGTCAGAAAAATAGGTTCAGGGTTTATATTTTGATTTTCTTTTAAAGGGAACTGCCAATAACATTCTTATTACTTGGAAGAATTGGATAAAAATTTCAGGATGCATTGTCTCATCAGAGGAGATCATGCCTGCCAAATTTCAGAATGCTAGCCACAAGGGTTTTTGTGCAAGGGTGGTCTTGACATTTTGAGGTCTCCAAAAGAGGACATACTTATCTCCCTATGTTCCTTGTGGACCATTGTTCTGAAAATTACGTACAGCCTAGAGGTGTCCCTAAGTAAGAAACCAGCAAAGTTTCAGATGGATAGGTGCAGCAGTTCATGTGGAAGGGGAGTTCTCCAATTTAGGGGAGGAAGTGATTTACTTTCCCTTCCATTCATGCATTCCCCAATAGTTTTTGGATAAATCTGTATGAAAATGCACAGGTCATTAGGGGTGTCCCCCAGGCAAGAAACCTGCAAAGTTTCTGAAGGATATACATGCATGCACATTTAGAATTATTAGAATTTATTTATGTTTCACCAATGTTAGCAGGAGGTGGGAAGGTGCTATAGCACTCATGTCCTGCTTGTGGGTTTCCCGTGGGCATCTGGTTGGCCACTGTGTGAACAGAATACTGGACTAGATGCACCTTGGTCTGATGCAGCACAGCTCTTCTTATGTTCTTAAACATAGAGTGCCTCTGAGCATATGCAGAATGCTTTGCTTTCACCGCTGAGCACTTACATTCTCCCCCCACCAATTCTGTTCCCCTCCATGCAACCATCCCTTCTCATCCTACCATCCTCCAGCAACTCTTCATCAAAACAGATGCCTTGTTTTGTGCAACTCCTCTCTACCTCTGTCAGGGCCCAGCTTCAATACTGCAGTGGGCCTTGTAGGTTATAGCCAAGATTTAATTATCCCATTTTATATATAGGATAGTTAAAACTTCCTATAACCTACAAGGCCCACTGCAGTACTGAAGCTGGGCCCTGACAACCTCCTCCTTGTTATGCACAAGCTCTCATGGCATCTCCCCCCCCATAATTTCATTTGTGCCAAGACTTCACCAGGATTCAGCCAATGAGTCTGTTTTCCAAACTAGGGCTCAGTTATGGAGAAACTCTGGGCATGTACTAAGTGCCTTTCCCTCCCACTGAAGCTAGAGTTCATGCAAAAAACCCCAAACCCACAAATGACGAAACATGGACTGAGCTGAAAGGGTAGTCAATTCATTAGACGGAATTGGGTAGGCACTGTATTAAGCTTGCAGTACCATGCTCACAACTCAGGACTTATTTCTGAGTAAACATGCAGAACATCAAGGTGCAAACCTCCCTGCAAAAGTAACTTGTGCTGGAATCCTATGCACTTTCCTGAGGGTAAGCTGCATTAAACATAATGGGGCTTCTCCGTAAGGATACATAGGATTGCATAACTTAGCAATATTTATCTCCCCTCCACTTAAAAACAAACCAAAAACTCATATTTTTTTAAAGCTTTCTGTTCATAGGAACATAGGATGCTGCCTTATACCGAGTCAGACCCTGGGTCCATCTAGCCCAGTACTGTTGACACTGACTGGCAGCAGCAGCTCTCCAGGGTTTCAGGCAGGATTCTTTCCTAGCCCTACCTGGAGATGCTGGGGATTGAACCTGGGACCTTCTGCCTGCCAAGCATGTGCTCTGCCACTGAGCTGCAGCCCTTCCTATTGCTGGATAATGGCAACTGGCAAACAAAACAGCCCCAGATTTGTTTCTCTGCAACAATGAGAACCCACTCTTCTCAAAGACTTGAGTGAGGAGGAGAAAAACCAACCCTCTTGTCTGTTTGTATAAAGTCAAATACAGTTCAGAACTTCTCTTGCCCCCCAAAGAGAATTCTCTTCAAGAATTCCCCAAGATATGCTCTCTTCTCTAAAGAAGAAAAAGAAAGAATGAACAAACGAACAGGGGAGGGGAGGGGAGCAGAGGAAAGATGAAAAGAAGAATGATGATTGGGAATGTGGTGGGAGGGGTAGAGAGATTTCCCTAAGCCAAGTGGCTCCTTTCAGAGATGCTGTGCAGGGTTTGTAAGGATTGTAAGTACTTAAATGAACTTTATGAGGTGAGGTGGCTGAGGGCTTTTTCTAGCTTTTTTAAAACTGTAGAACCTATTTAAAAGTCCCTGCAGTTTCTCGATCATGACTCCACATAGTCCGAACCCTCCCTTTGGGATTATTTGAGTCCTACAGCTATTTCGGAGAAATTAAAGTGGAGGGGGAAGAAAGAAGTTTGTGGAGGCTGATTGGATCCTTTGCTGTACTGAAGCGACTAAACTTCTGCAGAAGCCAAAGGTTCCACTTTGGGGCAGTAAAATCAGATGCTGTGTGGAATACCAGTATTTCACATGGAGCTCTTTCTTCCCTTCCTTCTCCCTGTTCAAAATTTCATTGCAGGCAAGCTCACAACAGTGGTCAAGTAAGAGCAGAAAAGAAAGGTAGGGGGAGAGAGTTTTTTTGCACCTCAAAAAAACCCTACACCAGAGGTTAGGGATAGTGACCTCCTAATGGTCACCTTAAACACCTTCTGCTTAGGATCTCTAATCCCCTGGGTGACTTGACATTTTTTACTTTTTGTTTTAGACTTTGAGAAAAGGAAACTTTACGCATGGCTAGTACAAAAGCCACTCAACCTAACTGTCTGAAATTTGATAGGTTCAGTCAGCTCTATAGGGCCTGCTAGGTCCCCAAATTCCATGAATTTATGTGGAAGCACACAAAAAATGTAGCTCTTTACTTTGACAGATTTTCTCGGAAAAAGCCAATTTTACCTGTGGCTAGCACAAAAGCCACTGCACCTAACTGTCTGAACTTTGGCAGGCTCAGTCATCTCTATAGCGGCTGCCAGGTCCCCAAATTCCATGCATGGATGTGGAAGCACAAAAAAGATATAGCTCTTTGCTTTGAGGCATTTTCTTGAAAAAAGAAAACTTTACCTGTGACTAGCACAAATGTCACTGGACATAACTGCCTGAAATTTGGCAGGTTCCATCAGTTCCATGGGGGCTGCGAGATTTCCAAATTCCATACACTTATGTGGAAGAACAAAGAATGTATAGCTCTTTGCTTTGACACATTTTCTTGAAAAAAGCAAATTTTACCTGTGACTAGCACAAAAGTCACTATGTCTAACTGTCTGAAATTTGGCAGGCTCAGTCAGCTCTATGGGGGCTACCAATCCTCCAAATATCATGTACTTATCATATAAAATAAAAAAGATATGGCCATTTTTGTTTTCCAATGCAAGTCAATGGGAAAATGTAAAAAAAAAAAAAGGCAATTAGGACAGCTCAGACGTTCCGGGGCCCATGCCCAGGTGGCCCTTTCGATAAAGACGCCCCTGCTAGGGAGTAATTAAATATCTGGCTCATGGCCTGGCTGCCTGCCTCAGGAATGTGGGAGGGAGCACAGCAGATCTGGGAATTAGGAAGCCGTGCAGGATTGGATCTCTGGAGTCACATGACACCCAGGAGAGAGAGGACTCCTGTGATGTTAATGCCTTGGCCTGATTATCCTTCAGTTCCCTTCTCTAGCTAGTGGCCTCAATAGTGCAGGGAGCAGAGAGTTGGTACCTGACTTACAAACCCAGTATTTAGTCAGTTAGTTAGATGCCCTTTTCAATGTCAAGGCAGTGGTATTTAAAGTGGTACTAAGAAACTATAGTGCTTTATGCTTTGTTGAAAAGAACAGTAAAAAGCTACAGTTTAAGGCACATTTGCTGTGTGTTCTGTTTCATTATTATTTCTGGTATGGGGGCAGGGGGAGTCAATTTCTCATTGATGCAAAACAAGGTTTTAGAGCATTGAGTTGACTTTTTATGATAATATTGTCCCAAGATAATTTTCTAATTCTGCACTGTAATTTGAATTCATCCCTGCCTAGACATGCTAGGATGAATAATTAAATCTGCATTCAATATGATTTCCTAAAAATAATTAAAACTGAGCTCAGTGCAACTCATTTATGGAGATGCAATTCACAAATTTTCTTGTAATTTTCACTGACAACCTTTACAGGAGAAAAAAGGATTCTGAGATTTTACATAACAAAGTAAGCACTATATTACAGGCAAGGTATTCAATCAAAGATGAGATTCATTTTTCATCTCCACAGTATTCCCCAGGCATCCATGGCCTATTTTTAAACTCTGTTTTTTCTGAAAATTTTCTCTTTTGTTTCAAAGGCAAGCGGCAGGAAGGATGTCTCTCCACTGAGGTGTGTAAAAGCTATTGTTATTTTTTTTTTCAGGTAACATTTCCCATTTGTAATCAAAAAAATAAAAGCATGGTGTAAACCAGCCTGGATTTAATGTGTCTGAAAAATATGTCAATGACTGATTAGAAAGTGCCACATAAATGTGGGTCAAAAATTGGTTGTGCTTCATTAACTCTGCTACAGATGCGTTTGCTAGCCTCAGATAATAAATGCATTTGCTTCCAACATGCAGTCATACTTTAGCATGGCCAACAGATACAACCCGGAAGGGGGGTATTCAGAAAGCAGAGTAGTTGATGCCACATTGTTGAAGTCATCAGGAGAAGGGAGCATTTTTCTGCCCCAGGGCAACTGTGTTCCAGCATGTACCCCATTCACTTTCTTTGACACAAGTGTCTGGTTGCCATTTATTCGTATGGGGGGAAAGGGGGTGCTAAGCTGGGGACGTTGTTGTAGTGAGAGCAAAACCAGCCCACCTTGATAATGGGTGGCTTAACCTGCACTCAGAGACCCTCCCTGGGCAGGGCCACAGTCTCTCCGTGGGCACGGCGTGCAAACAGACACTGCACCTCCCAGTGGCCTTTGCAATATGCAGTCATTCCGAGCACACACACACGCCACCCGTTATAATGCTGAGCAAGTAACAGTAATGAGAGCTGGTGTCTTCTGGTGGCTTGGATCCCTCCATGTATCCTATACTCTTTGCTGGCAAGAGCCACACAGGGCAGTGGAATGACGGAGATTATTTTGCTTCCAGTTTCTCCTTAAGAAACGCAAAAAAAATTAATTCAGCTAGACGGGTCTCTGAGCCTGTCTAGCTGACTTACCAGTGGCAGGCATGCATGGTCTCCTGCATGTTCCGGGCTCTCTCCTCTTCTCCAGTGGAGACTGGTGGCGTCAGTGTCAGTGGGGCAGTGAATCCACTCCAGATTTCAGTCAGAACCAGTCAGGACTGTAGAGGAACTCTCCAAGGTGCTTCGCAGGGGGAGGGCTAAGCTACCTTGGATAGCTCCTTTAGTGTTCTGACTGATTCTGACTGAAATCCAGAGCAGATTCACAGCTCAGCTGACATGGGTGCCGCCAGAGTCCACTGCTGTCCTCCCTTTCTGCCTTCCCCAACCTATTGTGGCTCCAGTGGAGCGGCTGCTGTGGTGCTTTCCGTGGCCGGGGTGAGGAGGTGGGGGATTCCCCCTCCTGAGAGCCTCGGAATGTCTACAACCTTGGGAGGGGAATCAGACATTTCTCTCAGCCCCTCCACCTCGAGTATGGGGATAATAATACTGATCTACCTTACATAGATGTTATAAACATTAATTAAATAATGTATGTGAAGTGCTTTGGAAACATATGTGTGTATGTATGCGTGTATGTGTGTGTGTGTGTGTGTGGATAGATAGATAGATAGATAGATAGATAGATAGATAGATAGATAGATAGATAGATATATTGTTATAGTCTGCTTGATGGACAAATCCTGCATAGAACCAGAGTCTTGCTTTCAGGAAAAGCAAGTAGGGATTGCAGCAATTTCAGATGATGAATAATATGATTTCATTCTGCATTATTCTTCTGTAGCATGAAATTGCTTTTTCCTCCCTCTCTATAAACACTTTTACACTCTTTTGTCTAGGGGATAAGAGGAAACTGATTATTTCAGCCTCTGAAAAGGAATGCTCAACTAATTGCAGAGAAATATGCAATACTGTATTACTTTGGTTGTCCAAGCACATTAGAACTTCTGCCTGTAAAATTAAAGGATTTGATAAGGGGAGTGAAATTTCTCATTGACTAAATTGATCCCAATAGCCTAAGCTCACAATCTTTCTGACAAATGCAGTCTCTGCCCCTGCACAGACCAGATAAATCTCTGATGTAAAATTTTATGTGGTACCAGCATTTCTGGATGGGAGAAAGTTGTCCTTCTCTAGGGCCAGTCTGGTCATTAGGGTCATTGAGTAATTGCCTATTGGCCACGGAGGATCCAGGGGATGGGGGAGCAACATTTTCTAGAGCAGGCTTCCTCAACCTGGGACTTTCCAGTTGTGATTGACTACGATTCCCATCATCCCTTGCCAGCATGGGGTGATTCTTACTTACAATTCTTACTTACATGAGCATTGACAGAGTTTGATAGCTGGTAGCAGCTAGCTCCCAAATGCATCTCACCTGCTCAGGTAACACAAGACCAATGCAGTTTGCTACGTGGAATGGGGGCAGTGCAACAGACCATTGTATGCGTTTTGCAGCTGGTTGGAAAGAAGGAATCCATGTGGCAAGTAGAAGAGAATGGATTAGGAAGGCACCCTGCCTCTTGTGGCGCAGTGAATATATGTCTCTTCTCCAGCACACAAGCATGAGAAAACCAGGTGCAACGGTGTCTTTTCCTTTACTGTGTGTCTATCAGTCCCTGCTGCTGCCTCTTCCCTCAGCTTTGTCTCTTCTCCTTTTTTTAGGCTGTCACTCTGATCCAGGGGTGGGCAAATTGTGGCCCTCCTGATGTCTGCAACTCCCACCAGGCCTTGCCAGCATAGCCAACGATGAGGGATGATGGGCGTTTTAGGCCAAAACATCTGTAGAGCCACAAGTTGCCCACCCCTGCCCTAAGCTTACTTGCTTGGAAATCCCATGAACACCAGTGGGACTGGCCTCTGAGTAAATACAGTTAAAACTGGGCTTTTAGTCTGTAAGCTATTTGGGCAGTTTCTGTTTCTTTATGTGAGGTGTGGTTAGCAAATGATTGGCCACTGCTAAATTATAATTAAGTAGGAACTGCTTAACGAATTTGAGTTAATTCAGTGAAGCAGGACAGAAACACCAATGGAGGAGAGCATAGAACAGACGCCGGCATATCGGTGATAAAACAAGGGGTTGTTTTTTTCGAAGAGGCCAATGATTGGAAGATGTTGTCTAATAAAGTGGCCTGAACTGAGGACATTAAGACAGCCGAGCCAAAACAACAGTTTTCTGCGGGCATTTTTAGAAGTGCTGAAAACCCTCTCACCATTTCAGCAAACCCTGCAAAAAAAAAAACAAAAAAACAAATCCACTTATTTATTTACACTGTCCTTACTTGCCTGCAGCGATGTCATCAGGCAGCCAAATCTGATTGGCTAGGGAGCATTGTGATGTCATCCCATTCACTGAATGGTCCCATGTGCCTAATTCAGGAAGAGACAGCAGTTGAAGCCTAGGCAATTGGTACTAAAGCAGCAGCTGTCAGGAGAAACAATGGTGCCGGCCGGAATGGGGGAGGAGGTTCTGCGGGCGAATATATTCACATAGTCAGATGCATTAAAATGGCTAGTTTTTGTCAGAAAATCAGAACTGGAGAATAGTTCATGCAGCTCTGACGCATATTAATACAAGAAGCCCACAAGGCATGTATGGTCAAGCACTTTGGCAGATGTGTGACCACCCTACTGCTTTGAAACCTTAGGCAGAAAGCAAACAATACAGGTTAATTGAGGCACTGGATGACTGGCTACCACATGAGGTCGGTGGGCTGCCACTGGCCTGGCAGCTCACAAGTTCCAATTACTGTGAATATTTATTGTAAATTAAAAGAGAGAAGTCTTGGCACTGAGCGTACTGATATACAGGGAAGAGTGGGCAGCAAACAAAGTAGAACATGGGTCCCCAAGCTTTTTGGGTCTGGGAACATTTAGAAGTTTCAGAGAGTGCTGTGGGCACTCTTAGAAAATAGCTGCCAGGGGGCATGCCCACTTACAAAATGGTTACCATGGTGGGTGTGGCTGGTCACAAAACAGCCATGCCCCAGAAGGCAAAGTGATAAAACTAAGAAAAATGATTTGACCAAGAACCTAAGTACAAGGCAAAGGTGGAATTTGAGCTCCAGAACACAAAAGCACTATTCTGAACTTGCCATTTTTTGCTCTAGTGCCCATTTCATAGAAGGCAAACTGATGAGGCTCAGAGACAAGTAACTTGGCTGGGAAGCTGCATACAAGGCATAGGTGAGGGTCTGATCTCCAAATGTCAAATCACAGATTTGCACCCACAAAGCACTATGAAAAACCTGATTTCACAGAAGGTAAATTGGAGATACTCAGATATCAAAAACAGACAGGCAAAACATCCACCCATACCACAAGCAAATAAATTTTAAAAACCCAGGCAAAACACACACCCACACACTTGCAATCCAGGCAAAATATACACCACAAAAAAATAAACGAATGAGCCACCACACACACACACCACCTTCCTCCCTCTCCAGTCCCCCTCCAGCCCCCCAGGATGCTCTCTACCACCCCAGCTAACCTTTTTTTTTTTTTAAATTTTCTGGCCAGTTAGGCACACTCCAAAAAGGAGGTGCTGGGTCACAACCACCTACCATTTTTATGTTCGATGAATGCCTCTGGGGCCCACATGAGCAGCATCCTTGGAAATAAAGATGTCCTGCAAGTCAGAGCTTCGCCTTGCAGCATGCCAGCCTCCCAGTTTAAAGAAATAATCTTTTTTAATAAGGCCGGAAAGGCAGGGAGCCTGGCAGGCTCCAAGAGAGATGTCTGTGGGTGCACGGGTGCCATGCTGGGGGGCCCTGAAGTGGAAGACTCAGGACAGCAACGGGAGAGGCAGAGTTTCTTTACAAATCTGATCAGATTTGTAAAGAAACTCTGCCTTTCCTGCTGCTGTCCTGAGTCTTCCACTTTAGGGCCACCCAGCATGGCACCCATGCACCCACAGACATCTCTCTTGGAGCCTGCCAGGCTCCCTGCCTTTCCGGCCTTATTAAAAAATAATAATTAAAAAAACAAGGCAAATGAACAAGTAACTGGAAACCCCCCTTTTTTCAGCCAGCGTTCTTCGGAAGCGGACACAGGTTTCACCTTGCAGGCAAAGACTGCAAAAGTTCCAGGAAATGGAATCACAAATACTAGTTAATTCAATTCACACGGAACATAACGCTGTGGGAAGGCAATCCAGTAGAAGAGTGTTGCTGAAGATTACTGTTAATGCTGCAAATCTGTCACTGTGGCAGCTGTAGTACATGGGCAAGCTTGTGCTAGTCATGGGGAAAGTACATAAAATTGTGTCATGATGGCATAAAAGCAAAAGTGCAGCATCAGCAGGTGCACATATCATGTATCTGCTCGACGATACCATTTTAGACTGTCAGTGGTAGAATGTTTTACTTCCCTGTTTTGTTTTGTTTTAAAAGGCCGCCTCCCTTCACTTACAAAATTATCATGTCAGGAAGGATCCAAATACTAAGTTTGCACATGCATGAAGGAGGCTTGGTGCGCATGGGAGCATTCACACGAGCTTCCACTTGTAGTGTGGTCACTATTACTAGGTTGCACAGCAGCAACTTTGCTGATCATGTACTTTGCCCCAAAAAGTTTGAAGGGAAGACTGAAGCTATTATTCCCCTGAACACATCGCTTTCAGCAGTAGGTCGAGGACACAAAAGTAAGCCTTGGTGACATCCTCTTACTTTAAAAAAATGTACATAGTTGGATTGAGCGAATGAACGGGTAGTATCTTATCCTGTGCTGCCCAGGCAAAGTTTAAGAATTAATTGTGGACCAGACCTGCAAAATCTGCGCTTCACCAAGCTGAATGCATCCATCAGCCATATATAACGGGCAAGCAGATGCTTGTCTTTGGAGTCCCTTAAATCAAGACCCTGATAGGTTGCAAGTAGGGATGTCAGATAAATCTGCAATGGATTTAAATGAGTTCAGATTTCTATGAATCTGACCTGTGGATTGTACAGCAAAATGGCTTTTTCCAAGTCCCATGGTTTCCGTGGACTTGCGGAGCAGTTTTGAACTGGGGTTTGTGTGTGCGCGCGCGCACACATGCACACGTGTGCTAATGTGCATTAGTACATGTGCGAATTAGCATTAATGCACATTAGCACAAGTGGAACAAAATTCTCTACATCCCTAAAAAAAAATCCAATTCCAGCAATGAGTGGATAACAGAAAGGAAACTCAGCAGTTGAGATTTTTCCTGCCTGTTTCCCCCTCTTCATGTCTTCTGTCCCTTTACCTTATCTCTTCCAGCAGCTGGGCTCCAGTTGCCCTGCCCTGCACAGCAGGAGGCGAGCCAATGATGGAAGAGATAATTGGGAGATGTCATGTCTACTGAGTCTCTTACTTCACTGAGGAATTCAATGCTATAGAGTCAGTCTCAGAAGTACAAGCTGGGAACCCTGACCACTCATGAAAAAAATGTAGCACAAACCCACAAAAGTGTACAAGAGTGTTAGTTAATATGACAATGTAATAAAATTGCCCCAATGCATTTTGAGCATGAACAGCTCTCGGTCAAGGGAAGAAGTCTAATTGCTCATTAGTAAATTACAGTGTTCAAAGCACTTGCTGTCACAGCCCAAGAATTATACTCTAGACTGTCCTGGAAGAGCTGTGGGCAGAAAGCACTGAAGACTATATTTTCAGTGGCTCTTTCTAAAGTGGCACCTGCACTGGACAAAGACATTGGACTATACAAATAAATTATGGGCTATTGCCTCCAAAGAGATTGCACTAAGTTACTACAAAAAGGAGATGATGGTACCTAAAATATACAGGGAACTATCTTTTTCCTATTCGCTGATAAGTTGCAATGGAAAAGGAATGGAAATCAAATTAAATCCCATACTCAGGGATTTGGTAAAATGTGGGACTTAATGGAGAGTGGTGGTGGATATCAAAGCAGTTAAAGACATTGCAGAATTAATCTGAACCAGATGGGTTCCTGAGCATTTGGCATACTTTTATTTCTTTGAGAGAATGGCAAGCAATGCAATAGCTGTTTGACTACTGAAAGATAAAGTGATATTATTTAACCCAACTCAGGAGCTCAGATATACTTCGTTATATAGCACAAAAAGGGCTAATAGACAAGAAACAAACTACAGATCAGAGGATTTTCTCCTTACCACTGCAAACTAACTATATATATATATAACAGCACAGCTACTGATGAGGGCGGAAGCCAAAACGTTTAACTTAAATATATTTTGAATACTCTGTTGTTAGTCTCATTCATATATATATATAATCTCAGCAAGAAAATGTTAATTGCTTGTAGCCATAGGCCATTGCAAACTGGATAGAGATAGAGACAGAGACAGAGATCGATAGATATAGATATATAAAATGGTTGTTGTAATATGGAGAAAATTCCAAGATGCTTTTTGTGAACCATGGTGCATGAACAGTATTTTGTGCATGGAGATAACTTCCATTTAACATGGCCTACACATTAATCTCTGTTTTCAATCTGGAAGGGCTTCCATCATGCATATTTGTCACGTAATTTATTTTATGATACTGTTAGTAATTTCCCACTTTTCAGAATGGTAAGAAGTTCCAAGGGCAGTACCAATGAATTTAGTTCTCTTCAGATAGGACAATAAAGGAGACCATTGGTAAAATGAAAAAGCAGAGCACAAGTGAGGTGAACAGGCACTCCTACAACATGCAGCAAATCCACCAATCCTGCATCTGATTTTGAGAGAGATACCCTGCACCCCATGCTGCTTGCTCTCTCTCTCTCTCTCTCTCACACACACACACATACACACACAGCCACACACACGCACACATCCTCTCTAAATTCAAATTGCAAAACTGGCTCCTACTATTCTCTGTTCCTTACCCTCAGCCAAAATGGTGTCACATTCCGCAATCTCTGATGGGTATCACATTGCAAAAGTTACAAAGAGGTTTCCCACTAATAGGAGGATATCCTCTATCATTAATTCCCATTGATCAAATATCAGTCAGGTATTTGAGCCAAACATCAGCCTAACAAAGTCATCAGCAAGTATTGTAATGATAGGCACATCCTGCTATCCCTTGGAAAGCTCACAGTGGTTGATATGAGGGTTTATATGGGGATTCCAGTTGTTTCCCAGCCAGGCATTGATCAGTTCCCAAGACAAAAAAAAGAGAGGAAGGTATTCCCCCCAAACCACAGCAAAAACAATATTACAAAAATTAAAAGAGAAAAAACTAAGAAACAAATGCATATATACTAAATATATAAATTGAAAAAATAAAGCTGAAAAGTCACAGAAGTATCCAAATCACATGAATGATTACACTCGCCCAAACTTCCCTGAGAGAGGAGATGTTCCAGGGATGTAGTGCTTAACCCAGTTTGGTTCCCTTTGGGAGGAGGTCACAGGAGGCTTATGGCATGTGGTGAAATGTGAGTTTCTTTACACACAGATATACAGGTTGAGCATAGGTGGAGGCATACAGCTCAAGTGCTCCAGCAGCAGATTCTGCTGCTCAGATCATATCTTCCTGACAGGCAGCCAGCACCCCAATATATCTCCTCAGTGTACAGACTCCTCAAATTCAGCTGTCTGTCTCTCTGTGTCTCTCATCCATTGCCCAAAATGTTTCTATTGTTTTTTCCACTCACATCAAGCTTGTTCCCTCCCTCTGGCTGGAGCCAGGGAGAGAATAAGGATGAGTCATCTTAGCCAAACACCTTCTAGCATTCTTGGGTCGTTTACCTGTACTTTTCCTAACTGTAGATGAGCCTGTCAACTTTGTCTCTAGCGATTAAGGGCCATTTACAGTCATTCTGGCCCCATTGATCTTCTCTTGTCCAAGCTTCCCAAGCTCACAACAATACGGTGCACAGAAACAATTGCACACATATAGATCCAATACAAAATAAAAATAAACAATAGGAGAGAAATGCAAAAATCAGGGTAGGGCCAACATCAAAGTCATTTATGTATTCATGCCTTCATTCATTACATTGCTATACCACCCCCATAGCCAAAGCCGTCTGGGCAATTCACAAAAATTAAAAGTGTACATTACAATATGATAAAACAATATAAAAACTTTAACATATAAAAATTTAAAACAATTTCAAACAGCTAAAAACAATGCCTGGGAGTAGAGGAAAGTCTTAACCTGGTGCCAAAAAGATGACAAGGCAGACCTCACTGGTAAATGTACAGTAAATCGAGTCATATATTGCTCACGCCAAAAGAAAAAAGACAATCTCAAAATGATAAATACTTTTAAAAAAAGGATCCCCCTATTCTAATATAAGATAGTTCCGATGGTGGGCCAGTTCATCAGTCCGTTTCATAGTTGAACAGAACTGGAGAAGCTGTGCTGGAGCAGAGCAGTACTTTTTGAACATTTGAGTGTAATGACACCTCATACCAACTTCTTACTTAAGAATACAATGAAGAAACACTTCTGGAACAATCAATAATTTGAAATCCAATACAGTATTGATTCTTCACCTGTAAATGAAATGGAATACTACTGGTATTTAGTTAGTACCATGATTCTCAACTAGAAAAATAATTCCTCTTAATTCTGACAGATACCTTGAATTTACAGTTGCAGTACTGAAAAGAACAAAAGTACCTCCTCAGTCTTCAGACTTGAACCATAACTATTTCAAAACATATTCTGCTGAAAGGAATACACAAATTGCTTTTACACTAGGACCCCTTAGCACTACTGAGGCACTGCTTTTTTGCAATCACCTAGAAGAAGAATTAAACCAATGGCACTTAACATAGTACTATATTATCTGGCACTCCCTATCATTATGGCCAAGATTCTCCTATCATGTTTGCTCAGAAGTAAGTCCCATTCAGCAACGAGCCTCTGCAAGTTTAACTGAAATTGTGGTTCTTTTGGTTTCACCCACTTATAACAGCTAATGCTATTGTACTTTTAATCCTGATTCTGTCTTTACATTGTGCATGTAGGAGGCCTTGCAAATGTATTTTGCAAGTATATATTTTATATATATATTAGTGATCCTAATGTTGCTAACAGCACCATCCTAAGCATGCTTACTCTGAAGTAAGTCCCAGCATAGGTCTTACTTTGAACCCCTCCTAGTTTTGCTCCATCCGGAACATACTGAACATTCTTACCCAGATCACCACAACCCCTGACCAACAGCATCTCCATGTTATCTGGATTACATTTCAGTTCGTTCACCATAGCCATCCCTAAATGGATCCCAGACATCAATTTGTCACCTCCACTGCTTCCCTGAGATCAGAAGATGGACATGGGAAGCAGAGCTGTCTGTCATCAGGGTATAGGGTTGAGTGAGAATTTTGTTCTGGTTCATATTTTGATAAGAATTTACCAAAACTTGCAGATGTCTTCATAAACAGGTTTGAAAGAACTCGAGAATTAAAGGGGAAAAAATAAAACCTCGGCAAAAGTGAAACTGACAGATTTATCCCTCCGGGCAAAGCGAACTTTGAGTGCTTAGTTCTTAAACATCTGGGTTTGCATCCCTGTGTGTTCAACCATATGTTGCGGCGCTGAATTAGGATTTCCTCCTCTTTTTTCTGACAGGCCCCTTATCTTGAACAGCTGCATGGCAGGCAAGCACAGCATGGTCTTCTGCATGCTAGGATAGAATCACTGTACCTATTGCATTTGGCCAGTGCAGATGGGTGAGAATTTTGTTCCATTTGTTTCTTGATAGGAGCTTACAGAACTCACAGATTTCCTCATAAATGAGACTGAAAAAAATTGAGATTTAAAAAAAAACGGAATTTGAGAGAAAGTGAAATGAACAAATTCACCCAGCCCTGTCAGTCTGTTGATAACACTTCAGCCCAAACATCCAGCTGATCTCTCCCAGTGGTTTCATGTAGAACTGTAGATACTAAAAGCCTGGGAGTCACAATGGCACCTCATGGTACCCTGCAGGCCAAAGGCCACAGGATAAAACATCTGTCTTCCAGCTCCATCTTCTGGGACTGGCCTTCCAGGAATGGCAGGACCGCTGCAAAATAGTAAACTGTCATCCCATCCCTACCAAGCAATTCAGGAGGTTACCACAAACTGACAAGACCCATATCTGCTTAACTTCAACAGTATTACAGCACGTCAGGCTGAGCTGACCCACAGCTGAATCATAACCTTATCCAAGGTTGAGCACACCAGAGGTATCACAATAATCTTTTGGAGAGATGCAGAAGGAGTGGGAAGAGGAAGAGAGGGAAAGACAGGGTTTTTTTTGACAGACACAATAAAGCCTCTGTACATTTACAGGTTTTCTGGTAGAGACCTAAGGGATAATTAGACTTTGACATATCAAGGAAGTTAAAATATTAAATAAGATGTAATTAGAAGCAAAGCAAGTCACAAAGTATAATTATCCCCATTTCCAAAGTTTGTATTGCTTTTAATTATTTATTTCCACAGACCTGCACCTAATTTCTTCCTGAAAGTGTTTCTAGGAGGTGGCAGTGGGTGGGATGTTGGCTTCAATTAGCAGATTTTAATTCAGATCAATAATTAACAGTAGCGGGCAGCCTCAAGCCTTCCGAAAAGGCACTCCTGGAGGTTACTTTCATAATGAGAGTTAATTGAGTGATGTGATGTTGAAACAGTCCAAGCCCAAGGAGAAGAAACCAAAGGAATTGGCCTCCTCACCGCCACCACCAAGGTTAAGAGTGAATACATAAAGCCGAACATGTCCAGTATGGTATGATGAAAGAGGAAACATTTAAAGAACATGGAGTTGACTGGGATGCCAAAGGGCCACTTAATATGTCATACTAAGTTCATGGTTCAAAAGAGTTCATTGAAACCAGTGGGCTCAAATATATGCTGAATTGTAGCCAAAGTATCACACCCCTTGTATAATGGAAGCAGGATACTAAGAAATGGTTTTGTTTGATTCATTTATTTATTTGCATTTATAAGATGCCCGTGGGTGTCATACAATTATTTTGACAAAGAACAATAATACATTCAAATACAAAGATCTAAAATTACAACAATACAAAATCAACACAATACAAATACAGATACAAATACAAATACAGATACAAATACAAAAGGGTGACTAGCTCCTAGAGAACTGCTACACTGGATCAAGGGACTCCTGCATCTCTTTGGTTTTTAGATTGTCTCTTCTCAAATTTTTATTGATCGCATTTCATGCTGCTTAACAACAGAACATGAGAAAAGATCTGGTATGATGTTCCAGCTTGTTCATGTGTCTGCTAAGAAAGGGACTGCCCCTGTGGTACATGCTGGGTAGTTTTGCTCACCACCTACTGCTGAGGAGATGCTAAGACCTCTATGTCAGGCTCTTCCCTGGGAGGCAGAGTGAGGCAGGTCCCTCAGGAAGCAGATAGCGGGGAGCAGTAGTGAAAGCTTGGAGGGCAGAGCTATGTCTGCCATGATGCCTGGCTTGCACACAGCACCCCCTAAGCTAGCCAGCCATCCTCAGGTGGGACAGAGGATGCTGTCCCATTGCTAGCGTTGAAATAAGATGCAACTGCCGGTCCAAATGGCTTTTGCACATGGAATGGGGAACAGCACCATCTTGTCCACCTCAGGCAGAACAATATCTTGGGCTGGCCCCGAGGAGAGACCTTTCGCATTCCTTCCATAAACGAAATTTTCCGGTACCATCATTTTCTCTTTAACACTCTTAGCTCCAACAGGAGCAGGAGATGCTTTGTTGTTGTGCCTTTCATAGCAGGGCTCTCAGATGATGTTGAATAATGGAGTCCTCTCCCTGATCCATTAAGTCAGGGGCCTCATCCTCTGAGGACAAGGGGTTGGTGTCCTGGGCCCCATCTACACCAGGCTTTTACTTTGGGGCAGGTGTGAGCCGAGGTCCCTTATGACAGATGACGCAGTCACGACTTCACAGCCATCTGTGGTTTTCTCCAGGAAAATGCAGATTTCCAAGGAGGCGTTTTGCTGTGATGTTTTTGGTTTGCTGCGGGTTTGCTGCGGTTGCAGGCCATCTATCCCTTCCCCAAACTGACTTCGCATTTTGCGGTGGGCGTGTTGTAGGCGTGCATAGTGCTTGTGTCACTCTGTGACGCCCTTTTACTCCCCCATCCCTTCGCAGCTGCGCAGTTACAGAGGCACAGAGGGGCATTTTCATCTATTTAATTACACTTTTGCACAGTTTTGCAGCTTCGTATCTTCGCAATGGTTGCTTTTGGACTCCGTGCTCAAGGGCCGGGGGGGTCTTGGGGGAGGACCAATATTGCTCCAGCCACCATTTTGGAGCAACAGCTAGGCACGTAGTGCTCATGCTTGTGAGTGCAAACCATCGTGAGAGTCTTGGGCTGGGGAACTGCCAAACTGATGGTGCGGAAATGAAGGAGCACAAAACACCCACTTTTTACCTAAAAAGGGACAGAAAGACACAGCAGAGCCCCTAAAATACAAAACAGCCATTGAACTGTCTCACCCCCACCACTCACGGGACTGCACAGCTGCACATTTCAGTAAAATGGCAAAAAAAAGTGAGGGCACGGCGGGTCTGTTAGGGAAGCGTGCAGTACATTGTGAGTGTATCACAGGGCATATTGACTCGAAGTCGCATTGCTGCGCGGTTGCGACGGGGTGGAGAGTCAAAGCGGTGCCTTATAGATGGGGCTGTGGACCGTGACAAGCTCTGCAGCTGTGCATTTAGCTCCAGTCCCAAAGTTGAGCAGTTCCCTGCTTCCCTTCATATGTGGAGGGATAACGTCTGTGGCAGGAAGTAGGGATGTTAGAGAATTCCGTCACGGACTCCCATGAGGCCGGATTCTTTAGAATCCAGCACCCCAGAGTCCGTGGCGGAACAGAGCAATTCCCCCTGCCACCCCGCAGAATCCCCCCGGGACGGAGCCTACCTTTTTCGGCCGTCCGTTGCCCCGCAAATGGCTACCCCGGTATGCAGCCGCCATTTCCATTCTACTTTAGCCGTGATAGGCTACGTAAGTATTTACGTAGTGTACCATGGCTAACGCAGGGACACCATTTGCATCCCTGCAGTAGCCATGATAGGTTACGTAAATATATACATAGCCTATCACGGCTACTGCAGGGACGCAAATGGCATAGCGGCCGCCATTTGCGTCCCTGCAGTAGCCATGATAGGCTATGTATATATTTACGTAGCCTATCACGGCAAAAGGCAGGGATGCAAATGGTGTAGTGGCCACCATTTACGTTCCTGCCTTTTGCCGTGATAGTCTACGTAAATATATACATAGTGTATTACGGCTACTGCAGGACGCAAATGGCGGCCGCTATGGCGGCCGCCATTTGCTGCCGCAGCCCAGCAGCAGACAGAAGTCCAGCTGCAGGTGGCCCCGGCCGACAGCTCTGCGGGGTCCCCACAGAGCGGAGCTGGCCGGGGAGGATTCCGGGGGGGAGGGACGGATCGCCTCCCCCCCACAGTGGACGGCCCCAGTGGAATGGGGTAAGTAATCCGTACACCCCTAGGAGAAAGCCTTCTCTATCTGTGGAGGCTCCCTGCACAATTTAGAACTCTGAACTTCAATGAATAGGGCTAATGTTTATCGGAAGGTGGGGTGGGGGGGCGGGGTGGGACATGAACACTTTGCTGTTCCTCTGAGTGTATTGGCTACTTTATCAATAGATTGAAACTGGAAAGGGTTTCAACATATGGCCAATCTATTTGTTTAAAAATGTTCAGAGGCACATGTTTTCTCCTTTAGCCTTTCCATATGCTTGATTACGCACAGTGAATTTAATAGGGCTTGAAAATAGGTACGTGAAATTTGGAGATTATCAGCACTTTTCTAGCTTAGGAGAAAGAAATCATTCCCAAGTTTAATCAAATCTGTTGAGAACTTCCTCACTAAACTATAAAGGGGTTAGCTAAACCCAGAATAAAAATCATGAATAGGAAATGGCCTCTCTCTTTCACTGGTTGCAAGTGATGTGTCTATTTTACTTTTAGCAAATGTGCCAGTCAGTGGAAAAGGAACAAGGCTGTGTCCAGTGCCATGTTTCCATGACAACAGAAGGAGAAGCTAATGGAGGAGTACCGGGTTGTTTTTTTTTAAAGGAATTGGCTTTGCTGTGAGCAGGGCTCCATGAGCAAGTTCTCTGCAGCAGTAAAAATCACTTCACAAACCATACTTGCTGGTGGAGGGGGTGGTTGGAGTGAACGTCATCTGACTGGCAGGGGCTGCTCAACCAATAAAAGAGGCTTTCCCCCCCCTTTCTCCTTTCCCCTGAAAGTCCAGATGCAGTTGCATTTCAGGAGCCTCATTGAGCACAATGGGAGTTACTTCCAAGTAGACACACATATGCTCGTTCTGGGAAAGAGAGTGGGGGAGAACACAAAGATGGGAA
Organism: Heloderma suspectum; assembly: GCF_057233095.1. Taxonomy (NCBI): domain Eukaryota; kingdom Metazoa; phylum Chordata; class Lepidosauria; order Squamata; family Helodermatidae; genus Heloderma; species Heloderma suspectum. The sequence goes on along the minus strand of NC_139461.1, from coordinate 141,164,424 downwards.
CCAGCCCCCCTTTTAACCCACAGGATCTCTATAATGAATTTAGCAGACAAGCCCCAAGCTTCCTAAAGCCTTGCTGCGTTTGATTGCTGTAATGGCGGGGGGGGGGAGTACTTACTTCCTATGTGTGCATTTGGCAGACAAGCCTCACTGAGCACAATGGGTGTTACTTCTGAGTAGACACTAATTGGCTTGTGCTGGGAAACACAGGGGTGGGAGACAAGAAACACTCCTTGACCGGGGTCATGGTGAAAGGCACACCCCAGGGCAAGGCTAGCATACCCGAGGTCGATGTGGGGGCTGGGGGACACAGCAACTATACTGGGGAGAACACGGCTTAAGGAAAAGAATTGGGCTTTAAGGTTTTCCCCCGATAAGCTCCGGGGCGGCTGCTGGATGGCCATAACGTCATGTATCCCTACCAACCTCAACACACAGCCGGCTTGGAGTAAATCGCTGGTGGAAACACCCCCCCCCCCCGACTCTAGCATGCTCATTTGATTTGCAGCCTCTGCTAGCAACCAGTCCCAGAAACTTTAGAGAAACACTTACTAAAGCCAATCCATTAAAATGTCTCTTAGCTGCATAAGCTGACTCATGCCCTGAAGCATAAGAAATTATATCTCTTATTTTTATTATTTATATCAATGTTCATCAATACAAGGCCTGAAGGCCAGGGTGCCTCCCAACCCACTTAAGTGCGGCTCTTCGGCTCGCTCGCTCTTTCTGCAGTAGCTGCTTACTCTTTATAGGGACTCTGCAGCTTTGCCTTCTTGCTTGCTTCACTGTTGGGCTGGCTGCTGTGGTCGGGGCTACCAGAGGAGGTGTCAGGGGTGGGAAGTCAGGAGGCCTGCCGTTTCTGAGCTGTAAAGTGGCTGGGGGAAAGAGCCAGTCAGCTGTGGTGGGCAGGAGCCCAAGAGGCAAAGCGCCACGTGGTTCTCTAGCCAAACTGGTGCACTGCACACCCCCTGGAGGCGGAGGGGGAACTGACTGTGTGGGCAAGAGCCAGAGCCAGGTGGACCCGCACCGGGAGATGTCGCAGCACTGAGAGGAACAGAGCGCACGCTCAGTGACGAGCGAAAGAGCCATCCCAACTGCAGAACCCAGCGAGCTCATTGGAGTTTGTCTGCCTGGTGATTCGCTTGGTCTTGTTTGGATTATGTAGGCAGGAGTGGGGAGGAGAGGCCCGCAAAGGCCTCCAGCCAAGAATGGTGCAGGGTGTTGCTGGTTGACTGGGGAGAGACGAGAAGAGGGAGCCCCCATGGCCTGGGAAGGCTCTTAAGTGGCCGCAGTGGCAGTTTCTGGAGCCAAAGCAGCTCCTGCTTGAAAAATCGTGAGGATCCCTGATTTGTATTGCACTCTTTCTTCTATAAATATGAATGCCTAGCTTTTTTTTTGGAATGAGAAATTTCTTCTTACTGCACATACAGGGAATCTTTCATGCATGTGCATATGTATATGGCTAAAAGAAGTGCTGCTTCTGTGTTCAGTTTTGTAGTAACCAACCTGGCAACAAGTGAGTCCAGAATGTAGCTTACTGGCTTCGGTAGGAGTTATTTACAAAAAAGGGTCACAGGCTAATGCTGGCCTACAGGTGTTGTTGTGACTCACCAAGCTCAAGGCAGCTCACCTGCCATGATGGTGGCTCACAAGGGGCTCAATAAAACCCACATTTCATTTAATTTCATTTATTATATTTCTATACTGCCCCATAGCAGAAGCTCTCTCAGCGGTTCACAAAAATTTGAAAACCATTAATCTACACTATATAAAGTATAAAACCATTCACATAATGACATAGAACAAATAGCACACACAACAAGATACATCTAAAACAATTTAAAACCATCGGCCAGAGACAATCAAAGAGACTTGTTATATGCTGTCAAGTGCCCGAGAAGAGGGCAATTTTAACCTGGCGCCGAAAAGATGGCAATGTTGGCGCCAGGCAGGCCTCATCAGGGGGATTATATCGGTCTTATATGTTTGGACCTTCTATTGCCCACAGTAGTGCAATAAAAGGGATTGTCAAATACTTGCCAGGCTACAGCCTGGACTATGTTTGACCTTAGGAGTCACAAGCCCGGCAGGCCTAGGCGAATAAAACTATAGTCAAAGATACATTTGTCATATGCTGTAACTTTAATCCAAGGGCATCTCTACACCAGCCTAAAATCCTGCATTTAAAACGGGGTGTTCTGCTTCTGTTTTAAATGCAGTATCACAACGACTCCCTTTTTCACGTGCTTCCTTTCCCCCCACCCCTTCCCCCCTCCTTCTCACCCGTAGCTGAGTCTTCCATTATCTTTCATTGATCTCGCGCCTCTTCTTGCCGCTTTCACTCTTTTTATGGAGGGAACTGAAGCGGAACACAACGGGGTAATTTGATAGCTCATTATCTGCGATCTATTTAAAAACAGAACAAAGGGCATTTAGCGCAGGTGACACCTTGGGTGATTGTGGCGTCATGTAAAGAGCCCGCAAACGTCCGTGAAGGAGCCATCTCAATCGCAGGATAAAAGCCCGGTGTCAGTGTGAAGGAGCCCTAAGTGTCAGGATTAAACCTAAGGTTCATAAAATCATAGAATAGTAGGGTTGGAAGGGGCCTATAAGACCATCGAATCCAACCCCCATAGGTTGATATCCTATGCCCATGTACTTGGAAGTAAGCCACACTGAAATCACTCAGCCTGCTGAGTTAATATGGGCTTCAAGAGGAAGCCTGAATACACTTACTTGTAGAGTGGCCATGAGCCTTAGTTTACAGGGAACAGGCCTCAGCCCTCTATCTGAAGATGTCCTCTATATGAAGGGTGGCTGAGTTTAAGTCTAGTTTAAAGGTCAGAAACCATACGGAGGGAGAGCAGGGCCCAGAAGCTGCCCATCAACAGTTAGCACCTGAGCAACCACTAGTCTTCCCTACTATGGTGAACTAGTGTGTTTCGACTGAAATTCTAGTAATTATTTCTAAATTACATATACATTATCATTTTTTAATTTCTTGTAATTTTTTTTATAAACAACCCCAAAGAATGGGAAATTATGTCAGTTCACAATAACAGAGTACAGACAAGACATATTTAAGCATATACACTGGTATATGCAGTCTAGCTATCAGAGTAAATGTCCAAGAGGTGTTCACAATGATACAATACGTGTTCAAATATGGAGACAGCGATGAGGCCCATTGAATGCTGGGTGATGCCTATTTATCCTTCCAAGCTCGGAGTATAAGAGCTTTTCTACATGAGGCTTTTAACCCACCACTTTACCAAAGCTTCTGTTTCCATATTCTTTGCAGGATTAAGAGCAATTCCTTTACATGTATGTTTTTCCAGGGCTTTTCATTCTCTTCCTTCCCTTATGTTCCATTACACAAGCACTTTGTACCATAATCCACAAATAAGACCAGACTTTTGTCAGACACCCCCCTGCCCGCCTGCTAAAGTGTGTGCAAAGCACAGGAGAGGCCCTGGAGGATGACCACATCATGTAAAGGACCTACAAACTACCATACGCGAGGAATCATGAGTGCACAATAAATGCCTCATGTAGAAAGGTTCTAAGTGTCTCTTCGACCACTATGACTTGCAAAACCCACTTCTGTTGGCTGTATGTTAACATCCACACCACAGGGATGTAATTAAAATGAAAAGTGCATGGACATCTGCAGATTTCAATGACTTTTCTAGAACAAAATTAATGTGTAATTAACTCCAACCAAAGGAAGCCACCCGAGGGCATGCCCATATCATATGAACCATTAAAGCATTATTGGTGCCACAGTGCCAACATTTAGGACCTGCCAAGTTCTTCCTAAAAGATGCACCCAGTAATTATTACATAAAGAACATTAATACTTCTGCAGTTTAAAAAAAATCTCACTTCATATACTTTGCCATCTTGGGAATTAGCGAACTCCCTGGTTTGAGGAGATTGCAAGCAAGACATCCAATCATGATATCTGAAATTACCTGTCAGGTTTCTGCCTCACACTTAGACATGAAATCTGAATATACAAAAAAAAAGTCCTTCAGATTTTTCATTCTCTGTAAGCCAAAGATAGGGACCCTGTCATATCCTGGTGTACCATCTAAAATGCATCAATGTCTGTATATAATAATGATTTGATATTTTGTATGCAATGTTTGATGTATATAATTTTACTAGACAATTTTTGATGCTACTTCATTATAACATGTGTCTAATATATTTTGAGGGTCTGTTTTTTTTAAGGACATGTTAATTTGTTGTGTTTACATCTTCTATATTATTTCATATCTGTAATTTAGGGAATTATACATCTGTAATTTTCTTATATCTGTATTTTCAAGTTCTATAATAACAAATTAGTGAAAAACTGAAAAAGTCATTGAGAGATCCAATCATATGTCTTCCAAATAATGTATACTTTGGCCCTCAGAATGCTTTCCAGGCAAAGCTGAGCTTTGTCCTAAAGAAAGAAATATGGCAGGTATGTGAAACAAAACCAGTGGCTAAACATGGTATATGGAATAATAAGCAAACACTGTAATTTGTAAGATACGCACTGTGATTCTAAGCATATTTACTAAGAGTTCAGTGGTACCAGGTCAGGGGTGCAGCCTTATTTGTACAAGTTGTTAGAAACACAGAAAGATTTGTAAAATGCCTGGAGAATGATTTTCACATTCACATCCCAAAGTCAGCAACCTAATCTCTTGGTAGGTTTTTCTTTCTTTCTTTCTCTGGAGTGTTCTTCTCTCAGGAGGAGCAGGTTGTGAGCAAATAATAACATGATCGAAAGAATCTGCAATGTGCTTTAGCAGGTCTATTAACCCTTTGGCAAGAGGGAAAGCTCCAGCCTCCCTGTACACTCTCCTGGGCACAGCAATACTCAAAATCTTCGGCACATCAGTATGCATGCAAGGAATTCAGGAGCATGGGAATTGCCTTGTACTTTTACAGGGTGCAATAAAATCTAAACAGCTTCTCGTTGATACAAATAGCCCGGGGAAGCTTTCAAATCATTAGGAGAAACACTTGTGTTTGCACATAATTACACCAAACAGAACTAATTGCAAAAGACAGCAACACATTTGCAAAGCCAGATAATGCACTTCTATAGAGATTAGTAATAGGACAATGGAGACCATGAAGGTTGGATGGGTCATATTCATAGGCTGGAGTTCACGTCTAGATAGTCAAGATGATGTCATAGCGTAAGAGAGGGGCACTCCACAAAAGGGGGAGGAAATAAAATTGAAATCATGTTGGTCTTGCCCACCTCTGGGTCCAGCTAGACCACAATGGTGGCAGTTCTGCAGGTTTAAACGCATGCCCATATCGCATAGAAAGAGGGAAGTTGGGTCTTCCCTCTTAAAGGCAAAAGCATATTAAAGGCAAAAGGAGTGCAGGGGTAACGAATACAGAACTGCCCTTCCTACTCCAGCCCTGCCCCCTAATCATATGTCTCCCAGCTGGGACTCAGATATAAACAACCCTGGGATGAAACAACAGAGCTTGGCTGAGAGCAGGTAAGGCATGGGAGGGGAAGGGTTCAACTCTCCTCACCTGCACATCCATTTTGCTTTTATAATGGGAACCCTAGCTCCTGCTTTCCATGTGGTTGAGGCAATGCCATGTTCAAACACATGGAACGGCCATCATAACTCCTGTTTGGTTCTTTGTTTGCACTTCAGATCTGTCATTGCATGAAAGAGGGGTGTTCCAGTCTCTGGGCTATGGACCATGGCAAGAACAGCAAGAACAGGAGTACAGCACTATGGTACAGGAACAGGTGGGTCTGATCTTCTGAAGATCAGGCTGGCAGGGAAAGGACCCCACTTTTCACTGTATTACTTTTGGAACTTGAGCATGTGCCTTGACTTGTCAAGTATACAGTGTAGAATGTGGAGGCCCCAGACATAAGGCCCTAAAGAAGGCCCCAGACATAAATCCCACAAGAGTTACAGAGATGTCTTTAAGTCTGGAGGGTCTGAGGGCATGGGGTGGGGGTGGGGGGAATCTTATGTGGCAAGGAGAGCATGCTGGGCTCTTTTGGAAACATCCTTGTGCAGCAATCAAATGGAACAAAGATAAATTAAGAAATGCTGTCAAACTAGCCATGGTACATTGCTCCAATCCCCAGAGGTTTCCCCCATGTACTTCTTCCAAAAAAACGAGGAGAGAAAGCCTAGAGAGAAGACTACGCCTTCCAAGGCAATTGCCTCAGATGCAACTGTGGCGTATTATGCCTTGCTCTCTACTGTCTATAGAAAAGGAAAAGGCCATCCTCGGGGACATGTTATTTATTTATGACATTTTTAACCTACTTTTCCTTCAAGAAGTTCAGGGTGCAGGAGTTCTCTCCTGCATCCTCCCCACTCCATTTTATCCTCACAACAACCCTATGAGGTAGGTTATCCTGAGAGGGAGTGACTGGCCCAAAAACACTTGGGGAGCTTTGGAGCTGAGTAGGAATTTGAAGCTGGGTTTCCCTTGTCCTCTTTACTTATTTACTTACTGTGTTTTTGTTCTGCCTTTCAGACCATCATTGACTGAAAGTAGTTCACATCAGTAAGAGAGAGAGAGAGAGAGAGAGAGGCCCTGCCATCAGACTTACAAATTTTTTATTTTATTTTATTTTATTGCATTTATACCCCACCTTTTTTCCTCTTGCAAGGAACCCAAGGCGGCTTACATCATCCACCTCCTCTCCGTTTTATCCTCACAACATCAACCCTGTGAGGTGGGTTGGGCTGAGAGTCTGTGACTGGCCCAAAGTCACCCAGTGAGCTTCCATGGCCGAGTGGGGACTAGAACCCGGATCTCCCAGCTCCTAGTCCAACACTCTTGCCACTACACCACACTGGCTCTCAAATGAAAAGGAGAAGACACACAAGGGAAGGGGAGTGGAGGGAAGTGGAAGAGAATCATTTCTTCCAGGCCAGAACAAACTGGTGAGCTGTAAGTGGGCATTTATATCCACTTTGGGGCCAAGCCATTCTTCCTTTGCCGGTGCTCTTGCTTGAATAGCAATTGATGGCTAGTCTTCCTTTGCCTGGTGGATGGGGCCAGAGCATTCCCCTTCCTTCTGCAGTGCCAGGGCAGTTGGGACTGATGGTTCTTTCTGGCAGGGAAGTGAATTCCATGAGCCGCTCCTTGTCGGGCCATGGGATGCCTTGCCTTGATGTTATTCCTGTTAGTCCAATACTCTAAACGCTACACCACACTGGCTCTAAGTTCTGGTCCAATGGGTGAAATCTGAATTCATTTCTCTGTGCTTTGTTGTTAGTGTTTATGTTACTGTGCTCAAACAAATTGTGTAAATTCACAAAAGTTTGCATGTTCATGCGTATGTTTCCATCATTTGTGCATAACTTTGAAATATATGCATTCTTTTCCCATGGATTAAAGTGTGTGTGCATTTTTCAAATATACACATTTTTATTGACATTTTTCAAATGTACACATGCTGTGAAAAGCTCTTTTTTTGGTCTGCAAATCACACTGCAAGCTCAGAAATGTACAGATTTTGGCCGTAGATTGCATCTGAGTCAGTGTTTGGCTCAGGAGGTGTGAATTGGGTGAATCCTGATAAAAATCAACAGAAATGCATTTCTCATACATCCCTACACTAGTCTTGGGATCTTGGAGGAAGAGTCTTCTCATCGGCCTAGATGGTTCATAGCTGACTCCCTCATCATTTCTCCAAGGAGGCACTGGCAGCAGGTCAGAGGAAGTGCTGGAGAGTGGTGATAATGTTATGCTTCCTTCCAAGCCTTCCAGTTGTTCTAGCTGCTAGTAGGGACGTTGGAGAAATCCATTTGGCGAGTAGAGTTCGACGGGTTTTCCTAGGCTCAGCTGTTGGGACTCCATTTTGGTTCCTGGTGTGGTGCCTGACTCGATCTACAGTGAGTTGGCCCAGTTCGCAGATTTTCTGAGAATTTTGCAGGGGGGGTTCTGCAATTTGTGCAAATTTCTGAGCAATTACAGTCAGATTAGTGTAATTTGCACCAATTTGGCCATGATTGCAGAACCTTGCAAAAAAAAAATATTACAGAACTTTCTAAAAAATGTGCAGAAAGGTTCCCAGAGTTTGGGGAACAGCCACAGCTTGGATCACGGACACACAATGAGTCGTACATGCTGCAGAACTCCATAGAGCCAAAAAAGAACCAGATTTTCCAGCAACATACAGCACTAGCTGTTAGTGTTGGTCTTGCTCCCAGAACTGCTGTCTTCCCACAGCATAGACCCATTTTTGCTGAGGGAGGCCATTAAGTTCTCCCTCTGCACTACTGAACTAACACTCTTGGCACAATACTGCCTGCCCAGTCAAAGCACCTGCCTGCTCTCCTTGGGTCTGAGCACTGTCATCAACTCTACTACAGAGAAGGTAGTAGTGAGCTGTGGAAAGAGGCTGGAGTGCAGGCCTGATTCTAGACTACCAGAACCTCTTCCTGTGGAGGAGTGCTACACCCCCCCCCCATGTGCCTCTGCCACTTGTGTCCCCTCCTGTGCTGTAGGATGGCCTCCCATAGCTCAGTCAAACCATCCAGACAACTTGAGACACCAGTAAACAAAGCCAGGCCATAAGCATCACTTGAAATAAAAACATTAAAAATAAAGAAACAGCAGCAAAACAAATGGCATTCCATTCAGGTAAACTCAAATATTTCTATTTAAAAAGTTTCATTTCCTGCTAAACGTTTTATTCTTGAAGACTCACACAGTTTTTGGGGCTGATGGTCTAAGTTCATAAATCAGTTGATTTAGAACTTGACAGTGGAATGGGTAAGCCCTGTTCAATGACAGCCTGCATTATGTCAGCTCCAGACCCTTCTGTTTCAGTTTATAGTGACAATTACAGCTGGGAAGAGGAGGGGGAAAGCTGATCTCCTGTGATTTAAAAGCCTATAATGTAATTACTCAAGTGATACAATTTATTGGGCACAGTAAATTAATAAAAGTGCACTTTGGAGCAAACTCAGATTCTTCTCCTGTGGCATCAACATTGAAAAACAATGATGATCTAAAAATGAGACTCATCATAAATTCTCTGCAGAGACTTAACAGTTATTATGTCAAAGGGGATTAAAAACATCTGTCTGGAACTTCCCACTGAGTAGTTAAGACCAAGTCTAAAATGCAGGGTGTAGTCCGCCAACAGCACTTTCTTCTGCACAAAGCCCATTGATATAAATGAGCAGAAAATGCAAGTACACAACAGCACCCTGGTGTAACTCCCTGTCTTTTTATGGAGCTCGCTTCCTGATACAAATAGCAGTTTCAGCTAGGCAATTTTCATCATCATCGGGGGGGGGGAGTTAAATTCCCCCTCCCTGCACACCATGGTCCTGATCCTGCTACCGCCCCCTGCAGGAATTACTTGCATTTTTAAAAATGTGGACGTCCGTTGCTTGCAGTTGCACCCAGTTAACACCATGCGTTGTTTGGCACCTCATGAGGCTTGGACAGCAGACCATCTGGTGGATTGTGCTCAGTTTGGCAGATGTCTCTGCTATATGATAAAAATCCTGAAAGCTGAAGATAATCTTGGAATTTAACGAGAATTTGCCAATATGAGTTTTCTTTGTATTTGTAAAGGAACTTATTTTAGTAATGATCTTCAAAACGATTAAGGCTTTGGGCTAAGTCTTATTTGCAGCTGTCTGAACCTTGGCATGTTTATGCAGAAGTAAGCCCCACTGAGTTCAGTGGTGCTCACAACCATATAATTGTGCATAGAATCACAGCCTTAGTTCAACTCATGGCAAGAAGGCTCAATTGGCTTTAATTCAAGCTTCAGTTCACTTGCCTAAAGGACTAGCTGTTAAGCTCTTTTTTAATTTGGAGGTAGAATATATCCAATTTCACAGCACTTTCCCATCCCATTTCATTTATGTTTCCCTTTCTAAATATCATCCATGCATGCCCTTAAAGTAACAAGTACCATCGGATGTACATAACAGTGGCCCCCTGGCACTTGCTCGGGAGTGCTGAACCTTTCCACCCAAGGGCCAAATTCCATTTTGGGAGGGAGGGATGCATTCCAGTGGTGGGTGGGGCTGGAGGGAAAAGGGGTGAGCCAAAAGTACCAATGTATTGTAGCTTCAAGCTCTTGCCCCCAGTTACTGAGCCTGGGGAGGGGCATTTCCACCTTTCAGAATGGGAGAAAAATGGCACAAAACCTGGGAAACCACCCAACAATCTGTGGTTAGGGGAAAAGGGGGTGGGGCTACAGGCCAGATTTGTCTCCCGGGCCTGAGGTTCTACACCCCTGCACTAGCTGTTGAATAAAGTAGTATGCCATATTCAATGGGAAAACTCTAATTCCCCCCTTTTATACATAGGTTTAGTTGTTCAGTCGTTAAGCCGTGTCCGACTCTTCGTGACCCCATGGACCATAGCATGCCAGGCCTTCCTGTCCTCTGCTCTCTCCCGGAGTGTACTCAGGTCCATATTCATTGCATCGGTGATGCTATCTAGCCATCTCATCCTCTGCCATCCCCTTCTCCTTTTGCCTTCAGTCCTTTCCAGCATCAGGGTCTTTTCCAGAGAGTTTTCTCTTCGCATTAGGTGGCCAAAATATTTGAGCTTCAGCTTCAGTATCTGTCCTTCCAATGAGCAGTCAGGGTTGATTTCCTTTAGGATGAACTGATTTGACTTCCGTGTAGTCCAGGGGACTCGTAAGAGTCTTCTCCAGCACCACAGTTCAAAGGCATCAATTCTTTGGCACTCAGCCTTCCTTATAGTCCAGCTCTCACAGCCATACATTACTACTGGGAAAACCATAGCTTTGATAAGATGGACCTTTGTCGGCAAGGTGATGTCTCTGCTTCTTACCATGCTGTCTAGGTTTGCCATAGCTTTCCTCCCAAGGAGCAAGCATCTTTTAATTTCATGGCTACGGTCACCGTCTGCGGTTATCTTGGAGTCCAAGCAAATAAAATCTGTCACTGCTTCCATTTCTTCTCCTTCTATATGCCAGGAAGTGATGGGGCCAGATGCCATGATCTTAGTTTTTTTAATGTTGAGTTTCAAACCAGCTTTTGCACTCTCCTCTTTCATTCTCAACAAGAGGCTCTTTAGATCCTCTTCGCTTTCTGCCATTAGGGTGGTATCGTCTTCGTATCGGAGGTTGTTGATAATTCTCCCAGCGATCTTAATTCTGACCTGTGATTCATCCAACCCGGCATTTCTCATGATGTACTCTGCATATAAGTTAAATAAGCAGGGTGACAATATGCAGCCTAATCGTACTCCTTTCCCAATTTTGAACCAATCGGTTGTTCCATGTCTGGTTCTTACTGTTGCTTCTTGACCCTCGTACAGGTTTCTCAGGAGACAGGTAAGGTGGTCTGGTACTCCCATCTCTTTCAGAATTTGCCACAGTTTGTTGTGATCCACACAATCAAAGGCATTAGTGTAGTCAATGAAGCAGAAATAGACGCTTTTCTGGAATTCTCTTGCTTTCTCCATGATCCAGCGAATGTTGGCGATTTGATCTCTAGTTCCTCTGTCTCTTCGAAACCCAGCTTATACTTCCGGTAGTTCTCGGTTCACATACTGCTGAAGCCTAGTTTGTAGGATTTTGAGCATAACCTTGCTGGCATGTGTAATGAGCACAATTGTACAGTAGTTTGAACACTCTTTGGCATTGCCCTCCTTTGGAATTGGAATGTAAACTGACCTTTTCCAGTCTTGTGGCCACTGTTGAGTGTTCCAAATGTGTTGGCATATTGAGTGCAGCACTTTAACAGCATCATCTTTTAGGATCTTAAATAGTTGTGCTGGAATACTGTCATCTCTGCTAGCTTTGTTGTTAGTAATGCTTCCTAAGGCCCACTTGACTTCACTCTCTAGGATGTCCGGCTCAAGGTCAGTGACCGCACTATCATGGCTATCAGGGACATTCAGATCTTTCCTGTATAGTTCTTCTGTGTATTCTTGCCACCTCTTCTTAATCTCATCTGCTTCTGTTAGGTCCCTGCCTTCTTTGTCCTTTATCATGCCTGTCTTTGCACAAAACGTTCCCTTGAGATCTCCGATTTTCTTGAAAAAGTCTCTAGTCTTTCCCATTCTGTTGTTTTCCTCGATTTCTTTGCATTGTTCATTTAAGAAGGCCTTCTTGTCTCTCCTTGCTATTCTCTGGAACTCTGCATTCAGTTGGGTATATCTTCCCCTTTCTCCCTTGCTTTTCGCTTCCCTTCTTTCCTCAGCTACTTGTAAAGCCTCATCAGACAGCCACTTGGCTTTCTTGCATTTCTTTTCTTTGGGATGGATTGAGTTGCTGCCTCCTGAACAATGTTATGGACCTCCGTCCATAGTTCCTCAGGCACTCTGTCTATCAGGTCTAATCCCTGAAATCTATTCCTCACCTCCACTGTATATTCATAAGGGATATGATTTAGGTCATACCTGAACGGTTTAGTGGTTTTCCCTACGTTCTTCAATTTACGTCGAAATTTTGCAACAAGAAGCTCATGATCTCAGCCACAGTCAGCTCCAGGTCTTGTTTTTACTAACTGTATAGAGCTTCTCCATCTTTGGCTGCAAAGGACATAATCAATCTGATTTCGATATTGACCATCTGGTGATGTCCATGTATAGAGTCGCCTCTTGTGCTGTTGGAAAAGAGTGTATGCTATGATCAGTGTGTTCTCTTGGCAAAACTCTATTAAAACCCTTTGTCCTGCTTCATTTTGTACACCAAGGCCATGCTTGCCTGTTATCCTGGTTATTTCTTGACTTCCTACTTTGGCATTCCAATAGCCTATGATGAAAAAGACATCTTTTTTTGGTGTTAGTTCTATAAGGTGTTGTAGGTCTTCATAGAACCAATCAACCTCAGCTTCTTCGGCCTCAGTGGTTGAGGCATAGACTTGAATTACTGTGATGTTGAATGGTTTGCCTTGGATTCGTACTGAGATCATTCTGTCGTTGTTGAGATTGTACCCCAGTACTGCTTTTCCCACCCTTTTATTGACTATGAGTGCTACTCCATTTCTTCTAAGGGATTATTGCCCACAGTAGTAGATATAATGGTCACCTGAATTAAATTCGCCCATGCTTGTCCATTTTAGTTCGCTGATTCCCAAGATGTCGATGTTCAATCTTGCCATCTCATGTTTGACAACCTCCAGCTTACCTTGATTAATTGACCTTACATTCCAGGTTCCTAAACAATATTGTTCTTTACAGCATCGGATTTTCTTTTCACCACCAGACACATCCACAGCTGAGTGTCCTTTCAGCTTTGGCCCAGCCGCTTCACTCTTTCTGACACTACTTGGAAATTCCCTCTGCTCTTCCCCAGTAGTATATTGGACACCTTCTGACCTGAGGGTCTCATATTCCAGTGTCATATCTTTTAGCCTTGTGATACGTTCCATGGGGTTTTCTTGGCAAAAATACTGGAGTGGGTTGCCATTTCCTTCTCCAGTGGACCACATTTTGTCAGAACTCTCTGCCATGACCTGTCTGTCTTGGGTGGCCCTGCATGGCATAGCTTATGGCTTCACTGAGTTACGCAAGCCCCTTTGCCACAACAAGGCAGTGATCCATGAAGGGGTATACATAGGTTACTACTCTATTAAAACCAGTGTGGGATAGTGGCTAGAATATTGGACTTGGGACTCATTGAATTTCTCACTCAGCCACAAAGCTCATTGGGTGACCTTGGGCTAGTCACTATCTCTCAGCCTAGTCTACCTCACAGGATTGTTGTGAAGATAAAATGACGGGGTCATGTATGCTGCCTTAAGAGAAGGATGGGATAACAGTGTAAATAATTATATTTCAGGTATTTCTCTGTGGCCAGTATAGTGTAGAGCAGAGCATGTTACAGGTTCAAATCTTTTCTAAATCATTGTTCCTTCTTGTGTGGCCTTTGGCAGGTCACTGTCTTTCAGTCTAACTTGACTTCTGCAGACAAAATGTGTCAAGACTGTTTATATTGCCAAGTGCTGCAGAAGATAATGTGTGGGGTCTTTACAATTTCTCATAAACATCTTTAGCTTTCTTTCAGTCATTCCCATTTAATAGGCTACACTAGGCAATAAAGCTGACAGAAATTACCAGCCCACTTGCCAACACATACTTAATTCAATAATTTGTAGCACATTGAAACCAGAAAGACAAAAAAGCTCAAATTCCCTTCCAGTTTCTAAAAGAATCCCTGCGTGGTCAGCTAGAATCAGTTCTCACCATCAAAGGCGACCAGAGAGAAAGCTGTCTGCAATTGTGGTCCTCCACCCTTAGAATACAGAGGTCTTGTCTCTTGTTGCTTTGGAGGGTCTCTTGGTGTAGTTGCTCAAGAACATTTCAAGTAACTTCTTTCATTGAAATTTAAGGGAAGAATGGGTTGTTCCATACTTGTGTCTAAACAATTCAGAAGCAAGGATTTGTGCCATGAAGATGTCCAAATTTGGTTCGTGTTCATCTACTCCAGCCTTCCCCAACTTGGTGCCAACTTGGCTCCAGATGTTTTGGATCACACCTCCCAGCACTCCTGAACATTGGCCACGATGGCTGGGGCAAATGGGAGTTGAAGTCCAAAACATCTGGATGGGCACCAGGTTGGGGTATGCTGATCTAGTCCAATTGTTGGCATATGAGAAGAGTCAGAAACATTTGCTTCTGCGAGCCAGATCATGCTACTACAGCATGAACTCTACGTGCAATAGGGTGGAAGAGTCAGACTTGGGCTCGCACACTCATGCCACTGCATGTAGAATAGGGGTGGACAACCTGGTGCCCTCCAAATATTGTGGACTACAACTCCCATCATCCCTGGCCATTGGTCATGCTGGCTGGACCTGATGGGAGTTGTCGTCCAGAACGTCTGGAGAGCATCAGGCTGTCTACCCCGATGTAGAACGCTTTGGATGAACTGAGACCTGCACATGTACATGATATGCAACCAACCTCATGGCCCATCTGCTGCAAAAAGCGAAAGACTGATTGCATGTGCAGGGGATATACTTATGGCTTTATGTGCAAAGCTGCCAGTTTACACGAAGCATTCTACATGCAGCGTGGTTCACCAAAAGCCTGAGGGCTGTGCCCACAAGATGTGTTCCCAAACGATGGGCGTATGCTTTCCTGTGCTCCTGTGTGTCCCTCCCCCACTCATGTCAGTGGTGGTGGACTGCTCTATTTCCCACCACCAGCAGAGGCATGGGTGGTTGACAATGTGAGAACCTGGCTTCTCTGTGGCAGGAACCAAGGTTATGGAACCTCCTGCCTGGAGAGGTCCTTCTGGCCTCCTTCATAACAGCATTCCAGTGCCAAGTAAAGACAATTTTTGCTCCTACAGGCTTTTGTTATTACCCAATGGCTTGTTATTATCTCTGTTGCATGTGGATTTTACCCGCTATGCTCGTTTCCGTTCTGTATAATTTAATATATGGTATGTTTTACATTTTGTTGATCTTAACTGCCTTGGAAACAAAATGGAAAGGTGGGACATAAATATATTTTAAAAAACATGTAGGGAGTACTTGCTGGAACACAATATAAACCGGCCTGAGAGGGAATGGAAGTATGAATGGACCAGCCTATTAAAGGAAGCCCATTTCTAATTCTTAACATTAGCAAATTCTTTGAAATACGATTATTTATCCTACACAAAGTTTGGAAGGATTATTTTTATAATGCTGTGTCTGATCTCCAGCCCCACCAATGCTTCTTAGAACTGCTGTGCTTCATCAAAATGGCAACATTCTTAGCCCCTGTCTTATGCAAATAATCCTACACATACCTGTCTACATCTTTGATGATGTGAAGAGTAGAATTCTGAAACAGAAACTCTGTGAAATAGTTCTCATTTTACAAATAAGCTGCACAATCCTGCATGAATTTCAAACACCGCAGACAACTTCATGCAGCTCTGGAGAGATAAAATGACAACTAGGTCACAAAGCAATCTCCAGCCTTTTCAAGAGAACAACCAAAAATCTTGCACTCTTTCCCATGAAATAAAAGGGAAACAAGCAATTGCTTGAAGTAGGAACTTCAAAATTCCTGCCACCAAGGAGAGAGTTAATATTCCATGCACAAAACGATCTCTGCCTTCCCTCCCCTCCAAACACAAACCCCACATGTGGTTCATTACAGTGGCTAAATAAAAAAGTTGCTTTTAATTACTGTTTCTAGGTCTCACAATACACATTGTTCCATTCTCTAGGGGGTCCCTCTCTGTTTCTATGTGTCAGGGTTGAGGAGATTGTGGAATACAGAAATGACTTGAGACGCAATTCATCGGGAAGGTCTCCTGCACAGTTCCCACTGAAATTAATGGGAGCTCTGCATGATCACGACTGAGCTCTTATGTGGATCCCATTCATTTAAATGGGGCATGAGCAGAAGGATTATGTGTTCTCATGGTTACATGGTGTGGACATAGATTAAGAGTCTGGACGAAGTGTGTGTGTTTTTTAAGTGGCAAGTTATTAGGCAAATAAACCAGGTGAAGGTATGCAAGCATGTCCATTTGGAAGGTAAGATGCAGTACATCATAGGGTTAATTCTGAAACACTTTGCTACTTCAGCAGAATTGTGAAGAGTTAATCGGATTCAGTATCTGATTAGCCAAACCTTGACTCAGAAGCAAAATACAAAGACCTTTTTGATGAGTTTTTATGCAGCACAGTCCAAATCAGGCCAGTTTGTTATGTTTCGAACGTTTCACAAAGAACTTAAATAGTGCCCAGGGTCTGCAGTCTGCGTGGACTAGAAAAGGGGTGTGTGTGTGTGTGTGGGGGGGGAGTATAGACTTCCTCGAATGCATTCAACCGAATGTTTTGACAACATTCATTATTTCTGCTAAATTAGGGTTCTACACTTGAATAGTTTATTTCCTGGACTTTTCCATTGAGAAATATAATTTGAGAGGTTGAAGAATCACAGGAGTGCCCAAGCTCAAAATCCTACATTTAGTCTCATATAAATCCAAAGATATGAACATACATATACATTCCTTTCAGGCTGCTGCTGCTGTCCCAGGAGGGGTCTCTAAGAGGTGCTGGATCTGCCGTCTCCAGAATACTGGTTCACATTCATGGCATCCCTCACATAGGCATCTTGGGAGGCTGCTTGTGAGTGAGCGGCCATCATATTGTAGAAGCGCCATTCTGCAATATGAGTGCCACTGCCAGAGCTGGCATCAGGGCCCAGCACTGCCAGGCAGCTGCCAACAGCCCGAGTCCTCAAGAGGCCCTGCTGCCAAGCCTGCTGGAGACCCCCAGGGTCAGCTCTAGCCATCTGGGCCTGGTGGTCCTCAGCATTCCTTTGCCCAGCACGAGAGCCTAAATAGCTTGCCATTTTGATTTCCCCACAAAACCTCTGGGGCCCAGATGTAGCATGACTCAGGTGTGACGCTACATTGGGGAACCAGAGTCGTTGTGGTTGAATTAAAATGGCAGGCACCAGCAACAGAACTTGCTGGCTAGATTGGCATTTCACTGACAAGATAAGGGACAGGAGTCTAAGGCATTGCAAGCATTGCTCTGTTAATCAGGCAAGGACAGAAAATATTTGTATCAGGCCTGGTCCAATCCAGGGGATTGGACCTGCCAATCCCAGGGGCTAACATTGCATATCCCTATTCCATTCTGCACCTGAAGGATGATCTAAGGCAGGGATGCACAACCTTGGGTACAGGACCAAATCTGGACCTCTGGGATTCCTCAGAAGACCATGCCCCTTTCCCCTGGCCCCACCTCCTTTCTCCCGGCCAATGATCATATAGTGGTTTTCCAGCTTTTGTGCAGTTTTTCTCCCATTCTAACAGGTTGAAATGTCTCTCCTAAGGCTTAGTTACCCACAGTAAGAGCTTTAAGCTAAAATAGGCTGGTATTTTTTGCCCTGCCCATTTTAACTTTGACACCGCCCACCATTAGAATGCAGCCCCCGAAAACTTCTCTGAAATGGAATTCAGGGAATTGGCGCCTGGGCTGAACGAGGTTCAACACCCCTGCTCTAAGGCTTGAGCACACAAGCCTCAGATATGCAGACAACCAGATACCAGCTTCAGGCCCTGAAGTTCCTTGTTCAAACCAAGAATCCCTAATATTTCTATGTGAAAGTTGGGCTTCTCCACATCATGAATTGCTTGCAAGATTACAGGCCAGTTATCTTAATGTCTGTTCCAGGTAAGTTGGTTGAAAGCATTATTGAAGATACAGTTAGTAGGCATATAGAAAAACAAGCTCTGCTGAAAGACAATCGGCACAGCTTCTACAAAGGTAAGTCCTGTCCCACTAACCCTTTAGAGTTTTTTGAGAGTGGCAATAAACATTGGACCGGGGTGATCCAGAACACATTGTTTGCTTGGGCTTTGAAAAGGCCTTTGACAAAGACCAAAGACACCTGAGCAAACATAGCAGTCCTCTTACGGATCAGGAACTGGTTAAAGAACAGAAAGCAGAGAGTAGGAATAAATGGTAAATTCTCCCAATAGAGGGATGTAATACACTGTGGTGGAAGCTGCCACTTGAATTTAAATGGGTCTGAAATGGGGATTTGGCTATCTCTAGCGGTTGCCATCTATTGGTGTATTTTATTTATTTCTTTATTCATTCATTTATTTATTTACATATTTGTATACCGCTCCCCATCCAAACAGATTCTGGAACGGTGAACACAAAAAGTACCATAGTAAAAAAGACAAAAGATTAATACAGCATATTAAAATTATTTTAAACAGAATGCAAATAAAAACTGTGGCTGGTCATTTAAGGAATGCTTCCTGGAACAGAACTGTTTTCAGGAGGCACCGGAAGCAACAGTGTTGGTGCCTGCCTGACCTCCAGGGGCGGGAATTCCAAAGACAGGGGGCCACCACACTGAAGGCTCTTCTCTGGGTGGACTCCAATCGGGTCATAGGTCCATGTGGAACCACCAGGAGCATGCCATCTGATGACCTCAGTGACTGGGTAGGTTGGTAAGGGCGAAGGCGCTCTCTCAGGTATCCTAGTCTCAAGTTATTTAGGGCTGTGTACACTAGTACCAAAACCTTAAACCTGGCCTGGAAGCGAATGGGCAGCCACTGCAGTTCCCTCAGCAAAGGAGTTTTCTCAACACATTATAAGCCAACTAATCACTGCCCTTATCTTGGAGTGCTGAAAGCACTTTATGTGGCCACCTTTAACATGGAAGCAGTCCAGGAAGATGGTGATGGAAGTACAGATCCAAGGCCCAAGGGGCAATAGAGGGCAGGAGATGAAATGGGCCACAGCAGGGATCAAGAGCAGGAGCAGTGACCTGTGGCATGCAGCTGCAAGAACCCAAATCCCCAGGCACAAAATTAAAATCCCACTAGGAGTTTTGACATTCATACAAAGACAGGAAGAAAATGGACACACAAAATGGACTGATTAGTGTAAGATCACAGAGATTAGCATATGAGACACGAGGTGCCCTTCATTAGACCAATGCCTTCCCAGATTTTTCAGTCCAATGTCACTTTTGAATGATTTTTAAAGGGTTTCATTTAAATTCTGCCTGCACATGAAACTTTAAATACTTGAAGAGTGCAAATTCAATACTGCAATGAAAGATAAGAAAACAGGAGGTGGAACAAGGCACCTATTTTTGCATGGCTGCAAACACAAGGAAGATGTCAAGCACAGATGCACAATACTTACTGGAAACACACTATAAACTACCCTTCCTAATAATTGCTTTTTAACAGAAAGCCAAACTAGATATGATGTGGTAATCACTGTTGTTTTTCATGTGTCTACACCAGCCACATATCGAGTGGAGTGGGATTGGGTTGTGGGTCTTATTTTAACATGAACCCCTCCTGCCTTATTTCCCAAACATTTTCATTTCCAACACTTTTCTCCCAGCCTGGTCCATTTCTTCCACCCTCCCCCTGCTTTGTGGATCAGGCAGACATGTGAACAACAAAAATTGCTGCCTGCATCACAGCTAGTTTAGCCCAGACCTAGTATAGCCAGTGAGGTAAGTTCTCTTTGGACAGGCTGCATTTCAGAAATTGGGGGTGGGGGTGGTGCAAGATTTAAAATGAGCAGCAACCTGTTGATTGGTCTATTTCAGTACCCTTTGATTCACCAGCCAATGGGAATCCTGAAGGAGTTAAACTTTCACCCAAATCTATGCCTCACCTCACACTGTTATCCATTCAGTGCTGATGGAGAAAGACAAGTGAAAAGAAAAAAGGAACGTTTATCTCCATCCCAGAAGAATGGGCATTTCTACATGAAACTTTTATCCCACACCCTTACTAAGGTTTCTGCTTCCGTATTCTTTGCAGGATTAAGATCAGCTCCTTTACATGTGGTTTTTTCCAGGGGTTTTCTTTCTCTGCCTTTCTATATGGTTTACTATACAACCACTAGATAGTGTTGTGGTATAGCGGAATTGCAGTTTTGCACGAGACTCTAATTCTGCCATTTCTAACTAATACCAAATTTTTCTCATTAGGAAAAGTCCCATGATAATGGCTGCAAAGCACAGGAGAGGCCCTGGAGGATGCTGTTGCTGTGTAAAGGACCTGCAAACTACGGTGAGTGAGCAATCACGAACACACAATAAAAGCCTCATGTAGGAAGGCTCAACCACTTAGGGCATACTGGTTGAAAAGATAGTCAGTCCTCTGTCGATGATAAGTGATAATTCCACTTACTTCCTTTTGACAATGATGCACTCTCAGGTCATTCTTCCAGCTTGACAGGCTAATATGCAGTTCTCCAGCCTGTTGCCCAGAAGAACTACAACATCCATGCTGAGGCAGCTTTGTCTGGAACATCTCAGGATGTTGCAGCCTCCATGACAACCAAGGGGCTGCCATAACATGTCATTAACCCCCCCCCCCAAATATGACATAGGTATTGGCAGTAGGTGGTTCATGTAACCAAAGAAGTGGCATCCAGATTTTTCTGAATGAGGTTGCACTCCCCTTTAATGATGAAATTCACAGCCCATGGGTGCTCATAGAACTAACTTCATCCCTGGAGGCCAGATGGTGACAGTGGAATGCAGTGCCTTCCACTCATGGAGGCTGGTGAGCCAGCTGTGGTTAGTGTACAGTTATCACTTTTGCTTTTCAAACGAGGCCCTTGAATCAGATTCACTGCAGCAGCAGCTGGGCCTATCTATATAAGGAGGCATGCTTGTGAGGGAGCCAGCTCTCCAAGCGCGAGGAGCCCCAGTGACAAAGCGTCAGCAAATAAGTGTGTTAAGCAACTGTGCGGGTTTAGCAACAGGGCGAAGAAGCCAAGGTGGTGAACTCTCCCCTCCTTACTCTGTACTCACAATACGTAACTGTAAATAAATAACTATAAATAATTTCCCCACCTTCTCGTAGTAAACAACTAAGTTTTCCAGAGAACCCCCCCGCCAAAGCAGTTATAAAGGCAGAAAGCCAGCAGTGGGTAGGGATGGACGAAAGTCCCTTACCTGGTCCCGCAGCTTGCTTCGCGGTGGGAGGGAGGCGCTTCGGTTCTCCCCCTGAAATTCTTGGTGGGGGGGGAGGTGCCGCACCCCTCCCGGCCGAAATTCAGGCCGGGGGGGAGGCGCCCCATCCCTTGCCGCCGAAATTCTGGCAGGGCGGAGTGCCCCGTCTCCCTGGCCGCGAAATAAAAAAGTAATGGGGGGGGGGGAACACGTGATAGGCTACGTAACGATTTACGTAGCCTATCATGGCTAGATTTTCAAAGTCAGCCGTGATAGGCTACGTAAATCTTTACGTAGCCTATCACGGCTAACTTTGAAAAACTAGCCGTGATAGACTATGTAAATCGTTACGTAGCCTATCACGTGTTGTTGGTTTTTTTACTTTACTTTGTAATGGTGGTGGCAACAGCCGGTCGGAAGTCCGGCCGCCGCCCCTGCCGAAACGCTGCCGAAACGCTGCTGGGACCCGCCGCCGAGAGGGACATTCGATGGAGGTAAGTCCCATCCTGGGGGGGGGGGGGGCGGAGAATTTCACCACCAATTTCGGGGGGGCGAATGCATTGGCATTCGGCCTCCCGGAGATTCATGGAGAAATTCTCTGCCATCCCTAGCAGTGGGGAGGGGGCTATCCAGTGTATTGCACTGAGTGCCACATGGATGACTATCTACCTGCTGGAAGGAAGCCATGGGTGCATGCTCAGTGTAATGAGCTCCTGACTCTCAGGGAACAAGTGTGTTCCCTTGAGGCCAAGGTTGCTGACCTGGAGAAGCTAAGACAGGCAGAGAGGTTGGTGGATGAGACCTTCAGGGACCCATTAGCTGTGTCCCACTCCCAGGGTGACAGCTCCTCTGCTGTCATGGAAAATGCGGGTCTCAGGGATGGACGGCGTCATTCTGAGGAAGGGGGAAATGATCCCTTAGAAGGCACCCATTCCTCAGAAGATGAATAAATATCCTCTCACGCTGAGGATGTGCCTCTGGGGGGAGGGGGGCTTGTGGTAGTGGGAGACTCAATCATTAGGCAGATAGACATCTAGGTTTGTGATGGGCATGTAGACCGCATGGTGAATTGCCTGCCTGGTGCGAAGGTTGCAGATGGCACACGCTATCTAGATACCCTAGTAGATAGTGCTGGGGTGGAGTCAGTTGTCGTGGTCCGTGTTGGTACCAACAATGTTGGGAAGTGTAGTTGTGAGGTCCTGGAAGCTAAATTTAGGTTGCTAGGTAGGAGGTTAAAATCCAGGACCTCCAAGGTAGCTTTCTCTGAAACGCTACCTGTTCCACACACAGGGCCAGCTAGACAGGTGAAGCTGAGGAGTCTCAATGCGTGGATGTAGTGATGTCAGAGAATTCCGCCACAGAATCCGTGGCGGAACGGCCTCCCCCCCGCCACCCCGCAGAATCCCCCCGGGATGGAGCTTACCTGGCGGCGGATGCGGCTCTGGCGGCGGATGCGATGGCGACGGCGGTAGCTCTGGCTGGTCTCCCGGCCAATGGTGTAGCATCCCTGCTCTTTGCCGTGATAGGCTACATAAATACTTATGTAGCCTAGCACAGCTGACTGCAAGGACGCAAATGGCGGCCGCTACGACGGCCGCCATTTGCAGCCACAGCAGCCCAGCAGCTCCGCGGAGCCACCCGGGGAGGATTCTGGGGGGAGGGACGGAGTGCCTCCCCACCACCACGGATTGCCTGGCGCGGAGCCAGGTAAGGCTTTTGTAAATTCCTACGTGGATGAGACAGTGGTGCTAGGAGGAAGAGTTCAGATTTGTTAGGCACTGGGGAACATTTTGGGACAAGCTGGGCCTGCAGAAGAGGGACGGGCTCCACTTGAACCAAAATGGAAACAGACTGTTGTGCTAAACATAAAAAGGGTGGCAGAGCAGCTTTAACACTAATCCCTGGGGGAAAGCCGACAAGAGGTGGGAAGCATCCAGTTCAGGTTAAATCATCCCAAAGGGATGAAGGTGAAAATGTTTTTGATTGTCCAAATGTAGAAGGGGAGGAAATAGGCCAGGAATACATAATAATAGCCAATCAAAAGGGCCAGCATCCCATAGCAAAAGATGCAAACGCCAGAGTCATCTGGGGAAGGATACCGTGTATAGGTGTTTCTATATGCCTTGGAGTCATTCCTGACTGTAAGCCTCACACATCTATAATTTCTCCCTCAATCCCCGGGGCTCCCCCGCCCCGGCAAACCATTAGTAAGAGCAGTGTTTATAATTAGGGAGACAAGCCCTGGTGATTCAGAACAACAGTGTGCTACATCTCTGTCTCTCAAAAATAGCATCTCATTCCAGATGGGGAAAAATCACACCCTAACTCCCAGTATGTTAGCATGAAGGACTTATTGAGGGACAAACTGTTGGAGTAAAAAATATTATTCTGAAATGTTGGCAACAAAGCCTCATTTAAAAATCATTATTCCCCCAGCCCTCCGATGTACTTTAAAATGGTAACATCGCTGCCTATTGAACTGCGAACTGCTGTCATGATTCTTGCGTCTCTGGCGAGTTATTCAGATATTCTCAGTGATGCTACTTTCAGCAATTTCAGTTTCATTAAAACTTTGATTAAAACGGCTCATAAACATGCATCTGCATTCTCATTTACAAACACCCGGGGGGTGTCTCCATGAGTGATTTACTGCGAGGTTGCTGCATTTGGAGGTCGTTCAGGGCACATGACGTTGTAGCCATCTTGCCGCCACCCCGGAGTTTTGCACCAAAAACTGTTTCTTATGTTCTGAGACTACCTTTAGTCCAATTGTTTTCCATAATTCGGCTAGTCTGTGCTTCTGTTGTGACATGCACCACCCTCCACATTTACTCCGGCATGATCCCCCCTCCCAGGGGTGTGTATTTCATCTGGCCATGACCTCACTGACCTGGTCAAGGAGTGTTTTCCCAATATTTTCCCTGCCTGTGTTTCCCTGAGGTTTCTGCCATTTCAGGGCTGGCTGTCAGAGTTCTGATTTACCTCATGACATTTACTTCACCTTGCCTACCACTAAACTCTGGTGGCCATCCCCACAAAGTATAGGTGTGCTCCAGGCAACCTCTAACTTTTTTTTTTTTTAAAGTAAAGCATTAAAGTGAAATACCGGTTTTGTCAGCAGTACCTACACCCCACTATCTCACTACCTTACTATCATGAAATAGTGAGATAATGAGAGAGGGGTTATAGGAATTGCTGGCAAATGCGCAATAGTGAGATAGGGGGTAGTGCTTGCTAATGCGGTTTTAAAGGGGAAGAAATACAAAAATTGGCAGAATCAGGCATAGGTTGGGGAAGCAGCTGTCTCCTCAGAAGTAACTCACATTGTGGCTAATGAGGCTTGTTCCCTAAATATCGATGCTGCGTTTGTTTACTGTTTGCTTTGTTGCTGTAAGGAAGTAATGAGAAGCTTCGTTCCTTTGCATTACGGGAGGAGAAAGGGGGGTAGAGCCTAGACTGGGGGGGGGGAGTCTCTCTTATTGGTTGAGTGGCCCCTGCCAGTCTGATGGCATTCACTCCAATCCCCCCACCCCACCCGGAAGTATGTTCCTGTGAAGCAATTTAGAATGGCGCGGTGCACTTGTTCATGGAGCCTTGTGCTGGCCAAAGCCAGTTCCTTGAAAAATCTGGGTAGGCCACCATTCGCTTCCCTTCCGTTGTTGTGGAGACACCCCCCAACCAAACCCAAAATTTACAAAGCCCATAGTGTGATTTCTTTAAAATCCTGCTGTGCAGGCCAAGCCTATCCATGTCTACCCAAAGGTAAGTTCTACTGAGTTCTATGGGGCTTAATTTCAGGTAAGTGTGCGTAGGGTCACAGCCTTTGGCTTACGATTTAAGAGTGGTTTTAAAAACTAATTTAGGAACCATTAACAATAACAGTGACAAAGAACATTTTCATAATAGCCCACTGTGAGGCATGTCCCCATCTGCTACCCCAGCTCACATACACATGGCTTAATGTGCCTATTGCCCTCTGTTGTCTTTCATGAAACCTTCTGTGCCTTATTCTATTACCACTACTGCTAAAGGTGCCACATAAAATGGCACCTCCCACAGGGCAGTCAAGGTAGCATCTGAACCAGTTTAAACCACACAGTGCTTTGCATTACACACATTTGAGAACACACACAAGAATCCACAATAGTCAGGCCTGAAAGCCAGCAAAGGGGGTAGCAAAAATTAATTTAGGAACCATTAACAGTAACAGTGACAAAGAAAAAAGCCTGACAGAAGTGTGATTTTCTTCTCTCCAGTCTATTTTCCTCATTCTCCTTTGTTAGGCAGAAAAGCTTTTAGTAAGTCTGCTCTAATGCCATGCCTTTGACCATGGTTTAAAACATTCATTCCCAACATGGAGCCCTCTAGACATGTTGCACTACAAATCCCATCACTCCCAGACATCATGTGGGTTGGGGATGATGGGAATTGTAGTCTGACACATCTGAAGAGTGCCAGTTTGCGGGAAGGCTGGTTGAAGTTACATACAACAAACACACACATAGTACAAACACACACATAGTACAAACACACACATAGTACAACAGTTCAGGGGAAATCATAGTTATGTGGTAGAGCACATGCCCTGCATGTAGAAGGCCCCTGATTCAACCCCTAGAAATTCTCCAGTTAAAAGTAGCAGATGCTGGGAAAGGGTCCTGCAGAAGACCCTAAACTAGAGAGCTGCTGCCAGTCAGGGTGAGGGGAAAACGGATCAGCAGAGGCACAAAAAAGTACTTCTTTACTCAGCACATAATTAATTTATGGAATTCACTGCCACAAGCTGTGTTGATGACCATTAGTTGAGACCATGGCTTTAAAAGGGACATTAAACAAATTCGTGGAGGATAGGTGTATCAATGGCTACTAGTCATAACGGTTACGTGCGGCCTTTAGGTTCAGAGGCAGGATGCCTCTCAATACTGGTATGCCAGTACTGGTATGCCTGTTGCCCTCATGACCTACTTAATGGGCTTCCCATGGGCATCTGGTTGGCCACTGTGGGGAACAGGATGCTGGACTACATGGCCCTTTCATCTGATCCAGCAGGGCTTTCTTACATTCTTAAAATCATGGCAAATCCTATTACCCAGAATATTGTTTGATTTGAGGTTTGGGTGCTGGATCAATAAATTCACAGGCTAAGCCACAAACACTACTGACAGGATTTATCTGGTCAGATGCTCCAAGTTTGAGGAGTCAGATGAATATTACTCACAATACAGGACAGGCAGGGTAAATTAAATTCTTAATAAATGACTCCCTTCCTGTTTTTCCTCCCCTCCCACACTTGTCGTCCAGGGAATCAGATCTTCTCTCTTCCAGCCTCATCACCTCTTGATTCTTCCTAACACAGTCCTTATTGGTATTTCCAGTCTAAAATTAAACTAGTTTCTCTACGGGCCCTTTTTGTTTTTTAAAAAAGTGCAGTTCCAAAAGAAAATGTGTGCAGCTCAACAATTCAGGCCATAGAAAAGTTGCATTCATGCTGTCAAATTCCCAGATCTGCGGACTTCCTCCCATTCTGTGTAGGCTTCTAGTTCTAAATGTCAAGAAATGTGACTCTTAAGTAAGGAAGTATTTGCTTGCACACGAGGAAAATGCACAGGTGTGAGGTAAAGGTGCATTCTATGTGTGCAAATTATAATT
This sequence comes from Heloderma suspectum, assembly GCF_057233095.1. Taxonomy (NCBI): domain Eukaryota; kingdom Metazoa; phylum Chordata; class Lepidosauria; order Squamata; family Helodermatidae; genus Heloderma; species Heloderma suspectum. Next base: position 141,137,367 of record NC_139461.1, on the reverse strand, counting down.
GCATACCACTGTGCCGTTCCAAATTTTCCTTTTGGAAAGTCTAGGTTTTCCTGTAATTTTCAATGGAAAGCATATAAGTTACTGTGGTTTCTCACCACAGATACATCCTTCCCCAACCTGGTGCCCTCCAGACATTTTGGACTTCAACTCCCATCACCTGCAGCTAGCATGGCCAATGGTCAGGAATGCTGGGAGTTGTAATGCAAAACATCTGGAGGGCACCAAGCTGGGGCAGGCTGGAACAGAACAACACCACAAATGAGGCCAATGGTGGCTTTCAATTGTTGTCAGACATTCCAAATGTGTGCTAGTATTTTTCTATCCCAATTGGTTCTCCCCCTCTTTCTTCATTAGCTCATTTGCTGAAATCATATAACCCTGTTTATTTTGGTTTTGGCTGTTCCTCGCCTGCTGTCTTGGCAAGTCACACATTCTACAGCCTCTCCCCCGCTCCTCCCAATAGCAACGAAAACAGTTGTTGGGTTACATTTCCCAGCTATAAAATATGGTGGCTCATGCACTGGTGATATGCAATATTTCCAGAGTAGACGTGGTTGTTCAAGTGATTGCCACATGCAAAAAACTACAGCGAATTTATTGCACTATGAATGGGTTGTCTGGAAAGTGGTTTGAATGAGACAGAAGTGGAGAAGAGTTGACTGGAAGGAGACAAATGGAAGCTGGTTCTCTTCTCCAACTGTGCCTATTTGAGCTTCATCTCTCTATTTGTTATATCCTTAGAGAACCATATGGTTCTGGCAAGATTAAAAGAACTTGGCTGAGAACAGGTATGTATGAACTCTGCAAATATATCAGAGGGAGTAGCACTGTAGAGAGGGAGAGACAAGTCTTCCAGACTGCAGTTGGAAGAATTAACTACAAATGGGCCATGTAGAAGGATTTCTAAAAGAAGGATATACAAAATTCTAGATAGCTTCCCTGAAACAATGGGCGCTTCCAGACAAATGGTCTTAACACTAACAATCAGAAGGCACTGTGCAGCAATCTCATCTTTTTTTCCTTAACAGATTTCCTGCAGTAAGAAAATAAGGCAAAGAAGTGGTGAGAAGACATGAGTTGATAACGATGTCCGCCCTCGTCCCCGCCGTAACATTCCAGGAATGAGGCAGGAAGCAGCACCATAAAAGCCTGGTCTGGAAGCAGCCAAAGTGGTATCAAATAATGAAATGTAATTTGGAAAGCAAGCGTGCTTCAGCTAAAAGAACGTCGGGAAACACCGGCTGAGCAAGATGGAAGCAGTAAAACGAGCAATTCTATTGCTTCCGATATTGCGTCGGTGATTCCTAGAAGTAAAGAAAGTATATGGTGCTGCTTTCAGGATTTTCCACCTCCCACTCAAAGACCCACATGCCACTCTCTTTCCATGAATGAGGCATCTTACCAGCCACAATCCGCTTCAACTCGAGTTACGCTGTCTCCAAGAGCGATAGCTGGTAGAACACACAGAGGCTTCTGCAAGCAATTTATGGAGATGGTGTGTGTCTGGTCATCATGCTTCCACTTTAAAACTCTCATACAATCACAAGCCCACATAAGAAAGTAGATAGTGATCTTTCTCCTCCTATGGTTGGCTATATACACATTCTTATCACAGCAATGGCAGAAACCAGAAAAGTACATAACCCTTTCTAGATATTCCACCTTTGTTTCTTCAGAACTGGGGCATCATCATGCAATTTGAAAGCCAGTGAGGTGTATTGGATAGAGTGCTGGATCTGGAGCACTCTATTCAGCTGGGACTGGGTGAACCAGGTGTGCTGGTTTCTCGGGGGGGGGGGGCAAACTACATGTTATATGTAATTGCCTGAACAGGATTCCTTTTTCCTGAGGTTTTTTTTTTTTTAAGAAAAAACATGCATAGGAGACTGGAATAAGGAGGGGAGGATTGGCTGAGGAAGAAAGTGCTACTGAACTCCTTCCCCATCATTCATTTATCCACTTAAAAACAGACATCTCTTCAGCTGCTTTCCTATTCATTGGGGGCGCAGGGAGAAATATAGGGATGTCGACATCATTTCCTCAATGAAAGAAAAACAGCTTGGGGGTGGGGGGCAATTTTAAGCAAACAGCTGGCAGGCAAAAGGTTAAGCAGCCTGCACTGCAAGTCTCCTATTCAAAATTTCAGTCTTCCAGGGTGCTTTTCCTTTAATTTTTTAATCCTTGGAGGGAAAACTCACACACTTTATGTAATGTGCTATCAGCCTCACAGGATTGCTGTGTGATGAAATAGGGTCCCCGTCCCCCGCACACACACCACACACAGCTATATGGAGAACAATGTGATCAAGAAACCAGGTCTGTAAAGAGAATGGAACGCAGTAGAAATGTACAAGCAACATAATACCGTTAAACTGTGTTGCAAAAATATTGTAAAAACATTGTCACTCACTCATGATAACTCCAAGCATTCATGACCAAGCATTCTGGATCCCTTTAAATCATGGGATTTCAAAATAGCAGAAATAGTGGCTGGCTGTACCTTTCAGCCACAAAGACTTGGTTCCAAAGAGATTCATGAATGATCATCTGGAACAGCTTTGGGGGGAGAATGTGGGGTGCAGCAAGGGTATGTGCAAGAAAGCTGAGGGGAGAGTTGTCTGTCTCTGGAACTCCTCTTGAACAACACTGAATACAAGCCTATGGCCTGGTTTTGTCTACACACCTGCAGAGTAGAACTCATGGTTCCCACCGCTTCACAGTATCCGTACAAAGGGAAGCAGAGATTAATTTCACCTAAGTTTGAAATAACCAGGCAAATCTTCAGTTGCTGAAACGTATTTCAATTTCCATCACTCTCTGAAAACAAAAAAAGAGCCTCTTCTCCCTAGAGAACTTCCTGCCAGCACCATGCCGTCTTACTCAGAAGGGTGTCTCATAAAAAAGGATCCTCATCATTGACATAATTAGGATACTGAGCACCTGAATTGTATTTGCATAGTTAAGAGACCCTGAGACCTACAAATAGGAAAGGTTTTCTGGCCTGAAAATCTGAAATGTTATCATCTGACACTTTTGAAATTGGAATCCCGTTTTCACTGGCACAAGATTACCTTTAATTGCAAGCCACTGCATTGTCTATTCTAAACAAAACATGTGCAGGGACCTGGTGAAATTTGGAGAGAGAAAGAGTGCAACCTGGAGCTGAAATCACTCCAACTAGTAGTTGCTTCAGAGGCCTCCCCAGCTCCGAAATGATTGTTTACCTGGAGCTGACTGTGGCTCAGATCATGAGCTTCTTGTTGCAAAATTTCGGCTTAAATTGAAGAACGTAGGGAAAACCACTAAACCGTTCAGGTATGACCTAAATCATATCCCTTATGAATATACAGTGGAGGTGAGGAATAGATTTCAGGGATTAGACCTGATAGACAGAGTGCCTGAGGAACTATGGATGGAGGTCCGTAACATTGTTCAGGAGGCAGCAACTCAATCCATCCCAAAGAAAAAGAAATGCAAGAAAGCCAAGTGGCTGTCTGATGAGGCTTTACAAGTAGCTGAGGAAAGAAGGGAAGCAAAAAGCAAGGGAGAAAGGGGAAGATATATCCAACTGAATGCAGAGTTCCAGAGAATAGCAAGGAGAGACAAGAAGGCCTTCTTAAATGAACAATGCAAAGAAATCGAGGAAAACAACAGAATGGGAAAGACTAGAGATCTCTTCAGGAAAATCGGAGATCTCAAGGGAACGTTTTGTGCAAAGACGGGCATGATAAAGGATAAAGAAGGCAGGGACCTAACAGAAGCAGATGAGATTAAGAAGAGGTGGCAAGAATACACAGGAGAACTATACAGGAAAGATCTGAATGTCCCTGATAGCCATGAGAGTGTGGTCACTGAACTGGAGCCAGATATCCTCAAGGGTGAAGTCAAGCGGGCCTTAGGAAGCATTAGTAACAACAAAGCTAGCGGAGATGACAGCATTCCAGCTGAGCTATTTAAAATCCTAAAAGATGATGCTGTTAAAGTGCTGCACTCAATATGCCAACAAATTTGGAACACTCAACAGTTGCCGCAAGACTGGAAAAGGTCAGTTTACATTCCAATTCCAAAGAAGGGCAACGCCAAAAAGTGTTCAAACTACCGCATAATTGCGCTCATTTCACATGCCAGCAAGGTGATACTCAAAATCCTACAAGCTAGGCTTCAGCAGTATGCGAACTGAGAACTACTGGAAGTACAAGCTGGGTTTCGAAGAGGCAGAGGAACTAGAGATCAAATCGCCAACATTTGCTGGATCATGGAGAAAGCAAGAGAATTCCAGAAAAACGTCTATTTCTGCTTCATTGACTATGCTAAAGCCTTTGATTGTGTGGATCACAACAAACTGTGGCAAATTCTTCAAGAGATGGGAGTACCAGACCACCTTACCTGTCTCCTGAGAAACCTGTACGAGGGTCAAGAAGCAACAGTAAGAACCAGACATGGAACAACCGATTGGTTCAAAATTGGGAAAGGAGTACGACAAGGCTGCATATTGTCTCCCTGCTTATTTAACTTATATGCAGAGTACATCATGAGAAATGCCGGGTTGGATGAATCACAGGTCGGAATTAAGATTGCCGGGAGAATTATCAACAACCTCCGATATGCAGACGATACCACCCTAATGGCAGAAAGCGAAGAGGATCTAAAGAGCCTCTTGTTGAGAATGAAAGAGGAGAGTGCAAAAGCTGGTTTGAAACTCAACATTAAAAAAATGAAGATCATGGCATCTGGCCCCATCACTTCCTGGCATATAGAAGGGGAAGAAATGGAAACTGTGACAGATTTAATTTTCTTGGGCTCCAAGATCACCGCAGACGGTGACTGTAGCCATGAAATTAAAAGACGCTTGCTCCTTGGGAGGAAAGCTATGGCAAACCTAGACAGCATAGTAAGAAGCAGAGACATCACCTTGCTGACAAAGGTCCGTCTAATCAAAGCTATGGTTTTCCCAGTAGTAATGTATGGCTGTGAGAGCTGGACTATAAGGAAGGCTGAGCGCCGAAGAATTGATGCTTTCGAACTGTGGTGCTAGAGAAGACCCTTACGAGTCCCCTGGACTGCAAGGAGGTCAAATCAGTCAATCCTGAAGGAAATCAACCCCGAGTGCTCATTGGAAGGACAGATACTGAAGCTGAAGCTCAAATATTTTGGCCACCTAATGCAAGGAGAAAAGTCACTGGAAAAGACCCTGATGCTGGGAAAGACTGAAGGCCAAAGGAGAAGGGGACGGCAGAGGATGAGATGGCTAGATAGCATCACCGATGCAATGAATATGAACTTCAGCATGCTCCGGGAGACAGCGGAGGATAGGAAGGCCTGGCGTGCTATGGTCCATGGGGTCACGAAGAGTCGGACATGACTGAACGACTGAACAACAACACCTCAGAAGGGAGAGGTTGGGCATCACGTGATCGAATATCCCCACCTTGGCCATTGTGTGTGTGTGTGTGTGTGTGTGTGTGCGTGCGTGCGTGCGTGTGTGTATATGGGTGGGAGAGCTAAGCGTCCCATAAGAAGATATTTCCAACCAATATAATTAACCACTCATGCCAGTTCAGGCTTAATACCTGTGTGCTGCCCTCTGTTTGCTGGAGCTAGTTCTGAGGTAGAGGTGGGATCATTTCAACCCATGCTATTTTCCTGTGACTGTAGGGTATCTTTGTTTGCCCACTTTCATCACCTGTGTGGTCCCCCAGAATGTCTGCACTTTACTACCAGATGGCACATATTACAACATTTGTTTCCAAAAATTATTCTTTGATTTATAAAAACAAAGCAAACAAAAAATAATAATATTGGATCTGACTCAGACCCAATATAATTTTAAAAACAAAAAGAACCAAGGTAGCACACGCTACAAATTAGCAGCCCAGGAGAGCAGGGTATTTTGTCTTTTTAATAAGAAAGGAAAACTAATGCAAGAGTGCCCCCTTTCTGTACTAAGGCTGGACAACAGCAACAAATCAATAGTGTGCCTGATTAAACACACACACACAGACACACACACACTAATCCAATCCAAGTCAGAACTTTGGAGTCAACACAGAACAGAGGTGTTTAGTTCTTAAAAAAAGAAGTGCCTATTGTTTTTAACCTCCCTTGGTAGTTCATTAGTGAATGAGTGTAAACACCATAAGGTGTCTATAGTAGACACACTACTATTTAACTCATATTATGTATCTTTCCATCTTTCTCTCTCTGTGTGTGTATGTAAGTTCCCCCTAGGATTAAAAAAATCTTTATTAAAAAAAGTTGAGGCACTTCCAAATTCACCCAAGCATAAAAAAGGATTGGACCATGGTGGCGATCACTGCTGGGTGAGCAGCCTTAGGAAGTAGTAGAAGTGCTGTTTTGTGGGGGAAAGGGACCTGTTGTCAAGGGCTCCTTGGAGGTCTCTTTCTGTCTAAACCAGTAGCCAAGTCCAGACACAGACAAAGGAATTCCTTTCAAAGCTTTATTCTTCTTTTACAACTTAACAACTATACCGATTGCAACTAGATCTGAGCAGCACTGTACCTATGCCCTAAGTTGGAACAGTTGGTCCCCGTTTGAAAGGGAATTACTGGCAGACCCCTGAACTTAAGGACTAGGGAGAGTCCCTCCCCTTTTCCCTTGGAGCCTCTGGGCGCAGCCGTTGTTTGCGCGCCAACCTGGCACTTCGCCTCCTTTCCGTGCCCTCCATCTGGCGCCGCTCTCTGCGTCTGTGTCGCGCATCCACCAAGTCTGCTATCTGTGCTTGGTCACTCTCTGGACTGCTAACTAAACTAGGAATGCTGGTGGGAGGAATCTCCGTCAGCTGTTGGTCCTGGGAAACAGGAGCGCGCTCCTCTCCTAGGAGCGACTGCTCTTCCTCAGAATCAGAACTACTCTGGGATTCTATGGGCTCAGTGTCCACCCTGACACCTATGTCCACAAACAAAATGTCTGCAGGTTGACTCTCTGCCCTGGCCACCCCTCCCCATTGGAATGCTTGTGGAAGGCTCAGTCGATGTGAGGGCTCTGCTGTCCAAGTCCCGCCAGTGGAGCAAAGTGGATCATGGGAGGTGTACAGGCAGGCTGTGGGTATGCCACATCCGAAGCTCTGTCAACTCACCCACCACATTGGTGAAATGTTACCCTGGGTCTGAGCCCAGTCCAAGATTTTCCTTCTGCCTGAAGTCTTCCACAAGGAAAACCTCCTCAGTCTGTAGCACAACCACAACTTCATTAAAAAAAAATAAGAAGAAGCAAAGATTGCTGGGCCATGGGGGGGGGGATCGAAAATCCACTATTGAGCAATACCTTTATTAGGACTGTTTCAAAATGGATGTTCTGCACCCAGGGCTCGCCCATTCCTTATGCAAAATGAGGCATTTGCAGTAGGCAACATACCCTGCAAGGCAACGTATCCCTCACTGAATAGCTCCTTGCTCCTCCTGTGGTGGCCGCCGCCACCTAGGGATGGGCGTTAAATAATGTAACTGCTAAAATAACAACATTCAAAACTTGGAACAGTTTCAGAAATAATGCGTTCCTCAGTAGATCCAATTCCAATATTAACATTTCAAGCGTGAGCAAAATGAAACTGTGGAATTACAACTACGGGTCGGGTGGTGAGTGCTAGGGCTTCTTCACATGGAACTTTTATCCTGCGATTGAGATTGCTCACTCACAGACGTTTGCGGGCTCTTTAGATGATGTCGTCCACCTCCAGGGCTTCTCCCACACTAAATGACCCTTATTCCATTTTAAAATACATCGGAGATAATGAGCTATCAAATAACCCCATTTGTGTTCCACTTGAGTTCCCCCTGTGCAGAAGGAAAAGCTGCAAGAAGAGGAGCCGGATCAATGAAACCTATGGAAGAGTCAGATGAGGGGGGAAGGGGAGGGGGGAAAGGGAGCGTGTGTAAAGGGAGTCTGTTGTGATCCTGCATTTAAAACAGAAGCAGAAAGCCTCGTTTTAAATGCGGGATTTTAGGCTGGTGTACAGATGCTCTTAGCGTGTGTTATTTTTCCTTCCTTTAAAAATGGCGACTCCCTGGAAAAAGACCAGTCAGGAGATGGTGGCGGCAGCATCGAAGAAGATGAAAGCAGCAGTCGGTGGTGGCGGCTGTGAAGAAGACGAAGGTGGTGAACGTGGTGGCGGTGAAGAAGAAGACGAAGGCGGTGGTGCAACAGAGAAGGCGGCAGTGCGGCAACAGAGAAGGTGATGGCAGCGGCAGCAGAGGAGGAGGTGGCCCAAGTAAGGAACTGGGGGGTTGCATGGGGGCGTTAGGGGGGACTTGAAGCAGGGTTCGCCATCCGAACCCTGCTTCGGGTTCAGGGCTGAGGCAGGTCGGGGGGCCCCGGGATCTGCCTGAGCCAGATTGGGCCTGCCTCAGAAGCCGCAAAGAAGCTTCCGAGTCAGATTGGGAGGTCCCTGCACAGCCCTAGTAATCAGTATTACCAAAGTCTAACAGTATCATTTTAATTACTCATCTCTACTTCACAAATATATTATATTTGCTGTTTGAGTTGGTCAATACCTAGTCTATTCCATCAGTAAACTGTTTCATTTTATATTATATATTTAATAAGGGAGCAATCCTATGGCTACTAGTCAGCGGCTAGATGGCCATAGGTTACGTCGGTTTCCGGAAACTGACCTTCCCCACCCCCTGGTGCTTGGAATGGCCCTGCACTCCGCACTTGGAAGAGGAGTTCAGAGCAGCGAAAATGGGGCGTTCTGGGGTGGGGAAGGCGGAAATGCTGGTATGACTCATCCAATGTGTCATCCAGCAGCTGCTTCCCCCACTCCGCCTTCCCGCGGCCAGACAGCCGAAATTGGCTGTCAAGCCGCAAATGAAGGGCAGCTGAAGCATGGAGGAGACAATCCCCTCCGTGTTTCTCCTGCCCTGCACTGGATAGGTGGTTGCCTCCAAGTTCGGAGGCAGCCGCCTATCCAGATAGGATTGCTCCCTAAATGTGTTAAACTAGTTTCAGTTTTATTTAATATTTACTCTCCCTCTCCCTCCCCTTTAAAGAATTAAGTTTAAACTCCGACACCCCCTGGCCTCCAATGCCATTCTATTTTAAAAACTATATCTATAACCTTAACAATCTTACAGTTTAATAAACAACCTTACATTTCAATATCATATCATCAATCTTATACCAAAGAAGCAGGTCTACAGTTCAATCCCAGTAGCCTTTATTAATAGTAGTAGTAGTAGTAGTAATAATAATAATAATAACAACAAGAAATACAGTGTTATATAATAATAAAACTTAAAATAAAACTTCAACAATCAGTAATATATTTTATATATAAATGCATGTGCACGATTGCCCTCAAACAATAAATTTAAATACAGCATACCATATCTATTTTGAAATAAAAAATATAAAGAAAAGCAAGAAAAAAAGAAAGATGAAAGAGAATAAATGAATATATGTATAATCATTTATCTTCTGACGTAGCCTGGATCATGTAGACGAAACACAAACAGTTAACAAAGCTTGTTTAAAGATTCCAGTTCATGGGGTTGTAACAGAATTCTCACGCATTTTTACGTTCAGCCATGCCTCCGCCATTTCATGATTTAGAAACTTCTTCATCTGACCTTCAGACACAATACAAAGTGTAGCAGGATATTTTAAGTAATATTGTAAGTTCATTTGTATTGCCATATTTTTTGCTTTGATAAATTGCCTGCTTTTATTCGCCACCTCTTTGATGTAGTCTGGAAATAACATAACTTTATCTTGTTTCCAGGAAAGGCTTCCACCCTCTCTTGCCAAACACAGGATATAATTCTTTGTGGAGATTTTTGCAAATTGGACTATGATCGTGTAATCAGTCCCTTTAGCATTTGGCACACAAAATGCCTGCTCAGTATCAAGTAAATAATCAGATGGGATAGGGAATATCTCATGCAAAAGTTTATCCACAAAAATAGGCAATTTTACATCATTAGACAGATTTTTAATTCCAATAATACATACATTGGATCTCCTCGTGAAGGCCTCCAGTTGAGAAATTCTATCAGAGGCATTTTTAAAACAAATTTGTGTTGTAGTTTCATTTCCTGGTCTTCTAGCTCATTAATTTTCGTCTCCATTTTTTGCCATGATGCATTAATTAAATCTACAGCTCCTTGCAGGGCGGTGATGGAATTTTGGATTAAATCCAGTCTTTTGGCTTGCTCCGTAAATTGCAAAGATAAAGTATTTATCAGAGTAAATAATTCCCCTATATCTTCTGTTCTCGAAACCTTTGACACAGAGGGTGCGGGGGGAGTTGATGCTGGCTCCTTTCTTCTCCTCGGCACAGACATGTTTCTCTCAAACAGATCTTGCAGGTCCTCAGATGTTCTCAAATATTGTTAACATTTCTTAAATCATCCCTCAGAAGTTGTTGATATTTCTTAAAGCATATATTATTATGGGACACGTCAGCCCTGTTTTCTCCTATGAAATAGGAGTCTCAGTACAGCTTTTTGCATTGGTAAAGCTCTGGAGAGATAATCCTGGAATCCAGCCCCCCCACTATCTCGAGGGGAGGTACTTTTCTCCAAGATATTATCCAGATGTTGCCTTGCCCCCCTTTTAATTCTGGGGGGAATGAAAAGGTTTTTCAACCTTTTAAAAAGCTGTTTGAGAAAGCTCCCACGGGAGCACCCATGGGATGCTACCAGAGCAACATTGGTTCCAACCTTTGTTCCATTTTTAAATCGATTGCAGATAATGAGCTATCAAATTACCCCACTTGAGTTCCCTCTGTGAAAAAAGGAAAAGCGTCAAGAAGAGGAGTGAGATCAATGAAAGATAATGGAAGACTGATATGGGGGAAGGGGGTGAGGGAAAAGGAAGCAGGTGAAAGAGGGGGTCGTCATGATCCTGCATTTAAAACTAAAGCAGAAAGCCCCATTTTAAATGCAGGATGTTAGGCTGGTGTACAGATGCCCGTTATCTCTGATCTATTTAAAAACAGAATAAAGGTCATTTAGGGCAGGAGATGCCCTGGAGGTTCACAACGTCATCTAAAGGGCCCGCAAACTTCCGTGAGTGAGCAATCTAAATAGCAGGATAAATGCTCCATGTGAAGAAGCCCTTGGAAAGGGCAGGCACAGCACAGCTCGCATGTGTGGACTGGGTTGTTGGGTATCATGAAGAGGAAGGCAAGCAAGCACGGGACAGCACCAAGGTATATACATGAGAAAAACTCATATATATGAGTTGAGGGTGCCAGTAAAATACATTACTAGAACCCCCAACTAGTATCAATTCTTCTCAAAGCAAATAGGAAAAGAAATCGGTATTTGAAATTTGATCTCTGATGAATAAACGTCTGCTGCAACTCTCTTGATCCTGCTGTTTTTTTGTCCTTCTAATTCTCCCCTTCACACACTGCCTTTTAAGTGTGTGTTTAATCCATTCCAAAGAGAAATGTTAGTGTAAACAGAACAGGATGCATATGCACATTTCAAAAATAAAATCGTATCCTTATCAAACCAATCTCATGCATGTTTAAAAAGTTACATAGGTGTTTGAAATGTAATTTTTGATTATTTAAACTTCTGGAGGTGAAGAATAACAAGATGTAGTTTGTGGGTTTCTCTAGCTTCCTATAGAGCTTGTGGTTAAGCTAACGTTTTCCTGTCACCTTTATAAACTTATGTCTAAGCTTTAACACATTATGAGAAACCACAGTGATGAATAGCAAATACAGGAGGGGAGGGCACGGAGGAATGTGGTTTAGTGTATGTTATTATCAACTATAACAGAGGGTTGAAAGTTCCATTCTGGGTCACTCAAATGTTTGAGGTGAACCATCCTGGTGCCTTGATACTCTTTCCTGAATAAAGCTTTTTGAGGGTCAGTGTGGTCCTTGAAAATCCAGCTAAGCCGCTGATCACGACAGTTGGGTGCTCATCTGGGAACTGGCATTTGGGGTAAGTGACCACCCAAGGTCTCATGTGACCCCAGCTTCGGCCATCCTGGGAAACAAGGGAACCCATTTGAAAAATACCCTTAAGGACTCGGATTTCTAGGAGATAATGGTGTGTCTTCCTTGTCCCTTGCCCAGATTCACAGCAGCAACACGGTTCTGCCCAGGACGGACTATTGAAATGGTGAGCTCTGTCTGAGGCTTGGAAGTCTCTTGTTAAGACAGGATGGTCTCCAGAGAGACCATAGCAACTTGGTGAAGTTGCCACCAGGAAAGGGGGTGCCCATGGAAAGGCATGGGTTTGTTTGTCTTGTTTCGTCTGTCTTTTGCATCCTTGCATCAGCGAAGACGCCCAGTGAAAGCCACTAGCCAATCCAGGCATGGAGCTGGAACGATGGCCAGAGCATTGGTGAAGGAGGTGTTGTATTAATCTCTGTTTACTGAGGAGATGGGGTCAGGACAAAGTAAGAGGAATGGGGCTCCTGGTGACAATTATAGTCCCAAGACTTGTAAATGGTTAAACAAGTGCAACAGGGACATTGCAGGAGACCCCAGGCCCCAGTTCCCAACTGAGGACAGCTTTAAATTAGAAATCATTGTGTATTTCGGAACCCAATTAGAGGGTCAAGGTTCAAGGATAAATCAGCCTCAGTGGGACATATATTATGATTGGTACACAGAGAATAGTAAACATTTGAAACAGAAATTAAGAGTCTTCGGAATTCTGGTCAGAAGTTGCAGTGGAGCGCCCCTAGACAAGATTTTACTGATGATGAGACTCCTGAAGACTTTCCTTTTGATGCCTGCAGTCAGTCACCACCATGCAGACCACCGCCTGGCTCCACTACATGGGTTCCGGTCAGGACCAAGAGAGGCCAGAGGACCTTCAGTGTCCTGTGTGCCAAGTGCCTTCTGAGGATGGGAAAAGGACAGTGTTCTACATGCCCCATGGTCTCCGCTTGATTTGAGGAACTTAGTCAAACCGTTCCCTGATCCTGGGAAAGACCCAGAGAAATTTAAAGAAGAAGAATGCCTTTGTGTTGTGAGTTGTTAAAATCCTAGTTGGGCTGATGTCAATCAGTTAACGCGTTTAACTGTTAGCCCAGTAGGCTGGAATAAGCTGCAAACCCAGTCACAATGGCCGCAGAACCCACCCGCGGACCGTGACACCGTGAAAGCCCGCCTAGATAATCTAGCGGCAACATTTGACAAGGTGTTCCCAGACATGTGTAATTGTGATAAAATGCACAGCATAAAATTGAAAACTGGAGACACAGTAGCAGATCTCCAAAACTGAATTATAGAAGCATTTGAAAGATGGTCTGGTATATACGACCTGAAAGTAACTGCCCCTAGAGTAATAGTGGACACTGTTGTGTCTGTTCTCCCTCCCCCAGTTCAAAAGACCCTTAAAGAAGTAGCCATAGGGTGGAGGGGAAAGAAATTAGATGAAGTCACTGAAGTTGTACAGCACTGCTTAGATGCAAAAAAGAAGAAGAGAGAAGACCTAGAAGGGCAGATTTAAGCCTACAAGTTGTGCAGTTACAGTAACAAATAGCTCAGTTTGGAGGTGAAGGGAATTGTGGAAGAGGTTGGTGAGGAGTTGGGGGATGAGGGAAAAATCATGGATGTTTTGAGAAAGGGGAATTGGGGACTGTGGCCCTGCTCTCTGTTCAAATCTTTTAGAGAGAATGTTTCCAGTGAGGACAAGTAGGTTACATGAAGAGAGAGTGTCCCTATGTCCCTGTCCAAAATAAGCAGTGAGGAGGCCCCGCTCTGACCCCGACTCTGGTTTGGAATGAAAGGAAGAAGTATGTTGACACGAATGTATGGTGCATGCAGCCCATATGGGCTGATACGCAGCCAAACGGGGGATGGCAAAATGATTGAGCAAGTGTGGTATGCCCTAAGAGTCACAGCCCTTTGTGAATTTACAGCCTCCTGGTGTGAAACCTGTCAGAGGCATAACAGCAGGAGACCATTAAAGAGACAGTGTGTTTTGGTGGTTAGAGTGCTGGACTGTGAGCCAGGAGATCTGGGTTCTAGTCCCCACTAAGCCATCCAAGCTCATTAGGTGACTTTGGTCCAGTCACAGACTGGACCAAACCTACCTCACAGGGTTGTGGTTGTGAGGATAAACTGGAGAGGAGGGGGATTATGCAGGCCACCTTGGGTTCCTTGCAGGGGAAAAAGGCGGGATATAAATGCAAGAAATTAAATAAATGAATAAAAAGGGGGCACAGCATCCTCTGGAGGGGCCCTTCCTATCACTGTAAATAGGTTCCATCCAAATGCCTAAGGGCCAAGTGGTTCAGTTAGCGGCCAAAAGTCTAGCCATGGGACATCATTTTCACTGCCCCTGTCACCCTTAGTCAGCCGGGACAGGAGAAAGGCAGAATGGCATTTTGAATAAAATAGCAAAAATCTGTGAACAAAACAAGTTACCCTTGCCAGAGGCACAGCCCCTGGCCTTATTCAAGTATGAGGGCCACCTCAGGAAGAAATGAACTTAGTCCACATGAAATTCTGACAGGGAGACCAATGAGAACAGGAATGTCACTCCCAGTGGCATGCAATCTAGACCACCTTGATTACCAGATGCAAGAATATTGCAAAGCTCTAATCAAAAGTTTCCAGCATTTGATTCCACAGGTTAAAGTAGTTTTGAGCCAGCCCTTTCATGATGGCCCCAAACCACTTGTTGCGACCAGGAGACCAGTTGTATATCAAGGCCTTCCAGTGGAAGAATGCCCTGCAACCCAGGTGGACCAGCCCGCATGAGGTGCAACTGGTGACCCTGACAGCAGTTAAGGTGAAAGGCAACCACACCTGGATCCATGTTACTCACTGCAAGAAGGAGGTTGCGCCCCGAGAGCCGTGAGAGAGCCCTGCAGATTGTTCAGCCCAGGAACAGACATGGTGAGCCTGAACCCATGGATCGTTGACGCTCAGGATCAGCAGGCAGGTAGACAGACCAGGCCCAGAAGTAGATGACTGCTGGAAGCAGACAGCTGTCCCAAGACCGATGAGCCCTCAACAATAAGAGCAGCTGGCGCTTGCGTGTGTGGTTTTGCTCTTCCTCCAGAGCGGGATATTCAGACCGCTTCTGTGGTTTTCAAATTGAGTGAAAAGAGTCAACAAAATCTCAAAGAGAGCCAAGAAAAGACATACTGCTGCATAATTGCTGTTGCTGTGCATTTATTTCCTTTGCTGAAGCTTATAACATTTGTGACTAAAAAAACCCATGTATGGGAGCCCCTAGAAAACCAGCTTCAGGGTTAGAGGATTACGCCATACCTTGCTTATTGGTCCTAAAAGTGTGGTGGCTTTACAAAGAACAAAACAGGCAAGCCCAAGTAGAACAATGGTTTGGCTTATAATAAGAGCTGTGTTCATGTTTCTATAGTCCCTCACTGTTTCCTAGGATGGGAACCTGGCCATCCAATGGATGTGAAGAGTGGCCAATTTGACAGAACAATAGAGTTGTGGAGTATGCTCACATGAGCCACATACTAGCAAGCAGGGTGTGCCGATGATTCCTATTCCCTTTGGGCCAATTGATCACACCATGATCACTGCAAATTGCACATGGGCTCAGGCTGGGTACAATCACATAGGCGAATATCTGCCCGTTGTTGCCCAAACGGGGGTTCAGTGTTTGGAAGTGAGAAAAGGAACAATAAGTTTGTAAGAAAGAGTTATTGTCAATGGACCATTTTCGGGGTGGGGGTGGGGAGACAAACACGGGAAAATACTCCTAAATGGCACTGAGTGTGCATATAGGTTCTGAACCTTTTTAGACCCTGAAAATCTCACAAAAGACACCACAGGAATGCAATGCTGGCCATACATACATAATTACACGGGAAACAGTAGTCAGACAGTGTGGGAGTGAGTGTTCACACAACCTTACCTGGGGAAACTGTTTCCCAAGTGGAACAAGGGTCACAGGCCCTAGTACAATGGGTTACGGAGTGCACTTTACAGGAAATTATACGTTCCTTAATTGACCAAGTACAAACTGGCTTGTAAATGAAGATCAGTATTTTGTATATGACACTCGGACATATAAGAAGCTCCCTGCAGGATGGTGGGAAACTTGTTATGTTGCATGGCTAGTCCTTGGCATGAGAATGGTTTCTGCCCTTCTGTCTGGTAGACACCAAAATAAACGAGATCTTAATGAAGCCCACAAAACATTAGAAAATATTCCCAACCCTATGATTAAGATTAATTTAATTAGTTGTTCTGCTATGGAGACAATACCCTTTGTGATTGGGGATGAATGTTGTGTGTTTGTGAACAGCTCCTTAGAAGTCTTAAATGCCCAAGTTAGTAATGCCCTAGAGCATGTTGCAAAAGGACAGGAGATAACACACATTCTCAGGGATTCTGGTCAAGCAGAAGAATAGCTTGGCTGGCTGACCAGTTGGTTACCTGACTGGTGAAGCCAGCTCCAGCCTCTTCTAAAATAGATCCTGGTTGGGTTCTTTTTGTTGCTATTCCTGTTTGTTTGGTTCTAGTTGTGTATAGCATGTGTTTTGTGTTGTGTGAAAAGAACAAAGGGGGCAGAAAAAACAATTTCTGCAAAAGAGATGAAAATCATGATCATGAGGGATTTACAGACTGAACAAGAATAGAAAGATGAAATCCAAAAGCTAATGGAAATCCAGGAATGTGAGTCTGAGGAGTGGACTCAAATGGGGGAACAGTCATGGCTGTAATGTACATTCAGCTTTGGCCAAAGAGTCTCCATTTTAAGTTAGTGGCCATAATAAGATTAGGGCAAGAATGCAAGGCAGAATACTTATTGAAAGGCTTTTGCTTGGAGTGGAGGTGAAGAATAACAGGATGTAGTTTGTGGGTTTCCCTAGCTTCCTATAGAGCTTGTGGTTAAGCTAGTGTTTTCCTGTCACCTTTATAAACCTATGTCTAAGCTGTAGCACACTATTGCTTTGTATGAGAAACCGCAATGATGAATAGCAAATACAGGAGGGGAGGGCATGGAGGAATGTGGTTAGGTGTATGTAGTTATCAACTATAACAGAGGGTTGAAAGTTCCAAGTTATACATAACGTATTTTAGGTTCCTATTTTATGTCTGGCCAGAGGAAAGATCAGCAAGTAGTCCCTGAAATATTTGAATAATCCTAGAAGCCAGAAGCAGGAAGACCTGGAAGGAGAGGAAGACAGAAGAACAACATCTATACCTGTTTGTAAGGAAGTTTTGGGGATTCCTAAACCTGTTCCAGTTTGTGGATGGAGCTTAAGGAAATCTGATCTGAAAGAAAAGCTACTGAGATTTTATTTAGCTGGGAAAGACTCTCACACCTATTAGGAATGGTAAGCAACCATGTTTCATTTAAGAACCTTTAAGCAATCTAAACCTATTATTTAAAGAGTGGCATTTTTTTATTCACTTCTGTAAATAATTTCCATTAATGAACATCTGATTTTTTGTTCATTTTGAAAAGTTGTGTCTAGCGATAGTGTCAATCCCATGCCTAAAAAAACTCAGGCTAGTGAGTTTCTTTTTGGTAGAGAGGATTTATTCTAGTGGCAGCAGTTAAAGAGTTTTATAGCTGAAGCAGCATTCTGTAGTGGTGAGTCTAACTGAGAACTTTATTAAAACCTGTGGTAGTGAGTTCTATAGACCCAAGCCTCAAAGTTCTTTTCTTTTCTTTTTAAGAAACATAGGTGGGATATAACCCACATGCTGTTGGCTTGCACCTGATGACAGCAGCAGGATAACTTACAGTGTTTTTTTTCACATGTGCATTTTAGATTAGAACTACATCGACTGCTACAATATCTAACCAGAACAAACCC
Organism: Heloderma suspectum; assembly: GCF_057233095.1. NCBI lineage: Eukaryota > Metazoa > Chordata > Lepidosauria > Squamata > Helodermatidae > Heloderma > Heloderma suspectum. The sequence continues at coordinate 141,119,625 of NC_139461.1, read as the reverse complement.
AGAACTCTGTAGAACAAAACCCAAACTAAAAAATGCACATTTTATTACATATTGTGATACAGTGACTCTACACAGTTTCCCAACATGTGAGCATGACCTGGAGCACCCCTAAATGTCTATCAGTAAAAGATACATTAGATCAATAATTTTAATTAGGAATGGAAGGAATAACTATGTTGGGAATCTTACAGAGAGGATTAAAAAACATTTTCCCTCATGGCTTCATAATTTCCAGACATTTTACATTTTTAGTCTTTCTATAAAAGTTTATTGCATAGAAATCAGTTAAGGGGAAGTAACGGCGGGGTAATTATATAAACACTTTGCCTTAAATTCTAAAAGAAAATATTTCATAATCCAAAGCTGTTCAATGTTTCCAAATGTTCAGAAAAAAACAAATAGCTCTTTGGGAAAAAATGAGGAAAACTCCCACCCCCCATTTTTTCATGGTGTTTTTCTGAGCCTTCATATCTCTGCTCACAACAATCCTGTGAGGTAGGATAGGCTAAGCAGTTATGACTGGGCCAAGGTGACCTCATGAGTTTAATGGGGAAGGACTATATGATACTATGTGCATTGCGGGGTTGGTGGATGGGTTGGAGAACAGAGCAACAGCAGTGATACTTGGTATTGGAAGAACCAGGCCCACTCCCATCACTTCTAACATGGTGTGTGTATAATTTGTAGGTGTGTGAAAGCAGCATCATAAAAGCTCATCTTAGTCCTGTGTACATCTTTTCTCTGAGACATCAGTTCTGTCGCTTCTCTTCCGGTAATTGTTTCATTGTCAAGTCAATATGTACTGGGTTGCTGGCAGGGGGTGGAGTGGGGAAGAGGATTTCCTGGTTTGCCTCAAGCAGCAAAATGTCTTCAGCTGGCCCTGACTGCACCCCACAGACTCTGTCTTCCAAACAAACCTAAATTTTATTTAAACAAAGCCTCTTGACTGCACTCTCACAGGCAGAGGCCTCTCTCTCCTCAGACCAGAAGCAGTAGGTGTTGCCCTCAGTCACTTCCTGGTTCCTCCCAGGAAGCATAACCCACTCAGGCCAAACCCAGTACCCTTTTTCCTTATTGTTCTAAGGCCCAACCAAAATTCCACAAAATGTGTAAGCTTTTCAGTTTTCCACAATTCTTCATCAGGCTAGCTGGTACAAAAAGCAAGGGGTGAAGGAATAAACAGAAAAGTCCAAAAATTAGGCCAGATGTTGTAGACATGAGGCCTGCAGTTTAGATAGACCCAGTCTCAAAATGGAGATTGCAGACTGAATGAGTTAGTCAGCAGTCAGTGTTGCAGGTATCAGATTACACCTAGCAATGCACTTTCAGAGAGAGGAGGAGTAATGGTTGATCTTCATTTTGAAAACATCTATCTTTACGTATAATTCTCCCCTTGGATTTAAAAAAAAATACTTAAGAGAAAAAAGTTAAGGCACTTCCAAATTCACTCAAGCACTAAAAAGTCAAGAGGAGGGGAAAACACAACAAAAACAAAACCTTTCCCCCACCCACTAGAATGACAGGGGTAAGGATGTTACACAATTCTCTATCCAGTCACAGTCATACACACACACACACACACACACACACACACAGAGGCAGAAGACAAGTGAGATGATGGCTCATACCATGGAGTTGCTTGCAGTTGAGGAAAAAGAGGCAAACACTAATCTAGGAGTATAACTAGGCCACAACTTCATTTATTTTGTAGGCATTATTGAATCAACATGCTCATGGAGGATGGGCAGAAGGCCCTCATTTCCACAACCCTTATTTGCCCAAGGAACTGGTCGAGCTGTCCATACTGTTTTTGGCTCCCCACATGGTTAGCTGAAGCCTGACCCTTCTTGTCAGTGTGAAGACCTGTTTGAGCTATGTGTGGTTCCAATTTCCAGCAGTTATCCGAAGTCTGTTGGGTGGTCTCCACTCTGTGCCCTCCTTCCAATTACAAATGTGTCCAACTTCATCTTCTATGGGCCTTAATCCCCTATTGTACTTTTCTACTTGTCAGTGTTGTGACTGCATAAATTTATGTACATATCCCAAAGTGATACCCCAGGGAAGGTGAAAAACATGCTTATCCTCAGCCAACCTGGACAGCATGAAAAAAATTCTTCCCAGCCCCCCAATATAATAGCTGGGGAAATCCTGATCCCTGAGGGTAGGTGGGTTGTGTTGCCTGGCCAGATGACAGAGGCTAAGCCACATATGACAAGCCCTCATGTTGGCCTCACTGAAGTCTCATCCCCAAATGTCACAAGACGCAGGAAATCCGAAGTCTTACGTGATTCCATCTCTTTTCCTCTTACAATAGCCAGGAGCAGCCAACTGTAAAATATTCCTGGGTGGGTGTTCAAACTGTACCAGTGTGGGTTCTCTCTAGAATACAGTGTAGTTCTGGATTTTGCTCAAAAGCATAATCTGTATTTATTTACAGTTAATAGGATCAGAATATTCTGAGTGAACAAAGAATAAGAAAACTCAAAGTAAAAATGGTAGCACAAACAACTCATATCCTCAAAGTCAAACCAACTAGTTCCTAGTTCCCAAACCTCTCATCCCTTTCCTCGCCTCTCCCTCAACCTTCACTGAGCTAGCTCTCCCCTGCATTCTATCCTGTCTCCCTGGTAACCCAAAATACTCACTCCCATTCCATCCTTCTCCCACAAAGGGTTCACTGTCATGAGACTTCCCTCCCTGGCACCCAGGAAGCTTTCCAGGCACCACTGCAGACAGTGCTGCCTTTTCTCAACCTGCAGCCACCATGTTCTACATGTATGGCCACAGTTTGGTGGAGCCTGTCTAACCTCAGGCCGCAAGCACTTAGAACTCATGTGCTATGTAGAAAGGGCACTTTGCGCTGAAAGGGGAGCACTCTGAACTGAGAACGGGGACTCTGCACACAATGGAGGAACTTTGCATAAAAGATCCCCTCCTGAGTACACAACGGCACGTACACATTGCTAACACTTCTACTACTACCCTAACAGATAACCTGCCTCAGGACTCCAGCCACAATCACCCAGCACAATGCAGCCCAGCAGCAACACCCACTCCACTACAGCATCTGGGAGCAGGGAAAAGCCTGAGGTGTGAGCATTGGAGCACAGCACTTAGGTGGCACTACTCTCTCTTCCTCTCCCCCCACCCCCAACAGTTGCACCGCATGCAGGTTCAGGGATTATGTGCTCCAGCTGCCTATCTTCTGCTCATTATTCTGTGTCTCCCTTTGCTGGGCCACCCTTCCACAGGCGCAGGAGACCAGCTGTACTCACTTCTGCCCAGACCATGCGGGAGGCTGATCCACCTCATGACCAAGATGCTTCCAGCTGCTCTTCCATGGGGTTATTGACCTACTTGCTCCAGGCAAGCTCCTACACCTTGTATGCTCCATGACAGACAGTTATGCAACAGAAGGTGTGCTTTAACATGGTGCTGGTGTCATAAATGACACTGTCCTTATCGTGATGTCTGTAGACCTGCTGTTCAAGATACAGGAGCCCTGCTGGGGTGATTGGTTGGCAGCCCATGTCTTTGCCTCTCAAGAGCTCCTCCATTTCATATGCTCTCAATACAGACTGCTACACATATCTTTGTTACTAGGAAGTGGTAGATAGATCCCTCACCCACACACGCTTGTAGTATGTGAAAGTTTTTTGATGCTTTAATTGATCCTGGGGTCAATGTTCCTGTAGTTCACACTGGAGGAATCAACCTATATTGTGCTTGAAAATGTCTGTGACATTTCTATGGCCAAACTTAATTACAATATAGGATGGTTTGTATAGAATCATTCTAATTTCTTGAGTGGGAAGTCCTACCGGCACATGATGCTCTACAACAGCACAGTAAAACAGCAAACTATCAAGCTCCAATAATGAAGCACTGTTTCACATGATGAAGGCACCTTCCTTTGCTGGCTATGGTTGGAATTTAGAACAGGAGTTTTCAAACTTTTCAATCCCAGCTTCCACCTTTAGCCCAGACATGCACTTAAATGGAGGGAAGGAGAGAGATTTATGGTAGTGGTGTTGTTGTTGCAGCCCAGTCCTTAGGTCAAGCTATGACCCAGAAGTAGGCCCCAGTCAAGCAGTTGAAGACTAATGATTTAAAAGACAAGGTGCTTGCTATCACCTGAAAGACAAGAAACTCTGCATCAGAAACATACTGAAGGTGGTGTATCGTAATTCCAAGTATGTGAAATCTCAAGAAGGAAGGTGTTTCTGTCATGCCTCTGGACTACCCTCCACTGATAGGTATACATGTCAGTACTGTGAAAACAATTGAGAAAAGGTTCTCCTGCATTTGAGGCTGAAGATATATCTGATAAGAATGACTTTGAGTAGGATGTGATTCAGAAACAGAGACTACAAAAAATTCAACTATATAGTCCCCAGGTGGTTGCTGGGAAACACAATAAAGGGCCTTGCCTCACAGCCTATAGAACCTGTGGGTTAATCAATTAATTTGCAGAAAGTTAAGTAGACAAAAAACACACATGCAAACTTCTTCATGAGGCACCCAGCTAAAGTATGTATTTCACTACCACAAGATAAGACGACAGCCACATTGCAGAGAAATGAACAAAAGATGGATCTGTCAACAGCTATTAGCCATATAGCTAGATGGAGCCTCCAATTTTAAAGACCGTATGGGAGCAATCCTGTCGGGATAGGCGACTGCCTTTGAACTCAGAGGCAACAGCCTATGCAATGCAGGGCAGGTGGAGCGCGGAGGGGATCTTCTCCTCCGTGCTTATTTATTTATTTTATTTCATTTCTATACCGCCCAATAGCCGAAGCTCTCTGGGCGGTTCACAAAAACTAAAACCAAACAACACACAATAAAACAATTTAAAATATATAGAACATTAAAACCACAATATAACAATACAACCACAATAAAACCTAGCAGCAGTACAGGAGTTTAAAATACAGATTTAAAACAGCAAAGATAAAAATTTAGAAAGCTAAAATGCCTGGGAAAATAAAAAGGTCTTCACCTGGCGCCGAAAGGAGTACAATGTAGGCGCCAGGCGAACCTCACTAGGGAGCTCATTCCAGAGGCGGGGTGCCACAACAGAAAAAGCCCTCCTCCTAGTAGCCACCCGCCTCACTTCCTTTGGCAGGGGCTCACGGAGAAGGGCCGCTGATAATGAACTTAAGGTCCGGGCAGGCACATATGGGAAGAGGCGATCCTTCAGGTAACCTGGCCCCAAGCCGTTAAGGGCTTTGAATGTTAACACCAGCACTTTGAATCGGGCCCGGAAATGGACTGGCAGCCAGTGCAGCTGGAAAAGTACTGGCGTAATATGAGCTCGCAGGCCAGTCCCTGTTAACAATCTTGCTGCCCTATTTTGGACCAGCTGAAGTTTCCGGACCGTTTTCAAAGGCAGCCCCACGTATAACGCATTGCAGTAATCCAGACGAGAAGTTATCAGAGCATGGATAACTGTAGCTAGGCTATCTCTGTCCAGATAAGGGCGTAGTTGGTATACCAGCCTAAGCTGATAAAAAGTGCTCCGTGCCACTGAGTTCACCTGTGTCTCAAGTGACAGTTCTGGATCCAAGAGCACCCCCAAACTACGAACCTGATCCTTTAGGGGGAGTGAAACCCCCTCCAGAACAGGTTGAATATCATCTAGCCGGGCAGACGAACCACCCACTAACAGTACCTCCGTCTTGTCTGGATTGAGTTTCAGTTTATTAGCCCTCATCCAGTCCATTACCGTGCCCAGACACTGGTTCAGAACAGCCACTGCCTCACCTGGTTTGCTCTGCCTGCCCTGCATTTGCAGCTAGATGGATGATTTTGGCTATCTAGCCGCAGGACTATGGGGGGAGGGGGGAGGCTGGATGACGCATAGGAAGTGTCGTACTGGCAGTTCCGCACTTCCCACCACCGGGAACACCCCCTTTTGCCCCGCTGCGCACTGCTCATCCAAGTGCGGAGCCCAGGGACGAGGTGGCGGGGAGATGGTTTTCTGGGAATGACCTCAGGGTGCGGGCTCCGGGGTCAGTTCCTGGAAACTGAACAATCCTATGGCCATCTAGCTGCTGTCTAGTGGCCATAGGATTGCGCCCTATACCTCTGAATACCAGATGCTGGGAAAAACCAACAAGGAATGGCTGCCGCCACCACACCTTGCTTGACAGGGGCATCTCTGGCTGGCCACTCCTGGAAAGATAATGCTGGACCAGATGGGCTATAGGTCTGATAATAAAATAGTATTGTGATAACACAATGACAGTTACAGTTCACAGTGAAGGATTAAGGAAGTTACACCACAAACATATCTGGCCTTGAAAATTTATTAAAAATCAAAGAATACAAAACTTCACATAAAAATATGTATTTTAGCTTCCCACATCGTTATACACACAAAAAAGAATCTGAACATGATATTTTAATCAGCTATCCACAGCGGCGTAGAACATAACCAGAGTGGTAGCCAGTGCAATTTATTGGTTCACCATGACTGAAATGGAACATGATATCTGCTTCTCTTAAGCCTATCCTGCTTTTAAATGGACACTGTTTAGGACACTGAGGTTTCCATAATGTAGGTTCTTAATCAATATTGCTAGCATGTAAGAGTGAGTATAGGTTGATAATCAGCCCTTGAATACCGGTTTATTCAAGTTTAGATCCCTTATTGTACCAGCATTTATTAAAAACCTTTCACAGGGTTAAAAAAATAGTCAAAGCAAAGATACAGTTCCACTTATCAAGCAGGGCTGAGATTTTGCAAATTCAAAATCCGATTGCTATTTACTTATTAATTGTAAAATCATCATTTACCTGGAATAACAGCTATTATCATTCAGGGCCAGGGTCCAAAGAGCTCTGTGCACTTCTGCTCAGGTATGAGAAGAGGGCCACACAACCTTCTGGTTTCAGTCCCTTTCACTGCATTGAATGCTGGTTTGGGGTCAAAAACATTCAGGATAATATTCGGAGCGGGGCTTAAGAGGCTACACTGGGAGGAGGCAGAAAAGCTCTGGAGTATGTGGGGATCCTGGCCCCAGAGTTCAAGAATTACTCCCAGAGAAATTAGTATCTTGTAGCATATGAGGAGCACTGATAGCTTATCTCCAGGTGCAGGCTGCCCAGTTGTCACCATGTGCATTTTCAAAGCCTCTGCCTTATTTATGTTTGCCCTAGACTTGCAAACTTTACACATCTTTCCCAACAGACACTGGTACACTAAGTCATACACTTTATGCCCGTCTTTCTGAGTAGCTTACAATCCATACTAATATATTAATAATAGGTAAAGAATTAGAAGTTTTATTTGTGGTTAACTCTGGATCAAGATGAACTGCAGACAAAATGTGTGCTACTCTACTTTGGAATGTTGCACTCTCTTCTCTTACTACCCAAAGGCCTTGCATTAGTTTTGACAGATTTCTTTTGTGTCATAACAGTTTCCAAGGCATACTTGCAGATATTGAAGCTTACTATTAGAAGAATCATTCTGTGTCAAACATTCAAATATCCATTTTAGGAATATTCACTTCTTATATCATGAAGTTGTCACAGCAGCAGGTTTCTTTCTAAGTTCTCTCTCCAAGCAGAACTACTAACACAGTGCTTTGAAGATTCAAGAACTCTCATTTAAAAAAAAAGGAAAAGGAGAACATGAAAATGCAGCCAGTGACATTGAGAACATGGTGCTTTTTAAAAACCCAGGGCTAGGCAGGATGTGTATTTTCTTGCTTTAAAAAAAAAAGGTAACAGAGGTTGCCATGGTGATACACACTTGCATAGTACCTGTATGCATCTTTAAATCAACTGCCTGCCACATGGATTGTGTGTGCAGCACCGGACTGTGCTCTTTTACAAGACAACAGACTGATACTTAAAAAAGCATAGAGAAGCCAGAAGGTACATTTCAGGTAGTTGCTCTTAACAGAACTAATGCACGCTGCTAATCAGATTCCTTAATGGAATCAATATACATTCCTTTCTCCACATTCCTTAAGTTGGATACTTTATTCAGCAACAATGCTTGGACCCAACCAGAGGGTAAATAAAACTGATGAAAAGCATTTGTAGTTTGCAATTTAGAAGTCAAAGTTATCCAACTTTACCCTAAAAGATTGGATTTTTATGCTGATCTTTGTCTAGTTGTAAAGAATAAACTGAAGGTTCAAATTCTCCTGCATGATCTCCACTGAAATGCATGTGAGCTGTACAAGAGCATGGACTGTGCCCTAACCCATTAGCTAGAGTTAAATTAGTGTTACATGCCAGACTAGTGAGCTAAATGGAAGGGTAAAAATGCCTTGTAGCTCAATACTTTCTATAAAGATTCAAGCCAGATCAGCAGTTCTATTGCAAATTAAGAAGCCTCCAATATTATCAATGTGATGAGTTGAATACTTAGCTCAGATAACTCACCAAAATCATGAACCCAACTTAGAAAATGCAACCTGGGAAAGGATCTGTAAAAGCAAAAAACAGAACAAAAATACACCTACCCTCCCATCCCTTAAATATAACTTACATGAAAATATGATTAAAACATTCTGAGTTATTGCACAAAAGTTATGTTTGATATGAGTAAGGCAACAAAAAAAGTTTAAACAAGAAATGGGAAGGCAGTGAGCAAAGTCACAAAGATTTGCTACAACAGAAAGTAAAGTCCAAACCATCCATTACTTTTATGACAAAAACAAAACAATCCATAATAAACAAATGCAGTTACAGCAAAGTGCCACAGCATTTATGGTCCTCACAATATTCCTGCCAGAGCTGCTTCGGCACTGTAGTAATCATGGATAGGCAGAAGACAAACTTCCACATTTAATAAGGCTTCACAGATAAGCACAATTATTTCTTTAAAGATGGACTCCACCACCACACAAAGAAACATGCAAAGGTTGGATGCAGATATTTGGCAACATCCACAAACTGATGCGCTCGGTGCTGGTCTCAAGTCCCCCCAGACTAGTGTCACACACTGCATTAGTCTAAAGTGGACACCCTGAAGTCGGCCATTATCTGCTAAGGCTAATAGGGAAACTGTCTCTATACTTCTTTCTTCTCCAGATATTACGGTTATGTTGGTGGTGCCCTCTGTTGCCAACTGGCTGCCTCATGGCTCCATTACTGGCACAATTGTATCCATTGCCTGGATTATGAGTATGAGCTCCTTTCACGGTAAACTTCATTCCATTGTGCTGCTGGAAATATAGGAAATGTTTAAAATTATTGCATTAAATAACAAATTTACCACATCCTTTCATCACGTTTGCCTCCTAGCAATTCCTGAAGGACAGAATCATATAGTGGTTTCCCAATATATGTATTTACAAGTGTGAAAAAGACACTCTGCATTCAGACACTGAGATACAAACAAAATGCTTCAAGAAAAGCCAATTCAGAAGAATTTTCTAATTTAGGGTACAATCCTGTGCATGTTGAGAAAGAAGAAAATCCTACCACTCCCAGCATGTGCCAGCCAGCCATGCTGGCTGGGGCATGCTGGGAGTTGTGGGACGTTTTTCTGTCTAAATACGCATAGGATTGTGCCCTAAGTGTAGTAACTTAATCTACATTGCTGGGTGGGAAGGATTCCAGGAGAGAGCGAAGCAGGCGAGGAAGACATGAAGGCTTGCTCCAGCTGGACTTCCCACACACAGGTCCATCTACTATCAACTGTGCTGTTGGAAGGATTCCAGGACAGAGGGAGGCATGCAAGGATAACACTAAGTGCCTGCTCCTGTTCCAGCTGGACCCTCCACTCCCCTCACAGGACCATTTACCATCAAATGCTCTATGGGAAGGATCCTAATTACTTTTTATATGTTAATATTGCTTGTTGTGATGTTACTGGTGAGGTGCCTGGGAAGAACATAAATAATTGTAATAAATAAAATAATAACCTAGGTAGCCTACTGCTCCTTCATGACCACTATCCAATTAATGGACAACTTCCATCACATAGCACATACCTGATTATTAGTTGCCATAATCAATGTTCTTGCAGGTACAGACTGAGTTTTATCACTCGGTATAGGCAACGCTGGTGGTAAACCAGCTGTAAGCTGAGATGGTGCTTGCAGATTGAAGTGGTACACATTAGGAGTTGTGCAAGGCGGAGTATCTGAATCCTTGTGACACAGAAAAGGGGGGAATGGAAGGTTTGATGGTATGTTTTTTTTTTAAAGAAAAACAAACGTTGACTACTCATTTAAACAGAGCCACACACAACAAGTACTGACACAATAAGTATCAGAAGTTCAGAAATATCATATCAGAAAGCTGCCTCTTAATCTTCTGTCAAGATCTTAAGATCAGAAGTCTTCTCAAAAAAAGTTGTGTGTCATTCCCAACAACCTGCCTGTGCTACCATTTGGGATCAAAAAAGTTTGTTTAATAAAGGCAAACATGCCTTGGGAAAGGTCCAGATATAATCCAGCAATTGTAGGCTATGATCTGTTTTTCCTCCAGGACATGACATCATACATGTCTCTGCAAAATATAGATTTCTCCTGTACATTTTGGGATGTAAGAAGCAATTTCTAGGTATTTTAAAAGATTACTCTTTGAATGGCACAAGCCTAGGTGAGGGTGTGGGAGGCACTTATTTGCTGCTTGAAGCAGGATGATACTGCACTGAACTCTTGTCACAGAAATCACATCTCTGGAGCAGGAGAGTCAAAGCAAGTTGTGAAAAACAGCTGTGTTCAGTTTGTGTACCTTGCAGTCCCATACCATGAAAATAAATCAGTCTAACACTGCATGCAGACATGCATCTCCTAATGCTACCCAGTCATTGCTCTTCTGCTATAAGCTACAAGAAGAACTGCAATTGACTTTAAGGCATAGAGCAATTTTTTTTTGGTGTGTACAACCTGCTATGTTCCATCCATACTGGGGGCAGGAAGGCACACATCTATCTGTCTGACTAAAATTATTTCTAGGCCACCTTTAAGGGTAGAACCCTCTATAATTCACCTAAGCCATTTTTTCTTTGTTTTGCAATTTCTCTTTTTAAAATATTAATAATTTCATTTGTGTTAAAGCGTTTATTTAACTGCAATTGTGTGATTACTTTCAGGACTTGTCAGAATGTTTTTAAAAGTTAAAGCATTTTAGGACTAAAAATAAACATGATCTAAAGTGGCAGACAATTGGCAAGGCAGCAAGGTATTTTTTTAATTAGCGCTATAATGCTTTTTCATTTAAGTGCTACTGTGTGGATTTCTGAAAAAATTGCTGAAAAATTAATTAGTGTTAATTAAAGTATCTAAAAATCAATTTCCTTATGATTTACTTATGATGGTACATAGGTATTTTAAGTTATTAGAGATATGGTATTTTAAATTATAAAATTTTGAAGCCAATGTAAACAGAAAAAAGTTTCAATTGAATTTTGTTTCAGTTATGTGAAAGTTACAGAAATGCTATTGTGATTTGTAATCTTTATATTGATACTGAATTACACTAAGCCAACAGATACATGAGAAAAAAGCAGCTTGGAAGGAAATAAAATTGGACTTACAATATCACTCCCAGAAAGAGATGACACAGAAGAGGCAGATGAGCCTGACGACAACTGTTGTGTACCAGTAAATGACAAAGCTAAAGGTTGGTTGTATAGCAGTTCAGCATCTCCGTTCTGGATGACACTGCATGGAGATACTGGTTCTCTCTCTTTCATTTGAATATCTGTTAGCATATAGATCTATCAGTTAATTTTGTATGAAAATCCATCATTTCTCACATTAAAATCCCCCACCACAGTTCCTCAGTTTTAGGCAAGCAATGTTACATCATTATATATTTTACTGCAAGACTCAGTTCAGCAATGACTCACAGGCTCAATTCAGACATCACATCAAACTATAGTTAAGCATGATTAACTATGGTTTGGTGAGATGACTGAACTGACAAACCATGGTTTGTGATGGGTTGACAAACCAAAATCAGAAACCATGGTTTATGCTACCTGTGGACTGCCATGATGTCTGAATCAATGAACCACAATTATGACCATTCCTATGCATCTGGATACTAGATTATCTCAAGACATGAATTCTGAGTAGATGAAAGTAGACAAGCAACCCTAACCTAAGGTTGGTACTAGGGATGTACGGATTGTGTAAAATCTCTTCTGTCTGCATTTCATGGGTTGTCAGGAGCCTTTTGTTCCAACATCAATGGAATTATATTTTTTTTAGTTTCTGAATTTGTGCAAATTTGCATGTACAAAACTGTACAAACCCACGCCCCCCCCATGCACCTTTTCACACTTTAGTCTATGGGGGAAATGGGCATTTTCAGATGGGTGTTTTAAATTTTTGCATATTTTTCTATGACAAAATTTGCGCAAAATTCCTGAAGGTTACAAAAACGGTCTGCAAGTCCATGGAATCCACCTAACAGGGGGAAAGCTGGTCCACTGCTGAATCCACAGGTCAGAGTCATAAAAATCCAAACTCATTTGGTTCTGTTATGGATTTCTCTGACATCCCTAGTTGGCACTATGTCTGAGTTGAGCAATTGTATAAGAAAAATTAGAATTAATTTAAAGCTATGATAAATATTTGAAGTGAAGTTTTAAAATCAACTCCTTTACTCACCAAGACCAGATGACAAGTTTGTTTTGTTTCCCCATTTCTTCTTAATCCAGGCTCTATAATCAATCACTTCCTGTGTCACTTTAATTATTCTTCCTAAAGTACTGGAAGAAATGTTGACACTTAAGAATTCGAGGCACAACACTGAAGTAAAACATTTTTTTTAGCCTGAGTTACACTCATTTATGGATAGAAGACTGCAATCAAGAGGCCTTTTTAGATAAGCAGAAGGGCTTGCACACATTCAGTGGTGGTTTCCACTGACAACCAATTGCATCTTTCCACAGTGATACTTACAAGCTCCAAAGGGATTTTAAAATGCAATTTGTAATGCAGAATAGAAAAGCTGCTTCACAAAAAAGGGGTGGGGTGAGAGAAAGGTTAGTTCCACAGGGAACATCAAGCTAGTTATTATGAATATTAATTATGCAGTTTATCTGCCAAAAATGGCACTCAAGGTGACTAATAATAATAAAATACAGATTTAAACAAAATCTTAATTAAAATATAACATAAAAACAAAATACATTAAAAACACAATGAAAAACACAGGAATAAAAGAAACAGACAGTACCCAACCAGTTAAAACCCCTTCACAGCAGTAGATCAGCTTACACCAAAGGCCTCCCTGACTAAAAATGCTTTTGGCCTGGGATATAACTAAGGTATGTGTCATCATGGCCAGATCAGACATCTCCAGGAAAGGGTCCAGTTGGCATGTTATCCAGATGTGCAAATGCATTCCTGGCCACCACTGGAACCTAGGCATCCAGCTTCAAGGTTGAATCTAGGATTGCGCACAAACTGCAAACATCTGCCTTCAAAGCAATTAGCTCATCTAGCACTGGTTGAATCCCTATTCCCTGATCTGCCTTTTGACTAACGAGAAGTACCTTTGTTGAAAGCTTCAACTTATTCACCCTCATCCAGTCCATTAGATAGAATTTAGATTTAGAACAAAAACAGTTTACGTGGATTTAGATGGAAAGGAGAGATAGAATTGGGCGTCATCAGCATACTAGTGGCACTAATCTCCAATATTCCGGACAACCCCTCTCAGCAGTTTCATGTATATGTTAAATAGCGTGGTGGACAAGATGGAACCTGAGTGACATCACAGGCAATGGACACAGTGGTCCCCCAACGCTGCAGTTTGAAGGACTGGAGCCACCGTAAAGCAGTGCCTCCAAGTCCCATCCCTGATAGACATCACAGAAGGATATCATGGCTGATGGTACTGAAAGCTGCTAAGACGTCCAGCAGGGGCATCACACCCTGTCCAGTTTCCAGTGTAAATCATCCACCAAGGCAACCAAAGCTGCCTGTCCCATAACCAGGTCTGAAGCCAGACTGGAATGAATCTAGATAATCTCATCCAGAAACTGTGAGATGCCACCACACACTCTAGCATCTTGCCCGAGAATGGAATATTGGAGGCTGGCCAGAAATTATCCAATACAGTGGGGTTCAGGGAGGTTTGTAAAGCAAAATTAAGGAAGCAATTAAGAGGATCAATTGTGCAAAAATTGGCTTTGGCCATTGGGTGGTACAGAAATGTAATAAATAACAATAAAAATAGTTGGATTTAAAGAGGTTGCCTATGCAACAGATTCACTGATAAACTGCTTACCTTTCTGAATCTCTATTGGGATATGATCTTGCAAGTGGCGATACCGCATGGCTTAGAACAATGTAGGCATAGTCAAAAACTTGCTTTACTTGCATGGCACCATAACAACTTCTTCCAACATCGTTGCCTGTTAACAATTAAATTTAAAATTTAAATAAAGTTCATGTTCATCCATCTATCACTTTGGTAGCTGACGATTAACACACAGTTCATATTGCCTTGGCCCCTACATTTAACCCTTAAAACATGCAGCAGCTGCTTGGGGAGGTGTTTACTCCTCACACATAAGCCATGTCTTGCATGGGTATTGATTGGTAGTTGGCCTTCATAATCTGTGTTCCAGCCCCTCCTTTTTCCATTTATCGCTTGCTTTTATATCTAATGAGCAGTATCAGCTATATTGCTTCTGTTCTGTTTTACGTTACTAGACTTGAAAGCTCAATGTTACTAAGCAGTAGTCTCTATGGAAGCTTATTGCAGGTCAAACCTGTACATCATTTATAGGACTCATGCCACATTCGTGGCTTATTCCCATTTACACAGCAGAGGATTACTGCGTGGCAAAGAAATGATCTTCAAGCCTTGAGGACGCAGTCCCCTACTGTGACAAGAGGGTGCTTGCCACCCTTTAATAGTGCTTTTTTGTCCTGTTTCCCACTGATATAATCAATTCCTGTTGTGCCTAGGTCATGCTACAACTCAGTGAAGCTGGTCAAGGAACAGTCAAACCCCTACTGAAAAGTCATGATTCAGACAGAAAGCAGTATTAGTCTATGCATGGGACCTACTAGTCTGCAGCTTACTAGACAGATTGGCAAAAGCAGCTGGCTCCAAGGGGCTGATGCTATGACTCATCCTCAATTGGCCTTGAAGTGCACTCTACCCTGAGCATGGCACCTCCTGTGAGAGAACCATCAAAGCCTTCTCACCGCAAGAAGCCACCTCCCCAAGCATGGTATCTAACCCCCTGAGATCCAAAGCTTTCACAACCTGCTCTATAAAAGCCATATTCACCTGAATTAATCAGCACAGGCTGTCGCTGGAAAGCAAGGATTTTTTCTCCATATGCAGTTCTATTTCAGTATTCCTTTGTGCAAAACTGTATTTAGGTCTGAAGCTCTTTTCTATATAACAACAGCTGCACATTCTGCTGCTCTCCAGGTTAGAATTATCAATCTTGTGAAGAGTGCAGATAATAAATTGGTCCTGAACTAAAATCACTACATGGCTCCCTGCCTAATGTATCTGAGATCCTGTTTCCCAATTAACCCCTTCCTTAACCTTGTGGGAAGTTCCCAACATCTCATATGCAGTGTTTGGGTCTCAAGGTCAACAAACAAGACCTATCATTTTGTACCAGATAAGTCAAATACACAGCAGGTTGAAGACGGCAGAAAATTAATTAACTCAGCCCTCACATGGAAAACCCTTGTGGCCAAGTACACAGAAAATATGGGAATTCTGATCCCAGAAATAGTTGGCATCATATTTTGTATATTTCTGGGGATATTAAGCAGTACAGTTTAAAACATGTAAATTCACAGCATCCAACCACTTAGACGTTACATGGTGCCCACAGTAAAGCAAACACTAGGACTACCCTTTGAAAGGCTTCTTCAAATATTTTTGAGCTCTGTGCTAAATACGTATTCTTAATGGAAAAATATAGAACAGCTTGTGTCATCTCACCAGGCAGAAGAGGATCTTCAATACATAACATGGATGGTCGATATCCATTTGTCATGGCTTTCATAATTTCTTCTTTGGCAATATAGGCACCTCCATTTTTTATTCTAATACCAGTTTTCAAATAATTAAAATTTCTTCCATAGAGTTCAAAAAATTCTATTAGAAGCATTCCAAGGTTTTCATCCAGCCTCCTGGCATCGATTCTTGGGTGCAGCTACAAAAACAAATCAGAAACAGGATTTTATTTTGTTTGGGGGGAAATCATTTATATTTCTATCAACTTTATAGTAAAAAAAAGAAGAAAGAAATGGGTTACAACTACCACCAACCAAAATAATCTTATTTTTCTTAATAGCTTCTTCTCACATTATAAAAATGACAGTATAACAGAGCGTAGCATGCTCTAATATAACTTTTCTAGGAAACTGCATGTCCCTCTACATGAATTTGACTAAGGCTCCACTTCCCAGTTTCTAAAGGAAGTAGAGCTTTCTGTGCCTGGAAAAGAAAAGATGGAACAGGCAGATATTATACTGTGTCTGTTATAAATTTATCAGAGTTAAAACCAAAAGGATACAGCAATACCACTGTAATATCAAGGCAGGGTGTAAGAATACAGGGTACAGTTTACATAGGTTTGTTTTGGCAGCATTTTACAACAAATATTTTCAAAGTTATTTTGGAGGTATAAGCGAAAGCTGAGACTTTTGGAGGTATAAGTGAAAGATGAGCTTTTCAAGAGACACTCTCCAAAGAATGGTATGCCAGAAGTAATCATCAAGATAATTACAGGCAGTCCAGTTTACTGAATTACATCAGTTCATTCATAGGGAACATGTCATGCAAAATACAAACAGCTCAGTCACTGCCATGTGAAAATTTAGAAATTTAGTATCAGGTAGCATAGACAAAACATTACTGAACTACATAACCTCTACCCTTTACATCCACACAAGGTTGCCAGGGAGGCTGATAAAGGGTGGGCTCTTCAGCCCACCCTGCTCACTGATTCTATTACCTTGGCCCTATTTCCACATGATATTCTGTTGCTTTACAGAACAGTACTCTTGCGAGACTAGATACTATGGGAGTACTGTAGCTAATATAAAACACTTGAAGTGAAATAATCATGCTGATGTAGATCAACAGGAACAATTTATTTCCAATTAGGGTTTGTAAAGAATGCTCCTAAACTTTGACAAGAATGGCAAAGGACATACCTGTAAGAAGCTAATTGCCATTAAAATTAGGCTGTAGGAGCTAATTCCACCAGTAAAAACTTCATTCAAATCCCTTTGAAGGAGGAACTGTTTTAATACTAAAATCAAGTAAGGCAGCAACGAATATTTCTGCAAATGAAAAAGAGTTAGTTTTCTATATGACAAATTCTAGAGGATTAAGATTTATGATGCTTAAGATTTATTATGAAGTATAAAGTAATTCATACCAAATCAAAACATAAAAGGAGTGAAAAGCCAGTACACCTTGGCTATACAATACCTAATAGGAAGTTTGTTGTATGAATGAGTGAACGTTTCTTCCTTATCCTTACATTTATTACCTAAGCATGTAAAGGTGCTTTACACATTAAATATCATGATCTGTTGTTAACACCAAAAAATGCAAACATTCAGAGTTACCAGAAATGTCACAACCATTAAGGTATATGAATTAACAGACATGAAAGGCTGCATAAACAAATTATCAATTTTTACTAAGCATTCCTAATCTAAAAGGAATATAAAGATTTATGTTTCTAATCACTGTTTCATCTTAATCATAGAGAGACAGAAAGTCAGGCCAGATCATGAGAACCAAGCTCACTATGAAGTGTTTCATGTGATATTCTCTGAACAGAATCACTAAATGACAAAAAACATGCAACTGTGTACAAGTTTATTCAATCTAGATTCCTGGACCTAATGGGTAGTCTGACAGCAGGGACTTTGTTTCAAGTTGAGTGCCAACATTAAATGAGGTTTTATAATAAGTGACATCTCTACCCAATAATCCAAACGTATGGAAATATAGAAAGGATAAACAGATGTGCCACAGACAAATAGTTAAGCAGGGATATATGTGATTTGAGTAAGTATCTGTACTGAGTGGGGGAAAGCGACTGTTTCTACTAAGTAAGTTAACTCATATCTCCATTCACTAGATGCAGTAACATTTGTGAAATAGTAATTTACAGCTTTTGTTTTGATTGGTCAGGATGGTCAAGACAGACAAATTATGTCCCTCATATTGTATGTGCCTGGACACTGAAGTGGACCTGAGGAGGCTATACAGGTAGGGGTACATGTGTAGATGCACTCCTTTGTCCTCAGGTGCACTACAGTGGTATCATTCCATTTGTGAATACCCTGGGAGTAGAAAAGAGACCAGGGAGGGCACTGTACTGATACTGCCTATCTCTCCCTGCCCTGCCCCCCGCCACCTCCCCTCAGGAAGACTGGGAGGTTGGAAAGTGAAGATATGCATCAATGGGGTCAATTGCACTCAACAAATCTGCTGGGAAATAGGCATTTCCTATTTCCTCAGTTCAAATTTCTCTGTTTTGTGGAATGGAGCGTCTCAGAAATTTGAGGTCCAGAATCACTCTCCAATCAGTTTTATTTTGGCACCATGAAAACAACAGAAAAAATAATGAAGGCTCTGTATTCTGTATCTGGGGTTCTGATTCTGTCAGGTCCCAGTCAAATTAGATTCTTTTGATTAACTAGATGAAACAGAGTCACTTGTGCAGGAAGACGACAGTTTAGTGATAGAAAATGGATGCAGAATATATATATGTAAAGAAAGCTCACATTTCCCCTCAGCCAATGCACAGCTGAACTGTCTTGTCTGGGCCCCCCAAAGACAGACAAGAAATCATTCCTAGGACCAGCAAAGTTCTCTAAGCTGACAGCATGTATTGCCCCTTCGAGCAAGATCAAACTGGCTGCGTTGTTCTCAAGCTTACATAGCCCTCTTTCTAAGTTCAGGAGCTGACAGGCTAGCACACAGAAACACACACTCTTCTCAGAAGTGGGGGGGCTAGGCTTGCTTCTCACGGGAAATGCAACCGATCTCTGCTCAAGCAGAGTGAGGTCAAAACAGCTTCAAGGTGAAAGCCATAGATTGCAGACCTGCATGAAAGTTTCTCAATTAACTATTAAGCTGCTGGTTTAGCAAAATTACACAGGTCTATTACTCGCATGTAGGAACTCTGTGAAGTCCACTTTTTTGTTCACTAACTAACTCACTACAGGCTCTTTTGCACAACTATACAGGTTCTATGGTTCCTATACCTCTCCGTTGTTAATGGCAATCAAGGCTCAGTATTTGTCCACATTCCAGAACATGTGAAAGGGGAAGACACTGTCCTGAGGAAGGGAGCTCAGTTTGAGGAAGTAGCTGCAATGAACTGTTTCCAGCAGCCACCAATCCACGGTCAAAGAATCTCAGGTGTCCTGGAACACCTGAATCCATCTTGTCCCTAGGGGGGCCATGGTGGCATCACGCTAAGTAAGGTTTTCCTGATGATCTGTCTTCCCACATGATTTTTGAGGACAGGGTTTAGCAGTGTAGCAAGGGCCAGACCATGAGCTTTTAGAGGATCAATTGTTGTCAGAGTCAGAGGTTGTGCCTGTGGGGGTGCCAAATATGAGAGGTTTATTTTGAAGATTAGACAGTTCCTTCTTAGGTGTGGCAGAGAGAGCAAGAGAGCTTTTTCTCTTTCATCTCTACCAGCACCAGGATTAGCAATTTGATAAAGAGCTTAGAAAAGTCAGCCTAGGTTTGTAGGTTTATGTCCAGGTGCTTGAGCCACAAGCTCCTGCAGACAAGCCAAGAGGCAATGGTCTTGGCAGAGAAGAGCAGGCAACTCATAGAGTCTGTTATGAACTCTGCCACTCTTTTCAAAGTGTTGAGATGTTCCCTAAGGTACTCCCCTGGAGGAACTTTAGAGAGAGGTACCCATACTTATAATGTAGAAGCTCTCACCAGGATGGTGATAAGCAAAGAAGTCTTATCAGTTCTGCACAACACAATGCTGCTTCATTATTTCTAGAAATTCCCTACCCTCTTTTAGTGCCACAGATTTGGGGACAAGAGCAGCCCATCAGTCAACAGCCAAGGGGACTTTTGCGTCTATGACATGTGACAAAAAGATGCAGAATGCTTGGCTAGGTTATTATACATTTGGGCCTGGCTGGACTGTTCCATTTTTGAAGGATGTTATTAAAGAATGCTGGGAATGATGTGATCAGATGTTGGGGGAGATCTCAGTAGATCCCTGTGGATTTTCTCCTAGGACCATGAGGTTATTTCCAATTCATCAAAATCTGCTTCTCAGTGCTCAAAACTGCATTTAATACATAGCTATGTTCTATAATTTTCTGCCAGCTGCATTCTACTATTGCTGGTCTAAAAGCAATGGGAAGATCAGGATATAACACATGGTGTTTTGTTGTTGTTGACTGTACCTTCATGTAGTCTTTGATAAGTCGAGCTGCCTTCACACCAGTTTCTACATTAAAACTAATGTCAACTTTCACTTCTGTTTCCTGGTCAGTAAGCTTTATTATTGGTACCTGCAAAAGTAGTCAAACTAGTAATTCAACCAACAACAAGAAGTAGCCAGACATTTTTTAGTCAATCAATCAATTCATCAAATCATCTAAAATATCCAAACATGACTTATAAAGGCAATTTAACATTGCATTAGTGCATAGATGTACAGCGAATAAGATTAACTCCACATTGATCTTGATCAGTATTCCAAATAACTACTCAAGTGTAACTGCCCATTCCTTGCTCTGCCTACTGTATATGCACATTTGCTCCTTCCTCCCTTTCCCATACCAGTGTTGCTGCTGCCAACATCTCTGGCTAGCCCAAGTGCCTGTTTTGACCATGAAGAGCCTTCTTGTGTGTGCAGCCTTCATAACATGGTGCTGCATTTGTCTTAGCGCAGTGCAACAGCAGTTACACATGCAACCTTCATTGCCATTCTTCTGACCTGAAAAGGCTACAGGTACTTTAAAGCTACAAAAAGCACAGTACTATCCCTTATACAGATTGTCACCGAGGTGCTTACCCAGGACAGGTGATCAGGTCACTGTCAAATTTAATGACTGGTTTTGAAACTTGACATTTCAATTTTATTTTTTTTAGTAAAAAAATAAGGTTACAGCTGTGACCATGGGTGTTTTCACCCAGCTTAGACTGGTGTGCACCTGTTCCTTACTTAAATTATGATTACCACAACATGCTCTACATGGCCTTTAGAAAGTGTCAGGGCATTTCAGCTAGTTCAAAATGCAGTAGCAAGAGATGGTTTTGTGAAGCATGAGATTCAATTGCTATTCCATTTGCACTGGCTTCTGGTTTATTTCTGAGACCAATTAAAATGGCTGGTTATTGTTGTTAACTCTATAAACAGCTTGGAGCCTGGTTATTTGAAAGAGTGTTTCCTCCTGCATGGTCCTGCCTGTTCACTCAAATCTTTGGGCAGGCTGAACTCTTGTGTCTCACCACTATCAGAGATATAATTGGCAGTGACATGGGGGAGTGCCTTCTCTGCCCAGGTTGTGGAACTCTTTGCCCTGGGAGATCAGATTGGTCCCTTCCTTCACGCCCTATAGATGCCAGACCAAAATGTTTTCACCCTAGCAGGCTTGGTTTGCTCCCCAATCTTACAGCTGAATATTATGCTTCTGATGACCTGCTGTGTTTGTTTTGTTATTTTTAGCTCATAATAGGTTTAGTCTTAAATTACTGGCAGTATCCTATGCTGCCCGTGCACCAGTCACTAGTCAATGGGGAACTAGCTGTTTTTTAAAGCAACTGGAAATGAGTGGAAATGCTCATTTCCAGAATGGAGTAGGTCAGTGGAGCTCGCAGAAGGGAGCTCCGCTGACCTATCCCAATCCGGAAACAAGTGTTTCTGCTCGTTTCTGCGGTTGCTTTAGGAAGTGCTAACTACCAGTTGTGCTAGTGAGGGGTCCCACTGGCACAATGGAATGAACGGGAGTGCAATGGTAATATTGGATACTGCCCTATGTTGTTAGCAGCTACGTTTATCATCCCACTGTGAGTTACAGAGGTGGCAGGTGCATAATAATTTACTTTATTGGCATAATTTATTTTGTTTCTGCCATGGATTGTGGGAAGAGAGAGAAAGAACTTCTGAGGATTCATCACACTCTGACAATGGTAAGATAATCTTCCGCTATCTTTTTGGTCACTCTTTCTGATATAAATGCAGAAACAGAGTTGAAGCACCTGCTGGAAGTAGCAAATACAGCCATGTTTCTTAAAAGTAAGACTTGAGATTTGGTATTTTGGACATGGAAACCATCACCGGGGATCTGGTACTGGTATAGATCTACTCACAACAATGGCACCCATTTCCAAGTGCATTTAAGATTAGGGTGTCAAACACCATATCTTCATTTACAGCAATGCTCTAGTCTAAAAATAGCAGGTGTATCTGTTTACTGAGAGTTCAAGTGACTCGTTGAACCTTTGAACTCTTGAAGCTAGTGAAACCAGAGATTTAAACCAAGAGAGAAATGTGTCATTTTAGCTCTTTAACATGGGAAAGATTTAGCTCTTGCTTGGTAAGAAAGCAAGAACCCCCAAAGGTACAATTAAAACAAAGGCAGTCTACAAACTACATGCATTAGACAGCAGACTTCTATAAAGCAAGTCCTCATCAGAGGCTATGAATCACAAGTTAAAGGCAGCCTAACATGTGCCAAGAGAAATCTTCAAATGTCAGTGCCAGCAAATCTGGGCACAGCAGATACACACCACCATTTGTCAATGATGTTGTCAGGACTCAGGGACTTAAAAAAACCAAATCCAAAGGGAAACCAACTACAAAGTTGATAGTACAACAAGGACACACCCATGGTCCTTGAGTTGGTATCAAGAAAATCTAGATTACATAAACTGATGATTATGACAAACTTTAGCTTCTGAGAAATCAGTTTGAGTGTTAACAAAAATGGAAGTTCCCAGGCATTTTTATTATGAGAGATTTATATTCCAAATGGCTTGGAGCATAATGGGGTAAGCTAATTTGGAGTTGATGTTAACAGATAAAATAAGAAGGAATTAACTGAGAACATGAAAACTGCAGGCAACCAGGGAGAATGTATTCATGAACAGTGAAAGTTCTTAACCAGGAGTAAACTGCTACTTTGAGAATGAGTAATTAGTCCAATGGTAGAGATAACTAAAGGGAAGTTTCCAGACAGCTTTTTAAGGGAAATATGAAAGATGTATGAAAGAGAAGAGTTACAAGAGAGAGGTATAGAAGTAAATGGCTGTTTGGAGGTGCTGCGAATTAAGAAAGATGTCAATAAGAACTGAACAGTGCATGTGAAGCAGCATGGCTGCTGGAGAACTTTAGGAGGTTTCAGAAGTTTATTGGGTAGGTGGATAGATTTTTCTACTTGATGCAGTGTTCAAATAAAAGATGTGAGCTAACTGAAACAAGCTGAACTCCACATCTGATATTTCTCACACATCAAGAGTAGCAAAATGGATGTATCCTACATGTTATCATAACTTTAATTCCGATCACTGGTTAAATGCACAGTGTTTAAGTGTTCCCCAGTCATGTCTAGGTACAAAAGAAAAACTGGAGAACAATATTTAATACCTGATAATTATTGGGAGGGGGTGGTGGTACATACCAGTATGTGAGACAATACATTTATTCCATAAATAAGATTAGGGCTTATATGTTACTGTTACAGTCAAGTCAGATACCTGGTTCCTCAGGAACCTCAGTACTGAGATTCAACAGAGAACAAAAACAGCTTCATTTAAAACACTGTTTACACTAAATATAATTTCCCTTCCATAGCTTTTACTTTAAACCAAATATAACTTGTTTCAGTTACTTACTGTAGCTTTATCAAGTACTTTAATTGAATATGGCTCAGCCACATTGTGTTTCCTTAGTGCTTGTTCCAGCAGCTGTAGAGGGGGGCTCTCCCATTTTCCAAAAACCACTAAATCAATATCACTACAAATAATAAAAACAAACACAAGGTTTATTAGATGCATAGGCATTATGGTCCCCTGAAGATGGAGCAAATCTGCATTTATAGATATATAATAAGATATAAGATATATTCACATTGCTATATGAAAAACACTAAATTATAAAATTCAGTAATGCTAGCATACCTACTGGTATAGTATTCCAATATGTGAAATACTCCAAAACACCTTACTATTTGCAGTATTTGTTCAATATGGAAGATAGCACAATACTTATAGTTAAACGTGAAGAGGGTATCCCACATAATTATCGTTTACCCCTGCCTCAATCCCTCCCCTGCTGTTTGTTGTCTCTCTTGTGTCTCTTTCAAGACTGGAATAGGGATTTGTCCTCTCATTCTTTGTAAAGCACTATGTACATGGATGGCGCTGTAACAACAATATTTATAATGCTGCATTAGTAATATAGGACATGAAAGCCAGAAATGTTAGTCAAGATTTCAGGACTCACCTAGTTGGTAGATAAAGTCCTGTACTAAAACTTCCAAATATCTGAACCTGGTAAAGAGAAACAAAGTCAGTACTGAACTCACTGTTGTGACTGCTAAGGTGGGAAGTCTCAACAAAATCTACATTGCCTTATCTGTAGAAATTTACACAAAGCAACCGCAGAAACCTATTAGTTTAATCAAACTGAATAGTATTACCTTCACTGTAAGGGCTCCTTCCACCCAAGACCACATGGGCCTGGTTCAGAGCTTAAGTTAGCCAATTCTCAAACTACGGTTTGGTAATCAGAAATGATCCACAGGCTCCTCCCTTTCTTCTTGGATATGTTCCCTCTCTTTCCTGGTTTGCTCTAACCACAGTTCACCCAATTCAGCTGTTGTGGCAAACTAGGGGAGGAGGAAGCATGTAGCACACTACTGATCCTCCAAATCAATTCATAAATGTAAATTCTCAAGGAGGAACAATTATATAAGCTTTCTAATATTTAATACCAAGCCTGAAATCTCTCATGCAATTTTTTTGGCAGACTGCTCACTCTACCCAAGATCAAAACCAAACAGATTTCTGAAAAGGAAACAAACAGCAATAGTGGCTTCAGTGTTTCCAAATGGGCTAACCTGAAAGAGAAACTATTACATCTGACCAGTAAAGCATGAAATTATGATTTTGGTGTAAATTGAATTGCTTGTTTTAATACTGCTGAACAACTGGGGAGAGATTAAGCCCTAAACAAGGCAGATAGGTACCCGCGGACAGCTTTTGAAGGGTGAGAAGCTTAATACAACTTCTCTGATTAAACTTCAAGGATAAAGAGGTTAAGGATAAAGCTTATCAAGCGAGACTTATTACAATAATTTATTGGGCTGATGTTCACTTTCTGAATATTTTCATAGGATAAAAACACTATTTTAATAACTGTAGAAAACACTTTAATCCAGACTTGCCTAATCCCCTGCAGTAAGCAAAAATGTCCTTGCTTCCAGTTAACCAAAAACACAGTCCCACTGTTGGGAGAGAAAAAACTACCAGTGTTTCCTGCTATTTCCTTCAGTCAAGAAAACATGGGAGCGCTACCTGTACATTTGCTGCGTGTTGCTTTGCAGTGAGACAGCATGTGCCCAGATTGGGAGGAGACGGTATGATGCTACATTTCCCTAGAAGGTACAAACAGCGCGACACTGACTAACGCATCTCTGCACCGTTCCCCTCACCTCAGCTAAGGGAAGAAGACACGAAGGCAGCCACAAGAACTGCAAGGTGCACTGTTGTCCTTCCAATGTCATAAATATAAATATTTTTATAGGTCTAAGTGATTTAAGACAAAAGGCCTATCAATATGTTTTTATAAATGTTTTCAATTTCATGTAATTGAGGATTTTTTTGTACAGCACTTTAGGTCTCCAGAATGAGAGAGCAGGGTACACATTATTTCAAACAAATAGGGCCAGAAGGCACCAAGGAATGCATGGGAGGTGCCATCTTGGTACACTGCTAAGGCAGAAACCCAGTTCCCTGAATGCCTTCTAGTTTGGGTCAGAAGGCACAAAGGGAGGCACATAGCAGCTCAGTTGTGTGGTCAGAATGAAATTGAAATGGAGAGCCAAACACTAGTTTGGGACTCACTCACATCAGCTGTAGGCCAAAGATCTTTGATGACAGTTTCTATTCTTTTCACTACTTCTTTTCTCATAACTGCTTCTTCAGGGCGAGGGGACATGAAGTCATAAAAGTCAATTATTTCTTCATGAAGCCTATGGAGAAGAAAAAGAAGTTCAGTGCCAAAACAGAGAGAGAGAGAGAGAGAGAGAGAGAGAGAGGGAGAGGATACCAAAAACGTTAATCTAATAGTTGGTCTGGGATTTGAATCTAGCTTTCCAAAGCAAAACACAGTAGCTGTTGGTTTACACTGGTGCTTCATTTCCACACGCACTCTTTGTTATAGGCTCAACAATAGAAAGATCACAAGTAGTTTTAAGTCACAAGCCAAGTTTTCTTCTATAGCCCTTACATAGGATAATGAAGATTCATTTAAGCTGTGAGACTCATACTTAGCTTTAAATAAGTGATACTTTCTCTTGACCTATGTGGGCATAGCTTATCTATTAACTATACTAGAGATGTGAAGGCCCGCACCCCTCCGCCCCACCGGGAACATTGGGAATTTTTTTTGTTCATTGTTTTCTGAAAAATTGAATGACTCTGGATTATGAAATATATTCTTTCAGAATTATGAATAAAATGTTTAAGACAATGGGTTCATATATTGCTACCTAGTCTTTACTCTGCCAAAATGATTTCTAAAAACTATGTAATTGGAAGACTAGTGATGTAAATCTTTTGGGAAATTTTGAAGCTATGGAAGGAATTTTTTTTTTTTAATCTTCTCTGAAAGATTCTCATCATAGTCGTCCCCCAATACCATTCCTTATTAAAATAATTGATCGAATGTATCTTTTACTGATACACATCTAGGGATGCTTGAAATCATCTATGAGCTTACCATGGCTATAAAATCTTTACCCACTACCACCAAAATTAACCCTCTATGTCTAAAAGAAACTCAATAGCCTGTTTCCTATATCATAGGCATGGAATTGACACCACCACTACAGGCAACCTTTCAAAATGAACAAAAGAGCCATTTATTAAGGGGAATTATTTACAAAAGGGAATAAAATAAAACTCTTCCAATAATAGGCTGCGATTGCTTAAAGGTTCTTAAATGAAATATGCTTGGATACCATTCCTAACAGGTAAGATAGTCTTCTCCAGAAAAATGTTTGATGTTGTTGGGTTAACTCTAGGTTGTTTTAACCACTAAACAACACAGCATGTCTGAGTTTGGACATCATGCTAGCAATCTACGAATGGGGCTAGCATAGGTTGTTAACTGAAAGCAGAAGTGATGAGCATACAGGAGGTAGGGTGCTCGGCTGCTTCTGCTAGATTTTGACAATTCGTGGATTAACTAACCCATGACTGCTATTTTGTGTGAAATGGGTCTTCGCTGCAAGACCCAGTTGCTATTTCAGTAATTAGCAGTCCACAATTCTACTCGCCATTGAGGGGGGTTCCATCACCACGTGGCGAGTGTGACAAACTCACCTTAGATTTGGAGAGAAGGGATCATCCCCTCTCCAGCTTCAAGGATGGGAAAAAGGTGTGTGTATGTGTGTGTGGGGGGGCATGTTTTGCTGCTGTACTGTCAAGATGATTGGAGAGGCTTGGAGCATGGCAGAACAAGCCCCTGCCCTCCTCTTTAGCTTCAAGCTTGGGGAGGGGAGATGTCTCGACCTCTTGATCACTCACAGTACAGAACCTACACCTTATAGGAGGGACCAGGCAACCACAAGGTTTTCATTGGCTACTAAAGCCAGCCAAAATTTGTACACCCCTGCCTGCAATCCTTACAACAGCTCTGTAGAAGTAGGTCAGGGTTATTTCTGTATTGAAAACAGGGGGGTGGAAGACTGAGAAAGTGGTACTCCCAAAGCTACCTAGTGAGTTCATAGTGAAAATGCAATTCTAACTAGGGAATTCCTAAACTGTAGCTCAGTCTCTTACTCAGTATCAGTATGTAGGGTAGAAAATTTTCCAGCACAGCAAATTTTTAATTTCTAAAAATTCATTGTTTCATAAAATTCATTAGTAACAGCTAAAGGATACCAATACCCTATTAGGCAACTCAACACTTTCAAAGTTGTAATTCATGTTTTTCACATGATTATTAGTAGGCGGTGTGTGAGAAAGTACTGTTTAAATGATTTGAAAACAATGGGGTAAATAAAACCCCAAATACACAGAATAATCCTAAAAACCTATGCATTCACCTGACTGGCTGTGTGGGTCATATCTAAACCAACACTACAATTCTTATTTCACCTCAAGAAATCTGAAGCCAGGGTTTGCCATGAATCCTGGTTTGGACACAAGACTAAACAAACCAGTGCTAGAGTTTTCCTGGTCTGTTTAGCCCTTCTAGTGGCAGGAGGAACCAAGCAATAGCAGTCAGGCAGTATGCATGAGCACACTGCTTGTTACCAATAAACCAGAATTCTCAGCAATTCTGACTTACCTTTAAGTGCAAACCAGGCCAATATGTTTCCTCTCTCACTGTGGAAAGGACACTATAATACCCAACTGTTGTTCAGGGTCCTAAGCACCACCCACAGCAGGTTCTTTTGAACAAACTTGAATGTTTTCAGCTGAATTAAGCCAAAAAGTGGAATAGAATAACAAATGAACGCACCACTAAATTTGATTCTATTTCTCAAAGTCTCTTACTTCTGGAGAATCAAGCACAATTAGCAAAGAAGCTGAGATGTTTCATGGTATATTGTGGTTCTGAAAGCTATGAAGCAAAGGGGAAGACAGCTTGAACACAGATGGAGGAAGACTCATGTTGAATTTGACAGGTTAGAGCCTACTCTGGGAGAATGATGGTGGCACCACTTTTGCATTGTCTCAGTGTTGCCCTGCAAAGGCTTTTTCAGGTAGTTTCTGGCCTTTTACAGGGTGATCAGAAAAATATCTAATGGAACCCCTGACTGCTTGTTGTGCTGGATTTGTGGTACACTTTGAGGGTAAAGTCACTCAGATCTGCCACGACTTGGACTCCATAGGTGATGCGAATAAGATGTTAGTGGTGTCCAGTGCACTGCCTTGTCCAGTTTATGGGAGGAGTTTCAATTGTTGAGGCTTGATGACATGGACAAAGTGCTTGGATCTGTCCATCTGACCACCTATGCTCTTGACCTTGGCCAATTACAGTCAGTAGATATAGTTTGAGGACCTGGATCCAGGAAGTGATCAACGCTTCATTGAAGGATGGCCAGCTACCAATCTCTTTAAAATGGACAGTGGTTTGCCACTCCTGGTTTCGGGGTGGAGACTGCCTTGGTACCCCTGTGGGATGCCCATTCCCAGGAGAAAGACAGGGGAAATGCATCCCTATTGATTCACCTAGACCCCTCAGCAGCTTTCAATACCATCAACCATGGATTTCCTTCTGGGTAGGCTGTCTGAACTGGGAGCTGAATGAACTGTTTTACAGTGGTTCTGCTCCTGCCTCAACAGCTGGTTCCAGAGGGTGATGCTAGCGGATTAAAGTTCTCTCTCATGGAGACTCTGTTGCGGCACCCTCTGGGTTCTATTTTGTCCCCCATGCTTTTTAACATCTACTTGGAACTGCTAGGAGAGGTTGTCCCAGGAGATGGAGTGAAGTGACATTAATGTGTGGATGACGCTCAACTCTACCTCTCCTTTATGTGGGTGAGGCAGTGACTATCCTCAACCAGTGCTTGGATTTGATAATGGGCTGGATGAGGGCCAATAAACTGAGACTCAACCCAGACAAGATGGAGGTTCCGTTTGGAGGTGGTTCATCTCTTCAGTTAAGTGGAGTTCCACTGCTTTAAATGGGTTTTCACTTCCTGAGAAGGAGCAAATTCACAGTCTGGGGGTGCTCATAGATCCAGCTCTGTCACTTAGCCCCAGTGACACCAAGTGCCTTTTTTCAGCTTCAGCTGATATATCAGCTCTGACTTTACCTGGACAGAAATAGCGTGGCTACAGTTATCCATGCACTGGTAACATTCTGCTTGGATGACTGCAGTGTGTTACACATGGGATTACTTCTGAAGACAGCTTGGAAACTTCAGTTAGTGCAGAAGGGAGCAGCAAAACTGCTTACCTGGACTAGTCATTTTGAATGTATTACTCCAGCGCTGCATCAACTGTTCTGGTTGCCAGTCAGTGTCCTGGCCTGATTCAACTGGTGGTGCTGACCTTGAAGGCCCTAAATAGCTTAAGGCCTGTCTACCTGAAGAGCTCTTTGTCCCAAATGTTCCAGCCTAATTGCTAAAACCATTCTCTGGGTGCTGCTGCCCACAATGGTGTGATGGGTGGCTACCAGGGAAACAGCCTTCTCAGTAGTGGCTCCTCATCTGCAGAATGCCATCTCCAGGGAAATCTGCCTGGTGTCTTCACTGTATACATTTAGATGCCAAATCAAGAACTTCCTCTTCCAACAGTTATTTAATCTTTAATCTGTTGCACTGATTATTAACTTTACTGAAGGCTCTTTAACATGTATAATGTTTTAATATTTTAGTATTTCCTTTGTTGTATTTATTGTTTCAGTTGTTATTTTACACTGTTCTGGGTTTTTTATAATTGTAAATTGCCCCAAAGGCATCTGCCATTTGGACAGCATATACATTTATTAAATAAATTGCCCTTACCCATAGACTCATTGGTAAAATCATCCTTTAGAGAATGTGGTTCAAATGAGATTTGCTTAATCTGAAATATAACTGATTAGTGCAAGTGATTCTACAGATAGTGATAATGAAACTGGAGGTGCCCCAATGACCTCAGCAGAAGAGAGTTAAACTCTGTTGAAGTAATGAGTGGACAACTACAGCATACCCTTGTTCTTTTAGTATCTTAAAATTAGTATGTTAACAGTTTTCAGTGCCTCTCAAATTTAAATAAATAATATAAGAGAAGTACATACTATTATTTTTTAAATGTTTACAATTTGTCTTCTAACAAATATAATTTCCACACAAGGCTTTGCATTTGCTTGAATATAGCACTTAAAATTGCCTTGGGGAGCAAACTTATGCCCCTTAGACAGCATCCAGAGGGGCTAGCTCCAATGTCAGAGACAGCGCTCCAACCTTGGAGGAGGGAATCAGAGCTCCAACGCCCCTCCTCGCTGGTGTGGAAAGAACCGTGCCAGCTGCTCCCTGAGGTCAGGAGCTCAACGTCAGAGAAGGGGGCATTCTGGTGGGCAGGGAGGAGCCAGGATACAAGCTATCCTGTAGCCTCTCCAGCCCCTCCCACACTGGAGGCATTCAAGATGAAGCTGGACAGACATCTGTCAGGGATGCTCTGACTTAGATTTCTGCACTGAGCAGGGGGTTGGACTCAATGGTCTTATAGGCCCCTTCCAACCCTACTGTTCTATGGTTCTATCATCCTTCCCTCCACACCCCCCTCCGAAGCGCCCTAGCTACACAGGCAAAAAAAGTGCAAAATGCATGGCAGGAGGATGGGGAGGCAAAATTGCCTCTGCCACTCCTCCTGCTCTGCATAGGATGACAGTAAGCCTCTGAATTTGGAGACTTACGATCAACACAATAGGATTGTGTCCTAAGTGTGCTTAATTTTTTCCCCCCCAATCATTTTGACTGAAATATTTATGGCTATTGGGCCATAAAATTAACATGAGATACCTTATTAACTGTGTTTTACATATCAGTTAAACATGCTAAATCAAATCACACTCTATTTAGGGCACTGAATTTTTTCTATATCAACATTTTCCAGAAACCACCCCACAGGCCATTATGGTATGTCAGCTCAAAAAGCATTTTAGGCATTACATCTAAAATACACCTGCAAATGGGCTCTTCCTGACTACGGGCTTCATGGAGAGCAAGCACCTTAGTGCCCTGTCACTCACATTTTACTTGGAAGTACAATCACTAATTTTAATGTAGAGGTGCGCCATCTTTTCAACCCCCAGGCCTACATCCAGTGTTGACTGGAATGCCAGGGGCCATACATGTGCGCGCATGTTCACGCGCATGCACTTTCTACCCCCCTCCACACATCATCTCATTGTGCAGGGATGGGGAGGTTTAAAGCTCTCCACTCTACCCAGTGAGACCTTGGGATCACTGAGGGTTGGGGAAGCTTTTGCCTCTCCCAGTCCCCATCATTCATCAGTGATACTATTGTCCCAGCACTGCTAATGGCAGCACTGGAACAGTGTTTCTTTCCCTGGAATACAGGTGATCACCTGGGCTGTGTGAAAAAGTGTGTGGGCCCCTACAAGCTTTATGGGCTGCACTCGGAGTGGCAAAGGGCAGCATGCGGCCTGAGGGATGTGCACCTGTTTTAATGGTATTTAGACCCTATATTTTGTGTGCATAGAAGAGTTTCACAGGTGTTTTGAATGGAAGGTCCTGCATTATGAGGCAGGCCACCTTTGAATACTGCACAAGCAAACTTGAGTAAGAGGGTACCTCCCTCCCAATCTGTTGGCTTTGAAACCAAGTTTTCAGTATGCAAACAAGTTGTGTGGATTTACCATTCACTCACTGGGTACCATTAGACAAGCCACTTCTCATAGGGCCAGACTAGACATGACATGGGAATCTCCTGCAGGTTGTTACAAAGAATTAAATGCAGCTGTGGGAGCAGAGGAGGGGCAAATCAGATCAGGGCCGCATAATTTCCACGATTTAACCCCACAGTTCCTATTCCCCCATACTGCAAAATAGCAGCTTGGAGAACAGCAATTTAGGCTGCAATCCTATGCATGTTTAGGCAGACAAAACTCGCCAGCTGGCTGGGGAATGCTGGGAGTTGTAGGAGTCTTCTCTGTCTAAACATACATAGGATTGCACCCTTAAACACCCTTGTTTAAGCACCCTTAAACAAGGAAAACAATGCTGGAGGTGGGGAGAGGTTTAACCCCCCCCCCAACCCCATGGTCCCAATCCAAATTGGGTCCCCACTGCTTTTCATTTCAAAAGCCTCTTCACTCATCTCCTGACACATCTAATGTGTCCCTCATCTTCAGATCTATCAAAAGAGGCTAGTGCTGATTTTTACCTTACGGGGTTGCAACGCTCCAAAGACAACATGCCCGCAGTGCTTTGCAACCCTCGGATCGCGGTATGAAACATCCCAAATGCTCACCCTTGTATGCCGGGGCTGTACTGCCTGGTCTTCCAAGGCGTGCCCAGGGCGACATTGCCCGGGGGCTGCGCTTGGGAGCATAGGCTGCTGTCGCCAGCCAGGGCGACCCCTTCGCGGCCGCCACCGCCGATGGAGAGCAGGTAGTTCATCCCATACGTGCTGGCCTTGTTCTCTCGTTTCCTGCGGCCCGGGTGGTACTGGTGGTGGTGGTGGTGACGGTGGGGCGAGGCGGAGGCCGCGGCGGGGGGCCGCTGGCTCTGCCCTTCCTCCTCCTCCTCCTCTCCCCCTCGACTCTCCTCAGCCGGGCCCTCCAAGGCTTTACGAGAGGCTGGAGAAGGAGGCGGCAGTGGCGGCCCAGGTCCGGCCCGGACGCAGGAGCCGCCGCCGCTGCCGGGACTGTCAGCGCCAGACTCGGCTGAGGAGGAGGACGACGAGAAGGACGACGACACGGAGAGGGACTTCTGCAGCAGCAGCAGCCGCGGCGTGCGCCGGTCCGCCGTCTGGGCGGGGAGGAGGCGGGCGGAAGGCGGCTTGGAGCCCGGCTGAGGCGGCGGCGGGCCGGCTGAGGCGGCCGCCGCCGAGCGAGGAGGAGGCTGAGGCGGCGGCGGCGTGGCGGCGGCGCTAAAGCGGCAAAGGGAGTAACGGGCCGGGGCTGTGGGCGGGAAGGACGGCGGAGACGATGACGACGAGGGCGGCGAGGACGGGCCGCCGCCGGCTCGGCCCTGCGAGGTCTCCCAGATTTGCATCCAGAGCGCATTGGCGGGGCCTTTCTGCTCGGGCTGGATCCAGGCCACGCGGGGATCCATCCATCCGTCCCTCCCTCGCTCCTTCCTCAGGCCCCTGGCAGCCGGCTCCGACGGCCTGTCAGACACGCGCCAGGAGGAGGAGGAGCGGCGGCGGCGGCGGCATCTGAGGCGGGACGGAGGAAAAGGCCGAAAAAGGAGGCGGCGCCGACGACAAGAATATTGTGCCCCCACCTCAAGCCACCCCTCAAAAAATCAAAACTGCGCCTGCGCGGAAGCCCCTGCCATTACTGCAGCTATACCGCCCTCCCTCAGCAAAGAGAGAGTCGAGCACATAGACCCTGAGAGGCAGAGGGGGGACCCAAGTGTTCGGAGACGACACTCTCTGGTTCCTTTTGATGCTCTTCTTCCACCTCCCCCAGGGCGCAGGTGAGAGCTAGCCACGCGGAAATCCAGGGATTAGCGTACCTGTGAGGGGGAGCAGCCTCGGAAACGGAAAGGAGCAGGAAGGAGAATTCCTATGCGGACGGGCATGGCTAAACCCTATTGACTTCATACTATCAGGCTGTAAGGGTGCAATCCTATGCATGTTTAGACAGAAAAAAGTCCTCCCAGTATTGCTGGAAACTAGGGATTTTTTCTGTCTAAACTTGCATAGGATTGCACCCTAACTTGGCTATGTCTAATTGTGCTGGCCTCTTAATGCTGCAATCCTATATACATGTATCTGGGCATAAGCCCACTAGGTTTAATGGGGCTTACTTCTGAGTAGATATCCATAGGCTGCCATCCTATAGACGTTTAATGAGACTGCTGAGAAGTCACGTATGTATAGGATTGTATGGTAGTTTAGGGATTTTGATTTTGGTTTCATCTCTTTAAACCTCAGCTGCAAGATTATCTCATGAGATAATATCCTTTTGATATTATTGAACCTTGCTTTGGACCCTACTATTCTTTGATACAGTAGGCTCCTGTCCATGACAGCTTATTATGCCACAGGAAATCTGTGCGTCTTTAAGGTGTCACAAGGCTTTTGAACACAAAAGAGCAAGAAGCCCCTATCCTCCTCCCACATCTATTTGCCTTTCTCTAGCCTAGTGCAAACCCCTGATGCCAAGGAGGACCATGCTCCCACCAGAATCTGGCCATGTGGATCATGCAAAAAGCAGATGTGATCCAGAAAGATGTTTACAGAGCCAAGGAGCACCAGACACACTGCAGCAAGCCAGGGCAAGCTGCACACTCGTCCATTACCTTGCTCCAAATTCAGACATTGCTGCTCATTCAAACCCTTTTTGCAAGCAAACCAACTTCTGTTTTCCCCCAAGGTAAGGAAGGGGCCTGGGCCACTTTGCAGGAAGCAAGAGACGAGGAAGGCCTCTGGCACTCCATTTGGTATGTCTGCAGCCCATGTGACTGCTGTTCCTTGTGCCAAGGCCTTGCTCCCTACAATGGCCCAGGGCACAAGAGCAATTGGCCAGCAGTGATTTTCTGGGTAGGAAAATCCCCTCTAGTTTCTCCCCTCTAGTTTAAAAGGCAGGTGCCTTCATGCCACACTCCTTATTAGTCTGCTAAGGGAGTGAGTTCTAAGGTCTCCTAGTAACTGCAAGGCTACTGAGTTCAGAGGGAAGAAGCAGGCTTGTATTAGGCATATGGTGGCAATTGGAGTAGCTCTAAAGATGCGGAGCACTGTTCAAAAGATAGGTGGGCCCTCCCTAACACCACCTATGCTCCGGGGCCACCTTACCTGCTTGCACCACAGTGCCTCACTGAGGAAGGATGCTATATCACAATGCAGAGTCCTTCCTCAGAGTGAAGCATTATGGGATGGGGACAGTGGGTTGTGTGTGAAGCCAGAGACTCAGCCAGTGCTGCTCGGCCCAGTGCCAGCTAAGTCCTTTTTTCCATTGTGAGAGAGGCTCAGAACTCCGCACCTCTTTCAGCATGGAGAATGGCTAAAATGGGTGGGGAGCGGAGTGATATCATCTGGTCTATGGAGGGCCTGGTGGGGGGCAATTTGGCCCTCCACCCAAATAGAGTTCTGCAGTCCTCCTATAGGGAGTGCAGTGGCGTTGCCAGGTAAGGCCATGGCAGTGGGGGCAGCCCAGACCACTGGCAGAAGGTCTGCTTGCTTGGTGCTGTTGTCAGGCCCATTCATGCCGTGCTCATTTTAAGTGAATTATTAATGTCTCTTGTTGGAGATATAATTCAGGTGTTGGAACGTACTCATATGGCTTGGACATGGCCTGCTACTGTTTTATTTTGGTCTGAAATTCATAGGATTGTTAATATAACTTTTCGACAATCATTGTTTTTAAAGATGCTTATGTTCTCCTAGGCTGTATCCCTAGTGTATGGAATTTATCCTTATAGCAAGAGTTATAGATTCTTCAGGCATGGGGAGTTGCCACATATACAATTCTGGAAGGAGAAATCGACTCCTTCTTTGCAATTGAGGGTAGGTGATGTGTTTTGCCAACATTTGGACTGGTGTATTGTTTCCTCTAACTAATAATTGTTAGCATTAGTAACAACAAAGCTAGCGGAGATGACAGTATTCCAGCCGAGCTATTTAAAATCCTAAAAGATGATGCTGTTAAAGTGCTGCATTCAATATGCCAACAAATCTGGAACACTCAACAGTGGCCACAAGACTGGAAAAGGTCAGTTTACATTCCAATTCCAAAGAAGGGCAACGCCAAAGAGTGTTCAAACTACCGCACAATTGCGCTCATTTCACATGCCAGCAAGGTGATGCTCAAAATCCTACAAGCTAGGCTTCAGCAGTATGCGAACCGAGAACTACCGGAAGTACAAGCTGGGTTTAGAAGAGGCAGAGGAACTAGAGATCAAATCGCCAACATTCGCTGCATCATGGAGAAAGCAAGAGAATTCCAGAAAAACGTCTATTTCTGCTTCATTGACTACGCTAAAGCCTTTGATTGTGTGGATCACAACAAACTGTGGCAAATTCTTAAAGTGATGGGAGTACCAGACCACCTTACCTGTCTCCTGAGAAACCTGTACGAGGGTCAAGAAGCAACAGTAAGAACCAGACATGGAACAACCGATTGGTTCCAAATTGGGAAAGGAGTACGACAAGGCTGCATATTGTCACCCTGCTTATTTAACTTATATGCAGAGTACATCATGAGAAATGCCGGGTTGGATGAATCAGAGGTCGGAATTAAGATTGCTGGGAGAATTATCAACAACCTCCGATATGCAGATGATACCACCCTAATGGCAGAAAACTAAGAGGATCTAAAGAGCCTCTTGTTGAGGGTGAAAGAGGAGAGTGCAAAAGCTGGTTTGAAACTCAACATTAAAAAAACTAAGATCATGGCATCTGGCCCCATCACTTCCTGGCATATAGAAGGGGAAGAAATGGAAGCAGTGACAGATTTTACTTTCTTGGGCTCCAAGATCACCGCAGACGGTGACTGTAGCCATGAAATTAAAAGA
The DNA here is from genome assembly GCF_057233095.1 of Heloderma suspectum. Classification (NCBI taxonomy): domain Eukaryota; kingdom Metazoa; phylum Chordata; class Lepidosauria; order Squamata; family Helodermatidae; genus Heloderma; species Heloderma suspectum. Next base: position 141,082,276 of record NC_139461.1, on the reverse strand, counting down.
CGCTTGCTCCTTGGGAGGAAAGCTATGGCCAACCTAGACAGCATAGTAAGAAGCAGAGACATCACCTTGCCGACAAAGGTCCGTCTAATCAAAGCTATGGTTTTCCCAGTAGTAATGTATGGCTGTGAGAGCTGGACTATAAGGAAGGCTGAGCGCCGAAGAATTGATGCTTTCGAACTGTGGTGCTGGAGAAGACTCTTACGAGTCCCCTGGACTGCAAGGAGGTCAAATCAGTCCATCCTAAAGGAAATCAACTCTGAGTGCTCATTGGAAGGACAGATAATGAAGCTGAAGCTCCAATATTTTGGCCACCTAATGCGAAGAGAAAACTCCCTGGAAAAGACCCTGATGCTGGGAAAGACTGAAGGCCAAAGGAGAAGGGGACGGCAGAGGATGAGATGGCTAGATAGCATCACGGATGCAATGAATATGAACTTGAGCACGCTCCGGGAGAGAGCGCAGGACAGGAAGGCCTGGCGTGCTATGGTCCATGGGGTCACGAAGAGTCGGACACGACTGAACGACTGAACAACAACAATTGTTTCCTCCCCAGCAAGAGTGGTAAAGGAGAGGACTTTCAAGCAATTTCATCTAGTTTCAGTAGGTTGTTTGCTTTTTGAGCGCATATTTCTAGATTTGTATAAATATATTATTTATGGATATTTTTAAGGTTTGGTGTTTTAGTTCAGATTATATTGTTATTTTATATTTCTAATGTATTGAATTTAGTGTATGTAATGTGGTTAATTTTTCCCTTCCTCCCTTCTGTTGTTATTTGCAAACTTAAAATAAAATAAAATACTGCTTAACAAGTTTTCATTATTTAACTAAGGGCGCAATCCTAACTAGATAAGTGGCTGCCTCCAACCTCGGAGGTGACCGCCTATCCAAAGCAAGGCAGGAGAGGCACAGGGGGGATAGTTCCCCCCCACGCCTCTCCTGCCTTGCTATTTTTCACTAGACAGCCATTTTCAGCTGTCTAGCAGCAGGGGGGCCGACTTGGAGAGGAAGCTGCCATACGACACATTGGATGTGTTGTACACGCTGCTCCGCTCTCCCTGCCCCGGAATGCGCAGTTCCGCTTTCCCAGCCCTGCCCCTTTTCGTCGCTCTGCGCTTCTCTTGTGAGCGCAGAGGATGGGACTTCTCCACGCTGCCTCCGAAGCAGTGCGGACAACAGGGGCGGTCGGTTTTCTGGGAACTGACCTCAGAGTGCGGGCTCCGAGGTCAGTTCCCAGAAATGAGCATATCCTATGGCCCGCTAGACAGTGTCTAGTGGCCACAGGATTGCTCTCTTAATGGCTAAATATACCCACTACTCATTGCTGGAGTGGGGGACATAATAAAGAACACAGATCTCATGGCTGGGAGCGTGGAATACTCCTCTCCACCTAGAACATAAATGTAGAAATGGAAAACATGTAGAACTGTTCTGGAGGGGGTTGCACTCCTAAAGGATCAGGTTTGTAGTTTGGGGGTGCTGCTGGACCTAGAACTGTCACTTGAGGCACAGGTGGACTCGGTGGCATGGAGCACCCATTATCAACTTAGGCCAGTTATACCGACTGTGCCCTTATGTGGACAGAGATAGTTTAGCCACAGTTATCCACGCTCTGGAAACTTCTTGTCTGAATTACTGCAATGTGTCATACGTGGGGCTGCCTTTGAAAACAGTCCAGAAACTTCAGCTGGTCCAAAACAGGGCAGCGAGATTGTTAATGGGGACTGACCAATGTGATGATATGCCAGTACTTTTCCAGCTGCGCTGGCTGCCAGTCCATGTCTGGACCCAATTCAAAGTGTTGGTATTAACATTCAAAGCCCTGAACAGCTTGGGGTCAGGTTATCTGAAGGATTGCATCCTCCCATATGTACCAGCCCGGAATCGAAGATCATCTTCAGCAATCCTTCTCTGGGAGCATCTGACAAAAGAAGTGAGGTGGGAGAAGGCCTTTTCTGCTGTGGCACCCCAGTTGTGGAATGAGCTCCCTAGAGAGGTTCGCCAGGTGCCTACATTGTGCTCTTTCCGGCACCAGGTGAAGACCTTTTTATTTACCCAGGAATTTTAGCATTCTAGTCTTTTAGCTCCACTATTTTAAATTTGTTACTGTATTTTAAATCTCTGCGTTGCTGCTAGGTTTTATCCTGGTTGTACTTTTATACTGTAGTTTTGAGCTTTCATATTTTATATTGTTTTTATGCTGTACGTGTGGTTTTAATTTTTGTGAACTGCCCAGATGGCTATTGGGCAGTATAGAAATGTAATAAATAAATAAAATGTTTTCCTCACAACTAATTTTATATGCACGTACCTCACTTTATATGCAATTGGACTAGTGGGAAAAACTTTTCTTTTTTCTCTTTGTGAATATACCGTCGACAGTGTGATATAGCGTTGTTTTGACTGTATTAGGAAATGAAGATTAAGTATTAATGATTTCAGGAGGTCCCACACCACTGAATAGAGTGGGTAGAGCCACTCTCTTGTCCATTTCAAAAGGATTTTGGCAGGAAACATCAAGTGTATTTAACCTAGTTTGCCAGATCTCTCTAGCCAACCCTTCCATACAACACAGAGACGGTTTGAGTTAAGATCATTGTAATGATCAAGCAACACCTTGTCCAGCACCAGCTCTTTAAGGCAGACCTGGTGGCAGTGTCTTTATCATTTTTACAGCTGCCACCAGCACACTTAATCAGCCTGTGTCAGGAGTGACTGTACTACTTTTGATGTAAGGTGCCTTTCCTCAGAAGTAAGAGGGATTGCCAGTGAAACTCTCAGTCTCTAGCCTGTCAAGCCTCAGCCTGACTGCTCCTTTTTATTTCCTTGTGGCTTAAAGGCCAGTAATGTGACTCCAGTGGTCTAGATGGGTGGGAAGAGAAGCCTCTCTTGGGTTTGTCAAACTCATGTTCAAATGTCAGGTTCAAATTGAAAGATGTTTATTCAGTAACAAAAAGGGAAAACAGGTGAGTACCTGAAAATCAAAATAAATGTTAAAAAGCTTACTAACCTATGCTAAACTTTTGGAGGTAAAAATATTCGCAACACAGGGGTCACCTAGGGAATTTCAGCACACACAGCATCTCCGGATGGTTGGAGGTGACCAGAGCAATAAAGGAATATACGGATCAGTTTGTTTTTTAAAGTGGTTAGACTGGGGGCTAAGCATCCCAGGTAAACAAGTTTAGCCAATGACGGGCAGGTAGCCTAGAATACTTTCTTCTCATCTTTCTGGGTTTAGGAGATGGACTAGAGAAAACGCTCTTGCCACCTTTTGGACTGGGAGATGGGGCTAGAAAGGTGCCCCGAGGCGTCGTTTTGTTTTATTGGATTATATTAACCTGTTTCATAGTTTGTTTTGGTTCATTATACTATTAACCACTTAGGGAGCAATCCTACAGCTGCTAGTCAGCAGCTAGACAGCCATAGGATATGTTGGTTTCCGGGAACCAACCTTGGAGCTTGTGCTCCGAGGTCAGTTCCCCGAGAACCCACCTTCTGGCTCTCCCGCGCTGCCTCGCAGGCAGCTTAGAACAGCCCCGTGCTCAGAAGAGGAGCACGGAGTGGCGAAAACGGGGTGTTCCTGGGGGCGTTCCGGGGTGGGGAAGGTGGAAATGCCAGTACGACACATCCTATATGTCATCTGGCAGCCACTTCCCCCGCTCTGCCTTCCTGTGGCTAGACAGCTGAAATCGGCTGTCTAGCCGCAAATGCAGGTCGGCTGAAGCACGGAAGGCACGATCCTCTCTGGGCTTCTCCTGCCCTGCATTGCATAGGCAGTCACCTCCAAGTTCAGAGGCAGCCGCATATCCCAGTAGGATTGCGCTTTTGAAAACCATTTGTGAAAGGCACTATAGAAGTTTTGATTGTGATGATGGTAATAATAAAATAATAAAATCCAGGCATCATGGTTAGGGAAAATTAATTTTATTTCTCAAGCAATCAAGCAAAACAAAAAATATAGTGAATATAAACGTCTCTTTTATAGTACAAAAGCACTAGTAATTTCTCCCCATGTGTTCTTCCACATGAGCAAGATTTGAAGAACTGGTATCAACTAGTTGCTTATCACTACACTTGGCAAATAGATTTTCCTATTTTAGCCTATTTCCAGATGATTTAATCTTCAAATTTCAAATCACAGTGAATGTTTTCTTCTGAACTGAACCGAACCAGGGTGAGAGCTGGAATGTGAGAAAGCATTATCTAATCATTGAAGTGAATTCCGCGAAAGGGGCTGAAAATAATTGTGCACAATGGCTGCAATCCTATGCATATTTATTTGGGAGTAAGTACAATTGAACACAGTGGGACTCTTTTCAAATAAACATATATAGGATTGGGCTGTACTTTTCCTAAGAAAATTAATTAAGCAACAGAAGTGCAACTGAGCAATCAAAGCTGTTATTCAAGCTTACTGTAGTCCAGCACTTGCCACATTTTATTTTGGCAGGCTATCTGCCAGCTAGCAGTGGCAAAATTATTTTAAGTCCTTTCTCTATCGTATCCAACAACAGTATTAAAACAAATGTTAAATCAAAAGGGATTGCAAAGAGCTCCAGAAGGATCTCTCCGCACTGGGAGAATGGGGATCAAAATGGCAAATGCGGTTCAACATGAACAGTGTAAAGTGATGTACGTTGGGGCAAAAAATCCCAACTTCACAGATGCACTGATGGGATCTGAACTAGCAGATACTGACCAAAAAAGAGATCTTTGGGTTGTGGAGGACACCTCAATGAAAATGTTGACCTTGTGTGCAGTTGCTGTGAAAAAGGCAAATCCCATGTTAGGCATAATTCGGAATCAAAACTAAAACTGCCATTATACAAATGTATGGTATGCCCATGCTTGGAATACTGTGTACAGTTATGGTCACAGCACCTAAAAGGGATATTGTAGAGTTGGGAAAAGGGCAACTAAAATGATCAAGAGGCTGGAGCAACTCCCCTATGAGGAAACCTTACAACCTCTGGGACTGTTTAGCTTAGAGAAAAAGTGAATGAGACATGATAGAGGTGTACAAAATTATGCATGGTGTGGAGAAAGTGGACAGGGACACATTTTTCTCCCTTTCTCAATGGGCAGTATCCAATGGTATCATTCTGCAAACTCAAATAGCCCTAGCAGGGCTCTGCTGAATCTTTCCATTGTGCAACTGGTTGTGCAAACATAACTTTAGTTATGTGCAAACATAACTTTAACAAGTTTTAACACTTGTGCAAACATAACTTTAGTTGGATTCCTCTCTTGCACATAATTCAGAACCTAGTTTCTGCTAGTGCAATTGCGCTAACAGAATGACACAAATGAATACTGTCCAACATACTAGAACTTATGGAAGCTGATTGGTGGAAGATTCAGGATAGATAAAAGGAAGTCTTTCAGCGCATAGTTAAACTATGGAATTCACTTCCACAAGGTATAGTGATGGCCACCAATTTGGATGGCTTTAAAAGGGAGTTAGACAAATTCATGGAGGATACCTCCAGTATCAGTCAGCATTCCTATGTACACCAGTTGTTGAACTCTGTGAGAACAGAATGGTGGACAAGATGGACCCTTTCTCTGACACAGCATGGCTCTTCGTATGTTCTAATGTCAGTCTGTTTTTAGTTGTTGTTGTTGTTTATTCGTTCAGTCGCTTCCAACTCTTCGTGACTTCATGGACCAGCCCACGCCAGAGCTTCCTGTTGGCCGTCGCCACCCCCAGCTCCCCCAAAGTCGAGTCCGTCACCTCCAGAATATCATCCATCCATCTTGCCCTTGGTCGGCCCCTCTTCCTTTTGCCTTCCACTTTCCCTAGCATCAGCATCTTCTCCAGGGTATGCTGTCTTCTCATTATGTGGCCAAAGTACTTCAGTTTTGCCTTGAATATCATTCCCTCAAGTGAGCAGTCTGGCTTTATTTCCTGGAGTATGGACTGGTTTGATCTTCTTGCAGTCCAAGGCACTCTCAGAATTTTCCTCCATTACCACAGTTCAAAAGCATCTATCGCCCCTCGCTCAGCCTTCCTTATGGTCCAGCTCTCGCAGCCATAGGTTACTACGGGGAATACCATTGCTTTAACTATGCGGACCTTTGTTGTCAGTGTGATGTCTCTGCTCTTAACTAATTTATCAAGATTTGTCATTGCTCTCCTCCCAATAAGTAAACATCTTCGGATTTCCTGGCTGCAGTCAGCATCTGCAGTAATCTTTGCGCCTAGAAAGACAAAGTCTGTCACTGCCTCCACGTTTTCTCCCTCTATTTACCAGTTATCAATCAAGCTGGTTGCCATAATCTTGTTTTTTTTGAGGTTTAACTGCAACCCAGGTTTTGCATTTTCTTCTTTCACCTTCATCATGAGGTTCCTCAGCTCCTCCTCGCTTTCAGCCATCAAAGTGGTATCACCTGCATATCGGAGATTGTTAATGTTTCTTCCAGCGATTTTAACTCCAGCCTTGGCTTCATCAAGCCCAGCACGTCGCATGATGTGTTCTGCGTACAGGTTGTATAGGTACGGTGAGAGTATACAACCCTGCTGTGCTCCTTTCCCAATCTTAAACCAGTCCGTTGATCCATGGTCTGTTCTTACTGTTGCTACTTGGTCGTTATACAGATTCCTCAAGAGGCAGACAAGATGACTTGGTATCCCCATACCACCAAGAACTTGCCACAATTTGTTCTGTTTTTAGTCCAGTGCCAAATATTCCAAGTTTATTTATTTATTTCGTGTCCAGATCAAACTTTGCTCTGCCAAAATGTAGCCACCACCACAGCTTTGTCATTAGCTTGCTGTAGATCGTCAACAGTACAAGACTCTGGCAGTAATCGACATACCATCAGATATGCTGGGTCTTGGATTTCTCCACATCCACATAATGTATTGTCGTCAACCAACAACCCCCACTTAAATAAATTCGTCTTACATCTTGGTACCCCCACCCTCATTCTACTCAGTGTCCTCCAAACTATATAAGGGAGAGTATTTCCAGCGACCATGTCTTCCTTCGTTAAAATACTCAAGTTGGTACGCTCATTCTTCCATTTACTTACCCGATTTTGTTCTTTGGTCCCCTCTAGGATATTAGTTCTTGACATAAAGCTCTTTCTAGATCTAAGTCAACTAATTGGGGGAATATATCCACTCAAAAGGTGACGAGAGTCAGTCTCTCGCTTAGTTCTTTCGGCATCTGTTTCTACTTCCCTTCTAATCTTAGGTGGAGCAATGCCAACAAGAGAATATAGTTTATTAACAGGCGTTGGTTTGAGGCATCCCATCACTATGTGTATTGCCTCATTCACAGCAATATCTACTTGCTTCACATGTGCTGATGCGTTCCATACTGGTGCCGCATATTCAGCAGTAGAGATACTCAAAGCCATAGCTGATGCTCGTAATGTAGCTGGCTGGGCTCCCCATGTATAGTTTGTCAATCGTCGGATAATGTTATTCCTAGCACATAGTTTAGCCTTAGTATTCAGGCAATGTTGCTTAAAAGAAAGCGTTCTATCCAACGTAACACCCAAATATTTAGGTGTTGGGCAATGTTGTAATCTATTCCCTCTCCATGTAATATCCAGTTCAACTCCAGCATCTCGATTACGAAGATGAAAGGCACATACTTGAGTTTTACTTGGATTTGGTTTTAAGTGATTATTATCATAATATCGCTCCAGTTCTTCTAAAGCCCATGATAATTTTACAGCACACTCATCAAAACTCGGTTCTTGTACGGCCATCGCTGTATCATCCGCATATAGAAACATTCGCGTATTGGCTGGGGCGGGTTGATCGTTAGTATATAGATTGTATAAATTAGGGGAGAGTACGCTGCCTTGTGGTAATCCATTATTTTGCTTCCTCCATCTACTGTTCTTACCATTCAGAGTCACATCAAACCTTCTATTTTGAAGGAAATTCCCTATAACCCTGGTGAGCTTATGATCTCCAGTAAACTTGTCTATCTTGCGCAGCAATTTTCTATCACTGACTGTATTGTATGCCGCAGTAAGGTCAATGAACACCACTCTAGGGTCTAGTTTTCTTTCCTATCCATCCTCTGTGTGTTCCAAATGCCAAACATTCTTTAAATCAACGAGGCTTGAGTCTATATAGCAACATGAAGATTGGGGAACCATGGAGAAGCAGGAGGAGAGTGTTTCATAGTCAGAACCTAAAGTTCTCCATGATGCTCTATGTCCTATCTTAAAAACCCACTACCCTAGCAGCAGGCCTGTAATTTCCCTAAATATTATAAAGGTGATAAAGGTAAAGGTGTCCCCAACCAGTCGTGTCCGACTCTAGGGTGTGGTGCTCATCCCCGTTTCTAAGCCGAAGAGCCAGCGCTGTCCGAAGACGCTTCCGTGGTCACGTGGCCGGCATGACTGAACACCGAGGCGCACGGAACGCTGTTACCTTTCCCGCCAAGCGGTACCTATTTATCTACTTGCAATTTCTTGCTTTCAAACTGCTAGGTTGGCAGAAGCTGGGACTGAAGACTGGAGCTCACTCCGTCACGCAGCACTCAGGTCTCGAACTGCTAACCTGCCGACCTTCCAGTCTGCAGTTCAGCATCTTAACCACTAAGCCACCGCGGCCCACAATATTATAGCAAGAAGTAATTTTAAAGAATGCTATTAATGTCTGGATCCTATTCAATCTTTTTCATACAATAAAGGAAGATTCAGTATATCCAAATGCATTTGAAGATTTTTTAAAGGGAAGACTGAGGAAGCAGAATTCTCCCAGTGAAACCGTGCAGCGCTTCAGTCTCAGAGCCAGTCTACACTTTACAGAGAAGCAGGGAAAGCAAAAGCACTGTGTCCTTGACTTCTGTTGTAATACACAGAGTGGGATTACAAACATATTAAACCAACTCTTAGATGAGGCTAGTGTTCGTTGATCAGCTAAAAGTGGACAAGAATGCAGCATTCTTTGCATCCTCCTCTTCTGCTCCTTTTAAGGCTCAGGGGTATTTCAGAAAGCAATGGAAGGGCTGGGTAGGGTGGGTGGGTATAAAGCTGGGGGGCTAGTGTTGCTATTTAGTTTTCTAACAGAGAAATAGCAAACCCCCAAATCCTCAAAACATTTTCCAAACACATAAAGCAGCAATAAAAATGCACATATAGTTAGTGTCCTTTTAAGCCAGCATAAGATTTTGAGAGTATTGCTTTTCAGGAATAAATACTGTAGCATAGCTATAACCTTCCTAGAGAACAGCTCTGCATCAATGTGAATACTGTGATCAATAGCATGCGTTCAAGCAGCCTGTCAATACTTCTAGTGGTGTTGCTTTTCTATGCTCACTAGCAGTACTGCACCTTCATCAAATTATAACAACTCAATCCTAAGCATGTTCATATCCTAGAACGGTTTCTGAACATTATCAATAATATAACACTGGAAGGTCAATCACCGTATAATATTTAGATAATGGCTTAAACCCATTCTCTTACCCTAGCCCTGCTGTCCCTAGCACCAGCCCCACATCCTCCCTGCCTCTTTGCTCATTTGCATTACATGTGGGAGGTGTTGATGTGTGGCCTATTAAAGTATGAGTGTGTCAGCTGAATCCCATTAAAATGCATTGTGTTGCTATTTATAGCAATGCCAGAGTTTTTTAAATCAATAAATAATGATATGCCAAGGCTTAGTCCCATGCAAAGGAATGCAGAGCTCAGCCTGCAATGTCTCCCATGACCACTAGGGGCACTGTAGGCAAGTTCCATTCATCACCACTAGGGGGAGCACTGTTGCTTAGGCCTGTGACACAAAATGGTGGATGGTGCACAAAATGGCTGCCATGCTTTGGACTTCTGAATCTGAAGCAGTGCACAGGCCTACTTAAAATCCCATTACTGCAATTGGACCCATGGGAGGCGGGAGCTCCATTAAAATAAATTCAAGCAAAATACCTTTTCTATTGTCCCCCACTTATTTGAACAGATCAGTTCAAAAGAAAGAAGAAATGCTTAGCACTGGACTTCTTGCAAATTAACAGCACACTCTTATACATATCTACTCAGAAGTAAGGCTTATGCAGTTAAATGAGGATTACTTCCAGTTAAATGGGTATACAACTGCAGCCTGAATCACATGTCAGTGCCATTAAAAAATAATATTCACAAATAGAGTGAACTCCCTATTAATTCCAATCTCACCTCCCAATCCAAGGAGGGAAGCAAATCTCCCCAAGGACACCAATAATAATTGCAACTGAAAAGGCAACACACCCCTATTTCCCCCCCTCCACTTAGCTTTATCTTCCTCTCTGAGCAGCCAAGAAATTTAAGACATACTAATGCTGGGGGTGGGTGGAATGTAGTCTTAGAGAGACTGGTTCTATCCGTTGTAAAGGACTTCATGGCAGTCAGGTAAGGTAGTCAGATGCCAAAGAGGCCAGGACACCTGCACTTTTAGCTTGCATTACAAACTGCATCAGCTGAAATTTCCTCTTCTATACAATTACTGAAGGTATGTGAGCCCTGTCGTCTTTTGCATCTGGCCACCCTACAAGGGCAGTGGATAAGCCCCACTTCTCCATGCTTGTTGACTGGCTTTCTATATTTTAACAGTTTCTCATGTGCTCTTCTGTGGCCTCTGGCAAATAGCTTCTATTGGTTCACAGGCAACTTTCATGTGGCACATATGGATTGGCTACTTTCCAAACTATGTAGTCCTCACTTTGTCTGCCTAGGTAAAGTCTTATGTGCTTAGCTTCGATCTTCCCAAATATTGACCTAACGGTCAATGCTCCAGGCATTTATCTCCAGCTGACATCTGAAGGCTGTCACCTTCTAGGCAGCAACAAAACTTTTTGAAGCTCCTAAACAAGGTGGTGAGACTTAGTAGACAGAACACACTCAGCTCTTGATTATGGTAAGTTCTCCCTAAGTAGTAAGTTAGTAGCACAAACATTTTACTTAGAAGTAAATGTATGTCTACTGATTTGAAGGAGACATAGTCCTTAGAAAGCGTACATAAAATTGTAGCCTTACAGTGCAATCCTATACATGTCTACTCAGAAGTACATCCCATTATTTTCAATGGGACTTTTCCCCAGGAAGTGCATATAGGAGTGCTGTCTATATTTCTTTAACAGCTGGCACCCAGGTATAACTACAGAACTGCTTTTCTCCCGACATCCCTCTGCATTATCCAAGACCAGCTAAGAGTTCTCACTTGAGATTATCATCTGTATAGTAACTTTGAACAACAAATGCAGAGAAATATAATCTGAGAGCCAAACTAGACACTGTTAGGATCCCTCCCCCACACGCTAATAATTAGTAGGTTATTAATAAATAGCTCCGCGCAACTGCTTTGCAGATCTGAGAAGTAGCACTCTGGGGAGAGGGTGCTTAAACCTTTGTCCTTTTTCTAAAGTTATTTCTTATACTGGCCTTTGATAACCCTCCCAGGTTGATATTAGCATTCATAGGGGAAAAAAAGATAAAGAGAGCATCTACACCTGTCTTTTTGCTCCCCTCCCCCCGATGAGCATTAACAGTAGGTTCAGGATGGAGATGGGGAGATTTAGATTCAAAGATTTAGATCTTTGAAGAACCCTGATTTTCAAAGCAATGGTTTAAAAAAAGCAAACTCGGGAGATCCTAATCATGGATTTCCCACATCATATTTGGCGCTCAGTGGCCAGCACCCAAATAAGTACAGTAGTTCCTGTGAGATCTGCTGTCTGAAGAACTGTCTCCTCCTAGACTAGGGGTGCACAAGCCTTTTGATCCTGAGGGCTGCACATGAAGTTAGTTCAGGTGCCATGTGCACATGCACACACATACATGGGCACGCATGCACACACACACAGATAAATGCACACACATAACACACTAGCAATCCTGATACAGATCACTCTTTCCTCGCTGCTGGCCAGTCTTCTCTCCACCAATCTGATTCAGAAGGCTCTCGCCACCCCCCACCCCCCCTATCCTTATACAGATTGCTTTCTTTGCTGGATAGAAATATATAATAACAAACTAAAACCATGCTTGACCACCATTTGGAAACATTGTAGGCCCCTTTCCTTTGAGTAGATTTACAGGAGAAGAAATTAACCCTGTAAACTATAAAGCAGCTATAAATTAAGAATATAATTTATATAATGGATATTCTTAACCAGTTAATTATTCAGTGCCATTAATATATGTGCTGGTTTACAACACAAGCAAAAATAAGTCAGGCCCCTGCCCCAAGGAGCTTGCAGTCTAAACTATGTGTGTGTGTGTGTGTGTGTGTGTGTATATATATATATATGATGGTGAAAATGAAGTCACTTGAAAACAGCTCTGTTGTTTGCATGGAGTGTGCTTTCTAGCACACTTGTTAGGTTCGGGCCCTAAGAGTTTTTCAATTCAAAACTTGAAATAGGCAGCAGATAACAGAATGTCTTAATGTCACATCACTCAGCACAATATTTGCATTGATAGAAGAGCCCTAATCCATATTTGGAGCAGGAGTGTCAAACCTCTTTCAGCCTGTGGCAGCTGAATTCAATTTCAGAGAAACTCTCAGGGACCACATTTTAGTGGTGGACAGGACCACTAAAAAGGGAACAGGGACAAAGTACCCCCAAATACAAGCCTCTGTTAGTGTAAAGCTCTTCCTGCCAGGAACTCAGCCTCAGGGGAGGTACTTCCAACTTTGGAGGGCCAGGCTGGACACCTAGACAGGAAACCCAGGTGGGCTAGATTTGGCCTGCAGGCCTGAGGTTCAACACTCCTGATTTAGAGGAACCCATTTTGCCAATGTCTCTTTTTTAACAGTAGCAGCAGTTATTATTCAGAATCAGCAGAGAATGTGAGGAAGCGTTCAGAACACAAATGGAATTAGAATTTTCCTGGAGCGTGGGTAATCTTCAAATTTGTTGAGGTACCATCTGAGGAAGAAAAAAAAAAAGTGAGCAATATCATTTGGCTCAAATGAACAAATTAAGTCTTTTATATATTTGAAGCAAGGTCTAGCCATGTCCTTAAATTAGCCTTCCCCAACCTGTTGCCCTCCAGATGTTTTGGACCAACTCCCATCAGCAGCAGCCAACATGGGAAATGGTCCAAAGTGCTGGGATTTGTAGTTTAAAACATCTGGAGGGCACCAAATTGGAGAATGCTGCCCTAAATCTTCAGAAATACAAATGAATGGTAGTTAAGTGTACCTTTTCACAAGTCAAGTGGCTATGAGTATAGTGGAACATTTGTTCTTATTAACTTACTAAGACAAACATCAACATTCCACAATTTAAACTTCTTAACTGCTTCAAGTAGGAGTGAAAAGGGCCTAAGTTATGTGAAAACCAGAGTTCATGTAGAACAGATAATCACGGAGTCAATGACTCAGTTCCCATGCAAGGGCTATCTGTGGGGACTTTAACCCATAGTTAGCCATAGCCATGCAGCAGTGAACAAGCGTGTTGCCTCCTAGGCACCTGTCACTTCCACTTTTTGAAACACCCCAGGAATGCCCAATTCCTGGGTTGTTGTTGTGATGCCCAAACCTGGCACTCTGGCTGGTTTAGGATTAAACAATCCAGAGTTTTAACCCAACATGTTTAACCCAGGTTTAAAGTCTGGGTTGTTTAACCCTAAACAACCCAGAGTGCTGGGTTCAGATGTCGCAACAATAACCCAGGAGCAGGACATTCCTGGGTTGTTTTGGAAAGCAGAAGCGAGCGAAACAGCAGGAAACTGCAGGCTTTCTCGCTCCTATGCACTCACAACAACCCATGGCTTGTTAACTAGGAGCTGTCTGATCATGCGAACTGGGTCAATGTGTAAGCATTTTTATAACAATGTAGTGTTTCTTTGTTTATTACATTTCTATACCACGACATATGTGTAGATTTCTAGGTGATTTACAAAATTTAAAATATCAAAGTAAAAAAAGAATGTAATCATAGAACATACAAACATAAAAGTGGCAGATAAAAAGAGAGTTAAAAGTTGAAAATAAAAAAAAGGTTAAAATGTGTGGATGAATAAACAAGTCTTTGCCCAGTGCCTAAAACAGAACACAGTTGCACTGAGTAAATGTCCACACCTGGGGCACCACACCAAGTGATCAGTAAAAGCAGACGAGAAGCACACCAGCTTCTGCCATCAGCCAGGGGGCCTGGGGCCACTGGGAGGGTGCACCCCCTGCTTCCCAGGAATAACATCAAGCCAAGGGGGTGACCAACGTGGACCATCCACTGGCCAGAGAAGGAGCAATTTCAGGGAGCTTGCTTCCCCCTCCCTGCCAGGAAGAACTCTGAGCTCCAACTGACAGGGGCTGCAGAATGGGAAAGAAAGGTCTGGCCCTATCCATCAGCCTAAGGAACGAGAGCCTCATTCAATCAAGAACACCAGCAAGGGTAGATCAGCCTGGCCCGAAGTGCATTCCAGTGCCCACTTGTAGCTGGGTCTGGTCTTGAAAAACCGATCTCCCTCATCTTCCTTTTCCCTCCAATTCCCTTCCCTTGTGTGTCTTGTCATTTTAGTTTGTAAGCTTGATGGCAGGGCCTCTCTCTCTTTTTAATTGATGTAAGCCGCTTTGGGAGACAATAATTGTCTGAAAGGCGGGAAAAAAATGCAGTAAATAAATTTGTCAAGAAGAAATCCTGCCAGACTACTCTTATTTCTTTTTCAGCCGTGTTCCTACCTTAGTAGATTGTGCAAATGCTGAGGCTGTAATTTCAGCCAAGCATTTGACAAAGTTCCCCAGGATATTTGGTTAGCAAATTAGCTAAACACAGGCTAGATGATACAGTTAGGTGAATTCCAAATTAGCTGGAAAACTGTAGTCAAAGACTGCTTGTCAATGGTTCCTCAAACTGCAAGGAGGGTTCAAGTGGGTGCTGTAGGGTCCTGTTCTAGGCTCAGTATGCTTCAACATGTTGATCAGTGACTTAGATGAAGGCGTGGAGAAAATCATAATTAAATTTCAGATGACACAAAACTGGGAGGAATACCTAACATCTCAAAAAGAGAGGATTACATTCAAAATGGCCTCAATAAAACTGAAAACTGGGCTGAAACTGGCAAAATGAAATTCAGCAGAAACAAATGCAAACTTCTGCCAAAACAAATATATCACAGGTATAAGAAGGGGTACCTGGTCTGACAGTAGGACATGGGAAATGGATCTTAGCCATCTAAACAAACTCAAGCTGAATATGAAGCAGCAATGTTACATGACTGCAAAAAAAGCTAATAACATTTTAGGCTATATTAACAACCACAAGTCACAAGGAGTAACAATTCTACTTTACTCCACATTACTCAAACCCCATCTGGAGTAATGTGTCCAATTTTCGATGCCATAGCGTAAGAAGCATCTAGAGAAACTGGAATGGTTTCAAAGGAGGGCAACAAAGTATGGTCAGGAGTATGGAAAATGAATCCTACAAGGAAAGGTTGAAGGGAATGGGTATGTTTAACTTGGAGAAGAGAAGATGGGGGGGCGGGGCAGGGAGGGACAAAATAGCACTCTTCAAATACCTGAAAGGCTATCACTTAGAAGAGGGGAAGGACTTGTTGCTACCCCAGAGGGTAGGACTGGATCTAATGGGCTAAAGTTATAGGAAGACAAATTTTGGTTGAACATTAGGAGGAACTTCTTAAAGGTAAGAGCAGTTTGATAATGGAATCAATTACCCAGAGAGGTGTTGGGATTTTCCCTCGCTGGAGTTCTTCAGCAAACAGAGGCTAGACAGCCATCTGTTGGGGATGCTCTAGCTCTGGATTCCTGCATGGGTGTGTGTGTGTGTATTAGATGGCTTATAAAGCTCCCTTTAACTCTATGGTTCAAAATGTGCTTAGGCTATCAACCTGAAGCAAGGACTATTATATGTAAATAAGCACTAACATCCAGTGTCATTTCAAACATCTCTTGCATTGTAGCAAACAAACCCCCGAAAAGTTACTCTAAAATGGATCCAAATAGCTCAGATACCAGTAGGCAAATAAAAATTAAATGAAATAAATAAAAGATAAATAAATAAAGCGTCTATCCTGCATAATAACAGATTATTTATCTGTAACTGTGTTTTTCAAGCAGTCATCCGTGCACTCACACATATGGGTTCTGCACCTGTGCAGCACATCATTCAGAACGTTGTAGAGCTGAAATTTTGGCAGAAGTACCACCCTTCTGCTCTGTTGCACATGCTCTGACTTTCTCCTCAGTTCCCAAGGCCACCCAGTGGTAAGAAAAGGAGCAAGAAGAGTTGTGCCTACAGTGGAGAGGATAACAGGTTGTGTGACTGCACAGATGATCACTCAAAGAACCATAGTTACAGGTAAGTGACCTTGCTCGCCTCCAGGTGGGGGTTACTGCAAGTTAAAAATGCCACCTTGAACGATAGCAACTGCAGGTGTTTTTTGAGGTCAATTGGGAAAGAACTATGGAGGGACTTCATTGTGGGGTAGGGGTTGAAACAGGAGGATTATGTTCTTAAGGTGTGTGTAGGTGCTTCCCTTGGCACCTGCCAGGCTCCCTGCCCTCCTGATTTTTATTTTATTTCTTCAGATTTTTTTAAAAATTTGAAACTTTTTTTTGAATGGAGAAACTGGCTTGCTGCAAAGTGAAGTGCTACCCATGAGCACCATCTTTATTTCAGTTCTAAAGAGTGGCTTTGTCTTTCGCCCCCTTCCTCTGCCTTGTACTTAGGTTCTTCGGCAAGTTACTTTTCTTTTAGTCTAACCAGTTTGACTTCTGGGAAATTAATGTTCTGCAATGCCCACCATGGCAGCCATTTTATGAATTTTGTGAGAGCACCCACAGCACTATCAGACTTCCAAATGTGCTCACTGACCCAGAAAGGTTGGGGAACTCTAAACTGCTTTAAGATTACATGTTTTCCTGCAATGTTCGAATCCCAGATATTACTCTGGAATAGGAATGGATTATCATTCAAAATTTGGTTCATGTCCCTTTTGCATGTATTCAAAATAAGGTCCATTCCATCCCATTTCCACATTAAATGTTTTGAGTTTTTTTGTTAAAAAAAATCCACACAAAATTATTACTGTAAAAAGTACTTACAAGGTGTCCAAAGGCTGCCTTTTAATGAATTCTACTTATTTTTTATAGACAATAGCCACTCCAGATGACTAGAAAACCTGGCTGACCCCACAAGGGCAACCACATTTTTTCCAAAGGAAGTCCCTGGAAGGGGCAGCATGACATTGCTTCCACCTCTCATTGCGTTCAGGTAGATTTGTGGGCCCATTTTCAATGTGCTGTAGCAGCAGCCAGGCTTTCTACCTGGAGTGGCTATTGCCTGTAAAAAAGAAGACACTTTTTAAAACAGCATCCCTTAGACCACCTTGTAAAATTAGTCAAGTACAGATTCCAAAGGAGAACTACATTCTGATCTGTACAGTAGGCCAGGAAGTGTAGATGAAATGAGTTCACTTGGGTATTCAGATGAATGAATTCCTTGAGCATCCCTCTCTAAGAAACAATTCTAATATGAAAAATTTGAAAACTTTCTTGCAAATATACAGTCTATATTAAAAACATGCTAAATCCATTGAAGTCCTTTAATGAGAATTACTTTGAGTAATTATTTCCTCCCTTGAAAAATCTAGATAACAGAAATACATTCTAAGTAATCCCTACAAGAAAAAAATGCTTTAAGAATGGAAGATCATATAGAAGCCAATAGTTATGTATTAAAAACTACCATAAAATCAATGCAAATGAAAATTCAAGAGAAATTAGAATTTCAGAAAACTTACTTATGATGCTGATATGCCCTGTTTCCTAATATCAGGAATGTACTGATGGCAAAAGCAGCACTTTCTATGGTACTGCAGGCAAGAGCAAATCCACACCATTCAAGGATCTCCCCAAAGAAGTTAGCTCCAGTCACATATTCAAACAGTCCTCCTTAAGAACAAAACATAGTTGTATGATTACTTAGGAATTAGTTCAATAGTTTTAAGTTATTGTAAACTTGAAAGTATTTGGAGTTACTTGAAATCCAGTTCTTGGAACTATTAATTTTGGCTATATCTAACAATTTTAACATTACATTAAACCATGGTGTTTCCAGCCATATGTGACCACATCCCTTGGCAACTGAAGCAAATTAGGATTTTGACAGAGAGAAACCATTTTCTCAAAACAAGGGTTTAAGAGAAACATCACAGGCTGATATTTATGTCAGTAGCTCAGGGCCAATGTGACATTAAGCATATGTTTGGCCCTTGCATACTTTGCTTTTGGTTAATAAATAGCAGCTGTGGCAATGAAGATCTGGTTCAGGATAGTAGCATTGGTGGAGAACTATGGGATTGCACTTTGCCTCCACTGTTGTTCCAATCTCACCCCCCATGTCTATTTTCCCTGGGAGGACAGCTGTCATTGGTGATTCTTCAGCTGGTGATTCTTCAGCTTAATTCAGTACACAAGAGCATATGTGTTAAAGAAGGGAAAATGATGATGGGGCATATAGCAGAAATATACTTCCAACTCTGAAGGGCAATGGAAGACTATAGCAAAGAAAGTAGGGAAGCTATATAAGATGTGTTTGCCTATGTAAACCAGTTGCTGGGGAGCATGGGCGGGAGCATGATGTTGCACTCATGTCCTGCTTGTGGGTTCCCTGTGAGCAGCTGTTTGGTCACTGTGTGAACAGAACACTGGACTAAGGAGACCCCTGGTCTCATCCAGCATGGCTCTTCTTATGTTCTTATATGTTCTTACGAACACACGTGGAGGGCACAAGGTTGGGGAATGGTAACTTAACATATGTCTGTTAAGTGGCTACAGAATACGTTGAACAATATGAGATATGCTACCACCAGGAAAAATACGTTGGTGCAACAGCTCAAGATATGCTAGCATAACATTCCATCAGCATATCTGCTATGCCAGCACAGCTGTGCTGGTGGAACAGCTGAAACGGGACAGAGAAGTGGGCAGGATGTGGGAGGTATAGGGGAGGAGCAGACATACAAGTGCTTCTAGGGATAGTCTTACTTGTATGCCTCTCCATGTTTTTCATGAAGCCTATTGCACTACAGGATAAGGACTGCAGGAGCAAGAGAGGGAGGACTGCTGTTTCCTTTCCTTATAACATTCTATGGCCATTGTCGGGGGGGGGGGGAATAGCTGGGACATTGCTGCCAGTTGATTGGTGCTTCCTGTGAATAGTTGTGAATGGATGATGTCACAATTGGTAGGTAACTACACAGTTGCTAAGCTAGTTGTTGAGGTATCTGCATTTATTTTTATTTGAATGCAGTTGATATGTTAAGTGAGCATAGGAAAAAAAAGAGCTGACTTGGCTTGCACTAGTGCAAGCAGCCGTAGAAGCAGTAACCATCTTGTCAAGGTCATAGGATTGGGTTTCAATGAAACTTTTGCAGTATTAAGTTTATATGGCACTTTACTTACCTCTTGGTATTTTATAGCCTGTCTCCCCTGGTTTTCTGAGATTTCGCAAAATATGATCGGAATGCATATTAATCAGCAGACCACCTAGCCACTCTGTAAGACCTAAGGTAATAATATTAAAATGCTGGTTTGAAAAGAAAATCTTTTTTAAAAAAGAGATTTATAAGCACACATCAGATATTATCAGTCTGTGCTGTAGAAAGTTGTTTGCTTTATTACTCTGTCCAAGGTTACCCATGTGACTATTAACCTACCTCTATGTTCTGATCAGTGCTAAAGACAGTACTTAATAACTTTATATTACATTTTCAAAAGGAGAATTACCATTACTTTATCCCGTATGATTTGGTGCAATTTGAGATCCTTTGTACTAGTGTAATTAATCTGTAAAGAGCTTCCTGAATCACAAACTTTAAGTGCCCCATTTTGCAGTCAGCCTTACCAGCAACATCTTTTTCTTTTCTTTTTTTTCTCCCCCTTCCCCCACCCACACTTTTCCCAGGATGAATTCTGTGAAACATGAAAACGAGCTCACTACATTGTGACTTTCAGTTGGTCTTAACAAGAAGTGTTATGCTACAGTTGCTGTTTCGATTCCCTCCCCAATGGACTAAGGCAGCTATCTGATTCCCCTCTCCCCCTTCTTCTTTTGCTTACTAAATTACCAGTGTCAAGGACAAAATTGGAAGGATTTGGCCCCAACAGCCACCTTTATCTCATTCACCTAGCCTCATGTTCTCTTCACAACAATCTTTAGTCAAGTGTCCGTTCCTCAAATATTTCCATTGCTAGAAAGTCTGCAGTTGCCACAACTGAGTTTCTGCATATTGCATTAGGTGCAAATCTTGCTATCACCCCAAATTTGCACCATTTCAGGGGCTAGGACAGCTTCCCTGGTGCCATAACTCCCTTCTGCTAATGTGCCACTTTGCTTGTAGAGAAGGAGCTGACCCTCTTCCTTGTCTTAAACAGTTTTAAGCTACATCACAAAGGTGACAAAATAACAAAAAATTAAAAATTAGAAAGTAATGAGGCAATAGAGCTGGTGATGGCCTTCATTTAAGAGCCTTAAAGAACTCAAATATGAAACTGCTGAACTACGACATGTCTCACCAAAATCAGCCATATTATCAGAAGACAGGAAGCTAATCAGTTCAATTCCAGTCTGAAAACAGAATGGTATGAAGAGCAGGCCTAACTTCTAAGCTAGGTAAATTGGTGAAAAACATACGAGGGCAGTATTCAGAAACTCACAGAAAATTTACTAAGAAGAAAATCACCCTAGCTTTTAAAAAAGGAAGTCACACCTCACCAAAGTGTTAGCATTTTTCGAGGGAGTCAACAAGTAGTATTTCCCAAATTTTTGATATTTGGGGAGATCCCCCTCACCCATGTATTATAACGTTAGTGGTTAATTTCATGCTTACAATAAAAACGTATATATTTTCATCTGTCAGTTCCTGGAACAATGGGCAGGAATCCTCTTTACAACTAATACAGGCCAGCTAATATTGCCTCCCAGCCTGCTACCTTTACCTTATGGCTCTGGGATGGGACCATGCTTTCTAGGCAATGAGGATATTTCTGGGGTTCCCCATGCCTGTCTACTGTAGTATGAGCTACGTCAGAGACTCCTGATTTCAGTCATGGGATGGCCTCACTGTGCCTATATCAGCAGAAAGAGGAATCAGTCCTCCAAAGGGCATTGACTAATGGTGTATGGTGATTTGATTTTCCATGGCACATATCAATCCCTGGCATACTCTTTGGGTATCACTGAGATAGGGCAATGTGATGAATGTTAATATTTGGATTTTCAAAATGCCAAAGGCTCCTGAGAAAATATGGCTTTAACAGTTAAAAGGTTCTCCTATAGCTTGGCCATTGGATATAGTTGAGATGATATATACCAATTTATACCACAGTCAGTTCCTTTTGTGATACAAATATGAAACTTGGTGGAAGTATACTTGACAACATCATAAATAATCTCAGACATGGAGCCAGCACTAACTTTGAATAGAACTGGTCATTTGTCAGTATAGCTACTAGAAGACTTACATGATACCTTATAAACACATGAAACTGTAATTATCATGAAATGTTATGAACGAAAATTGACAGGACTGCGCATACATACATTCAGAACAATATTCTATGCTGGACCAAAATTCATCTTGCAGTATTTATTTATTTTCAGTTTTTATTCCCTGCCCTTTAGCCAAAAAGGCCGTCAGAGCAGCTTACAAAGAGCATGACAGTCCCTTCCCTGAGGCATCTCTACTAGAGATGTGCACCACAGACAAGATTTGAGTGGACCCTGATTTAGCACTTTGGAAAGGACCTTGTTTCGACTCAGAATGTTGCTGAGTCAAGCCACTTTGACTTGGGTCCACAATAGACCCTTGCTATGGAAAACTTGCATCTTTGTATGTCTCCCCATTGACTTACATGGGGAAATCAACAAATGGATATTACATTTTTGACAGAACTGCATCAGATGTGCTGGGATATTCACTGCTTCTGAGTGGATGAAGCCTGCTGAAGTTTAGAAAAATAGCTGCAGGGGCTTTTGTGCAAGTAGCCTTTAAGCTTTTTATTTTATTTTATTCATTTACTTTTTAAAGCCTACAACATTTTCATTTCTTGGCAGCCTTGAATGTAGCTTGTGTCATTCCCCCAGCCTTGACCCGTCCTCTGACTCCGAAGAGGACTCAGAGGCAGAGGAGACTCTCTCCATTAACCCAACTCCTGCTATGCCAGGGCCTTCCAGGCCAGAAGATGTGCCTCTACCTGGCTCCTCAGATGCAGAGGACACTTCCCCATTACAGCCATCACCACGCCCACCCGGTAGGAGCCAGCAGGTACAAATCAGGCAGTAGCCGTTTAAGAAACAAACTGCTTCTCCGGGGGTGGGGGGGTGGGGGGTGGAGTTAACTGCAGGTCTTGAGCTGCTGCCCGTTATAAGGCTTCAGAAAGCTTATGACTGTAGCTGCGTCAATAGGTTACCTTGATTGAGTCTCAGCTAACTTGGAGCTGGCTTAGGTCTTGAAAGATCCTGCCTGGTTTAACCTTGCCTTGCTATTCAGCACACCAAACTTGACCTGAAGCCATGGGATTTGACCATACTTGACCTGACTTGATTGGACATGACCTGACTTGCCAAGTCCTTGATTGTATGTGCCTTGCTTGTTTCAGCACCTCTAGGTGCCTTGAACCAAGTTGGATAGGACAGCTTGCAACCATAGTTGCTCCTTCTCTGGGGATGAAGCCTGCCAAATTTCGGACAGATAGGTCCAAGTATTTTTGTGCGGGGTGTGTATGTGTGTGTTAAAGTCTGGGGAAAGGGGGCTCACTTCCACTTTCTCCCACCCCTGTGGGTTTTTTTTTGTTGTTGTTTCTATTTTTTGTAACTTGTATGAAAGTGACATACATCATAGAGGTGCTCCTAGGTGAGAAACCTGAAAATGTTCATAATGGTAGCTACATGATAGTCTCCACCCCCACAAGTTCTCCATAAAAAGAAAACACCAGGTGAGGGGAGGGAGAGGAAGGGGTGTAGTTTTGTGACTGACCGTTCTAGCTTCTAATCAAGGAACAGCTTTGCCAGGACTTCTTTTTACTACCAATCACAGTGCTTTTGGGAGGGATGTAGAAGGAACTTATCAGTTGATGTCAACTGAGCAGAAGATAAAACAAAAAGCCTCAAAGTGTTTTGTCATAACTCTCTAGCCCCTGCCCATATCCTAGGGACACTTTTGCAATGTATGTCATTTTCAAACAAAATGCCCCTCAAAACACAAGGGAGGAGATATTACATACAAAATTTTTAAAAAGTTCTAATATGTAAGTGATGGTATGCATGAATAGGCATGCTATGATACTGGGAAGCTCTAAATGCTTGATGTCACCAAGTTTATTATGAAGCCTGAGATCTCATGAAGGGGTCAGTTTGGGCAGCAAAATACATTGTTGGTGCCCAGACCACTGCTTGGAAAACAGAATGGCCCCCAAGAATATGGAAGCTGGCCATCCCTGGCCTAATCCATGACTGGGCCTTCTTCCCATTAAGAAGAAGCATGTTGCTGATATCTGTCTGGAATAACCAACACTAGAGTTCAAAAATGTCTAGAAATTACATCAGTTTTTCTTCTGTATGACTATCTTTCCATTAGGGAGTAGAATGCAATCTGCTCCAGTACTCCAGAAGGTGGGCATCTCAACCTGAATGAGAGGTTGAGAGCAAACTGAATGAGAGAGCAAATTGTCTAACAGCTTCCACTGCAGCACAATAAAATCATTCTAACCCATACGAAGCACCCAGAGTAGCAAATGTTGAACAAAACCAGTTGTCATGGATATTTGAATACCTGTTACATATTGGTACTTAATATAACTCACCTAGAATGAAACGTGGATCTGTTAGCCAGTTTGAGGGGTATTCTGCATAGTTACTCAAACTCCGGCCTTGCAAATACCCATTATACAAACAGAATGCAAAAGCTAACAAAAAAGTAATGAATGGTGTTGGCTTTCCTCCACGAATTAAGAAAGGAAAGATGAATGACCTAGAATAAATATGAAATGTAAGGTTTCATTTAGTTACAGTTTTTAACATTACAGAAATATACTATAATGTAAAATACACACACACAACCTTTAAACCATATATTTTCACATAAAAAGTAAAAAAAAATGATTTTCAATCGATAGATTTCATTCTAAGCTCACTTAGAAGCAAGATGTAAATAATAGTAGATAATATACAGTACGTTTTAAGTGCTCAAAGCTCTTCATGCACATTATTTCAATAATCCTCACTATCGCCTTGTAAGGTAGGCTAGCATTATTATCCACATATTGCTGGAGGGAGGGGGAAGCGGGTGGAGACAACAGTGGTTTGCCTAAGGCCAACTAGCAACTTTGTGGCAGAGGTGAGGAGTGCATCTGTTTTCTGAGGACTGAGGATTATAACTCACTTTGTGTCAATGGTCCATTTCATATAACAGGTATCCCCAACCTTTTTGTGTCAGTGGGCACATTTGGAATTTTGAGAATGTGGTGGATGCTCTCACAAAATGGCTGCCATGAGGGAGCTTGCCTATTCACAAAATGGCTGCCATGGTAGGTGTGACCACTCACAAAACACCCATTTCCCAAAGGCAAACTGATGAGGCTGAAAGAAAAGTAAAATGAGAAAGAATCTAAGTACAAGACAGAGGCATGGTGTGAGCTCCAAAACACAAAACCACTCTTCTGAACCCAACTCCAGTTTTCTGCTGCAACACCCATTTCACAGCAGGCAAACTGATGAGGTTCAGAGACAACTGATTCAGTCAACAATCTGAACTTAGCCAACAAACTGAGTACAAGGCAGAAGTGGAGTCTGAGCCATAAATGCCAAATCACATATTTGCCCCTACAAAGCACAAAAGAGGATCCATTTCACAGAAGGCAACAAGCGACATTCAGAGAAACACACACACACACACACACCATCAAAGCAAGCAAAACGCACAGAGCACAGGCAAAATAGCTCCCAAGCTCCTTGCCATCCCCTCTAGTGCCCAAAGATGCTGCCCTCTGCCTCTAGCCCTCCAGGATGCTCCCCATCACCTTCAGCCAACCTTTTTCTTTTTTCTGGGTGGCTGGGCACATTTCAAAATAAAGTGCTGGGCTTGAGCCACCCACCATTTTTATTTTCTAAAGAATGCCTCTGGGGATTCTTTAAAGAAAAAAATATTTAAAAAATATATTTAAAAATAAAACAAAATCATGAGGGGCAGGGAGCCTGGAGAGCGCCACGGGAGATGTCCCCACAGACATCACATTGGGGACTCTAATATCAGATGATTCCTTGAAAGCAACAAAAGGGTGTCCTGGGATCCAATATAGAAAATGGGCAAGTTGTTTCTCACTATTTGCAAGGGTAGGATTGAATGTGATGTCTGTCAAGATGGTGGGCAGCCATTCCAGCACCAGCCCTGCAGGATAGCTCACTGGCAACGTGCCATCCACCTCTCATGCTCTCTTCTCTGCCACCACCCATTTCTAGTGAACCCAAGTCACAAGTAAGTATTCTCCCGACTCTCACATTATTTACTTAGGCATAGGAAGACACCCACCTACGCTCCCAGAATGGCGGAAGGTCATGATCATATTCCAAGAACTTTTTTAAGGTTAAAAATTAATTTTAACGAAAAGAAATTACATACCATTCAGTGCTTTATGGAAGCAACTGGAGATCAACGTTCAAAAGTAAGGGGAGTGGGTGCGACATCGAGAAGGGGGCCTGTCCATCCTGTGAAGCTCGGCAGGCTAGATTTTGAATCCTGGCGGGTCAGATTAGGCCCACTGGTCGAAGGTTTCCCAGCCCTAATCTAGAACTTAATCTCTTGTCACCACTGTTTGCCTCAGTTCCTCAGACTCTCACACTGAAAATATCAGTTTTGGCACGGGTATCTGCCTTACATCTTCTACAGTGAAGACAGACACAAAGAATTCATTCAGCTTCTCTGCAGTTTCCTTATCCTCCTTTAGTAATCATTTAACTCTTATCATCTAGTGGTCCAACTGCCTCCTTAGCCAGTTCCCTGCTTCTGATGTATTTAAGTAATTTCTTACTGTTGGCCTTAGTGCTATTAGCAATATACTCCTCAAAATCCTTGTTGGCTATTTGCATTTCTTTTGTGCAAAGTCTGTGTTCCTTTTTGTTCTCACTTGGGCAAGGCTTCTAATTTCTAATGGAAGCTTTCTTTTCTCTAATAGCTTCCTTGACACTGCTCGTTAATCATGCTGGTGATTTCTTTGACTTAGTGTTCCCTTTCCTGTCTTTCAGTATACATTTTAGCTGAACTTCTATTATAGTCTTGAGTAACCCTGAAGCAACCTGGACAGATGTGAAACTCTTGTCATCTTCTTTCACCTCTCTTTTCCCCAATCCCCTCATTTTTAGAAGTTCTGTCTTTTTACGTCAAATTTGACTGTGTTGGACTTCCTTGGCAATTTTCCAGTTAATCTTCTAAATTAAATTTGATGTGGTTACAGTTCCAATCGGTTCAATGACATTTACATCTTGCACTAGGTCCTGACTGCTACTTAGGATTACATCTAAGGGTACCTCCACTCTGGCTGGTTCCATAACCAGCTTTTCTAGGGCACAGTCTTTTCGGGTATCTAGACGTTTGACCTCTTCATTGTGACTGGAACATGCATTTATCCAGTCTGTGTGAGGATAGCTGAAGTCACCCATTACTATAAGCTTTTCTCCATCTCAAGTTCACCCTGAGGATTTTGGTCAGGGGGTGATAGCATGTCCCCAGTACTAAATGACTTTTGGAGCCTAGTACTGACAGTCACAGGAGTCTGCTATGCCTTTTGAAGTTTCTAGTTTGTTCGACCTTATGCCCTCTTTGATGTACAGAGCAACAGTGCCTCCTGTATGTCTTCCTATAGAGTTTGTATGCATAGATAATGTTACCCCACTAGTACTCTCCATTCTAGCAGGTTTCCGTTATGCTCACTCTATCAGTGTTCTTTAAAATCAAGCATTCCAACCCCCCCATTTTGACTGAGAGGCTTCTAACATTGGCAAAGAAACACTTTTATGCACAGATCTCTGACATACTCCTAACGGAAGATCCATGCACAATAACTGTTTCTTTCAAATGCCTTGATCCACAGGTTCCATATAAGACTCGGCACCAGGTAAGTCTATGAAATATACTTGATTAGTCCTTTTTCAGTTACAGCACTCGACATTTTATTACTTCATAGTCTTAGTGTGGGAGTGATAAGCAGCCTCCACTTACCTTAATGGTTCTGCTTAAGGTAAGGAATTCCTCCTAGACTTCTCCAGGGCCCCTCAGTCATGCCATTTCCTCTGGGTCATGCCCCCATTGAGAATAATATAGTAACTATTTCTTCAAGTGATCCACCCTTGTGCTTCTCCCCTAGAAACCAACCTCTTCCTGCTTGCCACCACCTCCATTCCCTTTGGGCTAAGCTTAGAGCGGTGGATTCTTGAGCCTCTCTCCACGGAGGCAAGTGGTTCAATGTCTGGGTAATGTGTTATCCATTCCCGAATGTCAAGTAAGTGGAGACAGACAGCTTTGCTTGGGGTGGCCTGTTCCCACCCTCTCACTGATGTGTTGGAAATGCTTTCCTCTTTCTCCTAGCCAAGAAGGATCGAGGCAGTTTATTTATTTACAACATTTGTATACTGCTCCACAGCCTAAACAGATTCGCCTTGTAGTATTTATGGATTAACTCCTTCGTGAGTTATGGGCATTGCTTGGAGATTTTCAGCTTGATATTGAACATGCTTATCATATGCTTGGTTCTACATGGGGATCTAGAGCAGGGCCAGTTATCATCAGTTTTTACGGGCTTCCACTAAAGAATGTTTGCACCACACAGCTAGACAGAGAGGGGAGCTTTGGTGGGGGTCAGCTAATGATAAAATTATGATCTACACAGATTATACCAAAGAAGTGGCAGATCTGAGAAGGCAATTTACTAAGGCAAGAATGTTGGCATGTGAACTTACTTTGCAATATCACATCTGTTATCCAGTGATCTTCTGCATTATCTCTGAGGGGGAATTTTTAAAATTTCAAGTTCTTCAGACAGCAGAATCTTTCCTTATTGGACTCAAAACCAAGCAGGTCTGTTTCTGGTGCCGCAACTTGAGAGGCTGGGGCCAAATTTGGATGTCATTTGTTTTTTCTTTGCTAACTGTTGTGCCTTTGTTGTGTTCCTCTAGTCTTCAGCCAGCTGTTACTTTTATCTTAGTGTCTCTCTCCTCTTCCCTCCCACTTCCCCCTTAACTCTGTTAACTCTTTCTTAATTTCTTTTTTGAAGCTTGATGTGGTATTTGCAAACTGATTGATTGGATCCTGAGTGGTGCGCCTAGCCACACACATATTACACCAGTGTTGAAGCAGTTGTACTGGCTGACTATTCACTGTTGAGCAAAGTTTAAGATCTTGTTACTGGCATATAAAGTCCTGAATAAATTAAGATCAGGTTACACCTTACCTGATATAGCCCCAAAGGATTGCTAAGATCATCAGAGGAGGTTTTGCTGGTTGTACTGAGACCTCCAGATTCCCATCTGACATGCATGCATGCATGCACGCATTTATTTATTTATTTATTTATTTATTTATTTATTTATTTCTATACCGCCCAATAGCCGAAGCTCTCTGGGCGGTTCACAAAAATTAAAACCAAACAACACACAATAAAACAATTTAAAATATATAGAACATTAAAACCACAATATAACAATACAACCACAATAAAACCTAGCAGCAGTGCAGGAGTTTAAAATACAGATTTAAAACAGCAAAGATAAAAATTTAGAAAGCTAAAATACTAAAATGCCTGGGAAAATAAAAAGGTCTTCACCTGGCGCCGAAAGGAATACAATGTAGGCGCCAGGCGAACCTCACTAGGGAGCTCATTCCAGAGCCGGGGTGCCACAGCAGAAAAAGCCCTCCTCCTAGTAGCCACCTGCGACCCGCCTCACTTCCTTTGGCAGGGGCTCACGGAGAAGGGCCGCTGATGATGATCTTAAGGTCCGGGCAGGCACATATGGGAGGAGGCGATCCTTCAGGTAACCTGGCCCCAAGCTGTTAAGGGCTTTGAATGTTAACACCAGCACTTTGAATCGAGCCCGGAAATGGACTGGCAGCCAGTGCAGCTGGAAAAGTACTGGCATCAACCCAGAAGCTGCCTTCTCTGTGGTGGCACCTATTCTGTGGAATGCCCTACCCCCTAGGATTCATAAGGTGCTAACTATGGCATGCTTTAGGTGCCAGTTAAAGGCTTATCTCTTCACCCAGGCTTTTCCTGACTGATTCTGCTCCCCAGTTTAATTGTTAGTTTTAAGATTTTATCTGTTTTGTATTTTAATCTTATATTGTAAACTGCTACAACGTATATTTTAGATATGGTATGCAGTCTATAAATGGATTAAATAAATAATAAGATTATTGTGCATAGGATTGCAGCTAAAGAACTCCCAAAGCTGGAGAGATTTCACATTTCAAAGCTTTCTGCCATTTCTGCATATAAGGCTTAATATTTTGATATTCCATATTCAACACAATATAATATAATTTCAAAAATATTTGTCTTCATGATTCACTATAAGTTTCTCACAATCTATAAGTGATCTGAGGATTTTACCTTTCCTTTTTTCTGTATTCGCAAGAAAGTGATGATTTGACATGTTGGTAAAAGGGGTTTGCTCACTCTCAGAATTTGCCAACGACTGTGTATAAGGACTAACATTATTCTTAGGAAAGAAATAACTTTACAAAAACACTGTGAATTTCTTTCCCACAAACTAAAGTTACCATGAAAGTTTCTCATATTAAAATCTGTCTCTCAGGACAGATGCTAATGATGACATGGACAGTGAAAAATTTAATGCGGAAGAGGCCACAGACTGGTGCTGTTTAGCATTTTATCACGACTTATGAATGCATAGCAAGAAAAAGAGATCGAGAGACCAGTCAGAATCTCCAACCCTCCCAAATTCCAAACAATCTAAAATTGACAGCTTTACGCTCAGTAGCTCTGGTACTGCTGGTACCTTGGCATTTTCTGTCCCTATTTCGAACCGTTATTCAATCTTGATCTCTCCCCTGATGGAAAAGGAGGAGTACCAGGAGAGAAAGCATGAAGAGAGACAGGAGGACATCGGACTGCAGCTGATTATGTGAATACAGCAATTATTGATGCTATGGCAGACCAGTGCTTGTTAATTGTTAAACTTTAACTAATATTTTTGGGACTCTTGGTGCTATAGATGATAAACTAACCCTTATTGTTAGATGTACAAAATGATGAGATCTTACAGCTCCTTCAGGATTTGAGGGCTGGAGTAAATCAAGAAGCAAATCAGGAGGACAAGATACATCCGTGTCTGCAATTTATCACTGCTCAGGCCCCTCCTATTGTACCTCATCTCTCAAAATCTCTGAACACTGCTGGTCGCAGAGAAACAGTAGAACCAAAGGATTTGGACTATAAGGGGAGTTTAATTTTAATCCCAGACCGGGTAGCTTTTGAAATATCCCCTTTACCAAATGCAGTGTTGCCAAATTGGTGGGGGAATAACAAAATTGTGTATAATCTGGATGAACTGTTGAACTTCAGGATTTACCCAACAAACCTTAAAATTGTACATAGACTCTTGAAGTCTTTGTATTTAAATATATAATAACTTTTGATTCATCTGCTCTGGCTAAATAATTTTTTGCTGCTACGTACCAATTGGGTAAATATGGAGTTAGAGTTAGAAGGATTTTTAGAACATCGCTGTTAACACCATTACTCAACGAGGCACCCAGAAGGAAATCTATAGACCAGTATTCTTTAACACTGAATAGGTCACAGAATGTTTTAGAATGGTCTAACACTGAAATGCTTATTGATTTTATATCTCAGGTGGCAGATATTAGGACTACAGATATGGAGATTAGTGACCAGGCCCCACAGAGAATAAATCCTAGCGTACCAGCTTTGTTTAGCTCTCTGCCCAAACAAGATCTCCCTTCAGGCCCTGAAATTTCTTTAATCAATACTATGATTAATTACAATATTGACAATGTTCAGCTTAAATCACAAAAGGATAAGAAAACAGTGATGGCTGAAAGAAATACTATAATGGTTCCAGCATCTAGCGACTCCCAAGTCTGATCTGATCAAGAAAACCACTTCATGCCTAAATGGTGCATGTACTCCGATCCCTCAATAGAACAAATGGTGTCAGATTGTTCCTCTTGACAAAACAAGGCCTCAGAGAGTTCACTTAAGTGTGTCCCCTGAAATATCTCAGGTTGGTCCAACAAAAAGACAAGATGGCTCATTTAGAAAGTACCTTTAATCTTACAATACTATATTTCTCCAGGAAATGTGGTGTACTGACGTTCTTTTGAGTGACTATAAAACCTATGCAGCCCCCGCAAATTCTCCTAGAGGTATGGGGCGTCCTTGGAGTGGTTTAACCTGTTGTATATTGACCGCGTTGAAAGGGGAAAGTTATTTAATTAGTAATTTACAATCCTGAGCTTTGGCTTAAAAGTGAATTTAATATCATATATTATGGTAAATGTATATATTCGTCCTTGGAAATCAGTCCATTACTGTGAGAATGTTTGGGAGAATCTTATAGATCATTTGTTTGCCCTGCAGACTCAGTTCCCTGGAGCTTGTTTGACATTAGCTGGCAGTTTTAATGCCTGGATTGGTCCCAACTGGAATGCAGTAGAGGAATTCACATTTCTCTCTGGATGACTTTCCACTGTTACAGGAAAGACAATCTAAAGGTTATATAATAAACACCCAAGGGAAGCTGTTTATTCAAATGATTTTTCAGTTTGGATTTCCCATTTTGAATGGCTCCCTGTCTGAGGATTTAACAGGAGAATTTACCTTTATTAACCACCTTGCTGCCAGCATAGTCAATTATATTGCAGTCTCTCCAGCCGTGTTAGGGTTGATTATGCTCTTTAGAGTGGACTCATATCCTTGCAGCGATCATCAACCATGGATTTTCCAGTTAGAATGCTTTAAAAAAGTTCAGGCAAGTCAAGACAGTGGAATCCTAACCTCAGATTTATGTGGGACAACATATCATTGCAAGTGGGCAAATGTGAATTTAAGTGCTCTGGAATGCTTATGGCATTCGGAGAACCTATACCTTGAGCAACATCTTGTCCACTTCGAAAGAGATGGAAGTGGTACTAAATTGCTATGCCCAGATCATATCAGCAGTGAAACTTTTCTTATTTGGGGAAGGCTGCCCAAAAAATCAGAGGGCAAAAGAGGGTAATATGTGGTTTGATGAGGAGTGCAGGGAACTTAAAAAGGAACTTAAAAGACAACATAAATTTTTAAGGGACAGGGTTATAGTCCCTCTACCACATTCGTATCTGGCACTGCATAAAACTTATAAAAAATTAATCAAAGAAAAGAAGTTAGAGTATGTCAGGCTGCAATGGTCTGAGTTGGCATCACCACTTGAAAGTAACGATAGACCTAGATTTTGGCACCTTATCTCAGCTTTAAGACACTCTAGTGATCCATCTATTGATAATTTTGTTCCCACACATGTGGGAACTACACTTTCATTCCTTCTTTTATGATAAGATGGTCTATTTGCCATCGCTGCAGGAGGATAATCTAGAGTTGGGCCCCAGTCTCTTGTGAGGAAATAGCAATGCTGATACGAAAGCTGAAGAGGGGTAAGGCTTCTGGAAGGAATGGCATCCCACCGGACTTTCTAATCGATTATCCCCACTGGTGGATTCTGATGTTAGCTGCTTTATTTACATCTATTGATAGAACTGTGAAATTCCCTCCAGAGTGGGAATAGTGGCCGTTGTAGTGCCCATCTATAAGAAGGGCAGTCAGTCAGATCCTAAGAACTACCGCCCTATAAGTCTTTTGGATGTTATCAGCAAATTATATGCAAGACTTCTTTTAGATAAGTTAGGTAAGTTAGAAAACTGGGTGTTAGAGGAGAATATCCTAGCTTAGGAACAAGCAGGCTTTCGATGTGGCAGATCCACAGCTGACCACTGTTTTTTTATTACAATACTTGGTGGGGAAATATACATCTCCCCCTCATCACTCTTTTTTTGCTGCATTTGTAGATCTTCGAGCAGCTTTTGATTCCATATCCAGACCCCACCTTTCTACAAATTGGCACTGTTAAATGTGGATCACAAATTGCTCAGGAGAATACAGGGGTTGTATGACAATTCTAGTTTGCGTGTGAGAGTCACTTCAGGTGGAGAACTCTCAGATCCTATTATTGCAAATAAAGGAGTACATCAGGGATGCTTATTAGCTTATTATCTTTTATTTAATTTATACTTCAATTGCATAGTCTCTTTTTTAGCCAGTTCAGATTTCTTCCCACCTCATTTAAAGGACAGGAGCATCTTGGTGTTACTGTATGTGGATGACGTTGTTCTTTTGTCACATATAGGGATGTACGAAAATTCCTCCACGGATCTCGTGGAGGCCAAATGCTAGCACATTCGGCCCCCCGAAATCGGTGGCGGAACGGCCTGCCCCCCCCGTGACGAGACTTGCCTTGGGTGGATTTTCCTGGCGGCGGCAGCAGCTCCGGCGGCGGCTGCAGCGGCGGTTCAGGGGCGGCGGCCGGTCTTCTGACCGGCCGCCGCCATTTCCAGTTTAAAACAAAACAAAACAAGATAGGCTATGTAAAGATTTACGTAGCCTATCACAGCTAGGTTTTAAAAAAAAAACGTGATAGGCTCCGTAAATGTTTACGTAGCCTATCATGTCTGACTTTAAAACAACAACAACAACAACAACACGCGTACGCAAATGGCGGCGGCCACGGCCACCACCATTTGCGTTCCTTATTGTGGCACGTCTTAGTCTACGTAAACATTTACGTAGACTAAGACGGCAAAAATAAGGGGAATGCAAATAGCGTAGCGTCCGCTACACTATTTGCGTTCCCCTTATTTTCGCCATCTTAGTCTACGTAAATGTTTACGTAGACTAAGACGTGCCAAAATAAGGAACGGAAATGGCGGCGGCCGTGGCCGCCGCCATTTGTGTACGCGCATTGTTGTTTTTTTTAAAGTCAGCCGTGATAGGCTACGTAAACATTTACGTAGCCTATCACGGCTGACTGCAGGGACGCAAACGGCGGCAGCTACAGCCGCCGCCGTTTGCATCCCTGCTAGCCAGCAGCCGGATGTCCGGCTGCTGGCAGAGCCGGCCGGCGGCTCCGCAGAATCCCTGCGGAGCACAGCCGGCCAGCCAGGATTCCGGGGGGAGGAACGGAGCGCCTCCCTCCCCGGCAAGGATTCCAGGGGGAGGGACGGAACGCCTCCCCCCCCAACCATAAACATAATCCGCGAAAGGTAAGTGCCTTTCGTACATCCCTAGTCACATACATAGGTTCCTAAGGGCTTTAAGTTCATACTGTACTAGGGAAGCCCTACAAGTCAATTATGATAAAACCAAAATCCTAGTTTTTGGCGAAAGGAGGAAGAAATATTGATGGCAGCTGGATAACCAGCTGCTTGATCAAGTTAATAAGTATAAATACCTGAGAATGACATTCAAAAGCTCAGAATCTTGGTCCGAACACTTGAAAGCATCAGTTTTGACAGCAAATGTAACTCGTAACGCTATCCTTCATTTTGCAGCTGGACCAGGTGGAAAGATGATAGTTCCTTTAACAGAGTTATATAAGGGCAAATTACTCCCCCAGATTCTATATGGAGCACCCGTGTGGGCTCATGCAGGCATCAATCTATTGGAATCAACACAGCATAAATTTCTATCTAGAGTACTTGAAGTACCCAGATCCACCTCTAATGTTCTTGTCCGATTAGAGGCAGCCTGCCACTCAGTG
Organism: Heloderma suspectum; assembly: GCF_057233095.1. Lineage (NCBI taxonomy): Eukaryota > Metazoa > Chordata > Lepidosauria > Squamata > Helodermatidae > Heloderma > Heloderma suspectum. The sequence continues at coordinate 141,047,477 of NC_139461.1, read as the reverse complement.
GGAATGCCTCTCTGAACAGCGGCCATCTCCTTTTGGTTAAAGATAGTTTTTCAGTTGGCTCCACCCTTGGTATTGTTAGCTTACGAAGATATGGGGAGAGACTCTAGGGCAGATAAGTGTACTTATTTCCAAGCTGGGCTTCTCACAAACTTATTTGCTTGCAAGGGGGTATGATGGTGCCCAGGAGGAAGTCTCTAGAAGATTACATGACATCGATAATCAGACTGTAATGGCCACTGCTGCTGGGAGCCGTTCCAATATGCTCTATAAAAGTATTATTTCCTCAGGTAAGGTGCTCCCTTATTTGTCCTCTATTGGCTCATATGAGTTGAGATGGCTTCTGACTAAATGCAGATTAACTCTCTGCAGGTGATGGAGGTGAAGGCACGCTATAGGGTTCACCATGGTGTGAAAGGATACTGCCCAGTTGGCTGTCCCAAGATAGAGGACATGGTACACTTTTTTAACAGAATGTCCTCTGTATGCAGAGCCAAGGAGGCAATATCTTGAGCCCTTAATAGCTGGGTCCAGTAACAAATCTTCTCTAAATATTACCTTATTACTATACGTCCTACAGGACTGCCAAGTTTGTCCAATGGGCTTGGGAGAAACGAAAATTATTGCCTGGCACTGAAGATTAAGTCTGCTAACATATTATAATAAGTCAATAAATATTGTCTAGACTTTGTGAAATGTTTTAATAGCCTCCTAGGAAATGTTTTAATTAGCTTTTTCATAATCGTCCTCCTTAATATTTCTTATTTTGATGTCACTTTCTGTCTAGGAGGGGCATTTTATTATGTTTTTGTATGTGCATGGCCTGATTGGTTAATAAGCAATGAACTGAAGAACATCATTTCTGAATCATTTTCAGATCTTTTGAACTTGGGCTCTGCTACTTTCTTGGCCCCCAATTTAGCACGGGATTCAAAGGGATGCACACAGAGCTCCTCACATGTGCTGAGGCTCCCCAAACGCATTGAGGCTCCCAAGGACCTCTTTTCACTCTGCAACCCCTCAGGCCCCACAGAAGCTGCTCTGGAAAGTTGCTGTCTCCAAATGGGTCCCCAATGTGTTGCTACTCACAAGGTATGTTAGCACTAGGGAGCAGAGGAAAAGAACCCACAGAGTGGAGGAGGTAGCAGAAAGAGAAAGCTGTCAGCATAGTAGTGGCATTTTGTCCTCTCTCTGATACAACCCAGCTGGAAAGGGTGGTATTTCCCCCCCATCATTCAGTTAAGGAAAACTGTAACTGTTCAACCACTAATGACCAAGTTGGCAATCCTTCATGCCACACCAATTGAACCAATCCCGCAATTTGGGAAAGTCTTAGAAGAAGGCCATTCACACTTGGATTGGGTATGCATGATCATTTTCCGCCATGGGGGCTTAAATAAGCCACTGTGGTTTGTGGCACATGCCAGGTGCCTGCGGGTGCCTGTTCTGTAACCTAAGCCCCGCTCACAGGTTGTTGTGTCATCTGAACCCAGCTGTCAAGGGCTCCTTGGAGGCCTCTCTCAGTCTAATCCAGTAGCCAAGTCCAGACACAGACAAAGGGATTCTTTTCAAAGCTTTATTCCTCTTTTACAACTTAACAACTCTACCGTTAGCAACTAGATATGAGCAGCAGAGTACCTATGCCCTAAGTTGGAACAGTTGGTCCCCGTTTGAAAGGGAATTACTGGCAGACCCCTGAACTTAAGGACTAGGGAGAGTCCCTCCCCTTTTCCCTTGGATCCTCTGGGCGCAGCCGTTGTTTGCGCGCCAACTGGGCACTACGCCTCCTTTCTGCACCCTCCATTTGGCGTCGCTCTCTGCGTCAGCGTCGCGCATCCATCAAGTCTGCTTCCCGCGCTCTGTCACTCCCAGGACTGCTATCTAAGCTAGGAATGCTGGTGGGAGGAATCTCCATCAGCTGTTGCCCCTGGGAAAAAGGAGCGTGCTCCTCTCCCAGGAGCGACCGCTCTTCCTCAGAATCAGAACTACTCTGGGATTCTATGGGCTCAGTGTCCACCCTGACACCAGCAAGGGTGGGTTGTTGGCATGGTTAACAAATCACCCAGAACCCATGGGCTGTTTAGGGTTGTGGGTGATTTGTTAACTACGCCAACAACCCACCCTCAATGGCTACAGACAACACAACCACCTACGACCGGGCGTTGGGTTATGAATGGGTGCCAATGGGTGCCCGGCGCATGCTGCAAACCATGGTGACTTATTTAAGCCACCATGGACGAAACTGGTCATATGAACTAGGTCATTGTAACACTTGACTGGTTCTCCAGGTTCATTCCGTTCTCCATGACCAACGCATTTCAATGTACATGTGGCACAGAGAGGCGGTGGAATCCAATGGACCTTCCAGCAACACACCCAGAATGATGCTAAGAAATCAGAACTCGAGTACCATGACTTGCTCACTATATAAATGGATATCAATTTTCTTCAGACAGATAAAGAAAAATGCTTATGCTGAAAGACAAAATCATCAATTTCACAATGGAGAAATAGGTGTTGATTCCTGAAACTGACAGTAATCAACAATTATTTTACAACTTAAATTTAATGATTACAACCACCAGTCATTAAATACAGATTTAATATACATGCATATGCAAAGGATGCACATATTATATTATGCATTCACCGTCTATATTTCAAATGCATTATTTTACAAAGCATTCGTGCATGGAACATTACATATCTCTTGGAAAGTAGTTTTTCCCATCCTGTGCTAATCCTAGCAGGCAAGGTGTTACACTTTATCAATGGGTGAAGCAGACTCATGATCAATTGCCCTTAATGTACTTTCAGCTAGCTCAGAAATTCAGTGGGACTTGCTCATAGGTAAGGGTAGTATCCAATCGGGGCACCCTGTCAAACCCTAGTCTGTGTGCACCTAGCCTCGTCAGTCCAGATCCATGATATAGCACTTCCATGGGAAGCCCCAATGGGTGCGAAAACACTGGTTTCTGGAAGAGGCAGGTTGCACCCCTTCCAGAAACCAACGTCTTCACACACGTCAGGGCTTGCCCCCAGAAGTGCTATACTGTGGCTGTGTGCAGACCTGGGCTGGTGGGGCTGGGTGTGTGCAGATCAGGCCAGGCAGGGCTGCCCCCACCCCCCACACCAGCTCTACTGGATACTATCCTAAGTGTGCACAGGATTCCAGCTAAATTTCCATTAGTGTGCCAACTATGCCCATTCCTGGATAGGGATAGTTTAGCCACTGTGATCAGTGCACTAGTAACCTCACAATTAGACTACTATAATGCATTCTATGTGGGGCTGCCTTTCTTGTTTGGAAGTTGCAACTAGTGCAGAATACAGCAGTTAGAATGCTTAATGGAGCACCAAGCTATCTATTTATCTATCTATCTATCTATCTATCTATCTATCTATCTATCATATTGAAATAACTGCACTGGCTGCCTATTAGCTTTCAAGCCATGTTCAAGCTACTGTTGTGTGTCTACAAAGTCCTAAATAACTCAGGACCAGGATACTAGTGGATACCCTTCCCCTTTATACACCCAGTCTACTGTAAGCTGGCCTTCTTGGTAGTGGCATCCACCTTCTGGAACACCCTCCCATGCGTTGTTCGAGAGGCAAAAAGTACAGTGATCTTTAAATGCTTCTTGAAGCCATATTTTTTTACACAGGCTTTTCCTGACTTGTGGTGGATTATGACACTGCTTCTTTATAACTGTGTCAGTGTAATTTTTGTTTAGTATTTCTTGCTTGTATTGTTCTTTCACTGTTTTTATATTGGTTTTATACTGTATTTTATATACAGACAGTGAAGTTGTTGTAAAGCGACACAACAGCAAAGCAACAAGGAGGCTCTGGATCTACTGTGGAGGCAGTCAGTCTTAAGGTAAAATGATAAGAAAGATAGAAAGGCTAACAACAGAGTATTCAAAAATATATATTTTAAGCTAAAAATTTCAGCTTCCGCCCTTGTCAGTAGCTGTGCTATTAAACGGATCTAAGGAGTGGCAGTTAGGAATGCTTGTAGAGGAAAGATCCTTAGGAGAAAAAACAGAGGTGTGAGTGGTATAATGCTTATGAATTGTCTCCAGATTAAGAACATTTGGAAGAAGGGTTCTCAGTCTATAGATCCAGACATTTTCCCTTTTGTCAAACACGTCAGTGTCTTTTGTTTGTTCTATTGGAAAAGGAAAGGTTCCTCTTGTGCAAGCACTGGGTCACTACTGACCCCTAGAGGGATGCCGCTTACGCTGGTGTTTTCATGGCAGACTATAGCGGGGTGGTTTGCCATTGCCTTCCCCAGTCGTGGCTACCTTTCCCCCAGCAAGCTGGGTACTCATTTTACCGACCTCGGAAGGATGGAAGGCTGAGTCGACCTGAGCTGGCTACCCGAGACCCGGCTTCCGCTGAGATCGAACTCAGGTCGTGGGGAGAGTTTCAGTTGCAATACTGCCACCTACCACTCTGTGCCACAACTGTAAATCTCAGAGACTATGTGAAGCTGAGTGGAAATGTCTTGCAACAGCCTGCTCCAGGTTTTTGGTAAGAATCACAGATTTGTGGTTAAGGAATGTTGTTCTTAGGGTCATTGTAGTTTTCCCTACATACTGGATATGACATCCTTTTTTTTTACATTCAACTAAATAAACCACATTAAGTAGAAGTGCATGTTAACGACTGTCTAATGCAATACATTTTGTTAGTAACTGTGCTCCTGAAAGAAGTGGTTTCTTGGAGGTAACTGCAGGCAATGCAACATGTTGATTTACAGTGGTATGCAGCAGCTTCCCAAGAGATAGGTAGCCCGTTTTTCTAGGACCCCTCACAGTTAACTACAGGAAGCCTGCTAGATCATACAGCTTCAACTGGTCCAATCAACCATATAGACTGTAGGATGAAGTTACTTCCTATTATTTCCCAGTTCCTTATTCAACACAGAGTTGCATGAGCAACCTGTACGAGGAAATGAAGTTTAAACACCTCTTCATCCCAGTGTCTTGGTAGCGGTGGTGGGATAACAGCTTATTTTGTGACACAAAACTGCGTTGTTAATTATCCTTCCTCCATAGACATCACGTGATAAAGCACATTGTACAAAAACAATGTGTTGAGTCAGAGACAATGCTGCAGCATCTTGAAGGGGGCAGTCTCCCAGTAATGGACCTGTATAAGAATGCTCTGTGCTGAATAAGGAACTGAGAACTAGAAACCAGCTTCAGCATGTAGGTGAGACAGGCTCAGGGGAACCAGCACAGACTGAAGCACCCCAGAATTCTAGGATTCAAGGTCTAGAAGCACTGAAATGTAAGATCTGATCTCCAAACTTAAGATGTCTGTGGACCTGCCCTAAATAAGGTTTGCCAGCCTGCTTCCTGAAAGTGGACCCCTTTAAAATGTTATGAAAGGAACAAAAGGGCTATAGTAGCATGTCAGAAAGAGCTAGCAAGCAGGAGAGATAGACAGAGAAGCTGTTCGCATGACAGGACAGCCCACTGTTGTGCGTGTGGTGTCTGAGTCCACCATTTTGAATATGCAACCCTGCTTGGGAGTTGTTATATGAACCTGGCGAACGTGGGTTATGCAAGGGTTAAATAACCCTTGCATAACGCATGATCTGTTTTAAGGTTATGCAAAGGTTGTTTAATGATGAGCTGCGGTGCCTGCAGACACCACATTTCATATGCAAACCCCACTCGGGGGTTGTCCTGTCATGTGAACCTGATGAGTGTGGTTGTGCGTTGGCGTCATCCAGACCCAGTCAGACAGTGCTACTCAAAACATGCTCTCTTCTTGGACATTAATTCATCCAGAATAAATACTATGCTTTGTTCTATACTCACAATTGCCAACACAGATTAGAATGCACACTTTACTCTCAAGTTTGCATTGAAAGAATGCGGCAGGCAGGGGGGCCGAGGGGGGGACTACATTTTTTCATATCCTTTATCCATTCTCATTGGGAGTAGGGAAGGTCATACAATCCTCAGCCCAATACTATATATATTCAGAAGTAAATTCCTTTTATTTTCCATAATGTATTTCTAAGTAAGTATTCTTAGGATTGCGGTCTGCTGGCCTTGAATAACTTTGAACAAGACAGGCAGACAAGCAGGCAAACCAAATATTAGGTAAGACCAGATTTATACTTGCATTAGTTATGTTGTAAGCAGCAATTTCTAGGCGACAATAACACCCAGTTGAGTTAGAGAGGAAAATGCATTGCAACTTCTCATTGTAACTTATTTTGTAAGCAGCACTCTCCAGGTGAGAATAACACCCAGTTGAGTAAGAGAGGAAATTGCATTGCAATTTCTTATTGTAACTTTCTGCCCTCACAAGATGAATTTCATCAATTATGACTCAAGGATGGGCAGAAAGTAGATCAGGATCTATTGGCAGATGATTTGCAGCACATCACCAGGATTCCTGACTCCCAATTGCTTAACAACAGCAAGAACTCCCCCCCCCCCCACACACACACACACCCCTGCTGAAATGAAAAGAGCCTGGCGGGGGGCGCAGGAATAATTCTTTGTGTGAAAAAACTGTGTACTCGTTTCTGGTATTAAACAAATTCCTGGGCTAAGATGCACTCAGAGGTGCCCTGTTCCTTAATTCCAAGTCTCTGTCCACCCCTCTTTTTGAGCCACTATTTTTCACGTGGCTCCAGTTGATGGATCTCAGGGTTCTAGGAAAAAACAAAGTAGATCCTGTAAGCTTGAAACTTCCTCACCCCAGAATTATGTTGTTCAGTATAATAAAAGAGCAGGGAACGACATAACAACTTTGTGAAAAAGGAGGAAGGAAGTATTGGTTCAAATATAGCTCATTGTGATGGTGGTGATAAAAAGGCTTTTCTTAAAATAAGGCATGACATACTTCATGGATAGTAGGGTGACCAGGTTCAAAAGGGAACAGTTGCATAGATACTTTCCAACTAGGACATTTGATACCTGAGGCAGAAAACAGAAAAGCAACTTCGTTCCCCTAAATAAATATGGAGAACAATTCATCATTGAGAAGTTCTTCTGCACACACTCCTGTTGATTTCGTTAATTAACAAAACAAGGTTCTAGTGGATTGTGTCTCATAGGTAGGGGCATTGCTTAAAAGATCTGGGGCACAGGCCCATAACACAAATAGGATGTGGAGATATAGATATATGTGTGTGTGTGTATGTCTAAGTTGAAGCGGGGGTCAGCGCACACCTCTAATATATGCAAATGTGTGTGTGTGTGTATGTATGTATGTATGTGTACATACACAGATACATGCATGTATGTATCTACATTAGAGACGTGCACAGAAACCCCCCCCCCCCCTTCAACTCAGACCCTGATTCAGTGGTTTGGAAAACATCCTGCTTCTGCTTGGGCAAATTTGGAGCTGGTCCACTTCAACTCAGTACCAAACTTGAGTCCAGGTTCAGAAAACCAAGGCTTTGTGCTTCATGTTGGCTATCATGGGAAATTAAAGAAACGCTGTAACCTTTTTCTCTTGGTCAGAATTGGATGACAATTGCAGGCATAGTTTTGCCCCTTAAGAGGGGATTACACCTGCCCAATGTCAGAAAAATAGGTGCAGGGTTTTCTGCAGGATGTGCCTGTATATTTTGATTTTATTATTTTTTTTAAAGGGAACTGCCAATCAGTTTTGTATTCCTCGGAAGAACTGGATGAAAATTTCACAATTCGTTGCCTCATCCGAGGGCATCATGTCTACCAAATTGCAGAATGATAGCCACAGGAGTTTTTGTGCACAGGAAGCCTTGACATTTTGAGGGTCTTCAAAAGAGGATAAACTTGTATCCCTATGATCCTTGTGGATGACTGTTCTGAAAATTACAGACAGCCTAGAGGTGTCCCTGAGTAAGAAACCAGCAAAGTTTCAGAAGGATCAGTGCAACAGTTCATGTAGAAAAAGAACTCTCCAATTTGGGGGAGGGAGGGAATTGCTTCACCCCCCCACCCATGGTTTTGGGGTAAACTTGTGTGAAAATGCACAGATCATAGAGGTGTCCCCAGGCAAGGAAACTGCAAAGTTTCAGAAGGATAAGAGGAGAGGCAAGGGAATTATTATGAAATCCAGTTTAAGGCTTTTTCATAATGAAGTGTGTTGGCACTGGAAGAATGGCCATCTTTTGGAACCATCCTTGCCCTCCCACAAAGCACTGTGATGGGAGACCATGGTAAAAATGTGCCCTAGGATTAGGTGAACCTGTAAGTCATCGAACCACACTTCCTCCCTCTTCCTGCAGCATTTAGTGAAACTAAATCCAAATATGTTATTTTGAGACATAATGACTGCCCGATTCTGCTTGGGCTTCAGACTTGGTCTGAATTCAATGTACATGCATGCAAATTTAGAATTAATGGAATTTATTTACATTACACCAATGTTAGCAGCAGGGGAACATGGGTGGGAGGGTACTTTTGCACTCAAGTCCTGCTTGTGGGTTTCCCATGGGCAGCTGGTTGCCACTGTGTGAACAGAATGCTGGACTAGATGGACCTTGGTCTGATGCAGCACAGCTCTTCTTATGTTCTTAAATACAGAGTGCCTCTGAGCATATGCAGAATGCTTTTCTTTCATCACTGAGCATTACAGTCTCCCCCTACCCATTCTGTTCATGCAATAATCCCTCCTCATTCTTCCATCCTCCAGCAACTTTTCAGAAAAACAGATGTTTTGTTTTGTGCAACTCTCCTCTACCGCCTGTTACGCACAAGCTCTCATTGTATCTTCCTCCCCATAACTTCATTTGTGCCAAGACTTCACCGGATTCAGCCAAGGAATCTGTTTTCAAGACTAGGACTAAGTTATGGAGAAATTCTGAGCTTGTACTAAGTGCCTTTCCCTCACCATTGAAGCTAGAGACCATGCAAAATGAAGAAACACAAATTACAAAACATGCATAGGACTGGGCTGAAAGAGTACTCAATTCACTGGATTGCAATCCGGTGGGCAGTGTATTAAGCCTGCAGTACCATGCTCACAACTCAGGACTTCTTCTGAGTAAATATGCAGATGACCAGGCTGCAAACCTCCCTGCAAAAGTAACTTGTGCTGGAATCCTATGTACACTTCCCTGGGAGTAAGTTCCTGGGACTTACTTCTAAGTAGGCATACATAGGATTGTAAAAGTGAGCAGTATTTATCTCCCCTCCACTTCAAAAATAATAAACTCCTATTTTTATTAAAGCTTTCTGTTCATAGGAACATAGGAAGCTGCCTTATACTGACCGTGGTTCCATCTAGCCCAGTATTGTCGACACTGACTGGCAGCAATGGCTCTCCAGGATTCAGACAGGATTCCTTTCTAGCCCTACCTGGAGAGGGTGGGGATTGAACCTAGGACCTTCTGCATGCCAAGCATGTATTCAACCACTGAGCTACAGCCCTTCCTATTGCTGGATAATGGCAACTGACAAACAGAACAGCCCCATATACAGTCAGGGCCAGAAATATTGGAACAAGGAAAACTGGTTTGGCAGTTGGCCTCTGTACACCACCACACTGAAGTTGAAAGGAAATACACCCAGATGGGAGCGAAGTCAGGACTTTCAGCTGTAATTCAAGGGGTGTGACAAAAGTGGGGCACTAACCATTCAGGAAGTACAGCCAGTGGCATACACACACACCCATCGTTGGTGGCACATAAGTAATGGAACGAATGGCTGACAAGCAGCTGCATGGCCAGGTGTGGCCTGTTTCCTGGGTACCCCATGACCAATCAACCAAGGTTGATTGAATCATTTGCTATGCTGAAGGTACTGAACCTCTTTAGAAGCCAAAGGTTCCAGTCTGGGACAGTAACATCAGAAATACGACACTTTCACATGCAGCTCTTCCTGCCCTTCCCTCTCCCTCTCCAAAATGTCATTGCAAGCAAGCTCCCAGCAGTTGGCATGTCAGAGCAGAAAGGTAGGGGGAGAAAGAAAAGACAATGAGCAGACCGTGGAAGGAAAGGTGGCAGTCTCCCCTCTAGTTTAAAAGGCTAGTGCACACATGCTACACTCCCTGTTGGTCTGCTAAGGGAGTAAGTCCTAAGGTCTCTTAGTAACTGCAAGGCTACTGATCTCGGAGGTAAAAAGCAGATTTGTATTAAGGCAGATGATGGCAATTTGGATGGATGTGAAGATCCAGGGCAGCTCTAAAGATCCGGGGCCCGTGTCCAGGTGGGCTGCTCCCTAACAGCACCAATGCTCATAGGTCAGATCTGCCCATCTGCCTACCTTAGCAGCGTCCAAATCCAGTGCCTCTCCTGGTAGGTATCAGTTGGTGCAGCTTGCCATGCTAGGGTAAGAAAAACTGCCCGTACTGAGATTCCATCTTCTACATAAAGCTTGAGCTCTATGTATATCTACTCAGAAGTGAGTCCTATTGAATTCAATGAGACTTACTAGTCAGGGTGCTTAAGGCTGTAGCCATACACCTGATCCCTACTGATTTTATGTGTGAGTAAGCTCCACTGGTACTTTTACTGCCCAATCCTGTCCCTGATTAAACTTACTGAGAGATAAGCCCTACTGTGTTCAGTGTAGGCCAAAAAAAAATACAAGCAGCCATTGGTGATCCATTAGAAGATATCCAAACAGCAGCAATAGCGTGATTCCTTTTGTTAGGACCAACTGAAAGTTACTAAGTAGTGAGCAAGCTTTTGAGTTTCACAGAACTCTTCGTCAGGTTTGATGTTAAACAAGGGGGAAAGAAGAGAAAAACGTGTTACTGGTATTAGGTATGGCTGAAACATTTATTCAGTGATAGATGGATCAATTAAAATTGTTAAACTGACTTACAATAGTACCTCCAAGTAGTCAGATGGGAGATTATTTAAACATACAAACTGCAAATAGCAACTGCTCTCACAAATTCCTTCTCTCTCAAAGAGAATGGAGCGTCTCTTCTAATATGATGCCACTATGACACACCTACATCCTCTAAAAACCAAATACACTTCTTGCCACCAGACTATTTTTTATTGCTTTGTGAATTAAGTCGCAAGTCTATGCACATTTAGACAAAACATGTCCAACAGCTCCCAGCATTGGCTGGGGAACCCTTGGAGTTGTAGGACTTCTGTTTAAACATTCATAGGACTGTGTCCTTAATGACTGACTAAAACTCATGATAATAATCAAGTAGTATTTGTTTAGTGGGCGACTGCAAGTGATGGGCAAAGGGGATGACATTTTACCAGAAATAACCTTTGCTCTTCTTTCCTCCCTGTCCCTTTTGGCTTGGTTAACATCCAACCTTAGGGAAAATTCTGTGACACTCCAAAGCTTGGCGACTTTCAGTTCAGTGGAGCTCATTCTTTCCCAGGGAAAACGGCCTGAGGGCAGTACGCGTAAAAGACGCACGGACTGCTTGGCGCCTAGGCAGCCTCTCAAAGGCCGTCAGGCTCCGAGAAAGGCGTCCTGGGTGTCTCCCCCCCCCCCATCCCCGCGAACCTGTATAAGTAGTGAGCGAGGAACATGCCCAGAAGGATCCGGTTGGGCCAGAAACTGAGGCGGGCTCCGTCGCTGCAGAGGACGAGCAGCAAAGGGACGAGGACGGCAGGCGCTTCTTGCACTGTCCAGGCCAGGGTGACGGGAACAGAGCAGCCGAAAGAAGGGGAGGAGTAGCGCCCGTAAGGTATCCTGAAGTAACAGGAGGGCACCACTGCCACGACCATGGAGCCCACCAGCCAGTAGCTCATCCGCTCCATCAGCCGCTCCTCCTGCGGGCCCGAAACCCGCCGCCAGAAACTTCCAGAGAAGAACGAGCCGTTCAGCGCCGCCGCCGCCGCCGCCAACTCCATCCCTGCGCCCTGCCCGCCCCTCGCGGCTCGCTCGCTGCCGCTGCGTCTCCCCGACTCGAGCTAGGCGGGGACATATAAAGGAAGGGCCGGCCCTCCCGTCGCTCCACGCAGCCCGGTTAGGCGCCAACAGTCCGCGAAGGAGATTATGAGCTGTGCCGGGCGTGTCCTGGTCACCTAGCTACGGCGCGCCTCGGGCGCACGGCGCCACGAAGGCAGCGGGGCCTTGTGGAAACCGGCGCCCGCGCGGGATCGAATATTATGCAATGGAGACGAAAGAAGAGCGAGCGAAGGCACACTTCCGGCGCCGGGGGGCGGCCCGGCGGGCATGACCCTGTGCAAATGGCGCCTTCAGCTCAAGTCACGTGGCCTAGGCCAGCCCAGTTCTTGAGGCATCTTCCTTCTTCCCGCCTGCGTCTTCCTTCTTCCGTGGCAGTGAAAATACCCTGTTTTGGCGATCGGGCTCAGCACCTTGGATAGCTCTGTAACGAAACTCCTCCTCCTCTCTTCAGCCAGCCGAGGGCCCCTCGGGCAGGGACGGTTCGCCTTCGCTTCAGCCTAGGCAGGGTGTTCCCACCCACCTCAGGCTTCGCTTTTACCGCCTTTGTTATGCTCCCCCCTCCCCCGAGTATAATTGTGTCTGAGAGTTGTGCCTTTTTAAGCTTCTACCTAGGTTAAGTAAAAATAGCGTGATGCGGACTTAAGGACACTCAGTGTAAAAGAATCGAAATAATTGATTTAGATTACTATAAAGATTGAACTACAAAAGATTTCTTGAATGTGATGTTCTTTTTCTTAGTTACTTTATATGTTAACCTCTTAACCTGACCTAAAAGCACTAACCCCCACTCCCTGTCCCCTGGAGACGTTTTATCTGAGAGCAAACCCCTCCCTTTCTCATCTGTCCTCAAACTGCCTTTTTTTACCCACTGTAACTCACTCCAGCATTCTCATTAACCAATCTCATGGCCCCAGGCACGCAGCCACTCACACCATTCCACACATTCTCACCCACCCACCAGGCAACCTCCAAGGTATGGTGAAGCAATAAACCCTTAACACTGTGTTTAAACAAATATCCATGGGGTGGTTCCACCAAAAGCTCCTTTAGACTTCTGGTTGGTAAAACTCAGAATAGAATCTACGCCCTACTGAAATTGGAGCCACCAACCTTCCCTGCATCCAAATACTGACAGCATTGTAAGGTCCTCAATCTATGGTTTATCCTTCCAGTGTAATAACATCAGTCTTTTAGCTGTCAAAAGGGTGCAGAGAATCCATTTATGCTGACTGTTTCTTAATTTCTATGAAGCAAGTAAATAATTTAAAAGGGCGTGTACATCAGTGAATATTAAAGACTGTTCCAGCATGAAATTTATCTGTGTAATAACCTCCCCCCTAAAAGAAGCAACTACTGGACACTGCCAAAACATATTTTAAAAGAAACTTTAGCTGCACTGCACCACCAGCAATTACCTGAATTAGACAATCCCTTATTAAGGAGATGTTGTGGTGTCCAATAGACACAAAACAAAAGTTTTTGGTGAATAAGACGTGGCCTAAGGTCCACAGATGCAACAGGCAGATGCCCAAGCTGCCATCCACTGATTAGATGTTTTGTGGTGGTGCCCAAAGCAGTTTCTCAAATTCCCAAATGTGCCCGGGTTGGGGACCCCTGCTATAAGCCGTTAGGAGTTCGAGCAAGCCAATACTGCTTCTGCCTTCCCTCCACCATCCTTTTTCAACTGACACTTCACATTCTGTGAGTCCTAGTGAACACTGAACATCCTCCCAGGGTGTGGGTCTTACAGTGATTCTCTGGTTATATTTTAGCACATTGGTTAATATTGCTTATGACTATTTGATTGTTGGCAGGAATTTTAATGAGATTTTAGATCCTTTTCCGAATAGGAGTACGCCTGCTCCTAAGACGCGAACTGGTAAGATTAGCACTTCAGGCTTACATGGCTGAACTTGGTTTGATTGATGCTTGGAGAATTTTGCATCTTGGTGAGAGAGACTACTAGCTTTATTTCACCTGTCCATCATAATTGCTTTCAGTTAGATTATTTTTTGGTTTCTATATCTTTGCTGCATCAAATAACTGTTTGTAAGACTGATACACTGGTAGTCTCAGACCATGCCCCAGTATGCCTGGAGTTGCAGTTTTCAGATTTGCGAAGACACCCTGGTCTCTGGTGGTTTAATGTTCCTGTTCTTAACAATGAGATGTTTAAAAATCAGATCTCTGCCAAGTTACTCAAACATTTTAAAATTAATGAGGGTATTGTTGATTCTTGCGCCATTGAGTGGGAAGCCAGTAAAGCTTTTATACAGGACCGAATCTTCACCTATGCTTCCTATAATTTTTTTTAATGCAACAAATGTCTCTAAGTAAAGAGTTAAGGTCTTTTATAACCCAGTTTACCATTTCCCCAACTGCACAACTTTATCAAGAACTGCAGGATGTGAAACATGAGTTGAATTACATTCTTTCACAGCAGTCAGAATTTACCTTGTTTATGACAGGCATATTGGGAAAATGGTGAACATCCCAGTAAGATCCTGGCACACTGTTTGAAACAGCAGGAACATTGAAATGTTATTTCAGTTATTAAAGATGAGAGTCATACAATATATGCGTCTCCCACAGATACAAACTCACATTTTTAAAAGTTTTATTCTGATTTGTATAGAACAGGCAGTGAAACATAGGAACAGGATATGGATGCTTTTTTCCCTCATGTTAATCATCCATGTTTAGATTCTTTTAGGGATGGACGGACTCACCTCCATCCGTGCTGTGCGCTCCTTGCCGAACCCCTGCCTGCTGGCTGCCACTGTTTGCTCCCAGGATGAGTCACCGTGTGGTCCGCAGGCAGTGTGCGTGCGAGTAGCCACCTGACCCCTCAGTGAGCTCCCATTTTGCATAAAAATGGCAGCTTGGGTTTTTTTTTCGTATAAGGCCTTTTACGTACATGCCAGCTGTAAAGGAGCCATTTACACAACATTACAGGCATGAATGGACCATTCACACCTGTAATCTTACGTAAATGGCTGCTTTATGGCCACCATTTACATAAAAGGTGTTTACAAAAAAAAAAAAAAAAGATAGAGCTGCCATTTTAATTCAAAATGGTGTCTCACTGAGGGGTCGGGTGGCCACTTGCCAGGCACCCACGGACCTTGTGGTGGCTCGTCCAGGGAACCAAGCGGGGGTGGGTAAATGGCGCAGTCCGTGGACTGGAGTCCAGAAGGTTGAGCAGGGGGGAGTCCACCTGATTCCACACACCCCTCAAGCTCCCACTACATCCCTAGATTCTTCACAACAACAGTTTCTCCTGGCTCCCTTGCATATGGAAGAAATTATGAATGCAGTTATGAATACTAGGAAATCACCTGGTCTGGATGGGTTTCCAGTTGAGTGTATAAAACACTTTCCAGCCTCTTAGCTCCAAAACTTCATCGCCTTTATAATTATATTTTTGAATCGGGTTCACTTTCCCCATCGTTAATTGATGCTTATATTACAGTGATTCCTATGCCTGGCAAGAATCACACCAATTATGCCAACTATCGACCTGTTTTGTTAATTTATGTAGTTATTAAAATATTAACTGCAATTCTGGCCTATAGATTGCAACAAGTTATTACAACATTGGTTCGACCAGACCAGGTGAGATTTATTAAACACTGACAGGGGGCTGAGAATCATAGATTAGTTGTCTATTTGATAGCTTTAAATACTGATAGAACAGACCAGGCTGCTATTTCTTTGGACACTGAAAAGGCCTTTGACAAAATTCATTGGACATTTATTTTTGCTACATTTAGTAATTTTGGCTTTCCAATATGATGTTTGAAATGGGTAAAAATTTTATGTTCCACCCCAAGAGCTAGAGTTATGACCAATGGTCTTTTCTCAGCTTTCTTTTTACTCAGGAGAGGTACCAGACAGAGAGGTACCAGCCAGGGGTTTTATATTTGGAACTCCTGGCATGTGCTATTAGACAGAATAGTACATTCACAGTTTTGTGCATGGTGGTTTAGAATTTGAAATTATTCTTTATGCTGATGATCTTTTACTATTTATTTCAAAACTCAAGTCATTGTTTCCAGCTTTGATGCAGTTGATCAATACTTTTGGTGATTTTTCTGGCTATTCAGTCAACTGGTCAAAGTCTGAACTGATGACAGGTAGAGATAATATATATCATAGTGCATTAGCTAACTGGCAATTTCGATGGTGCACTGATCTTATTACTTATTTGGGAATACTTATTCCCAGAGACATCTCTCAAATGATCAAGCTAAATTTGAACAGGTTGATGAATGAGATATCATGGGATATGGATAGATGGGCATCTTTATAGTTGAGTTTGTGGGGTAAGATAAATACACTTAAGATGAATATTATGCCTCAGATTCTTTATGTTTTATGTGGGACTCCTTTATTTATACCTGGCAAATGTTTCCAAAAACCAAATGCTTTGTTTCATAAATGGGGAGGGGTCCTCCCCACCATGAATATCCTTGAAAAGGATGCAACTTCCAATTAAAGAAGATGGGTTTGGCTTTCTGGATCTTGTTTTATATTATTGGGCCTATTTATTGACCTGTACTAAGTTTTGGTCTTTTCCACTTAGATAGTTTTCTGCCTTGGTCAGTTTTGGAACCTTCCTGTTTGGATCCTCTCCCCAGATGGATGGCAATAGGTTCTCAGCCTATTAAAATGGATAGGGTTCTTCCCACAGTTATGGCTGTTAGAGACATGTGGCGTATAATGTCACATCAACTCCGTCTTGATCCATTTTCTCATGCTAAATTGACTCTATGGGGAAATCTAATTTTAAAAATAAGTAAGAAAAAGTTTTTGTGGTGGACTTGGACAGATAAGTTGATTTTTACCTTGGATCAATTAGTAGGTGCTGATGAGGTTTTTTTTTTGTGTCATTTTTGGCTTTGCATTCCAAATATGATTTGCCTGCTAAGGCTGAATGACAGTACTTGCAATTACAACATTTGTTAGAATCTAGGTTTGGGCCTGCTGCTTTTAGCACTTCAGGGTCTCCTTTGCTATTGGAAACACTTATTGATGATAAGATATATCAACCCACAATCTATATTTATAAGTATTTATTGTTCATAAATATGATACACAGGGTCTTAAGCAGGAATGGAATAGGGAACTGGATTGTCCCATTTTGCCTAATCGCCACTTTAGCATCTGTATCTGAAGTGTCTATGGATCTCAACTTACGTCTTATTCAGCAAAAACTCTTGTTCTGTGACTACTGTACCCCACAAAGTCTCTTTAATAAGGGTTGTCTAAAACAGCTAATTGCTGGAGGTGTAATACTGCAGACCTCTCATCTGGATTACTGCAATGCATTATATGTGGGGCTGCCTTTAAAAACAGTCCGGAAACTTCAGCTGGTCCAAAACAGGGCAACAAGATTGTTAACAGGGACTGGCCAACCTGATCATATTATGCCAGTACTGTCTCAGCTGCACTGGCTGCCAGTCCCTTTCCAGCCCTGATTCAAAGTGCTGGTATTAACATACAAAACCCTAAACGGCTTGGGGCCAAGTTATCTGAAGGATCACCTCCTCCCATATGTACCTGCCCGGACCCTAAAATCATCTTCAGGGGTCCTTCTCCAGGAGCCCCTGCCCAAAGAGGTAAGGCAGGTGGCTACCAGGAAAAACACATTTTCTGCGGTGGCACCCCAGTTGTGGAACAAACTCCCTAGAGAGGTTCACCTGACGTGACAGGTGAGGATCTTTTCATTTTCCCAGGCATTTTTAGCATTCCAGTGTTTTAGCTCTGCTATCTTAAATCTGCTGTTGCATTTTACATATCTGCACTGCTGCTAGGTTTTACTCTGGTTGTATTTTTATTCTGTAGTTTTAATCTATTATATTTTATATTGTATCTTCTGTTGTATTTTTGTGGTTTTAATTTTGTGAGCTGCACAGATAGCTTTGGCTATTGGGCAGTGTAAAAATGAAATAAATAATGCTTCTCTTAGGGCGCAATCCCATCAGGATGGCCGTAAGCCTCCAAACTTGGAGGATCATGGCCATCCAACGCAGAGCGAGAGGAGCAGCGGAAGCAATCTTTGCCTTCGCATTCCACCCACTCAGTATTTTTGTTAGATGGGCGCCCTCGCGGCTGGAGTGCGAAGGAGGCTGGGGAGGTCTGAGGATACATTGTAAGCTGGCTTCCCCATTCCCCTCCCCACTCACTGGCATGCCCCCTTTCCCTCCTCTCTGAGGTCACATTTGCAAGCTTGCAGAGGCAG
Source organism: Heloderma suspectum (assembly GCF_057233095.1). Classification (NCBI taxonomy): domain Eukaryota; kingdom Metazoa; phylum Chordata; class Lepidosauria; order Squamata; family Helodermatidae; genus Heloderma; species Heloderma suspectum. The sequence goes on along the minus strand of NC_139461.1, from coordinate 141,029,381 downwards.
CTGGCAGTGTTCTATCCATGCTTGCTGCAAGCCGGATGGGGAGAGGAAAGCTCGAATTCCTGGGTCCAAGGCCGGAGCACTGCCTCCTACCTCAGATCCAAGAATCCAAAATATCCAAAGGGCCCCCAAACTCTGTCTAGGGGCCATAGGATTGCTCCCTTAATCATTTGTTTGGCCAGTGCCCAATTGTTGCCTCTTTTTGGAAGGAGGTTATTACATAAACTTTGTATTGGAACACTCTTCAATATTTAATGATATACATGTTCTCTTAAATTATCTGCTTCCTGGAAGTTGACATATGGTCAGCATAAATGGATTCTCCATGCCCTTGTGACAGCTAAAAGACTGATACTACAATACTGGAAGGATAAATGCTCATGTCCTCTAACGCAATGGGTTGAGGACCTCACAATGCCGTCAACTTTTGAATGGATGATATATAGACGCCACTCACAAATGGACACATATATGGATATTTGGTCTGCTTTTGTTGAAGTTTATATATATTTTATTTTCTAGAAAGCTGTACTTTTATATCACACACACACACACACACACTTTAGTCATATTAATTGAAATTTATACATTTAGTCATGTCAATACATTTTTTTCTTTTATGGTTTTGTTTACATTTACAATAAAAAATTAATAACAATAATAGTATTAATAATAAAAAGAACATTTTCAGTTATTGGGAAGTGTGTATTTTCTTAGGAGGGGTATCTGTAAAGCAAGGCCCATGCTAGGTACTGAAATGATCTGGGGCTGAAGCCCATAGGACAAAGACTTGCACAAATTTGGATATGCTAACTTGCATATGCAAATATATGTACATAATTAGGATTACTACAATTTAAATTTTAAAGAAGGCAAACTAATTTCCCTCTTGCACAGCTCTGTCCTGAAAGCAAGCAATGTCCCAAGTTGTGCTTGCTTAAAACCTACCCTCTGTGCACCTACACTTTTCCTTGGTCTTTCAGCCCCAATTCCAGATGGGGAGGAGGGAGCGCCTGGGACCAGCCAAGAGCTGTAAGTCACCTTAAACATTTATCAATTAATTGCAAACTGAACATGGCACACTGGCAAGGGAGAGTGTGGAAATCTATTGTAGACTATAAGAATCCATGCTCTAAGGCTACAAACCTACACAGTTATGAGGGAGTAACCCCCATTAAACATAGTGAGACTTACTTCTGAGTAAATTCTCACTCGCTCTTCACCACCCCACCTCATCACCAACAAGCCCAACAAGCACTGGACAGAGACCCGAGGACTGGAGAACACTGCATCGCTGCTCCTGGTCCTTGGAGCAAGTGAGGAGGCAGAGTGGCCACAAAACATGGCTCCTCATTTTATTTCTAGTACTTTATTTTGCTAGTTTCCAGGATTCTAGAACACATTTTTTACAGCTCTTTGGTTCTAATTTCTGGAAATTCTAAAATCTACACCAAATGTTGCAATATTAAGTTTCTAGCAACCTCATCATCATACAATTCTTAAAAGTACTAAAATGCATAGTTGGATGCCTTTACTAGGTCCAACCAAAATTCCTAAGAAAGGTATTGCCCAATTGTGGATCTGGAATTATTAATTCTCATGCATCATCATGCCTACCTTTGTTTGTGGTTGGTTGTTTTTTAAATTACAAAAGTTATCAATCCCAAAGTCTCTCTCTAGATCCAGATACCGGAACTATCTTCAGGGTGGATAACACAAGTTGCAGCTCTGAACACATTTACTAAGGAGTAGGACTCCAATCCTACATACTCTTATCTGGGAGTAAATCAAACTCAGTACAACTTACTTCTGTGTAAACATGTTTAGGATTATATAGTAGGTTTGATGTAATCCTGAACATTTACCCCATCCACAAATCTCTCTGTACCCCTGCAGTGGAAGTGCCACTGAAGCCTTTTGTATATCGAGGAAATAGCATGACTTGCTACAGCTGCTTCTTTTATGCCTGAAACTCCTGTGAAACCTTAACAATCAAGTCTCCTAGGCCTCTTTAAGAGCCTTCTAGCCTCTTGGCCTGAGTCCTGGTTTTCCAGAGTATTGTCAGGCTGGTACGACCTTGGAATGCAGGAGGATCTCTTTGGCTATGGTCCACCAGCCTTAGCGCTGATATCTTGGATAGAATAACAAATGCATAATCATCATGAGGCTGAAAGGTTTTTTTAATAATATTTTTTTATTTTTTTAAAAAAGAAAAACACAACACAACACCAGTGGTGGTGACCTGCAAGGTGGGTGCAATGTTTGTTTTATGTGCAATGTGTGTGCAATGTTTGTTTCCAGTGGTGGTGACCTGCAAGGTGTGTGCAATGTTTGTTTTCTTGCCTGAGAACAACATGGCCTACACCTGCAACAAGTGCAAGTTGATCACGCTGCTGGAAGAAAAAGTAAGTGGACTGGAGCGGCGACTGTCAACCCTCCGGGGAATAAGAGAACACGAAGAGTTCTTGGACAGAATGGGGGAACTACAGCAGCAAAGGGAAGACCAGAAGCTTGAAGAGCAACAGCAAGATGAGGCAGTGGGAAATGCTGAGGTGAAGAAAAATGGAGTAGAGGATACTCCTTGGAAAAGGGTGACAGTTAGGAGAAGAAGAACTAGACGCCACTCTGCACCAATGGAAGCAGTGGAGCTGTGGAGCCAATTCCAGGTACTTGCGGATGAGACTGGAGGACAGCCTGCAGAGGAAGAATCACAGGGGAACCTGCATGAGAGTGAGCAAGAGGCTGAAGGTCAGTCAAACAGAGGCGATGAAACCCAGGCCTACAAGAAGAGAAGAGTGGTAGTAGTGGGAGACTCCTTGCAGCATGGGATCGAGACCCAAGTATGTTGCGAAGTCCCGTGGACTCGCCAGGTATGTTGTCTCCTGGGAGGACAGATTAGACATGTGACTTAAAGGTTGCCTGCACTCATAAAGCCCACTGACAGGTATCCCTTTCTTCTCATCCATGTGGGAACAAATGATACCGCCAAGCGGAGCTACGAAGAGATCACGTCAGACTTTGAAGCTTTGGGAAGGAAACTCAAGAACTTTGGGGCCCAGATAGTTTTCTCATCCATCCTTCCAGTAGTTAGAAGAGGGATAGAAAGGGAACGAAAAATACTCTGGGTGAATGACTGGCTATGAAGGTGGTGCCGACGAGAGAGATTTGGATTCTGGGACCACGGGCTATACTTCCTGGAAGATGGGCTGTTGGCTAGGGACGGGTTGCACCTCACAAAGGATGGGAAGAATGTGTTTGGCCACAGCATGAAGAACTTCATCAGGAGGGCTTTAAACTGAATCCTACGGGGAAGGGAGATGTAATGTTGGGGGTAACGATGGACATAGGCGCATGCACTGCAATGGAGAGAACAGCTCTGATAGCGCCCAATAATAGTCTCCAGACACATGTAGGAAGAAAGCCAGACTATGAAGCACATGGTCTTCGATGTCTATATACTAATGCCCAGAGTATGGGAAACAAACAGAACAAACTTGAACTCTTAATACAAGAGGGAAATTATGACCTGATAGGTATAACTGAGACTTGGTGGGATGACTGTCATGACTGGAATACAGGAATTGAAGGATATAACTTGTTCAAAAAGAACAGGAGGAACAGAAAGGGAGGTGGGGTTGCACTGTATGTAAAAAATACATATCTCTGCACAGAAATACAGGAGGAGGAGCTTGGTAGCCCCATCGAGAGCATCTGGGTTGAAATAAATGGAGCAAAGAATAAAAGGAACCTGGTGGTCAGAGTCTACTACCGGCCTCCCAATCAAGGAGAAGACAAGGATGAAACTTTTGAAAAGCAAATAGCCAATGTTTTAAGGAAGCATGATGTAGTAGCAATGGGGGACTTCAATTTCCCCGATATTTGTTGGGAGACAAATTCTGCAAAACATGGCCCCTCCAGGAAATTCCTGACTTGTGTGGCAGATAACTTCCTCCTACAGAAAGTAGAGGAAGGAACTAGAGGATCAGCTATCTTTGACTTGATCCTAAGCAACAGAGATGACTTAAGAGGATAAAGTAGCAGTTACAGGAACTCTGGGGGAAAGCGACCAAGTTGTACTTGAATTCTTGGTTCTAAGGGAAGCAAAAGCTGAGTGTAGTCAAATGCATACCCTGGATTTTAGGAAAGCTGATTTTAATAAACTCAGAACAATGATCAGTAAGGTCCCATGGCAAGCGACGCTAACGAGAAAAGGAGTCCAAGATGGGTGGGAGCTTTTAAAAAAGGAAATTCTCAAGGCACAATCACAAACAATTCCAACAAGAAGAAAAGGTGGAAGACAACAGAAGAAGCCAATGTGGCTTCACAAAAAGCTTAGGGATGACCTGAAAACAAAAAAGGACACATATAGGAAGTGGAAAGAAGGCCAAGTAACAAAGGAAGAGTACAGGCAGATAGCACAGAATTGCAGGGATGGTGCCAGGAAGGCTAAAGCTGAGAATGAGCTGAGGTTAGCAAGGGATGCTAAAAACAACAAAAAGGCTTTCTTCAGCTACGTGCATAGTAAAAGGCAGAGGAAAGAAATGGTGGTTCGGCTATTAAATAAGGATGGCAAAACAATAACAGATGACAAAGAAAAGGCAGAGGTGCTCAATTCCTACTTTGGCTCAGTCTTCTCCTAAAAGAGGGTCTATGACCCCCCTGGCAAAGGCAAAGTACAGGCTGAAGGGGCAGGATTGCAGCTTGAGATAGATAGGCATATGGTCAAGGAACACCTCATTACTTTGAATGAGTTCAAATCTCCAGGGCCAGACTGCATCCTAGAGTAATAAAGGAACTGGCAGAAGAACTCTCAGAACTGCTGCCTATTCTCTTTGAGAAATCATGGAGGACGGGGGAAGTGCCAGATGACTGGAGGAGGGCTAACGTTGTCCCTATCTTCAAAAAGGGTAAAAAGGAGGAACCTGGGAACTACAGACCAGTCAGTCTGACATCAATCCCTGGGAAAATTCTGGAGCAGATGATAAAGGAATCCATCTGGAAGCACCTTGACAACAATGCCATGATTACTCGAAGCCAACATGGATTTGTCAAAAACAAGTCCTGCCACATGAATCTGATCTCATTTTTTGATCAAGTAACCTCCCTTGTAGACCGTGGGAATGCCGTAGACATCATATACCTTGACTTCAGCAAAGCTTTTGACAAAGTGCCCCATGATATCTTGATGAGCTAACTAGCTCAAAGTAGGCTAGATGAAACAACGATCCGGTGGATCCACAGTTGGCTACAGAATCGGACTCAAAGAGTGCTTATCAATGGGACCTTCTCAAACTGGGGAGAGGTAATGAGTGGGGTACCACAGGGCTCAGTCCTGGGCCCAGTGCTCTTCAACATTTTTATTAATGACTTGGAGGAGGAGGTGCAGGGAATGCTGATCAAATTTGCAGATGACACAAAATTGGGAGGGATAGCTAATACTTTGGAAGACAGAAACAAAATTCAAAGTGATCTGGATAGACTGGAGCGCTGGGCAGAAAACAACAGAATGACATTTAATAGGGATAAATGCCAAGTTCTGCACCTAGGAAAAAGAAACCAAATGCACAGTTACAAGATGGGGGATACGTGGCTCAACCACATTACAAGCGAGAAGGATCTTGGTTTTGTTGTAGATCACAAGCTGAATATGAGCCAACAATGTGATGTGGCTGTAAAAAAGGCAAATGCTATTTTGGGCTGCATTCATAGCAGTATAGCTTCCAAATCCCGGGAAGTACTATTTCCCCTCTCCTCAGCACTGGTTAGGCCTCATCTGGAGTACTGTGTCCAGTTCTGGGCACCACACTTTAAGAAGGATGCAGACAAACTGGAGAGGGTTCAGAGGAGGGCAACAAAGATGATCAGGGGACTGAAAACAAAGCCCTATGAAAAGAAACTCAAAGAACTGAGCATGTTTAGCCTTGAGAAGAGAAGACTGAGGGGAGATATGATAGTACTCTTCAAGTACTTGAAAGGCTGTCACAGAGAGGAAGGCCAGGATCTCTTCTCGATCATCCCAGAGTGCAGGACATGGAATAATGGGCTCAAGTTACAGGAAGCCAGATTCCGGCTGAACATCAGGAAAAACTTCCTGTTAGAGCAATATGACAATGGAACCAGTTACCATTGGACACCACCACTAATGCAGTTCCATTGGTAGAGGAGTTCAGAGCACCGTCTGGTCCAGTTTTATTGGATGAGTTTCAGTTACTGAGGCCTGAGGATGCGGACAAGGTGCTTGGCCAAGTCCGACTGACCACATGTGTGCTTGACCCTTGCCCTTCATGGCTTATTAAATCAAACAAGGAGGGGATGTCTGGCTGGGTCCAGGAGGTTGTAAATTCGTCCTTGAGAGAGGGAGTGGTGCCTGCCGCTTTAAAAGAGGTGGTAATTAGACCACTCCTGAAAAAACCTAACCTGGACCCAGAGGATGTTAACAATTTTAGGCCAGTGGCCAACATCCCCTTCCTGAGCAAGGTGCTTGAGCGGGTGGTTGTAGGACAGCTCCAGGCACTCTTGAATGAAACGGATTATCTAGATCCATTTCAATTGGGCTTCAGGCCTGGTTTTGGAACGGAAACTGCCCTGGTCGCCCTGTGGGATGACCTCTGCTGGGAGAGGGACAGGGGAAGTGTGACCCTGTTGATTCTCCTGGACCTCTCAGCGGCTTTCGATACCATCGACCATGGTATCCTTCTGGACAGGTTGTCTGGGTTAGGAGTTGGAGGCACTGTACTACAGTGGTTCCGCTCCTACTTGGATGGCCGACTCCAGAAGGTGGTGCTGGGGGATTATTGCTCTGTGCCATGGCAATTGTGCCATGGGGTTCCACAGGGCTCTATTTTATCCCCCGTGCTGTTTAACATCTACATGAAACCACTGGGGGAGGTTATCCGGAGGTGTGGGCTGAGGTGCCATCAATATGTGGATGACACCCAGCTCTACCTCTCTTTCTCATCAAAACCAGGTGAGGCAGTGGCTGTTCTGAATCAGTGCCTGGGCACGGTAATGGACTGGATGAGGGCCAATAAACTGAAACTCAATCCAGACAAGACGGAGGTACTGTTAGTGGGTGGTTCGTCTGCCCGACTAGGTGATATTCAACCTGTTCTGGAGGGGGTTGCACTCCCCCTAAAGGAACAGGTTCGTAGTTTGGGGGTGCTCTTGGATCCAGAACTGTCACTTGAGGCACAGGTGAACTCAGTGGCACGGAGCACTTTTTATCAGCTTAGGCTGGTATACCAACTACGCCCTTATCTGGACAGAGATAGCCTAGCTACAGTTATCCATGCTCTGATAACTTCTCGTCTGGATTACTGCAATGCGTTATACGTGGGGCTGCCTTTGAAAACAGTCCAGAAACTTCAGCTGGTCCAAAATAGGGCAGCAAGATTGTTAACAGGGATTGGCCTACGAGCTCATATTACGCCAGTACTTTTCCAGCTGCGCTGGCTGCCAGTCCATTTCCGGGCCCGATTCAAAGTGCTGGTGTTAACATTCAAAGCCCTTAATGGCTTGGGGCCAGGTTACCTGAAGGATCGCCTCCTCCCCTATGTGACTGCCCGGACCTTAAGACCATCGTCAGCGGCCCTTCTCTGTGAGCCCCTGCCAAAGGAAGTGAGGCTGGTCGCGGGTGGCTACTAGGAGGAGGGCTTTTTCTGCTGTGGCACCCTGGCTCTGGAATGAGCTCCCTAGTGAGGTTCGCCTGGCGCCTACATTGTATTCCTTTCGGCGCCAGGTGAAGACCTTTTTATTTTCCCAGGCATTTTAGCATTTTAGCTTTCTAAATTTTTATCTTTGCTGTTTTAAATCTGTATTTTAAACTCCTGCACTGCTGCTAGGTTTTATTGTGGTTGTATTGTTATATTGTGGTTTTAATGTTCTATATATTTTAAATTGTTTTATTGTGTGTTGTTTGGTTTTAATTTTTGTGAACCGCCCAGAGAGCTTCGGCTATTGGGCAGTATAGAAATGAAATAAATACATACACACATACATACCTGGGGAGGTGGTGGGCTCTCCCACACTGGAGGCCTTCAAGACGAGGCTGGACAGCCATTTGTCAGGGATGCTCTGACTTGGATTCCTGCATTGAGCAGGGGGTTGGACTCGATGGCCTTGTAGGCCCCTTCCAACCCTACTATTCTATGATCCTATGATCTATGAACACAACAACATAAACACACAATGTTGTTGTTGTTCAGTCGTTAAGTCGTGTCCGACTCTTCGTAACCCCATGGACCACAGCACGCCAGGCCTTCCTGTCCTCCGCTCTCTCCCGGAGTGTGCTCAAATTCATATTCGTTGCATCACTGATGCTATCTAGCCATCTCATCCTCTGCCGTCCCCTTCTCCTTTTGCTTTCGATCTTTTCCAGCATCAGGGTCTTTTCCAGTGAGTTTTCTCTTCGCATTAGGTGGCCAAAATATTTGAGCTTCAGCTTCACTATCTGTCCTTCCAATGAGCAGTCAGGGTTGATTTCCTTTAGGATGGACTGATTTGACCTCCTTGGAGTCCAGGGGACTCGTAAGAGTCTTCTCCAGCACCACGGTTCGAAGGCATCAATTCTTCGGCGCTCAGCCTTCCTTATAGTCCAGCTCTCACAGCCATACATTGCTACTGGGAAAACCATAGCTTTGATTATACGAATCTTTGTCGGCAAGGTGATGTCTCTGCTTCTTACTATGCTGTCTAGGTGTGCCATAGCTTTCCTCCCAAGGAGCAAGTGTCTTTTAATTTCATGGCTACAGATTGTCTGTGGTGATCTTGGAGCCCAAGAAAGTAAAATCTGTCACTGCTTCCATTTCTTCCCCTTCTATATGCCAGGAAGTGATGGGGCCAGATGCCATGACCTTCGTTTTTTTAATGTTGAGTTTCAAACCAGCTTTTGTACTCTCCTCTTTCACCCTCAACAAGAGGTTCTTTAGATTCTCTTCGCTTTCTGCCATTAGGGTGGTATCGTCTGCGTATCGGAGGATGTTGATAATTCTCCCGGCAATCTTAATTCCGACCTGTGATTCATCCACCCCCAGCGTGTCTCATGATGTACTCTGCATATAAGTTAAATAAGCAGGGTGACAATATGCAGCCTTGTCGTTCTCCTTTCCCAATTTTGAACCAATAGGTTGTTTCATGTCCGGTTCTTACTGTTGCGTCTTGACCCTCGTACAGGTTTCTCAGGAGACAAGTAAGGTGGTCTGGTACTCCCATCTCTTTAAGAATTTGCCACAGTTTGTTGTGATCCACACAATCAAAGGCTTTAGCGTAGTCAATGAATCTCTTAAGATTGTAAGATATCTACCTTTGGCTCCCCTTACACAACATATGCTTATTATTATTCTCTAGTTCTTAGTTGTATATCATACATTGAGTTCACAGTCATTATCTCATTTCTCTCCTAATTTTAACAATAAAAAAGAGAACCATCTCAAAGTTCAAAATCCACATACATAGATATCATTTTTCTCTATTTCTTGTACAAATTCTATAAAAGGTTTCCAATCTAATATAAATTTAGTTGTTGATCCTTCTTTAATGAAATTGAAAGTTTTGACCATCAACGGGAGTGATTGATTAAGGGGGCTGTGAAAAACAGCACGTAGACAATGGGGGACTTCAAGTATATAATTCTCTCCAGGACGTCACTCAGTTGAGCTTCGGTGCAGACTGGGACTATGTAGGTGCTGCGCGTTGGCTGACTGGAGTCCCTCCGCAGTCGTTATCTAGGGCTCCCAACAGCAGAACAGAATGGAGGAATAAAATATTTTGCTTAGTTTAGCTTTATAACATCATATGCTTAACTGTAATACCCTGCCTGCTATAATTAATTAAGCTTTTTGACTCTTACTCCCTTGTGTAAGAGATTATAAGAGATTCCATTGCTCTGAATCCAAGAAAGAACCTCTCTGCCTTTGGCAAAGCAATCAGCGTAGTTGGCAGGATTTGGCAGCAATGCCCTTGTGGGGAAAGAAGTCTACTGAGCAAGATATTGGCCAGAGCTGCATCCCCAGATAGCCATGCACAAGTGCTCGGGCACCCATGGCTCAAATATTGAACCGGTTGAGTCCACTGGTGTCATGGGATTCTGAGAGGGCTGATACAGTGCTTGAATGCATGCAGGTACTGGGAGTGGGGGAGAAAGCGGGGCAGAAAGTGGTGACAGGGCTAGGACAGGTCTTCCTCACTGTGCTCCTCAATGTGTGGGAACAATTAGAAGCCACTCCGAAGCAGGCACAACAGCAAGCCAATGGCATTGCCGCCCTAAAAGGACAACAGGCTCCCTTGCCGGAAGCACTGGGAGGAGTGCAAGGGAGGGGAGATTGGGCAGAAAGGCAAGCCACCTAATGGGTTGTCTGGTTTGCAATGCTTAAACATCAAAAGCAGGCAGAGCAAGGGTGTATATCTAATCCTTGCAAAGTTAGAATGTTTATTGTGTCCTGGGAGTGGAATCTCGAAGACTGGAACAGAGAAAACAGGGACTCCTCTTCTAAGACAGAAGCGTGGGAGTGGGAGGAGGAGGAGGAGGAAGTAATAAACGTCTTGGCAAACTCAGTCTCCAATTACAAAGGAGGCAGTTTGCATGAGAGGTGCTGAAGCCGGGGAATTGGCTTGATTTCTCTCATGGTGCTGTCCAAAGAAAATCAACTGGAGGACAGTGAGGTTAAGCTACAGAAACTAAGAACAGTAGTTTCAAGGGTTTGTCAGTGAGCGACCTTGATGTGCAGGAGAAGGTAGGAGTTGACAGTGGAGGAGAGAACTGTGATCTTCGGGGGACAGCATCTGAAAACTTGGTGGAAGAAAAAAGCAATAGGCAGGAGAAATCGTTGCCTTAAGAGAAAAACAGGAGACACGTGGAATTGGAGCTGGCGGATGGGCTTCAGCAAATAAAAATCACTTAAATGGGAATGATCACAGGGATGCAGAGCACAAAGGTGTGTCTAACGCCTTTGGGAAACCCCAGGGGTGGAATCCAGGAATAGGGAATAGAGACATTCCAGCTGCAATGGTTGGACAGAGAAAATAGCAGAAGGCACTAGGAGTGTGCTCTTGACAGCAGAAGAGCTAACAATGTTATTTATTATATATTTATTTATTATTGCATTTATATCCCGTCTTTTTTCCTCTTGCAAGGTACCCAAGGCGGCTTACATTATCCTCCTCCTCTCCATTTTATCCTCACAACAACAACCCTGTGAGGTAGGTTGGGCTGAGAGTGTGTGACTGGCCCAAAGTCACCCAGTGAGCTTCCATGGCCGAGTGGGCACTAGAACCCGGATCTCCCAGCTCCCAGTCCAACACTCTTGCCACTACACCACACTGGCTCTCTATTGTTGGGAGCTTTATCAAAGGACACTGATTAACCAGTACTTGAGCGGGCCAGCAACTGAGGCAGTCGGTCCCTGTTTGATTGGTGTATCTTAGCAGTCCAGGCTATGTATCCTGCTGCAATATCCTGCTGCCTTCCTGGCATACTACTGAAGAGGCAGCAGACCTATTGACAGCAATGGCTATACAGGCTGGAATTGTGCCAGCAGGGATTTAATGGATCAGATGCCTGGCCTCTTACAGCTGGCAGGAGACTGCAGTTAATGACAGGAGCTCCAGCCCAAATGCATGGTCCATTATTAGCACTGGTGGAGCCTGCACAAGGAAACCCACTAGGGAAATAGTGGTTTTAATAGGGCAACTGGGAGACTTTGAAAGGGAAAATGTCTCTAAACCTTGAGCTTGAGTTGCCAAAAGAGGGGGAAAATCCCAAGGCAACCACAAAATTCAGAATAAGTAACAAGAAAGCAAATATTTATGGAGCTGCTAAAAGTATGGGTATTGCAAGACAATATAGACAGCATTTCCACTCCTGACTTGCATAAGATGTGGGAAGAAAAGTGCATGCATAACAAGGCAACCAGGAAGGGGCCCCCACTTGCCAGGTATGCTGTCTCCCAGGAGGATGGATTAGAGACGTGACTGAAAGGTTGCCTGCACTCATAAAGCCCACTGACAGATATCCCTTTCTTCTCATCCATGTGGAAACAAATGATACCACCAAGCAGAGCTACAAAGAAATCACGTCAGACTTTGAAGCTTTGGGAAGGAAACTCAAGAACTTTGGGGACCAGATAGTTTTCTCATCCATCCTTCCAGTAGTTAGAAGAGGGATAGAAAGGGAAAGAAAAATACTCCGGGTGAATGACTGGTGACGAAGGTGGTGCTGACGAGAGAGATTTGGATTCTGTGACCACAAGCTATACTTCATGGAAGATGGACTGTTGGCAAGGGATGGGCTGCACCTCACAAAGGCTGGGAAGAATGTGTTTGGCCACAGCATGAAGAACTTCATCAGAAGGGCTTTAAACTGAATCCTACAGGGGAGGGAGATGTAAAGTTGGGGGTAACAATGGATGAAGGCTCATGCACCACAACAGAGAGAACAGCTCTAATAGCGCCCAATAATAGTCAGAAACATGTAGGAAGAAAGCCAGACTATATAAAGCACATGGTCTTCATTGTGTATACACTAATGCCCAGTATTTGTTGGCAGACAAATTCTGCAAAACATGTCCCCTCCAAGAGATTCCTGACTTGTGTTGCTGATAATTTCCTTCTACAGAAAGTAGAGGAAGGAACTAGAGGATTGGCTATCCCTGACTTGATCCTAACCAACAGAGATGACTTAGTGGATCAAGTAGCAGTTGTGGGAACTCTGGGGGAAAGTGACCATGTTATACTTCAGTTCTTGGTTCTAAAGGAAGCAAAAGCTGAGTGTAGCCAAACACGTACCCTGGATTTTAGGAAAGCCAAGTATAATAAACTCAGAACAATGATCAGTAAGGTCCCATGGCAAGTGACTCTAAGGAGAAAAGGAGTCCAAGATGGGTGGGAGTTTTAAAAAAAGGAAATTCTAAAGGTACAATTACAAACAATTGCAACAAGAAAAAAAGGCTGAAGAAAACAGAAGAAGCCCATGTGGCTTCACAAAAAGCTTAGAGATGACCTGAAAACAAAAAAGGACACATACAGGAAGTGGAAGGAAGGCCAAGCTACAAAGGAAGAGTACAGGCAGGTAGCACAGAATTGCAGGGACGGCATCAGGAAGGCTAAAGCGGAGAACGAGCTGAGGTTAGCGAGGGATGCTAAAAGCAACAAAAACTTTCTTCAGATACGTGCATAGTAAAAGACAGAGGAAAGAAATGGTGGTTCAACTACTAAATAAGGATGGCAAAATGATAACAGATGACAACGAAAAGGCAGAAGTGCTCAATTCCTACTTTGGCTCAGTCTTCTCCCAAAAGAGGGTGTATGAGCCCCCTGGCAAAGGCGAAGTACAGGCTGAAGGGGCAGGATTGCAGCTTGAGATCAACAGGCATATGGTCAAGGAACACCTAATCACTTTGAATGAGTTCAAATCTCCAGGGCCAGATGAACTGCATCCTAGAGTAATAAAGGAACTGGCAGAAGAACTCTCAGAAGCACTGTCTATTATCTTTGAGAAATCATGGAGGAAGGGTGAAGTGCCAGATGACTGGAGGAGGGCTAATGTTGTCCCTATCTTCAAAAAGGGCAAAAAGGAGGAACCTGGGAACTACAGACCAGTCAGTCTGACATCAATCCTGGGGGAAATTCTGGAACAGACGATAAAGCAATCCATCTGTAAGCACCTTGAAAACAATGCAGTGATGACTCGAAGCCAACATGGATTTGTCAAGAACAAATCCTGCCAGACAAATCTGATCTCATTTTTTGATCAGGTAACCTCCCTTGTGGACCGTGGGAATGCTGTGGACATCATATACCTCGACTTCAGCAAAGCTTTCGACAAAGTGCCCCATGATATCATGATATGATGAGCAAACTAGCTCAAAGTGGGCTAGATGAAACAACGATCCGGTGGATCCACAGTTGGCTACAGGATCAGACTCAAAGAGTGCTTATCAATGGGATCTTCTCAAACTGGGGAGAGGTAACGGGCGGGGTACCGCAGGGCTCAGTCCTGCGCCTAGAGCTCTTCAACATTTTTATTAATGACTTGGAGGAGGAGGTGCAGGGAATGCTGATCAAATTTGCAGATGACACAAAATTGGGCGGGATAGCTAATACCTTGGAAGACAGAAACAAAATTCAAAGTGATCTTGATAGGCTGGAGTGCTGGGCAGAAGACAACAGAATGTCATTTAATAGGGATAAAGGCCAAGTTCTGCACCTAGGAAAAAGGAACCAAATGCACAGTTACAAAATGGGGAATACTTGGCTCAAAAATACTACAAGCGAGAAGGATCTTGGAATTGTTGTAGATCACAAGCTGAATGAGCCAACAATGTGATGTGGCTGTAAAAAAGACAAATGCTTTTTTGGGCTGCATTAATAGAAGTATAGCTTCCAAATCCAGGGAAGTACTAGTTCCCCTCTACTCAGCACTGGTTAGGCCTCATCTTGAATACTGTGTCCAGTTCTGGGCACCACGCTTTATGAGGGATGCAGACAAACTGAAAAGGGTTCAGAGGAGGGCAACAAAGATGATCAGGGGACTGGAAACAAAGCCCTATGAAGAGAGACTGAAAGACCTGGGCATGTTTAGCCTTGAGAAGAGAGGAGATATGATAGTGCTCTTCAAGTACTTGAAAGGCTGTCACAGAGAGGAAGGCCAGGATCTCTTCTTGATCATCCCAGAGTGCAGGACACGGAATAATGGGCTCAAGTTACAGGAAGCCAGATTCCAGCTGAACATCAGGAAAAACCTCCTGACTGTTAGAGCAATACGACAATGCAACCAATTATCTAGGGAGGTAGTGGGCTCTCCCACACTTGAGGCATTCAAGATGAAGCTGGACAGCCATCTGTCAGGGACTTAAGATTCCTGCATTGAGCAGGGGGTTGGACTCGACGGTCTTATAGGCCGCTTCCAACCCTATTATTCTATGATTCTATGAAGGAGCTGTGTGGAGCCTATGGCAAAAGAGGCCTTCAGGCAAACTGGTGACCTTGGGATTTTGGTCCCGACGTTTGCCCAGTGTTAATTACCCTCCTTTTGAGCGACAGCTTCTAGCATGTTATTGGGGCCTTGTGGATATTGAACGGTTAACCGGGCAGGATCCTGTAGTCATGAGACCTTCTATCCCGATTATGAATTGAGTAAAAGAGGACTCAGCTATCCTGCAAGTTGATAGGGCACAACAGTCCTCCATAATCAAGTGGAAATGGTACATTGCAGAAAGGGCAAAACCAGGGCCCCAAGGAGTGAGTGCACTCCAAGAAGTAGTGTTAGCCTTAACCCCCCACTGGGGAAGAGGTAAAAGAAAGCCCTACAATAGAACTAGGGATGTCTCCAGTGTGTGAGGCCCCACCATATGCCCAAGTGACTCATGATGAAACTTGGTTCACTAATGGGTCTGCCCAGTACCAGGGAAATGTAAGGATATGGCGAGCAGCAGTCATTAATTCAAGGAGGCAAGTCACACCCTGTAGGGCTGGGAAAGGAAAGTCCAGCCAACATGCTGAACTAATGGCAGGGTTAATGTTAATTGAACAAGCTATAGAGCAGCAGTCCAATGCCATTTATATGTACACTGACCTCTGGGCAGTAAATAAAGGATTGACAACATGGTTCCCCAAGTGGAAAGAAAGTGGGTTTTGTATACACATGGGGTCAAAAGATATGGGAGCAAATCGGTCAATTAATCCAACACATTTAAGTATACGTTGGACATGTAGATGGACATACTTCAGGAACACCTGAAGCTCTGTACAATCAGGCTGCTGACCAACTGGCTAAGGTTCGGGCAGTGCTACCTGTACAAGATTGGGGGAAAGAGATGATGATACTAGCCCAATGGACTCATGAAACATATGGGCATCTGGGTGCCAATGCTGCTCAAGAATGGGCTGTACGCAGAAGCATTTCTTGCTCTGTGCATGTGGTGGCCCCGGCAGCCACCACCTGTGAGCACTGTCTAAAGCTCAAGCAGATGCCTTTTGCAAAAGTTCCAAAGGGACAGTTAAACAGAGGTGAGGGACCAGGACAGATATAGCAGGTGGATTACATAAGTCCCCTGCCTCAGTCTGGGAGGTGGCAATATTTGCTGACAACGGTGGATACCTATTCAGGGTATCTATGGGTGCTCAGGCTATGCAACAAAATACTACGAAGGGGTTTGATGCCTTGTTTAGACAATGCAAGGTGCCTGTTCTAACAATGGGAGTCACTTCCCAGGCACTGGGCTAATGAGTGGAATATCCAATGGGTATATCATATTCCCCATCATCCTTAAGCCTTGGGATTAATTGAAAGAATGAATGGGTTGTGGAAACAGAAAATAAAACAATTAACCCCAGATCACACCTTAAAGACATGGGAGACAGTCTTGAAGCAGGCTGAGTTCGAGTTGAATAGTCGCCTTTGGGAGCTGGCCTGACTCCCTTACAACGTATGGTGGGGCTGGTAGCACCTACACCAGTGGAGCACCTTAAGGTGTGGAAAGGCCAACCCCATGGAGTACTGCCTTCTGGGCAACACCTGACAGTGCAGGAGCTGATCTCATCATGCTGGAGAAGGTGTCGTACCTCCCGGAGGGTGGGTAACCATACCCCTTGGTATAGGGATCACTCTGCCTTGTGAATTTATGGGCAGATTGCACCACGATCTGGCCTGGCCCTTAAAGGAATAGAGGTGTTAGGAGGGCTGGTGGATGCTGATTTTCAAGGTGAAATAAAGGTGCTACTGCACAGTGCTGATATGGAGATATAATCCTTCAAGCTGGTCAGCGTATAACGCAGCTAATTTGTGACAGGATTAGCATTCCTGCTTTCAGGAAGTGGCAGGCCCCGACCCACCAACAGGCCAGGGGGATCAAGAGTTTGGATCTACAGATAGGAGTTTGATACAAGGACAGAAAATATGGGTTCTTTACCCAAACAGCCTGACCAAACAGGAGAAATCCTTAGTAAAGGACCAGGAGCCACCTATTGGACTTTTACTAATCAATACCTCTTCTCCTATTTGTCTTGATGTTGCTAAATTAAGGCGCCGGGAATAATAAAAATTGCAAGGTTCTCGCAGTTGAAACAATGGCACCGCTGGGGTACGCTGCCAAGAAACTGCAAAAAAAACCAGTTGGCTGCATTTTGTTAGACCATGCACTAATATGACAAGAAAGTGGGAAAGGCAGTTTTGGACTTGGATGCCAGCATGAGAACCCACTAACAATCATAAGATGGAAATGCCATAAGGGAATAATGGCATTGGTGTAGGGGCCAGATTCAGAATACCCCACCTTGGTCTCTCTATAGTTAGAGCGTAAACCAAGATGAAAAGGATTGTGAGCGGCACCTTCTGTAGAGGTGAGGACACGACTGGGGATGTGCTGGTACTAACCCGACTCTCACCCATGAGGGGACAATAGTGGCTCCAGGGCATGTGCTGCCCCTGACACAAATGGAAGTGCCACTGGAATCAGCAAAATAAAGGCAAATTACTGTAGGCAGCCCTGAACTCAAACTCTTTACCTCTAGGGAAAGTATATTGACTGTCCACATACCCTCCTCTTCGGTGCTGACGTTGTGACCTTCATGCAATGCTTTCAGCTGTCTGTGTCAGGCGTGTGAGGCAGCTGTCGGCCCATATGAGAAGAGAAGAAACATGAATGAAGTTCCCTACATGCCCCATGAACAGCAAATGTTGGTTGCAGTATGGATTCTCTCCTCCCAACATGTCACTTTGCCAATCTATGTTGATCCACATAGGCCTTTGGGAGCCTTTGGAACCTACTCCCAGAATAGGAATGCCCTCAGTTGCACCATAATGACAACCACAGTATCACAGGATAACAAACTGAAGGGCTGAAGTGCTCAAATCTGCCAAGACATCCAAAGAGCACCTGCTTGGGAAAGGCTGAAATATGGCACACCTTCTCTATGGGCAAACCCAAGTGTTAGAAGTAGTTAGGAAGCTTTTAAGTTCTACTGACCTCTTTGTCTAGCAGTTGCGATGATTCTATAGTACAGGAGGTGGGCCTCAGGGGTGGGGGACTTCCTACAGCCACGGGCATTTCTCTGGATTCTCGCATCATGCTTCTCATTATGCTCAAAAATAAATGGGGGGAGGATCTTGAACAGGCCAGTCATGCAGGTCACTGAGCAGAATGCAGCCTGTAGTGTTGTGACGCTGTGATATCCGGAGCTGCTTTTACTCTGCCTTTCCCCTATTATCCCATCATGCCTAGGATAAGAAGCCTAAAGGAGTGGGGCATCACTGCCAAGTCAGCTGTACCCACTGACCTGGCTAACCTTTTAGCAGACCACAATTAACACCAAGTGTGTCTATTCTATCGCTGGTCTGTTACTTCCAAGTAACTGGTGTCTATTATGTATTCCAGAATAAGGAAGTAGAAAAGAAGACCAAGGTGGCTAATGGATTTGACTCGGGAAAGTAAAAGGAAAGTTTAATATTTTCAAGATATAATTTAAGGGTTATAGCCGTGATTCTTTAACATAAATAACAGAGATATTATTAATTAGCCTAGACCTCCCTCCCTTCCCCTCTAAATCCTCCCTCCCCATGCAAGATGGAGTTCTGCTGAACTCCAAACCCTAACAGAGGGAACTCACTATCCAAAGGGAGACTAAGGGCATAATCCTATGCATGTTTAGACAGAACAAAGTCCTACAACTCCCAGCATGACCCAGCCAGCCATGTTGGCTGGGGAATACTGGGAGTTGTAGGACTTTATTCTGTCTAAACATGCATAGGATTGTACCTTCTAACTTCCTGTGACATCACTCACTACCCCCACCCACAGGCAGAACTAGAACAGCCAATCACACACAATCCCCAACCTGCTCACATTTAACCCCTTCTTAGCTATACAAGTTGTTGTTCAGTCGTGTCCGACTCTTCGTGACCCCATGGACCATAGCACGCCAGGCCTTCCTGTCCTCCGCTCTCTCCCGGAGTGTACTGTCCTGGAAAAAAACAGAGTAATACTAATACAACAGAACAGATCGATATAATAAGCAACTTATTTTGTCAGAATGGCATTTCTGAGGTATGTCCTAATGAGCAGCCTTCGCTCCCAGACTGTCACATGCCAATGCAAGCCGACTCTTGCGGCAGATGTGTAATGCTGCCCAGCCTGCTTACTGGTAGCAGATAGCAGAATGGCTGTAAAACCAGCAGGGAGGTGGCTGTTATTGACCAGCAACAGCAATATTAATGGTGTGATGGAGTTAGCTGGTAGACTAACGTATTCGTTCACCTATGTGTTTCTCCAGCCATGTGTTCACCAGTTTATTTTATTAAAATATTTAAACACCCCACTTCAGCTGAAAACCCGTTAAGGAAGACTCACATGAACAAAATGCTGGAGGTACTTGCAGGCACGTCCACGATCCAGCCTGCTTGGCTTCCCCGCGCATTCGGGGTAGGAAGCGGCCGGTGTTTAAAAGGGGGGGGCGGCAGCGGCGCAGGTTGTTGTTGTTGTTCAGTCATGTCTGACTCTTCGTGACCCCATGGACTATAGCACGCTAGGCCTTCCTGTCCTCCGCTCTCTCCCAGAGTGTGCTCAAGTTCATATTCATTGCATCGGTGATGCTATCTAGCCATCTCATCCTCTGCCGTCCCCTTCTCCTTTTGCCTTCAGTCTTTCCCAGCATCAGGGTCTTTTCCAGAGAGTTTTCTCTTCGCATTAGGTGGCCAAAATATTTGAGCTTCAGCTTCAGTATCTGTCCTTCCAGTGAGCAGTCAGGGTTGATTTCCTTTAGGATGGACTGATTGGACCTCCTTGCAGTCCAGGGGACTCGTAAGAGTCTTCTCCAGCACCACAGTTCGAAAGCATCAATTCTTCGGCGCTCAGCCTTCCTTATAGTCCAGCTCTCACAGCCATACATTACTACTGGGAAAACCGTAGCTTTGATTAGACGGACTTTTGTCGGCAAGGTGATGTCTCTGTTTCTTACTAGGCTGTCTAGGTTTGCCATAGCTTTCCTCCCAAGGAGCAAGCGTCTTTTAATTTCATGGCTACAGTCACCGTCTGCGGTGATCTTATTTATTTATTTATTTATTTATTTAATTTCTATACCGCCCAATAGCCGAAGCTCTCTGGGCGGTTCACAAAAATTAAAACCAAACAACACACAATAAAACAATTTAAAATATATAGAACATTAAAACCACATCTTGGAGCCCAAGAAAGTAAAATCTGTCACTGCTTCCATTTCTTCCCCTTCTATATGCCAGGAAGTGATGCGGCCAGATGCCATGATCTCAGTTTTCTTAATGTTGAGTTTCAAACCAGCTTTTGCACTCTCCTCTTTCCCCCTCAACAAGAGGCTCAGGGGCTCCCTTCAAAAGGCTCCAGGGAACGACAGCAACAGGACTTCAGCCGCTTGAGTTCTGAACGCGCCTGCCCTGGGGTCCTTGGAAAGCCAAATCCGGTTAAAAGCAGAGGCGCTGGGCTGCTCCTCCTGAGCACCTCCACGCTGCCGCAGCAATTGCAGCAGGAGCGTAAGTGCCCCTGCGTGCAGCCTTTCCTACCACCACCGCTGATAAGGGAGGACGGGGGGCAGGAAGAGAGGAAGGCCGGGGGGACGAGTGGAGCCATCAGTGCATGTTGCGGGAACCAGTGCTCAGCGGAGCGGGGACAAGGGGCCAGCCACCGCCGCCTGTCCGGATTTTCCCGTGCAGCTCGGGAAAAGGAAGGAAGCGCTACGAGAGATGCCTGCGTGCGGGGCCAGTCGAGATCCCGGAAAGGATCAGGAACCGACAGGGCCGGCCTTAGCGGGCTGAGTGCGAGGAGACCCCTGTGCGAGTCCGGCATTGCGGCTCCGGAAGGGGGGGAGTTCCGCTGCGCGGCTGCGCCCGGTCCACGCTCGTGACGCGGCGCTGAGGAGCAACGTGGGGCGCTCGGCCTGCTGGCGAGAGGGCCGGGTTCCGCGGCGGCCTGGGCCTGTTGCGGGCTGAAGCCGTGAGGCGCGCGGGCGCGGCCGGCCTTGTGCGCGCGATGGGCCGCAGGCAGCGCCACAGGAGGCAGCCGCCGCCGCCGAGAGCGGAGAGGGGCGCCGGGGTAAGTCGAGGCCTGATCTGGGAGTGATGGCGGTGGGGCGTAGGCCTGAACTGAGGCCTCGTTCTCGCCGAGGTGACCTGGGGAAGCGTGACTGTACCACTTCAGGCTGCACGGGGCAGGCTCAAGTTACGGAATGATCCTTCAGGAAAGATGCTTTGGTAAGAAATGGAAAGCTAATAGGTCGGGGAGAAGGGCTAGCCTAGAATCTGTGGCGCTGGTGTGCTAGTCTTCTACGTGCGGGGATTATTCCTTTTGCGTAGAGAAGCATTCTGTTATGTGTGTTTTCTGCCTGCTGTTGCTGCTGCATTTTGAAGTGGCGTAGGCCCAGCAGTTTGGCTATCTCAGTTGACTGGCTCCTTCTTTTCTCCTTGGCTTCTCCTAGGGCTGGCCTGAAGGCGGCTACCCAGAGATCGTGAAGGAGAATGCTTTGTTCGAGCACTACTATGGCAAGTTGGGCATCGTGCCTCAAGGGGAGTGGGAGAGCTTTATGGCTGCTCTGCGGGAGCCTCTTCCTGCCACCCTCCGCATCACAGGATATAAGAGGTGAGCAGTGCTGGTGTGGTTGCTGATCTGTTCTTAATTTGCTGTCTTTTATTTGATAACGATATGGATGGGGGGTGTCAAATGTTGTTATATTTTTTTAAATATTTCTAGATCTCCACAAGAATACATAACTTCTGTTTATTAATTTTAAAGAGATTGGGGTCGGAACCTTATACACATTTGCCCTTTAGTAAGCCCTGTTGAACGCAATAGGTTTTACTTCTGAGTAGACATTATTGGATTTCATTGTCAAGTACTTCACTTGCTTTACATTGTACTTCTTGCAAAAAGCCTGTGAAGTAGGTATGCATTATTATCCCCTTTGTAAATGGTGTAGTGGTAGTGGTGGGAATGAGGTTGGGAGAGAGTGGCTTGCTGAAGACTCTTTCACACATAGATGTAAAAGCAGAGGGGGATTCCAGACTAGCCCAAACTAAAATGAACACACACACTTAAAAAAAAGTATATCCCTTTGAGTGCTTTGAAAGCAGGGAACACAACTAAGGGCGCAATCCTACTGAGATAGTCAGCAGCCTCCAGAGTTGGAGGCTGTCGAGTATCCAGTGCAGGGCAGCCGTAGCACAGAGACAGTCCTCACTTCCATGCTGCAGCTGCCCTGCATTTTTGGCTAGATGGTCGATTTCAGCTCTCTAGCTGTAGCTTTGGGGAGGGGAAGGTAAGTGGGCTGCACAGCACATAGGAAGCTGCGTAAAGTGGCTTCCGTGGTCTCCTCCCTGCCCTGGGGCTGCCACCTTTTCCCCCATCTCTGCATTACGTTTCTAAGTGCGGAGATGTAACTGGCGCGGAGAGAACCATGCAGGCTATGAGGGGGCAGGGAGTGCGGTTTCTGGGGACCAAAACATCCTATGGCCCTCCAGGTAGTGTCTAGTGGCCATAGGATTGCTCCCTAAAGTATGTTTTCTAAATAAAAAAGGAGACTTGGTAGCAAGGGGGTGGTATACGGTACTGGTTCCTTTGTCACTGAAGATACTCAAGAAATAAAAAAGAGGCAATTCTTTTACTTGTTGGTAAGGTTCTAAAATAAGACTGCCAGATCTTAAAGTGGCAGTTGGTTGACTGAAACTGAACATAAGAGCCCTGCTGGATCAAGACAAATGCATGAAAAAGGGTTCAGTGATAGAGCATGTGCTTAAAGCCACTGCCACTTGTCACAGACAGTATGACAATAGATGGACAGCTAGCCTGACTTGCTATAAGAGAATGACCTGTGTTTCTGTGTGGGTGTTGTGCTATCGCTATTGATGCACGTGGTGCATGCAGCTACATTTTCTGTTGCACTAATGACTTCAGCCAAACAAGTTTTTTTCAGGTCTTTCTGTACTCCTTCAAATATCTGCAGAACTTGTTTGACTACGTGCAGTAGTTGCATTCAGAAGCAACACCATATCACGGCTCTATTTTACTACCTATAACACTTAATTTTCAGTCTTGTGCCACATGTTCTCTGGCTGTGCTTACTTAAAAGTGGTTTGTTTGTTGCTTACTGTGACGGGCTGGTTTATTGAGCTCATACAAGCAGCCTTGGACAAGCCTGCATCAGTTTACTCCACATACTGTCTTGTAACTGTTGCTGCTATTGTGTGCATAAGATTGCAGAAATGAATTTGTGGGCCACCGCATTTCAATTTCTCTGAGCAGGTGTGCTGCAGAAACATTTGCATGCTGTCCAGTTGTGCTTTTCCATTTCAAATGCCAAATTCTACACCTCTTTCTTACACAGCTTGTGCAAATCCTTGCAAAGAAATCTTTGCAAAACCTTATGTATGAATCTTACATTGAAAATGGATGGCTGTAGAAAAAAAATCATCTTACTCCTGATTATTTAGCCAGTTCTGAAGCATTGTAAGTGAGAAAGCTATTGGGAGAAGTGGTAACTGGTAAAAGCTGTGGCTGGTGTCTTTGTGTTATGGCATAACATGTGTTATGTGTTACGGCATAACATGTGTTATGCCGTAACACAAATGCTATTTTCATAAACAAATGGCATGGTAATAATTTGAATAGGATGGCTACTCTATGCAGTGAACAGTTTGTGTGTACTAGTGAACAGTCATGTGCTTTTCTGTACAGTGCTGCAGATTTGTGACAGTATGGAGAAAACTATGTGGCAGTGGGTGATCTTTGCGGAAAATTGGCATATTGATTCAATTTTTGACAGCTTCTGCAAAGGTTGATGGTCATGTGAAAAATAATTTAGTCTTCATAGAAAGAGCTTCATCCATACCAGTTATTGCTGTTTTTACCATTGTTTTTATTGCTGTTTTTACTGTTTTTATTGTGTTTTATCACTTTTAATATTGTATTCATTTTATGTGTTTTATTGCTGTACACTGCATTGAGTGGGCTTCTGCCCTGAAAGGTGGCCAAGAAATATTTTAAATAAATAAAAATAAATAATACCAAAAATATTGGAGCTAAGCTATTAGGTGGAATTAGGTTTTTTTTACATTTAAAATAGTTCTATTAAAACAATTAGTGTGTGCTCTCCCCCACTCCTTCCACGGCAATTCACACTGTTGTGGTTTATTTTTTCATTTTGTAGCCATGCCAAAGAGATTCTCCATTGTTTGAAGGACAAGTATTTCAAGGAGTTAGAGAACCAGCTGGTAGATGGCCAGAAAATTGAAATGCCGCAGCCATTAAGCTGGTAAGATCATTGTATTATGGCTGTTGTATTTGGATTATACCTGACTTTAATGTGTAGTTGTAATTGTTAGTGGTATAATACACTGACTTTGAATGTCAGCCTAGTCTAGACTGGTTGTGTTCAGATGAATTGCTGAGAATTCTGGCTTATCACTGAGGAGGAATGTACTGGCACACACTGCCAGTTGGGAGCAGCTAAACTAACCAGAAACTAACAAGGAAGTAAACAGGCCAGACCCTGGCTTATTGCTCCAGTTAAAAAATAGGAGTGGAAAACTAATGTCAAAACTTGGCTTCGGGCTCCTGTTTGTTCCACACTAACAGAAGGCTTTTACTTCCTTGTTAGTATCTGGTTAGTTTAGCTAACTAGTATATACCAGGCTGCGGTGGCTTAGTGGTTAAGACGCTGAACTGCAGACCGGAAGGACGGCGTCAGCAGTTCGAGACCCGAGTGCCGCGTGATGGAGTGAGCTCCCGTCTTCAGTCCCAGCTCCTGCCAACCTAGCAGTTCGAAAGCAAGAAATTGCAAGTAGATAAATAGGTACTGCCTCGGCGGGAAAGGTAATAGTGTTCCGTGCACCTCGGTGTTCAGTCATGCCGGCCACATGACCACGGAAGCATCTTCGGACAGCGCTGGCTCTTCGGCTTAGAAACGGGGATGAGCACCGCATCCTAGAGTCGGACACGACTGGTTGGGGACACCTTTACCTTTACCTTTTTATATACCAGGCTGACATACGTCTGCACATGGCCATTGTTGGGCTTTTTTTTTTCCCCCTTGGTATGGTATTCTCAACTTATTGCAGTGTGGTCTGTTTTTAAGAATATTCTAAATATGTATGGATTGGAACCACAAATACCTTCTGCTTACAGAAGGGAAGGAAGTGATTTTCACTGATTCTCATGCAGCCTCCTGTGCTCCAAAATCTGCTCCAATGTTGAGGAGCCTCTAAAACAGCATAGGAGGTGGCTGCAGGGGAATTTGGTGAAAATCGAACACACATCCCATTCTGCCAGTGGGAACCTCTACTGAGCTAGAGCCCCTTCCAAGCCTATCTCTTAAAAAATCTGGGTAAGTGCAAATGCTTTAAGGGCACAATCCTATGCAGAAAAAGGTTCTACAACTCCCAGCATTCCACAGCCAGCCATACTGGCTGGGGCATGCTGGGGGTTGTAGGCCTTTTTTCTGTCTGAACATGTATAGGATTGCACTTTAAAGGAGTTCGTAAATCACACTGTTGCTTCTAGGAATAAAATAAAAGGTAGCTAACACATCAGAATTGAGAGTATCTTATCACTGTTACTATTTAATTTCTATTGCTGTCTTTAATTGTTTTTCTTCTATAGCATGTTTGTTTTAGCTCATTGAGTGACTTCATTACTCAAAGTTACATGCTTTGTACACAAACTGAGTCCATGTGTATACAGTTAAAAAGGCAACTGCATGTTTCATTATGCCTGTTCAAAGATTCCAAGAATACCGTATTCAGATAACCTATTATTTCATTAGGTATCCAGAAGAGTTAGCATGGCATACAAATTTAAGCAGAAAAATCCTGCGGAAGTCCCCACAGCTAGAAAAATTCCATCACTTTCTTGTTAGCGAAACAGAATGTGTAAGTATTAATGTTAAGGGTGGTTGTTGGTTTTTTTTCTCACTTTGTGCCTCACTGTGATCACTAGTATCCAGGAAGTCTCCCCCCGCCCAAACATACCTTAGGGAACATATGAACATGACATAGTGTGGATGACATTTTCCCCTAAAGAGAATTTGGGGATGGGGGGATGGCTCTTCCTTCATGCTTCTAATCAGATTTGTCCTCATAGATAGGGCGAGGACCCAAGCATAATTTTTCCAGGCATGTCAGTCTGTCGGGCCCTTCCTTTCTGTTCTGTTCCCCAGGGGGGTGGGATGGCACATCTATCTCTCATGCCTTGCTAAGTCCCCTTCTCAAAGGCAAGTGGCGGGGGTGGGGTTGTATCACTCTCTTATGTCCCTGTGTCTGTTTTAATCTTGTGTCCTGTTGGCGGTTGTGTTCGTGTATGAATGAAGCTGCTGATCTGTGTGTCTGTCATTGTTTATTGAGTTCTCTGCCATGGATTCACAGACTGCCTTTGGGATTTGTCTCAGTGCTTTCCATCTGTAAAATTGGTGTTTTCAGTGTGTCCTAAATGTTTAATTCCTTGAATACATACGTAAATGCATTTTTGACGCATGGATTGCTCACTTTCTGGAGCTGTCTGCATAGATATGTAAAATTTCCGGAAATTTTTGAAGCCATGAAAAAAAACCAAGTTAATACATAACATATTTTAGGTTCCTAATTTATGTCTGACTAGATGGAAATTCAGCAAGTAGTCTCTGAAGCATCTGAATTATCCCAGAAGCCAGAAAAGGCAGGCAGAGGAAGACAAGTCCAGAAACACAGGAATCTGTAGAACAAAACTCATACTCTGTCCACATGTTGGGAAACTGAGCATGACTTGGAGCATCCGAAAATGTTTATCAGTAAAAGATAGATTGGATCAATAATTTTAATAAGAAATGGAAGAAATAACTATGCTGAGAATCTTACAGAGAGAATGAAAACACATTTTCCCCATGGGTTCATTTTTTCCAGGCATTTTACATATTTAGTCTTTCTATAAAATTCTTGTTATTACATCATTTTTAGAAATAATTTGCCAGGGAGGGTAATGGCCTGGTAACAGTATATAAACACCTTGTCTTAAATTCTAAAAGAAAATGTTTCATAATCCAAAGCTGTTCAATTTTTCCAAGTTTTTGGAAAAGAAACAAAAATGGTCCTTGGTAAAAAAAACAAAACCAAAAACTTTTTTTTTTTCTGATTTTTTCCAGTTTT
Source organism: Heloderma suspectum (assembly GCF_057233095.1). Lineage (NCBI taxonomy): Eukaryota > Metazoa > Chordata > Lepidosauria > Squamata > Helodermatidae > Heloderma > Heloderma suspectum. The sequence continues at coordinate 141,002,257 of NC_139461.1, read as the reverse complement.
TTTCAGGGCCTTCACATCTCTAATCTGCAGGGACACACATTGTTCCTGCTTTCTGATTATAGCACAGCTGCCTGGTTGTCTTACGATCTATTGAGGACTGATATGTTGGAATTATATAACTTTAAGCATACCAGTTTTGACTCCACCCAGCCTGCCCCCCCCAGCTGTAATTGATCAGAGTCCTGTCAGACTCCCTCCACTCATGAAGACCTGGCTTACATCTGGCAACCACACCTGAGTCCAGGCAGCTGAGCACGCCCCTTCAGTTGGTGTCTGTCCTGGGGAGTTATGGGAGGAGTGTGCTGTGTGAAGATTTGAGCAAGTACAGCTCATAGCTCTGCTGCAGCCAAGGTGAAAATCCCCAGTATCCGATGGCTCCTCAGACAATGCCTAGGGGCCATAGGATTGCTCTGTAATTCAATTTAGAGATTAACTATATGCCTAACGTGTTTATACTCAAATTATTTAATGTTAGCCTAGTTAATTTACGAAAAACCTAGTATTTACACTTAAAAAAAATTAAAATCAGATAGAAATTTTAAAAGTCAGATTTTTTAAAAAAAATCATTGATATTTATCCACCTTAGGGAACAATCCTTTGGCCCCTAGACAGCGTCAGAGGGGCCACTGGTTATTTTGGATTCCCTGATCCAAGGTCAGAGACAGCGCTCTGCCCTCAAGGGGAGAATCAGAGCCTGTCACTCGCAGCAGGCGCAGAAAGAACTGTGCTGGCTGCTCTCCAAGGTTGGGAACTCAACCTCAGAGAAGGGGGCATTTCAGTGGGCGGGGAGGGGAGGAGACTGGAGAGGCCAGGATACGTTTTACTCTGAGGCCTTTCTAACCTTCCCTCCCTTTCCAAAATGCCCCAGCTAGATGGGCAGAAAAGCCCATCTAGTGTAAAATGCAGGGCAGGAGGACAAGGAAGCAAAGATCACCTCCACTGCTCCTCCTGCCCTGCATTGCGTAATCATAAGCCTCGAAGTTTGAGGGCTTACGATTATAGAGGGTGCAACTAATAGGGTTGCGTGCTTACTGTATTGTCTGTCTTATTGCCTTAACTAATGCCTTTCCTTGCTTGCTTGACTGAGTTCAACCACCACGTAAGCATAGAACAACAACACTCTTGCCCAGCCTGTGTCTTTGCATATGTAACATTAGCCAGAGAAACAGAAAGCCCAGATGTTCAAGCAGCAGGTGCTGACTGTTAGGCTGGACAGAGCTATTTTCATGAGATAAGAAACTGAAACGAATGCCCATATTTGATTAGTAGGTAATTCAGTATATGAGACTGTGACACAGCCACTAATTTTTATGACACTATAAGTGTAGTGTTAGCATGTTTATGATGAGATTTAATTGTAACTGTGATTTCTTAAATGAGAAGTTTAGTATTTTATTTATATGTATTTTTTAAAAATCCAATTAAAATAAAAAATCTGATTTAAATTAAAAAAATGTATTTTTTTAATCATTGCTTTTTTATTCCCCTTGCCACCAACTCAAGCTTCCTTAAAGCCCCCTGCCCTTTTTTAGCCACTGCTTCCTGACCCATTTTTTAGAGTCACAGAGCAGTATCCAGTGGTGACATTTTTCAAACTCAAATAGCACTAGTGGAGCTCAGTTGAATCTTTTTGTTGCATAAGCATCAATCTTTTTGTTGCCCATTATGGATGCACAACTGGTTGCACAACAGATGTAACAATGGGTACAAGCAGTTGTGCACAAGAGGTTGCACAAGAGTTATGCAAAAATGCTTGCAAACAAAACTTTACTTGATTCTTCTCTTCTGCATAGTTCAGAACCTAGTTTCTGCTAGTGCAGTGTCATTTGTCCTAATGGAATGACATAGTTGGATTCTGCCCATGGACTGGGTTCATACAACACAACACTCCATACTCAAGGTAGAGTATGGGTTGAGCTATGGGTTGTCATTGAACCGTGGGTTGTTGTGTTGTGTGAACCCACAAACGACCCTTGAAGACAACCATGAAGACCCATGATTTGTTGTTGGGTTGTGAACTGTGGGTTGTTTGTGATTAACAAACCATGATTTGTTAGTGTGGCTGGGTTCACACAGCACAACAACCCACGGTTCAGCAACAACCCATACTCAACCCGTACTCAGTCTCAAGTATGCATTGTCATATTGGGTGTGTCTTTGGCAGCCTGCTTCAGTAGATTATACATATTTGCTATCTGGGGTACCGTAGGCTTAGGTTTTGTTTCCGTTATTGGTGGTTCTGAGGCTGCTGCTTTCCCCTCTGTAACGTGAGAATTCAGCAGGCCACCTCCATTTAAACTGGGAAGCCTTTTAAGTTGTCTATCTGTGTGTATAATTAAAAGAGATTTTAAAAATTGAAATCCATAAATTATTTACTCTGCAGCATGGTCAAAAGTTCCGTTTTTTGCCCTACTGATTTTGATATGATTATTAGTTTCATATTCAGGGTGGGGGAAAGCATTATTGGGAATGGGGTTATTTTAAAGCTCTGCTGGGGCTAATTTTAATGTGTAATATTAGCTTTTTTAAGACATTAGTTAACTTGTAAAATCATTATTTCAGTATAATGAATATCTGATCCTTCCCTGACCCCCATTCTGAACTCATGACATATCACTGTAATAATTGTAGCATTACCTGGCAACCATAATAACTAGACCAGCCTTCCCCAACCTCATGTCCTTCAGATGTTTTGAACCCCCATCAGCCCCAGCCAGCATGGCCAGTGGTCAGGAATGCTGGGAGTTGTAGTCCAAAACACCTGGATGGCACCAGGTTGGGGAAGGATGTACTAGACACTTTTGAAATGTGCTATGATCCTGGGATTCTCAATAGGGCTGGCTGTTAAGACATTATGCTAGGGATGAGGTGCCTTGAGATTTCTGACAGCTCTGCCTCTGGGTCAGAGTTCGGGTAGTTAGATCAGAGGCTGGGAGAGAGACCCTCCCTAGTGAGCCAAGACACTGGGAGAGATTTATCCGAAGACTCTTGACAAACAGATGGCCCAGGCTGAGTTGCTGCCCCCTCCCTCCGCTGTCAGAACTCAAGTTTCCGAGGAGGAGGACAAATAAGGGCATGACTTGAGAGATGCTAGGGCATGTTGCAAAGCAAAGCGGGAAAAGTTAGGGTCAGGGCTCAGATGCTTTGTCAGGATAGCCACTCTTGGAAGCCAATGTAGGAGGGAGCCACCCTAAGGGAGGGGCATCACTGCGAAGCAAGTGTGGCCGTGAGAGGTTCATGCCCAAACTGTTGGCAACTTCTTTACCCTTTGGTTTGTCTCCTTGCAGATTAGTTGTTAGGGGCCTGTGGCAGTCTGAGAGTTTTCCTGGAATCTGCATTTGTAAAGAGGCTAGGTCCTAGCAAAATAAAGTAGTGATAGCCTGAAGCTTTGTCTCTTGTGTGGTGTTGATTGCAAAGGGGGAAGGACCATCCAAATCTGACAAATTAAAGACATACAGTAGTTGACCCAGTGAGTTTAATAGATTAAATCTGTACAAATTTATATGTGACTTAAAACTATAGTGTTGAAGGAAGAAATGCTTTCTTTGCTTGTATATGTGTTGAAGGAAGAAATGCTTTCTTTGCTTGTATATGGCGCTAAGCGCTATCTTAGAAGAAGCATTCCCTTCTCTGAGAACGTAGAGAGGAAACGCCTCTTCTACAGTGGTTCCTGTCATTGGACACATTATATAAATACTTTAAAATATTTTAATTTAAGATTTCTTGATTTATTGTGAATGCCTCTTACTTGATTTAAAAGATTTTTAATTGAGCTAAATAATGATTCAGTTAAACCAAGGGTAGGCAGTGTGGTGCCTGCAGGCAACAATGTGCCCTTGGACACATTTCTTGGTGCCCACTAAGGTGCCCTACACCTCCCACTTAAAAAGCTAACACTTTTTTTACCTGCAGCTATGATTGCTGTGAAACAAGTTTCTGTTGGTGCAAAAAAATATGGGTTCAAAGGAGTTGTTTAGTATGTTGGGGCTCAGAACCCACCTCTGCCTTGCACTCAGTCTTTTCAGCAGGTTACTTGACCTTTGTTGTGCCTCCCATTGCAGCCATTTTGAGGTGGTGCCCAGGACAGTTTCTGAAATTGCCAAATATGTCCACAATCCAAAAGGTTGCATACCTCTGAATTAAAGGTTGGAGCCCTAATTCTTAAATTCCATTTTAGCTATAGAAAAGTATCTTGGAAAGCTATATTTTGCCTGGCTTATAATCGATTTGGGAATTCAGAGTGGCTACCTCCACTGGACATAAATTAAGACATTTCTTCATATTCTGAGAGCAAGAAACTAGAAGAAACTAATTCTCTCTGGCCTAGTTTGGACAATCATTCCAGGCTTCATGAGTCATGGTTTATTGCGTCCTGGCTTTTTTTCTTGGCTTGTTAACTGACATTAAGCCAGAGTTTTCCGGTTCAGACATAACAGGCCAGAATATTTTCACCAAAGCATGCAAGTGAGGGAGGAGTGCTGCTCTGCCCCTGATGCTTATGAAGCTCATTCCCAGCTTCATAAACCATGATTTATCAACCATGGTTTATGAAGCCTGGAAAGATTGTCCGAACTGGATCTCTGACTTCCAGCGTTCTTGATGTATGACATTTAAATATATAAGGGAATTGGGATCAGATGGCTGCCCCTATAAACAACATGTTTAGCTACTTCAAGTGTATATGTTTTCTTCAGTGTATATAATCATAAGATGGAGTTAAAGTTGTATTTCATTTATTTTCATTTTTTTGCTTTAGGGGAACATTAGTCGTCAAGAAGCTGTCAGTATGATCCCGCCCCTTCTCCTTAATGTCCAGCCTCATCATAAGGTACCTTTGCATGACTGTGAGATCTTGAAACCTTGTTGGGGGAAAAAAGCTCAATGCAAAACAGCTTATTTGTTGGAATTTTGTATTATACATTTGTATCACATATTCTGTTTTAGTGAGGTTAGCTATAAGTGTTCTGCATGTGGGTACTATGCATGTAGAATGTACGTATATGTGTCTACAATTTAGTTACCTAAAAATAAGATAAGGTGCCATCTTAGGCTTCCCAATCTGTGGCATGATTTAATATATGTCCCCATCTTATTTAGCTTCATATCAAAATTGTTGATCAGTTTGTCTTCATTGTCGAGGTGCTGAAACGCTGCCTTCCTCTGCCTTGCATTCTCACCTTTATTCCCCCTCGCTAATATAAAGTAGGGTGCTACTTTATATTCAGTTTTTTAAATCAGCCGTGTAAATAATGTTTCACAGGATTGGAACTTGTCCACTGCTCCTGTCTCCATTGCCACCTTCCTCTTTTGCCTTAGTTCCAGTTACGAGTGAGAGAAATAGAGCCTTAGCAACATGCACGTGCTGTCTCCTCCACCTCCCATCCCCAGTGTTTAAGGGCACATGACTTTTTTATGCAATGCGACTTCTAGGCCTTTAACTGCATAGCCGTGATATGATGACTGCTCGTCTTCTCTCCCTTCTCCGTAGTATTAAAAACATTTTGTTCACTGAGCCAGCAGGAATAGTACCACACCACATACCACAACTACCCACACATCTCTTTTGCCATGGAGGAGGGAAATTTGCTCACTGGGCAGTGGCCAACTGCAAAACTGGCTTGAATTATTTTATCTTATTGCTGCTCTATTGTTCCTCAGTTGCGTCTGTTCAAAATGAGCAGGATTTTTAAGTCGGCTAGATAAGTATTTCAGAACAAAATTGAATCTTTGCATACCTCTCTCTTAGACACACTTGTGGAGTGGCTATGGTCAGATCTGAATTAGAATTCCTAGCTTTAACTGGTATATATGTAGAACAGGGGAGGTTTTAGGATTATCGTGCAGTATATGAAATAATGTATATGAAATAATATATATACCAGAATACTTTCTTCCGGTATATAACAAAGCAGATATTATGTAACATATTTTTGAATACTATTAGCAAGCTCCATGTCTTTTATTTTTGTAACTTTTTGTTCTTGGGAGATTCTGGATATGTGTGCTGCACCTGGGTCCAAGACTGCCCAACTTATTGAGATGCTGCATGCAGACATGAGTGTTCCTTTTCCAGGTAAGTGAGAGAGAGAGTGTGTGTAAGTAAATTTTAATCATGGTTTTATTTTGAGAAATAAAATTGGTTTTCATACAATGAAGTCTAGCAGCTTGACTTCTCCTCAAACCTTCTTCATCATTCAGGGTTGGCACTGGACTACAGTTATTAGTGCCCAATTTGCTCATATACAATGTATCATCCAATCCAAGTGTGATGGGCAGCACGTAATTTTTTTGAGAGTTTGCAGAAAGACACATAAAGTGAGCCTTGAAACCACATTGGGCAAATGGGATAGGTCCTGGCCAAGTTTCTGTCATTAGAGGCCTGCTCATAGAACCTCAGCTTGGTTGCTGTTTGGACTTGGATCTCACCTGGCATCTAGGGATTCCACCATTTCACTTCAGTCAATGTGTATACACCCTCTGTTATACATTTTGCTAGTATAAAGGAGTGAATATGTGTGTTTTTATTATTTCCATTATTAGGTCACACTAGATCCCTTGAGATGCATTCTCTTTCCCTTGCTGGTGCTCTGCCCAGATTAAAAAATGGGCTGGTGCTTGTCCTGATTTTTTCTTGCTTGTTGTTGAACCATGGGTTGCTACTGTACCATGGGTTATTGTGTTGTCTGAGTGCAACGTGTTTTCCACATGGTGGCTCGTTAACCATGCAGTGTTGCTTTTTTTCTCTCTAACAAGCTATCTTGAGAACCTATGGCTTGTTGTTGGCTTGTTCAGGGTGGTTAACAAGCCACATTGCATGGTTAACAAGCCACCCTGTGGAAAACAAGTTCAAAATACTATTTAACATCAAACTTGTTCGCACATAACTTAATCTACATAATGTTAATGTCAGTTGACACACCCCTCCTGTATGTTGATATCTGTAATTCTAAAAAGAATCTTATAAATCATTCTTTTGCTAATATGATTTCCTTAATACTCTTTTGAGCCTATCTGGGCTAATAAATACAGAGAAATCTCTTCTCCCCCCCCCCATTATTCCCTTAACCTGAGTTCAATTTTTTTCCCTAGAGGGATTTGTAATTGCCAATGACGTTGACAACAAGCGTTGCTATTTGCTAGTACATCAGGCAAAGAGGTTAAACAGCCCTTGCATCATGGTTGTAAACCACGATGCTTCCAGCATTCCTAATTTACAGATCACCACAAATGGAAAGAAGGAGATCCTCTTCTATGACAGGATATTGTGTGATGTCCCTTGCAGGTATGTTGCATTCATTTTTCATATCACAAGCATACTGCTGCCTTTAGCACAACTTTTTAATGCTAATAGACTTTTGCATCATGTCAAGAGAACTAGTGTTTGATGCATTGTATAGAGAGCTGGGATTTGTATCTCTGAGGCCTGAGTTCAGATCTCCTCCCTACTATGAGGCTTTTGGGGGAGCCTTGAGCCAGTTGCTATATCCCAGCCTAATCTACCTCACAGTTTAATTACTAAACATGATGGCAGAAGCGTTTTGGAGGAAGGGTGGAATGCAAGTGTAATTGGGCTAGAGTTTGTTAGTTTCCAAAACTACATTTAATTTTTCCCCTCAGCCTTAATTGTTTGCATTACTTGTTTAGAATAACCTTTTCTCATTGTCTTGTTTGTCTTTTGAATCCTGCTAAGGATGCCTTTGTGTACTATCTGCACATAGGGTAGTAAAACATTGCCCTGATATATTGGCTTTGAAATAGCAGAGATTTGGAAAACTGAAACAAAGGGTTTTATTATCAGGAAGACTTTAGTTATGGTAAAAAGAAGAGTAAAAGTACTTGCTTGTAAATCCTTTTTGGATATAGAGAAAAGTTTGTAGAATCTCTGTCCCAGATTTTTCCCTCTATGCCAGTTTCTGAAGGGGTTTTATACCCAAAGAATATACTTCAAAACTGTCTGAGTGACTTGTTGCCAAAACTGGTCAGTTGAGAACTTGCTGGTGTTGATGGGACCCAATTAATGTTTGCAACTTGTGTGTCAGGAGAAAAAAGCACATGAAGTTTGAGCCAGCTTGTATTGAAATGTAACCTAGTAACTGGCTCAGAATGTAACTTTCAGATTTCATTGGAATTAATGTGCAAATTTCTCTTCCAGTGGAGATGGAACCATGAGGAAAAACATTGATGTATGGAAAAAGTGGACTGCGCAAAACAGCTTGCATCTACATGGGTAAAAAAGCATTTTACTACTAATCTCACATCCTCTTTGAACTTAAGAGAGGGATAAAAATAGTGTATGGTGGAGGAAGGCACTTAGTCCAGGGGTTTGCCCCTGCACCCCATTGTTTATTGAGGGCTGTATGGAAAACAGACCAAAGAAAGCCCCATAGTGATAGTGAACTTCTTAATTCCCCCCCACGGGGCAATTGCAACACATTTATTGTGAGGAAAAAGGTCAGACACAACCCCCCCACCTAATAATACATATAATAGGAACCTTGTAAGTACACCAACATAATAAGCACTAGGAGATAGAAGAGAGGTCCCCAACCTTTTGGGGCTGGTCTGTACATTTGGAATTTTGTCACTGGTACTCTCACAAAATGGTTTCGGGGGTGGGTTGCCCATTCACAACATGGCTGCCGTGGTGGGTGTGGCCAGTCACAAAACACCCATTTCCCAGAAGTAAAGCTGGTAAGGTGAAAAGAAAGGTATCTTGTCCCAGAACCAAGGCAGAGAAGAGCTCCACAACACAAAACCATTCTTTTCATCATTTAGTTTTTTTGCTCCAGCATCTGATGAGGCTCAGACAAGTAACTTGGCCCAAAAACTAAGTTCAAGGCAGGAATTGAATCTGTGGCCCAAAGAGCAAATCACATATTTGCTTCCCCAAAGCATAACACAATACCAGTTTCACAGAAGGCAAACTGGTGATGCCCAGAGAAACATGCATGCCCCAAAGCCAGACAAAATGCCTGGCCTCACTCACTCTCCACCAGCCCCCTAGCATACAAACTGCTACTTCCTCTGTCCTCCCAGGATGCTTCCTAACAGCCCCAGCATACCTTTTTCTACAGCCGCCTACCATTTTATTTTCTAAATCTGTCCTGGGGCCAAGTGGCGTTCTTGGAAATAAACATGATGCTGGAGCCTGGCACTTTATTTTGCAGCACTCCAGCCTTCCAGTTAAAACTTTCTTAATAAAAATATATATTAACAGTTCTTTTAAAAAACCAGGACGGACCGGATGCCAAGGAAGGTGTCTGTAGGCACATTGTTGCCCTTGGGGATCCCAGAGTTAGAATATTAATCAGGTTTAGTGTTTACATGCTACACTTACTGGTGTTATCAAATATGTAGTGATTTGAACAGTGTTGGAGAAATTATCATGGACAAAATGTATCTCAGAATCTTTAATTTTGGGTGGAGTTAACAGTGGTGTGTTTCACTTTTTCTTAGTGAAATTTGGTAATGTTGGGAGAACGGCAATCTCATGGTCTCATCTTTACCCTCTCCCAAAGCACAGTGATTGGATCCCCTAGTAAACCATGCCTTAGGATTAGAAAGTGGACTTCTCAGTCACTCAACTGCACTCCCTCCCCCACCCCACCCCACACTCTCCCTGATCATCAGTGTTTAGGAGAAAGGAAACCAACTGATGCTATTGGAAGAGGAGACAGAATGTCTGCATTTCTGAGCACAGAATGGTAATGAAGCCTTGTTCTGGCCTGGCTTTGATTCTGTTGGCTTTGGAGAGCAACCAGCTTCACATATCAGGTAGCACCAGAAGTGGTCCGAAGGAGTCAAATTCTGCTCAGGTTTTGTCTGACTCCACTGCAACTTTATAGCAATATTTCTCCAATGGAAGCTTATTCGATTAGGATTCCACCATAAAGTCAACATTCACACAGCAGTGTTTCCAACAAGTACCATTTGTATGTCTTTGCAATTCTATGAGGTGTAATACTATTGGAACAACAATTTGTGAGAGTTCTCTTGAATTAATATCCACTTGAATACTATGCCCCTTTCTTTACGGATATATAGCCATTACTGATTTGTAATTGCCAGTTCCAAGTCCCTTTCACATGTGCCTTTGTATTCCTGATCTTTGGCTCACTGTCATATTTCATAAATCTTAGCTTTTAATAATAACGTCCATTGTGGAAGCAAATTACCCCTTATTAGAGGAGCTGGAAGAAAAGGGTGCAGTTTTTGTAAGTAAGGTGAATAGTAATGAGAAAGGGGCAACATCGTCTTCTATAGCCAGCCTGAAATGAAAACAGTAGGGTATGCCTTTCAGACAACAAATGTGGCATAAAATTATACTATGGTTAGGGTTTCTGATGGAGATCAATCATGACTGCTTATCAGGGGGGTGTCTCCACAAGTGATTTACTCCGAGCCGACTGCATTTGGAAGTCGTTAGGGATATATGACGTTGTGGCCATCCAGCAGCCAACCCAGAGCTTATCAGGGAAAAACTGGATTTCCTGAGACTCCTTAAAGTCCGATTCTTTTCCTTGAGTTGGGTTCCCCCCGGTATAGTTGTTGTGTGCCCCAACCCCCACATTGACCTCGGGTATGCTAGCCCTGCCCAGGGTGTGCCTTTCACTGTGACCCTGGTCAAGGGGTGTTCCTGTGTGCTTCCTGTCTGTGTGTTTCCCAGCACAAACCGATTAGTGTCTACTCAGAAGTAACTCCCATTGTGGTCAGTGAGGCTTGTCCCCTGAGTGCGCACATCAGAATTTACAGAGACCCCCCCCCCATTGAAATAGCACAATTTAAAGCACTAATTCCCTAAAGGCTGTAAAGAGCTTTCTTTAAGCTGTGATTCTCCATTGTTTGGTTTATTGCCATTCAGAAGTAACTACTTCCACCGTCGATCATCCTGATCCTGAGCAGCATTGGGTTAGAAAGGGGGCTGGTTTCCCATCCATTTCCCCTCCCTGTCTCTCCCAGCACAAACATGTGTGTCTACTCGGGAGTAACTCCCATTGTGGTCAGTGAGCCTTGTCCCCGAACTACACACTCCCGAGATTCCCATGAATCGAAATAATGCATTTAGAGAGCCTTAATGTGAAAGCTTTGAAGCTTCGATTGATTGCAGCAGGGCAGCAAGAACACTGTGTTCCTTTCATGATTGTCTGTGGGTGGGGGGAGGGGGAGAAAGAGAGTGATTTCTGTGTATACAGGGGAGGAAACCTCCCAGGATTTTATCAAAGGAGAAAGGGGGGAGAGCCTGTATGGGGGGCAGGGAGAGAGCCTCTCTTATTGGTTGAGCAGCCCCTGCCAGTCAGATGACGTTCATTAACACCCCCCCCATCTGAAATATGTTCTGTGAAGGACTGCAATACACTCACTTGTGGAGCTCTGTGCAGACTAAAGCAGGCTCCTTGAAAAATCCGGGTAAGCTATGATTGGCTTCTCCTTCCATCTCCTTCTGTGGTCGTGGAGAAAGCCCCCAGGAGAAAATAATCTGCTTTTAAAGAATAATTACAAGGTTCATGTTTAACCTTCAACTTATTTGTAAACTTGATTCAAACATGCTTGCAAATGTTCCGTTTGTTCCTTTTGCTCAAAGAATAGAGCATTAAGCATGTAACTGCAAACTCAAATAGAAACTTAATCCCATACATGTTACAGAAGTTTCAACACTGCTTAAGTGCCCAGTGATCAGCAGGGTAGCCAGGTAAAGAATTATTTCCACAATAGTTAGAGAAATTTATCCTATCACTGATTACTTTTCTGTGGCTACAGGAATGGGTGAAAGGAAGGACATCCTGGATTTAACCACCCGGCAATGAACCTAGTCCTGAGAATTTATGTTTCTTCTCCTTTCCAAGGAAAAGTATATATTTCAGGGGTAGGCAATCCAGTGCCTCCAGAAGTTTTGGACTGCAGCTCCCATAATCCCTGGGCATTGGCTTTGCTGGCTGAGGCATATGGTAGTAGTAATTCAAAAGACCTGAAGGGCACCAGATTGCCTACCCCTAATGTTATTTCAACTGCAAGCTGTTCTCTGAGCTACTGCCATAGAACAGGTCTTCAACCTTTTGGAGCCCATGGGCACAAATTAACCTGTAGAGGGGTGGAGGGCCAATAAAAAAGATGTTGGGAGAGCCCCCACTTATCTGTGTTTATGTCTGTGCATGAATGAGCACCCTAAGTGTATGCTACTCCCTGTGGCTTCTCTCTCCCTCTGGCTCTTTCCTCCTCTCTCTCTGGCTCCTCCTTTTTCTCTGGCTCCTCTCTCTCTCTCTCTCTCTCTGGCTCATCCTGTCTGTCTGTCTGGATCCTCTTTCTTCCCCCTTCCCGCTTTTCTTTCTTTCTTTCTTTCTTTCTTTCTTTCTTTCTTTCTTTCTTTCTTCTCTCTCTCTCTCTGGCCCGTCCTTCCTTCCTTCCTTCCTTCCTTCCGGCTTCTTCTTCCTTCCATCTATGTCTCTGGCTCCTCATTTTCTCTCTCCCCTCCCTATTAAAGCCAATGCAGTGATTTGTCCAGTGGTTTTAATAGGGAGAGGAAAATCCTCCCTGCTGAAAAAAGGTAAGGGGGCGGTCAACATCCACCCCCCCCAAGGACCCTGTTGCCCCAAGTGTCCTTGATGAGAGTGCACTTCACCCCCCCGCCATTTTTTTAGTGTGGGCTTTTCCTTCCCTGTTAAAGCCAATGGACAATCACTTCATTGGTCTTAATAGGAAGGGGGAAAGCCCCCCCTGCCAAAAATTGGTTTGGAGGGGAGGCGAAGGTCAACTCTTGACAAGGACCCTGTTGCTCCTTTTCTGTCTGATTTAAGGTAAAGTGGAAACATTTATACAAACTTTTAAGATCATGTAGTCCAAGAGCCCATGTCAGAATACTTACCTGCTTTCTGACCTCTCCAAAAAAGCGGCAGTGGGGACCATTAATTACTGAAACCAAACTGAAATATATTGATGCGACCCATAAATGCTGGTCTCGGAGGTATGGAATACTCCCAGTGTTAATTCAGGTGTTAAACAGGTTCTCATTAACACCCAGGATAAAGGAGGTTCAGGGAAGTTTTGGAGCAAAATAGAGGAAATTAAGCATATTTTCATATCGAAAAATGGCTCAAAAATGCATCTAATTTTTTATTTGAGTTTTAAAAAGTTTGTTTTTGGACTGTGTTTTATATATAAATAATAAAGAGGTCAGAATGAAGGAAAATTAATTTCTAGAGCTTAGAGCTGCATTCAAGCCCTAAAATTGAATTTACAGAGCCTAGAGCCCCAAAATTGAATTTACAGAACCTAGAGCTGCATTCAAGCCCTCAAAATTAATTTACAGAAACACAGATGAAATTAATGTTCCCCATTACACCTTGGGGGGTGGGGTAGGAGGGGGTAAGCCCTAATAAATTCTGTCAGATCTGGAATTATGGATGTCTGGAATCATGTACACTGTTCCCCAGTAGATACTGCTTTCTTTTCCCCCCAGTAATTATTTGCCCTGAAAAAAGGGCGGGCCGCTGCCCCTTAAACACCTCAGCAGTTGTTCATAAGACCAGCAGTTTTGGAGATGCTACAGCCTTTGTAAGATATCTAGATAACCAGACCTTTTGAACATTCTGATGTGGAGCTGGGAAGATGGTGTCATGATAGGGTGTGTTTGTTTGGAGCTCCACAGTTACTTTAATTAACTAGCTGACTATTGGTGTTTTGCCTAAGAAGAATGTATTTTCAGCAGGTAGCATTTATTTCCTTTGCTTACTATCTTCCTTTATATTTCTCTTGTTTCTGAAAAGTGAAACCATCAGGACTGTATTTTTCAGTCCTTATACTTTTTTGATTGCTCCTGTTTCTGTTTGGAGTTACAGCAGAGGGGAGGAGGAGAGGAGATTTAGAAAGTTTAATAAATACATAGAAGAGAAGGTGAAGAGAAAAGAGAATTCTTCTGATGGGAGGAGTGAAGAGAGTTTTGTGAAGCCTTGAAGAGAGATCTGTGATGCCATGTGGGCCTGAGATTCTAAGTATAAACTTGCAGAGGTTGGGAATTTCTGTACTATCTGGGATTCAGTAATGTGCTTTTCCCAGCATTGTATATAACCAGACAAAGAAATGGTGCTCACCAGAAATTCATATAGAATTTTGGGGATTTTACCCACTTCTGGGAGTTCCCTTTTAAATGGGAAGAAAGACCAAGCAAAAATTATGCTCTTTTTTACAGCCAGGGCTGAAAACAAAAAGTGGAAGCTGATTCCGTACTTACCATGAATTCCATCTTAGATTGGACAGTGGACTTCAAAGGCAATATTCAAGACCATGAAGGGGGTTTATCCTTTGTTAACCTCTCTTCAGAATTGGCCTCTGCTGAATCCAAAGTAACTTGAGAGGCGATACAGCCATTTGGACAGGATAAACAGCTAAGGGTGCAATCCTATGGGGATAGACAGCTGCCTCCAAACTCGGAGGCGACTGCCTATCCAGTACAGGACAGGAGGAGTGCGGAGGCCTCATCTCTTCTGTGCTCCAGGCACCCTGCATTTGCAGCTAGACCTGTCTAGCTGCGGGACCTCGGAGCATGGGGTGGGGAGGCTGGATGACACATAGGAAGTGTCGTACTGGCACTTCTGAATGACCCGCCCCGTGAGGCAGCGGGGGAGGGGGTGGAGAGGTGGTTCTCTGGGGACCAACCTTGAAGCATGGGCTCTGAGGTTGTTTCCTGGGAATCGACCAGTCCTTTGGCCGTCTAGCTGCTGTATAGCAGCCATAGGATTGTACCCTAAATGAACTAATGTTAAATGACGTCTAGCTGCTGTATAGCAGCCATAGGATTGCACCCTAAATGAACTAATGTTAAATGAGCTGATGTCAAAACAAATCTCTGAGTTAGCCCACAATGTAAAATCAGACAAGGAAGAATCTTCCAGCCAGAATGAGAAAATGAGTGAGGATAACCTACCAGTTGAGGTATGGTTTTTCATGATAATGAAGGACATTGAACATGTTAAATCCTATTTGTTTGAATGTAACGAGCTTTGGCTACACTTGTGGAACTACGTAAAAAGGTTAATTCAGGTTCCAGCCAATCAGGCTTAGAGAGTGTTATTAGCAAATGAAGATCTCAAATAAATAAGCCAGATGTGATGAATAGAAGGGTCAATAAGAGTGTGGATAGGGATGTTGCAGAATTTTACCCTTCTGCTGGGCTTGGCTAGAGAACAGACACTGACTTTCGTTTGAGCGGATGTTTATTACCAGAACACCAAGGTGTGGTGCAGTCAAGAGTTGCCAGCATGGCCCCTGGGGACTGGACCCAGAACAATAGGTGACTTTGGTATTTATACAAACAAGGAAACAAGGAGCCACAGCCTTCCTTCAAAGGAAGTTTTCCGGTTTTCAGAGACAAGGGTCCTGCTAGGCATTGTGACTCATGCGCAGTAAGTTAATCAGCCAGTAACTTAATTAGTCACCGTCTTCTTTCGTACGTGACTCTCCGCATGCAGTATACCAAAAGGCATTTTTTTCTACTTCAGTAAGAATGGGAATAATAAGTTAAAGAAGTGTAAAAATATCCCAAACAGAAAGATTCCCTCCTATAAGAAAATGCAGTTTAAGAAACTCCTTAAACTATTAGATGAAGATACCAAACAAAAAACAGAACAGAAGTTAAAGAAGAAAAGTGAGGAAAAGGAAAATAAATGTGACAATGCTGAACTCCAAAATGAACTTACAGCTGGTCCTGTAGCTCACTCCCTTTCATTTGGACCTGTTCAGGCACAGGAGATAGACAAGCAGGACCTTTGGTCAAATGTTCTTGTGGAAACAAAGTTAAACAAGATGGAGATTATAGACAGTAAAAGTTGGGACCTAGTACTGCTCTGTCAACAGGTTGTTGTTGTTGTTCAGTCGTGTCCAACTCTTCGTGACCCCGTGGACCATAGCACGCCAGGCCTTCCTGTCCTGCGCTCTCTCCCGGAGTGTGCTCAAGTCCATATTCATTGCATCAGTGATGCTATCTAGCCATCTCATCCTCTGCCGTCCCCTTCTACTTTTGCCTTCAATCTTTCCCAGCATCAGGATCTTTTCCAGGGAGTTTTCTCTTCGCATTAGGTGGCCAAAATATTTGAGCTTCAGCTTCAGTATCTGTCCTTCCAAGGAGCACTCAGGGTTGATTTCCTTTAGGATGGACTGATTTGACCTCCTTGCAGTCCAGGGCACTCATAAGAGTCTTCTCCAGCACCACAGTTCAAAGGCAAACCTAAGAGGATACTAACATAGAATGAGTGTAAATTGCACCTCCTGAATATTCTGGATATGGCTTTCCCAAGCTTTTTTATTATAGCTGATGTCGCCCAAGTGGATTATTTATATTTCAGTTTTGTATATGCAAGTGCGGTGGTTACCATTCAAGAGCAGGGTTTAGCCAGACTTGTATGTAATAGGAAGGATGTACTTGCAAAAAGGTACATAGTAGTTTCCAGATTCTTTGAGAACTTAACTCTTTGGCTCTGTGTGGATATTTTATTTCTTGTCCGAAAAGTAACAGTAGAGTTCAATACTCATAAGAACTTGATTGATTTAGATATTACTCTAGAAAACTCTCCACTTCTCTGAATTTAGAAACTCAAGAGCAGAAATGGATAGAACCTGCAGGGATGCAAGAACTAGGGAGAATATCTTTAACGAGGAAGGGTTTTTTTTTGACACTGAGGAGAAAGCACTGTTACACTCATTTCATGCTCTACTGCTAGATGTACCGAATGAAATTGTGATGAGATTTGAGTCCCTGAAAGAACAGATGATAAGTATTCAGGCAGGGAGTGGTAGATGTACAGATAATAAAGAATCATAGAATCATAGAATAGTAGGGTTGGAAGGGGCCTACAAGGCCATCGAGTCCAACCCCCTGCTCAATGCAGAAGGATGCAGAAGGGTGTACATCAGCCAGTGGAGGATTATGGTTCAGTCCAGCAGGACAGTGGTCATAAAGGAGAGGGTGGAGATGTGCAGGAGCCTCTTGGGATAGGGAAGGCCAGATCGTCTTGTCTCATGGCAGTAGAGATTAATCCACTAATAAGTAAGATTGAACAGAGATCCCATTGGAAGGCTGTTCAATACTTAGCAAAAATATTCTACATGTTTAGATATGAGATATCTGGAAGACAAGGAATTAGGGTTCCCAGACAGACCGGTCGAATTTGACCGTCATCCAATAAATGGTGTGTCTACAGCATTCTCAGATGTTAGTAAGCTGAGTCCTACTATTAATGTAATTGAACAGCTAGAGGAGGAGGAAGAGTTATCTGAGGCACAGATGACAAACCTGGGATATATAAATTGACAACCTAAGCAGCAGGACCTCAAATTGACAGGCCCCCCTCCCTGATTTACCAGCAGGGGAAAATTCAAGGAGGGTTTCCCTCAAGCCAAACACGGGTGATTATAATCACTGATATACTCCGCTTTGTTATTTATTTAGGGTCAGTATGTATGATCTTTTATATGCCATGTTTCAGATTAAGGGCCACTGTGACAACTGCTCACTAAAGTCTAGTGAGGCTCATGCCAGCAGTCCAGTCAGTTGTGGAACTGTAAATTCCAAGAATGCCACAGTGTGAATAATCTCTTTTATTTCATTATGACAAGGAGGGCAGCTTGCCCCCTAGCCCTGCAGCAATTGGAGCCAACCTAGCATCTTAGCCAATCTGCCGCTGGCTACTTGCAATAACTGCAGGCATCTCCAAACAGGAACACAATTAGTCATCTTTGCAAAGGCCACTCTTTTTGTAAACCACCTGGGGAATATAATTAAAGGGCGGTATTATATATCAAAAATAGTGAGTATCATGCTAGGACCATAGGTACAAATCCTTTTTGTACCAGAGGGGCATAGGTACAAATCCTTACTTAGCCGTGACAGCCATTAGGTGATGGGCCAGTCACACAGACACAGTGTAATCTACCTTTCAAGGTCGTTGTGAGGTTAAAAGGGGGGGTGTATGTCTAGTTCCCTGAGTTCTTTACAGGGAGGGCAAAATAGCATTGAAATATATAAAATCAGTTGATTTTAAATGTCATAATAACCTCTTTTGCAAGGATTATGAGATGATAATCAGTTTATGAAAAATACTTCCTGTGCAGATTGCAATTAAGGATTGCAACCCGTGGAGTAGAGCAGCTGGCAGAAGGAGGTAGGATGGTGTACTCTACCTGCTCATTGAATCCTGTTGAAAATGAAGCTGTCATTGCCTCTCTGCTGGAAAAAAGTGAAGGTGTGTACAATTCTTCTTGACTGTATAGTGAGAACGGAAAATAACAGTGAAATCTTGGTCAGACTAGCGAGGAAGTAAAGTTCCCACTTTTGTTAGAATCCACAGAACAGTACATTCTTGACTGAAAATCCTGACTTGTCCAATATGTTTTGATCAGAATCCCAGAATCTCATAATTGCCTCTGCAGGACCTCACTTGAAGTAATATTTCCATCCTAGACATAGTTTAAAGTGTCAGTCTATACATTAATATGATATTCCATTTTTACATTTCCGTTGTTAGTAGGTGGTTATATTTAACCGTTCGCAGTCTACTTGTAATTAACAAATTTTGTTACTAAATGTCTATGTTCAAACTGAACAAAGTCAAGTGTTTCAAATACACTAATAAAGTAATCACTGGTATAACTGAAATATACAACAACCAGAGAAGTCAAAGGTATGCCAGTATTTCCACAATGTCACTAATACAATAAACTATAAATACTGAGCACAACATTTATTTAAACTATGGGTGTAATCCCCAAGTATTTAAAGAGCACAACACCAAAAATTGTAAAATACAATAAAATGTATAACAAATTCTCATAGAGCCCAGCACAGGCTACATAGAAATGAAAAAGGTCAATATATAGCCAAAATGTAGTCCATGAGATGAAAATGATGTAGTTGTGGTTCAAATCACTCCTTGCTAGATGCTCATGGAATTGGTAAACTGGAAAACATACTCGGTGATCTCAAAACGAAGCCAAATGCGTTTCTGCCTGTGTGGCCATCCTCAGTGGCTTGAATCAAAACAAAAATTAATTCTTTTAAGAAAACTAATCTATTAATATACATTATTACAAATCAGTATATTTCTCACTAATACATAAACATCTGTCTCACCAGATTGGATCCAGGTGCCCCTTATACAGTTCTTAATATGCAGGCCAGCTATCCAATTCTTTGATGTAGTCATATCAACAGTGCTCTGTAGGAAATAGTATATAGAGCAAAAGTGCCATAGCTTTAATTTTTTTAATCCAAGATTGTTTTAAAAAACAAAACAAAAATATTTGTATCCAAATTCTAACCACTTACCACTGCATGTTCGACATTCAGTGTATCCAAGCCTGTTACCATCTGTTCTAGTAAGTGGAGTTCGTAATACATCAAGCCTTACTGTATTGCACACCTGATTAAGATGTTGATCAGGATCCAAACTGCTGTTGTTGAAAGCGCTCTGTATTATGAGATGTTCACAGTTGTTTGATCTTCTCCAGAGATTTCCAGTCTTCTCAGCTCTTGGAAGCACTCATTCTTCTTTGAAAGTGCACATGCTTTGTCAATACCACTTGTGAATTTCTGGAGCACTCCTGAAAGTATTTCTCCTGCCTCCCCCTTGATAAGTGATAAGTGGGGAGCCCACTTATCACAATCAAAGTCTGCTGTCCCCCTTTAATTCTCACTCAGATTGTGATGCAGTTTGTGTGCAGGGGTGGGGGAGAGTAAAGGAAAAAAAGACTGGCTGGCTCAAATGGGAGAGAAATTATGGTAGGAGGATGTTCTTTTCGGTTGCAATTTGAGTACTGGCATTTAAATAGTAATTGCAGTTTGATGGTGTGTGTGTGTGTGTGTGTGTGTATAGAAGTGAAGTTTTTAAAAACCTGTCTTTTAAACATGTGCGTGTTTAAGCAGCCCCTGTAAGTTCTACACATGTAATGCTGTTTCTTAGCCACTTTGCTTTAGATATTTCCTCAGAGTGTTTCAAAGCTAGTGTTTCCAGATTGCTTAGAACTGTATAACCTTCCCAAACATTCTTCCTTATGACAATCTTAATTTTTTCCTTTCCCTCAAAGGTGCGTTAGAACTTGCTGATGTCTCTTCTGAGTTGCCAGGTCTGAAGAGGATGCCTGGGGTTACACAGTGGAAGGTAGAAATGCATATTAAATATAATTGTATCCATAGTTTAGCCATGAGGAAAAATGGGAATTCTACTGGTTCCAGAATTTAAGATGATTCATGTGATCATTCATGTGTATGAACATATGAAGCTGCCTTACACCAGGTCAGACCGTTTAGTCCCTCTAGCCCAAACTATTGTGTACTCTGATGAGCAGCTCAACAAGGTGTCAAATAGAGATCTTTCCCACCCATGCTACCTGAGATCTTCTTTAACTAGAGCTGCCAGGGATTGTACCTCCTACCTTCTGCATGCAAACCATATGCTCCTGCACTGACTTATGGGTCCTTTCCTCAAGTCAAGCTTGCACAGCTTGTGACACACTGACTGCAGCCTACTAGCCACATATGGTGGCCCACCAAGGATTCAAGGGACATCCTGCTTTTTGCTTCTTCTTTGGGACTGCAAACTGGGGAGAGGAATGTGAAGCACATAGCAAGCCATAACAGTGGGCTATGTTTGACTTGATGAGTCACAAGTTTTGCAGGGCTGTCCAAAGCTGTGGTCTCCCACGGATTGCAGTGAGACAGCACTGTGAACTCATGATTTCAGAACTTGGAGTGGCATGTTTATTGCACCCTTGCATATGTAGTGAGCACTCTTAACTCTGCCCTTGGCGTTCTCTTTGGATTAGGGGTGAGGATTGTTGGCAGGCACATGCATTCTCCAGTGATTCTGGAGTGGGGCAGTCTTTACTTTGAGAAGTACCTCCTCTTGATTGACAGACAAACTATGAGTTAATTGTGGGTTAAGCAACCCACAGTTAACCTGTGATTAGTTCTTAGGTTAACTGTGGGTTGTTTAACCCATGATTGGTCCGTAGTGTCTGGGTTCGCACATCACGGAATAACCTTTGTTCAGGTCCATTAGAGCTTGCATATTCAAAATGGCGGCAGCACATAACCCCAGGAAATAGTTAATTAATTAACCAACCAACCCACAATTTGCCACTATTACGTGTGAACTGGATCTGCAACTCATGAGGGGAAGGGAACAGGTAGCTGCTTTGTTACACGAGTCAGCAGTGGCCGTTTGAAATGTGTTTGCATTTTCCCACCTAGGTAATGACAAAAGATGGTCAGTGGTTTGAAGACTGGAAAAATGTGCCTTCCAACAGACAAACTCAAATCCGGCCCACCATGTTCCCCTTAAAAGATGAAGAGAAACTTAAAGCATTAAATTTGGAGCGCTGGTATGTATTGTTGCTGCAGTTGAAGGTTTGAGTGCTCAGCATACCTTAATAGTATCTAGTTGGTGGCGTCGGAGTTTTTCTCTACCAGAGCCATTTGTTGGAGTACTTCGTCTGATGGTCTTAAAATTGTAGGCTGTTCTTGAGTTCAGGTTCATCTAAACATTGTCAAACTATGTGCCAAACTGCAGTAAGCCCACTTTCTGGGGGCCTGCAAAAATAGTCCAAAATACAGCTCAAAACTAGGATTTGAAGTCATGCCTGTAATGATAGTTTGAAGTTCTGCAATGTCAGAAAAACTCCCCCTGCACCCCCCCCACCAGTAAGCATGTGTGCATGCATGTGTCTCTCAAGAGGTGTGTTGGGGATTGCTTGTTAAGTACATATGCACAAAAATTAAATTAACATTTTTAAAGCAACCCCCCCTTTATTATTACCATCGCTACTACCTTTCCTTTGGCCAGTGAGCTCAAGGTGGTTCAGAATTTTTTTAAAAATAGCTTATAATTTAATAGGCATGATGCAAAGGGAACAGGAAGAGAGTGGGAAGAGGCAAGTAAGGAAATTCATGTACCATGGTGTAAGGTCCCAGGCCTGAACCAAGCTATTAGTAGTTTTAGAGGCACTTAGATGCTTGCTGACTTTGGTCAGTTGGCAGGCTGTTTTCCCTAACAGGCCTCTTGATTTACCAGGATGAGTCAAAGGGCTGATAGCAGTGGTCTCAAGTGCATCCCATACTAATGAGTAGAGTGCTTTATCAAGATGTGCCTGGGAAGCAAAGGTTGTTTGTCTTAAAGCTGCAGGTGGCTTTGCTGAGAACGAAGCATGGCTAGTCTATGCTGGGAATGAACGCTAGGGGGTGCTTGCTGCTGTCATGCTGCCTCACTGTTAACATGTATGCTATAAAACCCATGTTACCCCATGGGTCTGGGTTCAGAGAAGCTGTCTGATCCAACCATTGGGTACGCCTGTGTGCTGATTGTACACAATAAAGTATCTCCATGTAAGTAAACCTGGATCTGATTTATCACTATCTTGGCACCTCTAACCTAAGAGTTCAAAGCCCACGGCCGGGGCAATGCACATGGCCACTGTATAAGACTGTTCTGGTAGGGAAGGAGGTACATGGCAGTTATTTCCAGCCAAGCCAATGGAGGGGACCTTGCTTTTTCATCTCTCTGATGCAGCCAGGTCGAATGGAAGAATTTCCTCTTCCTGATAGAGGAGACGAGTGAGAAAAGAGATATTCAGAACAATCTGAAAGGTCTTTTTGGACAAATAATTGGAGACCTCCTTGGGAAAGTTGGCCTCTTCAATAAAATGCTAACTGTTGCTCTGGTTCTTAATGTCTTTTCAGTAATTGAGCACGGGATCCAACATGAAGTTGGATAACATGTGGATTGAACAAACCAATTAGAGTTTTTAAAAAGTATAAATTATGCAATAACAACAAAAGTGATGCTGACATACTTGATTTGGTTCTAAAGCCATTAACTTTAAATAGCTAGCATGCTAAAAATTATTCTGAATTTATTTCCAGGCATATCTTGCTACTGAATGAGCTGGTTTGTATGTAATCTTAACTTAGCATTACAAGAATGAGCCCCCAGAAGCCATGGACTCATGCATGCTCCTCTTTCCTCCTCCACTGCACTCAGGAGAATGAGTTTGGAAATTTTTGCTTCTGTTTTTGATTAACAAGAGCTTGTCTTGTGCTGTTGCACTCATGTCCTTCTTGTGGGTTTTCTGCCGACAGCTGGTCGGCCACTATGTGAACAGAATGCTGGACTAGATGGACCTTTGGTCTGATCCAGCAGGGCTCTTCTTAGGTTCTTATGTCTTGTTCTCTGAGCCTGACCAACTGTGCTTTATCGTAACTATATGTTCTTTTGGCAACAAACTGATTTATGAAGCTGGCTTCTTTGAACAAACCATAGTTAAAATTAACCTCAGTTTAGGGTTCAGCCAGTTAATCTAAAGCAGAAACTTCCAATCTCCTTGTGGCCATGCTGCAGTGAAGGAATAGGGAATATGCAAGCCAGAGGCTTGCTGCAGCTCACGTTTTAACGTTATGAATGAACTTTCTCAGTGCAGGAGAACTATATTTCCATCCTGGTGTAAATGCTCTGTGTGACATATGCTGTTATATTAATGTATGTGTTGTCATTGTTAAACGTGACCCAGGTAAGATAGGGTTAATAGAGTGTTAGGGAGCGGGTGAAAGGTGGCAGGGGCTTGTGCCTGCGTGCGTGTGTGAAGATTCTGAGGTAATAAAACGAATGAACTGACAGAAGTCAGATAGGGCCTTAGGGATTCAGGAAAATACATCTCGTGAGTGGGGTTTGGGGTATAGGATTTAGAAGGGGTAAAATAGTTGGTAGGTTAGGACTAAGTACAGTTTGATTAATGGTAATAATCTTGTTTTAAATTTTTATTTGTTTTATTTTTAACTACAAAATCCCACATGTTGGTTTGTCTTTCTGTTCTACTATTATAAAAACATGTTTCCTTGTTGCTTCTCCTGTATTGGGTAGAGGGAACCAATTAGGCATATTGGGTGTCTCTTTAACCTGGGGGCAGGGGGTGGGGGGCGTTTCCACCAGCGATTTACTCCGAGTCAGCTGTGTGTTGAGGTCGTTAGGGATAGATGACTTCCAACAGCCACCCCGAAGCTAATCATGGAAAAACTGGATTTCCTGAGTCTGGTTAAAGTCCAGTTATTTTCCTCAAGTCTGGTTCTCCCCAGTATAGTTGCTGTGTGCCCCAACCCCCTCACTGACCTTGGGTACGCTAGCCCTGCCCAGGGGTGCGCCTTTCACCATGACCCCGGCCAAGGGGTGTTTCCTTCCATTGTGCTGAATGAGGCTTGCCCTCTCAGTGACCACAGAAATTACTGAGAAGCCACTCAGCTGACACGGCACATATTAAAGCCCATTTCTTAAGTGTGATTAAGCATGATCTCAAGGCTCTGATTCATTGCCGTAGGAAATAACTCCTTCATGGCTTCCTTAGAGAGATCCTGTGCATTAAAATGAGGGCTGGTTTCCTCTTTCCCACAACAAAGCCATTAGTGTCTCCTCAGAAGTAACTCCCATTATGTTGAATGAAGCTTGCCTTTGCCCACATCAGAACATACAGAGATTCCCCCTCAATTGAAAGTCACATTTTAAAGCCCAATTCCTTAAGTGCGATTAAGTGGGATCTGGAGGGTCCAATTCAGTGTCTTAGGAAGTAACTACTTCACAGCTAAGTTATAGATATCCTGTGGGTTACAACGGGGGCTAGTTTCTGTCTTTGTATTTACTGCTCTCTTTCCCACAACAGACCCATTGCTGTCTCCTCAGAAGTAACTCCCATTGTGGTCAATGAGGTCCTGTGGGTTAAAATGGGGGCTGGTTTTTGTCTTTGTGTCCCCCCCCCCGCCTTCTTTCCCAGCACAAACATCTGTGTGTCTGTTGTTGTTCCGTTGTTCAGTCGTGTCCGACTCTTCATGACCCCATGGACCATAGCACGCCAGGCCTTCCTGTCCTGCGCTCTCTCCCGGAGCGTGCTCAAGTCCATATTCATTGCATCAGTGATGCTATCTAGCCATCTCATCCTCTGCCGTCCCCTTCTCCTTTTGCCTTCAATCTTTCCCAGCATCAGGGTCTTTTTCAGTGGGTTTTCTCTTCGCATTAGGTGGCCAAAATATTTCAGCTTCAGCTTCAGTATCTGTCCTTCCAATGAGCACTCAGGGTTGATTTCCTTTAGGATTGACTGATTTGACCTCCTTGCAGTCCAGGGCACTCGTAAGAGTCTTCTCCAGCACCACAGTTCGAAAGCATCAATTCTTTGGCGCTCAGCCTTCCTTATAGTCCAGCTCTCACAGCCATACGTTACTACTGGGAAAACCGTAGCTTTGATTAGACGGACCTTTGTCGGCAAGAATAATCTGTGTGTCTACTCGGAAATAACTCGCATTGTGCCCAATGAGGCTTGCTCCTGAAATGCAGGTGCATCACAGCAAAGCTGATTCCTTAAAAAAAACACCCAGTACTCCTCCATTAGCTTCTCCTACCATTGTTGTGGAAACACAGCCCTAGAGAGTAAAAAGGGCGGAAGCTGTGAGTATCAGTGAGGACAACTGACTCAGCGGAGGCAGACATCTTGAGAGGGTTTTCTTCTCAGTTTCATCAGGGAGAAGCTGGAGAAGGTAGAACCCAGGCAGGAGCGCCACACTGTGCAGTCTTCTTGGATGGGCATAAGTTGGGATTTTATGTAGTTACATAGTCATGTTATGTTAGACAAGGTTACATAATCACCCTGGTCTTTGCTTAGTTTTATTATATATTCCTTAATCTAAAGCAGCCAAATACTGTGAAATGTTTTCATAGTTCTGAGTTCTTTAATTCTATTTTTGATAGTTCAGACACATTCATAATAGAAAACCAGACCATTTAGATTTCATTTGGAAATGGTTTGAGTGGTGTTGTTTTTTAAATTTGCATCAGAACATTTCACCATTAACCATAAATGGATTTAGATTTTTTTTTCTGGTAATACCACAGAAATATGCATACTTATGCAATATGTTTGTTATTTATCTAGCCTTAGAATTTTGCCACATCATCAGAATACTGGAGGTTTCTTTGTAGCTGTATTAATTAAAAAATCTCCCATGCCATGGAATAAACGTCAACCCAAGGTAATGTTTGCTTTGTGTAAGTACATTCTTGAAACCATTTCTCAACATGTGATGAGGCCAGGATCCAAAGATCTCTAGAACTAATTCTATATGCCCAAGGGGTCCTTGGGCCTGTGTGGCTCAAACAGCAGTCCTTGCCCATGCCACAGTGGCAAACTGCTTTCTGAACTAGTTGGCAGGGGGGATTTATAAGTACAATTTATGGGAAGTGGGTATCTACTGAAAAACATTAAAATCCCATTCAGCAGCCCAAGTCCATGAGCCTCCTTAAAGTAACTCTTTGGAATCTGGCCATTATATTATTATGAAATAGTTTATTATTTTTCAGAGTCTGCAGACTACTATGTCTTAGATCGTGTAACATATCAATTCAGCTCCAGAAATGTACATTTTAAAAATGCATATATAGGCATATTTGAGGTGGTTAGTGAATGTAAGGGATGCGATGTATGTACAAATGGAAGGTAAAGTGCCGCAAAATGTCACCTGCTTTTCTTAGGTATGGCTGTGTCCACGCTAGCTCTCTTCTCTGAAATTGCTGTCCTTTGTTCACTCATTTATTATGAAGAATCCAGACAGTGCTGCTCCCAAACTGTTGCATTTCATTGGAGCAAAATCAGGAATGTCCTTTGGCACTTAAAATAATTAATTTTGGAATAAGCTTTTGTAGACTAGAGTCCATTTCATCAGTTTTGGGTATAAACGTGAGATGAGAGGGAAATGAAATATAAAAGGCAGAGATGGTGACAATCCAATTACAGCTTGAATATATGCAAAAATAAGCACAGTGAGCCTTAACAACATCAGTGATAGGCGACAACACCATCAGCTCACTGTACTTATTTTTGCATACATTCAAGCTTGAATTGCATTGCATTTCCCTCTGACCTCACTGCTTACAATCTCCCCCTTCCCCTAACAGCCATGTGTGTGTATGTACACCTGCAACTAAGGATGACTCTTCATGCATCTCGTGAAGTGGACTCTAGTCCATTAAAGCTTATGCCATAATAAATTCCTTCAGATGTTATAAGACTATTTTAATTGCATTCCATTACGTTCTGAGTGGCCCTCTCATTTTATTTTAAGACCTGGTTTGTGGTGTTTTTTCTTACTTTCAACACAATTTTAACACAAAATTGTGCCAGCCTGTCCAGTATAGACAGGCAGAGCAGTACTGAGGCATCTGATGGGAGGAGTGGTTTGTGATACCCATCATTTTCTGGTTGCTGTGTTATTACATTTGGGGGGTGCAGGGAGAGAGATACACGTGAACTCCCTCACATGCAAAGCAGCAGCAGCATCTAGATTCTCCATAATAGCTGAAAGCTGAGTGAACAGAGTAGCAATTTCAGACTGAAAAGCTAGCATGAAAGCAACGATACACAACCAAAGCAGATTCTGTGAAGTGCTATGTTTCTTGGGTGTTAAGGAGCGGGGGAAAGCCAGGGATACAAAGCCTTCTTAGTTGAACAGAAGCAGGATAGTGATCTCAAAATGGCAGAACAAGTACAATTTTTGCTGGCTTCTGTTTTGAACGGTTGCCCTCTAGCATTATGGACACTGATAGGTCTTTCTCATGGTACAAACTCTTTCTGACAGGTTTTACGAATAGTTCTAGAAAGTACTATGAATAAAAGTGTAAGAAAATATAACGAAAAAATGTGTTCAGTTCAGAATATGCATAAGAATTCATTTTAGGTCAGCTTTTTACTAGTGGCACAACCCACCAAAGTTAAGCACTTTCAGGCCCACATATTTAAGGAGGTGAAATATAATGCTTAACTGTGGCTGGATCGTGACCTGGGTGTTTAGATGTTAAGCCTAAAAAGATTTCGATTTTAGTTTTTATATCTTCTGTACCGTATAATGCATATTTCACCATTTTAGAACATGCATTCATGTGATGTTTGAGAGATTTGAAATGTACATAAATCCTTGCTAGATAACAACAGTATATATGCAACGTTTTTGGATGCCTCCATTTGTTTAATTTAGGGGATTAAATCCAAATTAAATCCTACTTAAAGTAGGCCCATTGAAATGAAGGGGACTTAAGCTAGTATTGAATATGTTTACATCCCATTCATTTCAATGGGTCTTCTCCAAGTACGATTTATGTTGGATTTTACCCATGGTAGTTCCTGTGAAGTTATATGTTGAGAAAATATAGTGTAGAATGTAATAGCAAAAAATAAACTACCAGAGAGTGCTTCTTCTACAGATTTGGCCTTTGCTCAGTGTTATGGAACTATAGTTTGATAGTTCGATAACACTGAGCTATAGTTACAGTATTTAGGAACCATAGTTCCAGTATTTAGGAAGCCTTTGGCTGCCAATTAACTACTTGTAGCTGATGAATACATTTCAAATAGAGGGTACACCAGAAAAGGTTTTGGGTGAGCTCAGTCTTTGGTTTTGTACTAACAAGGAAAATTAATAAGGGAAACATCTTTTGATCCATTTTTCATTTTTATTTAAAAAATCCTTAATATCACATTACAATATAATTTGCATAAAATAAAATGAAAACATTTCTTGTTATAAAGGAGAGCATTGCTAAAGATTTTAAGATCTTAATAGCTTAACAGGAGATAGTATTTCTTAAATGTTTCTTGTTCGTAGACTTCTAGCCCTGACAGATGAGAGCTCTCCTTTAAGCTAACTATTATGTTTTCTGTTCAGGTTTGAATAGACTATTCAACTGTCAGCTACAGAGGCATGGTGAGCTTCTAGTAAGAAGCTGCCTCATTCAGCACATTCTTATATCTTTTTGTGTAGAAGTTACTGCTTAGCTAATAGCTACTGTCCCATAAATTAGGGATCATAGTCTTAATTATCTCATCATTACTAAACATTCCTAAAAAATTAAAACATACCCCCACCCCAAGGCTTAAACATACACCTTTCAGGCTAGATAAGATCAAGTCTAAATCATGCATTTGAGAAGATAATGTCAGATTCAGCCCCCTTGAAAACCCCCACAGATCAAGACAAGGTTTAAATAAACAACTAACTATGTTTTATTGTAGCAGGTCAGCTATACAGCCAGAGCTCATGGCACAGTTCTTCACAGAGTTTATAGTCCCAATAAAACAGTTCTTAAGCAAGAGCAATAATGGTCAAGAGGAAGTTCCAAGGCAAATTGTTCTCACAGAATCGAACGCAGACTTCTAGGACCAGTGATTTACATCGCAAGTCACAAGAACTGAAGGTTCAGGATCAGTCGGGATAGGGAAGTTTTCTAATGAAGACATTGTTCTCAGCAGAGGCTCTGTGGCTTTTAAACAGAGGTGGGGCTCTTACTGTTCATTGTCAGTCCACCTATCCCTACAGGAATATCTCATCTGTGGGCATGAACTCTGCCTCATGGGGTGTCTCTGCTCTGCCCTCTTTTGTTGATGTCTTAATTTTGGAGACAGCCCCTCACCCCCTTCCTCATCTGAGTCTACTGCCTGCACGGTTCCCACAAGAAAACTCTCAGGTTATTGCAAATCTGGGGCCTCTCTCAAGGCTGTCTGTACTTGTGGCTGATAAGGAGTATCAGCCAACTCTGCTGGGAACAGAGGCAGAAATGATCTCCCAGCTTCCTGACACTTCACATCTTGAGCAGGTTCTAAATCATCCTTATCCACCTCTGAATTTAATTCTTGCTCTAAGGTCACAGGGCCAACATAACTCCTTACTTGAAATTTGCTAATTAATTCTAGACTTACCATTTTTCTAGACATCTATATGTTGCACTTTTGATGTGTTACCTTGCACACTATTTTTATTCATTGATCGATAAGGAATACTTTAAGTACATCTTGACAATGAACAATAGAGTCTCACACCTATTTATTACTCAAATAACCCTTTGACCAGAGCAATTTGGCTTTAACTCAGCATTTTGTCTCTGGAAAGTCCAGGTTATTTTCCAGGTTATTTTGGCAATTATTTTTATGCCAGTTACTCGGAATTCATTGTGAACCTGCTTATGTCTTCCCTTTAATACAATTACTACTTATTTATATTTTCAAATTAATAAACATTTTCTGTAGATTTTCACTTGGCATTGCATAACAAGTTATCCTTTATTGTTTTGAGGGAGGTGCGTAAACAGTTTCTCAATAGACTGTTCTGCAGTTTCAGTAAAGCAAAATAAGCTATTTTTAAACATTCCTGATGCTTCATTTATGGTGGAATGCTGAGTTTAGGCTGCCGTCCGTCCCTCTTTAACCTGCATTTTCAGAAAAGAAAGCCAATTGATAATTTAGAATTCTTTCTTATTAATGCCCCTAATAAGAACATTTAATTTTATCATAGACAAATTAGTAGAGAATTAAAGTCTCTTAAAGCTAAATACAACAACCAGTTATTTAAAAATGGATTGGCCACTTTTTCAGAGATCAGAGTGGTGTGTGATAGAAACATTTGGTTGTGTCGTACCTTAAAGTCTAATTTAAGTGCTTTTCATGTATGTCATCGGACTATTTGAAGAAAGACAGCTTTGAAAACATTCAAATGTTTTTTATTGCCTTTCTAGAAAAGTAAATTGAACTAGCTTGCCATAATTGCCCTTCAAGGAAATATTTCTGCTAACATCATGTTTAAGGGAGCAGACCTATCCAGATAGACAGCCACCTCCAAACTCGGAGGCGACCGCCTAATCAAAGCAGGGCAGGAGAAGCATGGAGGGCATCATTCCCTCCACGCTTCTCTTGCCCTGCTTTTTCAGCTAGACAGCTGATTGCAGCTGTGTAGCCGTGGGAAGACGGAACGGGGAAGGAGGCTGCTGTATGCCACATAGGATGTGTCATACAGGCAGTTCCGCCCTCCCCGCCCTGGAATGACCCCAGCCACGCCCCTTTTCAGCCATTCCGTGCTCCTCTTGCGAGTGCAGAGGACGGGGCTGTTCCATGCTGCCTCCAAGGCAGTGCAGAAGTGGGGGATGTCAGTTCCTGGAAAACAACATATCCTTTGGCCATCTAAGCCACTGTCTAGCGGCCATAGGATTGCTCCCTAATTTCTGTTTGAATTCTTTAAAAGGAAGTAGAATTTAAATAATGGTGAGGGAAAATAATGTATGTCAAAGATTTGCAAACTGTTGTCTGTGAGTTCCATTCAGGTGGTCTGTGGAAAGACTGTGAACTGTTGAGAATGTCTGTATCCGCACTTGATTTTCCCCGGACAGCAGAAATCAAGATTATCAAATAGCTTAACAATGCCCTGGCCTAGCACTCACGACTTTATAACACAGTACAGTCTACTCATTTTTCCTAAAAATTATCAGTTGAAAGGGCCCTTCTCAGCATAGGGTCTGTGATATTCCAGAAATGACACTGGTTCTGATGATGGTGCTGTTGATGAAGAAATGAATTGTATATATGTTTTAATGTATAGAACAAAATCAGTTAATTCAGTGGTCCACAAAGACCCTCAGCAAATTTCAAGAGAACTGTGAAAAAAATGTTTGAGGACCACTGCTGTATGTCATAACAATTAGATATGTTTTTCACACATTGCAACTTGGTCCTTCTATTTTGGTATAGTTCCAGCACAAGCTGCCACAGAAGACAGAATATGTATCGCCTGTAGCTGCAGAACAGGGTTCTTCAGAAACTGTTGATGGCCTTGTGGCCTTAGAAGCAAAAGATGGAGACTCCTTGGTAACAGAGAATGCTGAATACAAGAAGGATGGAGTTTGTGGGTAAAAAATTGAAAATCAAGGCTGCCATTCTTAAAAGCAGTGAAGCCACTGGTCTATTTTAATGCTTGTACTGATCCTTCCAGTATGTACTCACAGTAGGAAAGCTGAGAGACCTCATATTGTCTTTTCCCATCAGAGGTCTGAGATCATGCTGCCCTTCATAGGTTGGAAGGAGTTCTCAATTCAGCACTTTTTGGAAACAGGGTGGGTCTTCTGATAAAAAGCAAAATCCTTTTTCTCTCAGAGCAAGTTAATACATGCAGCAGGTCTGACGTTTGACACTGAAATAGCAAAATCTATACAAAGAAAACACAATTTTTGCAACAGGAATATTTAGGCAAACCAGACAATTGGTAAACTATTTGCAGGCTTAATTTTGCTTAGAAATGCTGCACAAATTTCTTCCCACATTGTCTTAAAATGCTAGGACTAAAAGAGACCCAAAAACGTTTAGTGTAGCCTCCTTCCGTAAATAATATTTTCCAAACAAATGAATGTTGCATCTCCAATCCATCCTCAGATTTACCCACATCATTTGTTTTGTCATTTGCATATTCCCAAGAGTGTTGGTACAATTCAGGAAACGTTTAACATACTCAGGAGAAACTTTAAACAAAAGCACAGATCTGGTGGTGTGTGTCTAGATCAGGGGTGTTGAACCTCTTTCTGCCTGAAGTCCAAATGTCATTTTGGAGAAGATCCCAGAGGTCACATTCCAGTGATAGGTTGGACCAAAGACAAAATGGGTGTGGCCAAATTACCAGTATATTTTAGCTTAAAGCACTTATTGCCCGTACTTAGGAGAGGCATTTCAAACTTTTAGAATAGGGGACAAACTGCAGAAAATCTGGGAAAGCACCAAACAGTTGATGGTCTGAGGGAAGAGGGCATAGCCTGGGCGGGCTGGATTGGTGATCCTCAGCCCCCTCTCCAGCTCCAAGGCTGGGAGGAAGGCTGCGGTGGTTCAGTGGGAGGCTCGCTTGCAGGGGCTTCATTGAGAGAAGGGGACGAACCTGGTGACCAGTGTCTGGATTGGCTAGCAAGGCCAGCCCAAAATTGTAGAATTTGGATATATCTGTTTTTCTTATAGGCCTCCACCATCTAAAAAAATGAAGCTTTTTGGATTTAAGGAAGATCCATTTGTGTTCCTTACAGAAGAAGATCCTCTATTTCCACCTATTCAGTAAGATAAGATCTTTCTTTATAATGAGTTCCATGAGAAGTCTCGGCACTCCATGCGTGAATTAGGCCAGTTTCAGCTGGGTGAGGTCAAATTAGGGTTAGCACCTTAAATAAAAGAAAGGGGAAAGGATACAGTGGGCCCATTTGCATGTAACTGTGACTAATAGTGGGTTAATTAATCGTGGGTAGCAGGCCTGACACGTGTCACTGCCACTTTGCATAATCAACCTTCAGTGGGAAGTAGTTTTATGATGTGTGAACTCAAGACACTATTGGTTATTTGTAGGTTAAACAACCCACAACCTATGATTACTTCAGGCTGATTGGAGGTTTGTTATGGAAAGTGCCAGCGGCACACACTGGGACACAGCTCAATGTTTACCACTGTTACGTGCAAACAGGATTATTAAGTGCTACTACATATAATGCTCCTAATTTTTCGAGTGAATTTTGAGAGGAAGTGGACGTTAAACTAGAGGCTATACAGTTGTCATGAGTCTTAGTTTCTTGTTTTCCAAATCTCGTATTAGATAATTTTTTTTTAATGTATAAACTTGCATCCAAGAGTGTCCTTCTGCTAGTAAAAGGCCTCCTGTTCACAGAAGACTGTTAAGAGTGCTGCTTGAGGGAAGTGACCTCAAATCCAGAGACGTTTTTCTATTTGTTCATGCTGTTATGACCCACTAGATTTTATCTGCTCTAGCCTGTATTTTCCTTATTCACTTCATTTCTCCTACGTAGCCCCCCATCTGTTGTGGTGCTACACTACTAGAGTGTGCAAGATTTTATGGAATAACTCTATAATTTTTTCTCCATCTCTTTTTGGATCCAGACCATGGGATCATGAGAAGGGAACTCACTACGCAGTAAATTAAAATGCACATTGGCTCCAGACTTAAATATTGAGTCTTTACTTCTCTAATTAAAGATTCACAAATGCCATTAACATATTTTTCTCAGTTTGGTACGAGCAAGCATCCAAGAATGGGTTAACTCCCTTTATCACACAGCAAAGGTAGGGATCCATGAGCTAGAAAAACTTTTCATTACGCTGACTGCCCTCTGGCTACACCCCCGTTCTTCTTAGCTTTTTCCCCAGGAAAAATGCTATCTCCTTTTGCGTCAATCTTATAATATTACTCAGTTCTAGAGTCTTTTCCCCTTAGCATTCTCTCTTCTCACTCATGCTACAGCAATAATAAAAACAATAATGAATCTTTTCTCTCCTTTTCTCCAACCTCTTCTCTTCACTCTTCCTCCATCTCTGCTCTACCATGGCCCTGACAGGGGAGCAGTCTTGTTCTAAGCTTGCACAGCAAGCAGCATCTGTCAAACATGTTAGGGTGGTGAAGGATAAGCACTGAGCTATCAGACTGAGCCAAATTATTATAATGTACAATTATACATTATAATTAGTTTTTGCTCTTGACACATTCCAGCTCTGCTGTACCCTGCCAGGGTGTGGGGAAAGTCCACTTCCTTGCTTTCTTCATGAGGTTTCCTTCTGTAATGCGACTGAAACATCATCCTCAGTTTATCTGTCTTAAGCTCAGCCATGGGTTATGGAACTGGGGTAGAGCCAGAGGGCAGTCAGTCCAGTGCAAGGTTTTTCTAGCATGTGTTTCTTGCTTTTCCTGGTAACCCAGTCTAGGGTGCCTCTGTCACAGCAAACCAGAAGGAAGTTTCATGACAAGTAACCAATGTTCCAATACACTGCTTTTCTGAAAAAAACATTCAGAGCTGTTTACAGAATAAATAGCTTTTAAAAAAACTAACAATATAATATCAGCAACAGAATAAATAAACCTGAATATGTGTAACTATTTTCAGGACTTTTTATGCATTGGATCCTTCATTCCCCAAGATGAATTTGTTAACTCGTACTCAGGAAGGAAAAAAGAGGCAGCTGTACATGGTTTCCAAGGAGATAAGGAATGTACTGCTGAACAACAGCGAAAAGCTGAAGGTTTGACTTTGTATTTCTCTAAGAGTCTAAAATATAACAGTACTAAAGTGGATGAGGAGTTGTTATTCTGTCCATAGAAGCTGTCATCTGCCATGACATTTCATTTGGTTCAGATGGGAGTCATCTTTCCTTGTCAATGTTAGTATGAGTGAATAACAGGGAACATAGCTTTTTCCAAAACCGGGCATACCACATTGACACAACAGGTGAAATGAGTACTTGAAAAGTGGAAATTGTGCCTAAGATATCCCATGGATACCCGCTGCTGTCCCCTGCTGAGGAAAATAGAGGGGGGCAGCAGATTCTTCTGCTCTGCTTCAGCACTAGAAAGGGCTCTGTGAAGGAATAGAGCTGTCCTCCATTTTTGTTTTTAGTTGGTTTTAGGACATGGGTGTGTGGGGGGGTGCGCGCGTGCGCGCGCTGGTCAGTTTCAGCCCTAATAGTTAATACTTTAGAGGCCAAAACTTTAGTTAGAATATAGTGGTCATGTCATTGTTCCCAGGAGGCCAGGAGTTAGAGGAAATGGCGGCAGGGGGGAGGGGGTGTTGGTCATTTAAGCGCAGGAAATAGAAACTTAGTTTGCAGAAATGGGAAAGAAACTACCCTCTGGGTTGGGTGGAGTTGGGGAGGAAAAATAATAATTTTAAGAGATAAAAGCCTAGGCAGACAGAGAAGAACAAGAGGGAGAAAGAAGGAAAAGCCCAGAATCTTAGAGGAAAGAAAGAGTCAGAACTACTGGAATTGGAGAACTTATAGAGAGTGCTGGACCAATGACAATAAGATATTGCTTGGATAAGGAATTGACAAAACAGGGACAGTCTGGTTAGGTCAGAGATGCATTTATGCCTGATTGTTTTATTACCCTGTTGTTCATATTTTTAATGGTGTGTGTGTATCTGTTCAGATTCTAAAACTTTTCCGTGGTCACATTTTTCTACAGTAAAATTTAAACATTATTATTTGAAAGTTTGTGGTCTCTATTTTTAGGGTTACCCACCCTGTGCCTAATACCCAACCCCCACACTACCTAAAACTTTCTGACATCCAGAGAGTTTTGAGACTGGAGGCAGCCATAGAAAAAAAGATTTCCACCTGGTGGCAGCATAAATGGCCACGGGAAAGGAAGGGCAAGAACAAGTGGGAGAACGCTATTTTGCCAATTTTCCCTCCTGCTCATTGAACAGGGCGTTCTTCTTCATGGTCTCTGTGCATCACACATATGGGCTCTGCACCTGCACAGAGCCTTGATTTGAGAAGCTTCTATAGCTGAAGAATTTGGGTGGGAACCCCTGTCCCACTGTCCCAGTGCACATTTCCCTAGCAGGTTCTTGCTCGTTCCCTCAGTTCTCTTTCGACTGCCACTGCGTGTGCCTCATTAGGGAGCTTCTCTCGTGTTCAGTTTATCTGAAAGCTTTTTTTCTATAAAAAGCTGAGGTTTTTATTCTTCGCTGTCTATCAAGTCTTTTCTGTCTTTCTCATTATTTTATTTTCCTTTATCTTCACGACTTTTGGGATCACCCTCAAGGCATATGGCCCTCAGCACCTCTTTTCGAAAGTGCACCTGTCGCAGGGCAAAATTGCTGCCTTCCAACAGGCATTCTCCCTGCTTCTTCTGCCTCGGAGAGGGGCACGTTGTTGAGGCCTGTGCTCATTGTAAACCCTTCTCGAAGCAAGCAAGAAAAAATGGATCCGACTGGCTAAAAGCCGCACTCTGGAAACAGGCCCTGGAATTGGTCGAAGAGCCTAACAGTATGGCAGAAGTGCCAACCTTGTCTTCACCCAATCTGCTTGCCATGCAAGAGTTTGCTCCAGTGTTGGGGTTGTCGTGCCCTCAACATCATACTCGGACAAGTACACAAGATCCCCCTCACTACCACCCCCGGACGATCTTTGACGTTTGAACTGGTGAAGAGGTTAACAAAAAAGGCGAAAGCCTCTAAGCAGGCTGGTCTTTCTTCTTCAGTCCTCTTTTGATTGTTCTTCAGAATCAAAGAAGAAGACAAAGACTTCAAAGATGTCACATGACTTTGCTCAGGATTGAGCATCAGGCTCACCCACCCTTTCTCACTCCGCACGAGCATTTTGAGACCGAAGGCAACCTGTACAGGTCATGTCTTCCAGCACTCCCACATGGGATGAAGCACCTCCCTCTACTCCAATCACTCCACCCATTTTGGTCCAGGCATCTCAGGATTGACAGCGACCTGTGATATTGGTTACGTCTCCCACTGCTCCACCAATGCCTACCGCTTGAATGCAGTCACCTGTACCTGCTGCACCACCAATGTTATTTTCACTGATTCCAACAGTGAATCATATCCCAGCAAGGAAACCCATTTTGACTGCATCTATGTTAGAGGGAGAGATCTGGGATCCATCCCAACAGAACTGCCCTTTCGACCACCTCGTCAATACAGGCTGGAAGGTTGTGGCACAGGTCATGACAGGCAACAATTGCCTGATTCAGTGTGCTCATTTGCCTCCTCTACAAGAGGTCATGCCCCTAGTTTTTATGAGTGGATCTCTTAGTTTTTGCCCTAATGTTCACGGCTTGATGGCTGCCATTTGTGCGGGATCTATTGCTGAAAATACAGGAATTCGCCATTTTAAAAATGTTGCTTTGGACAACATGAGTGTCATGATGTATGTGAACAAATAGGGAGGCACCAGATCTCTCCCGCTGATCACCCTTATGCTCCAGATCAGTTGGTGTAAACCCGTCACATCGGACTTGTGGCTTATACATGTGGCTGGTGTTGACAATGTGCTGGCCGACCAATTTTGTTGGACTGCGTTGACCTCCCATGAGTGTGAGCCGGACAAAACTGTTCTGAGCAGTCTCTTCCAGCAATGGGGGATGTCAGAAATTGACCTTTTCGCCACACTGGAGAATGCACCTTGCCCAACATTCTGCAGCAGAGCAGGCCAAGGCCAGGGATCTACAAGCAATGCCTTTGTATTTTAGTGGATGGGGCACTGTTCTACCCGTCCCTGTCCCATCCCCGGTCCCCCCACTTTCCACTGAGAACCAAGGTCCTGGCAAAGATGGGGAGAGAGAGCACCAAGTCATCCTCATAATGCCTTGGTGGCCTCGCCAGATTTGGTTCACCCCTGTACTCAAGATGTCAAAACATTGATACCGACAGCTCTCATTGCAGCCATCTCTTCTCATGAGAGAGTAGGGTTGAATCCGGCACCCAGACCTGACAACTCTCCACAAAACAGCATGGAGGATAGGGTGACAGGGGCAACCTCGGTGCTGGCAAGGATACAGAGGATTCTTGACACTGTGCGCAAGCCTTCCACGCAGCATTCCTATTCAAGAAAATGGACTGCTTTCTCCTCCTTCAGCTGCACTCAGGGTTGCAATCCAGTACAGTGCTCCTTGCACCTAGTTCTGTAATTTTTACTCTCTCTGTTCTAGAAGGGATTCAAATTGTTGTCTCTACGAGTCTGCCCATCTGCTGTTTCCGTGTTCCGCCCTCATGTTGAGGGATTTTCCCTTTTCTCGCATTCAACAGCAGAATGATTCCTAAAAGGAGTAAGGAACATGGCACCAGCACTCCATTCTGTGGTACTGAGGTGTAGCCTTTCAGTGGTATTTAAGGCGCTGTCCTCTAAACACTTTGAGCCCCTAGCAACTACAGACGTGTGCCTCATTTCTTGGAAGGTGGCGTTCTTGGTGGCTGTTATATCTGCACACTGTGCCAGTGAACTCTGTGCTCAGAGTAGACCAACCATATCTCCTTTTTCATCAAGATAAAGTGGTGCTCAGGCCTGATCCTACATTTCTGCCTAAAGTTGTGTCAGACTTCAATTTGAATCAGGACATGGTTTTGCCTCCTTTCTTTGCCTCTCCTCCTACTCTGTTGGAGTCGGCCATGCATACATTTGACATTCATTGCACCTTGGCTTTTTACAAGCAAGGACTGAAAAGTTTTGGCTCCACCTTTTTGTCTGCTATGGTGGCAAGCACAAAGGCCAGCCTCCTTGATTCAGCACATTGTGTCATGGGTTGTAAAGGCTATTGAACTATCATATGAGCTGGCTGGACTTGAACTGTCTGCCCCAGTCCATGGTCACTGTACTTGTGTGGTAGCGACATCGGTTGCATTTGATGGGGGTTGCCATCCCAGAATTGTGCTGCGCTGCAGCTTGGTCGACACCATCTACCTTTATTAGGCATTATGGACTGGATGTTAGGACTAGAGCTGACTGTGCTTTTCGTTGTACCGTCCTCTCTTCTGTTTTGTAGTAGGACACCGACCCGCCACCTTTGTAAGTTAGCTTGTTACTCACCCATAGGTGTGATGCAGAGAGACCACAAAGAAGAAAGACAGGTTGCTCTCTGTAACTGTAGTTCTTCAAGTGGTCATCTGTGCATTCACACAACCCACCATCCCCTCTTTGGTATCATATTCAACTTTGATGTTGGGCACTGAAGGTATTTTTTTCTTTTTCTTGTCTGCTGTGTCTGTCTCGTGGAACTGAGGGAATGAGCGGGAACCCGCTAAGGACATGCACACTGGAATGGCGGGGGAGGGGTTCCTGCCAAAATTCCTCAGCTATAGAATCTTCCCAAATTGAGGCTCTGTGCAGGCACAGAGCCCATATGTGTATTTTTTAATTATTATTATTAAATTTATTAATTGCCCATCTGGCTGGTCACCCAGCTACTCTGGGCGATGTACAACATACAATAAAAACAATAAAAACATTTTCTAAAATACCCTAACCCACCCCAAATGCCTGCCTGAACAACCACGTTTTTAATGCACGGCGGAAGCTCATTAAAGAGGGGGCAGGACGGAGTTCCCTAGGGAGGGAGTGCCACAGAGTGGGGGCCACCACAGAAAAGGCCCTCTCCCTCGTCCCCACCAGTCTAGCTGTCCTGGCTGATGGGACAGAGAGAAGGCCATCCGAGGCTGATCTTGTTAAGCGGCCTGTCTGGTGCTGCTGGAGGCGCTCCTTAAGATAGGCTGGGCTGGAACCATATAGGGTTTTAAAGGTCAAAACCAACACCTTGAATTTGGCCCGGAAAACAACTGGTAACCAGTGCAACTCCTTCAGCACTGGAGTGATGTGATCTCGCCGGTGGCTGCCTTTAATCAGGCGAGCCGCCACGTTCTGTACCAGCTGCAGTTTCCGAACCGTCTTCAAGGGTAACTCCACGTAGAGCGCATTACAGTAGTCTAAACGAGAGGAGACCAGGGCATGTACTACCGATGGGAGCAGATGGTCGGGAAGGAAGGGGCGCAGCCGCCGTATCAGATGGAGTTGATACAGTGCTGTCCGGCTCACAGCTGACACCTGAGCCTCCGTGGACAGCTGGGAGTCCAAAATGACCCCCAGGCTGCGGACCTGGTCTTTCAAGGGTAGCCGTACCCCATTCAACACCAGGTCAACATCCCCTAGCCTCCTCTTGTCTCCCACCAAAAGTACCTCGGTCTTGTCAGGGTTCAGCTTCAGCTTATTCCTCCCCATCCAGCCACTCACCGTCTCCAGACATTTGGACAGGGATTCTACGGCCAACCTTGGTGAAGATTTGAATGAGAGGTAGAGCTGCGTGTCATCCGCATATTGATGACCCCGCACCCCAAACCTCCCCAGCGGCTTCACATAGATGTTAAATAGCATTGGGGAGAGGATGGAACCCTGTGGCACCCCACAAGTAAGTGGCCACGGGTCCGAAACCTCCTCTTCTAGTGCTACCGTCTGGTACCTGCAGGAGAGGAAGGACCGGAACCACCGCAATACGATGTCTCCAATGCCCAACCCCTCCAGGCGGTCCAGGAGGATACCGTGGTCAACGGTATCCAAAGCCGCTGAGATGACGAGGAGAACAAGGAAGGAGCATTCGCCCCTATCCAGAGCCCTCCTCATATCATCTACCAAGGCGACCAAGGCCGTTTCTGTCCCATGCCCAAGCCTGAAGCCCGACTGAAATGGGTCTAGATAATCGGGTTCTTCCAAGTGTGCCTTCAACTGCACCGCCACCACCCGCTCAATCACCTTGCCCAAAAATGGCAGATTTGAGACTGGGCGAAAGTTGTTCAGAACTTGAGGATCCAAGGAGGGCTTCTTTAAGAGCGGTCTTATCACTGCCTCCTTGAGGGCTGGTGGCATCACTCCCTCCTCAAGGGAGGCATTCACCACCGCCCTGATCCCCTCACCCAGTCTCTCTCTGCAGCCCATAATGAGCCAAGATGGGCAAGGATCAAGTAAGCAGGTGGTCAGCCGTACAGATGAAAGCACCTTGTCCACTTCATCAGGAGGAAGAAGTTGGAACCGATTCCACAAAACCGGTTTGCCACAGGCCGCCTCTTGCTCACTAACTGTATCCACAGTGTGCAGAGTAACACACCTAATCTGATCAATTTTATCTGCAAAGTGCCTTGCCGAGGCCTCACAGGAGGCTTTAGAATGCTCCAGTGGTTCTGGAGCCACAGGACCAACCAGGCTCCGGACCACTTGGAACAGCCTCCTGGGACAGCACTCTGCAGACGCGATGGAGGCAGCATAATATTCCTTTTTTGCTGCCTTCACCACCACGTGATAGGCTGCTCTAGCCCGTGTCTGATCGTCTTTGGAGCGAGACTTCCGCCACCGGCGCTCTAACCGTCTCACCTCCTGTTTCGGAGCTCGTAACCGTGGATTGAACCATGGTGCAGTCCGAGCCCTGTTCAGGGGGAGAGGGCGTTTCGGAGCCACCTGATCTAATGCCCCAGTGATTGCGCCATTCCAGACACCCACCAGGGTCTCGACCAAGTGGCCGTTGGCGTACCCCAGAGAATCCCCAAGCGCGTTCAGGAATCCATTTGGATCCATAAGACGCCTGGGGCGGACCATTTTAATGGGTCCTCCACCCCTGCGGAGGGGTTGTGGAACCGAGAAGTCCAACGTCACCAGATAGTGATCTGACCATGACAAGGGGGTGGTGGATATACCCCCGACTTCCAGATCACTCCCTGCTTCTCCAGAAACAAACACAAGGTCTAGTCCATGACCGGCTACATGGGTGGGCCCAGTTAGAATATGGTGCAGCTCCCAGGAGGCCATGGTCTCCATGAAGTCCCGAGGTGCTCCTGTGAGGATGGCCTCCGAATGTACGCTGAAGTCCCCCAACACCAGTAAGTTAGAGGACTGTACACGCACATCAGAGACCACCTCAAGCACCTCGGCCAGGGAGTCAGTCGTGCAGCAGGGTGGACGGTACACGAGTAGAATCCCCGGACTGACTTTCGGGCCCAACCTCCAGTACATGCACTCAGCAACCTTGGTCTCCTGGAGAGGGGGTCTGGTAAAGACCAAGGACTCTCGGTAGATAACAGCCACTCCCCCTCCCCAATCCCCAGCCCTCAGCTGCTGTGCATACGAAAATCCAGCTGGACACATGGCTGCAAGGGTTGGAGCAGCAGCCTCGGCCAGCCAGGTCTCCGTAATACATGCCAGGTCTGCACCCCCATCCAGGATCATGTCATGGATGAAGGAGGTTTTCTGGGTAACAGACCTGGCATTGCAGAGCAGCAAATGAAGGCCAGAAGATGGGGTCACACCTCCCCCAGACATCCTTTGGCTCTGGACAGGCCCGGAGCAGGGGACAGATATTACACATCTCTCCCTTGTTCCCCTTACCTGGCATGGCCTGCCCCTAGCGCTCCACCAGCGCCTGCCGCCCAGCCTCGGTATGTTCTGGCCCCCAACACTCCCCCCACTGCCTCCATCAGGTGGACACATGCCCCCTCGCTCCCGCCTATCAGGCAGGCTACCCACCCCTAAAAACACAACAAAATCCCCAAGAAAACAAAACAAAACGAAAAAAACAAATACATAGATGACCACTCGAAGAACTGCAGGTACAGGTAGCGACCTGTCTTTGCTGGTACATGACAACCTCCATGCAGGTT
The DNA here is from genome assembly GCF_057233095.1 of Heloderma suspectum. Lineage (NCBI taxonomy): Eukaryota > Metazoa > Chordata > Lepidosauria > Squamata > Helodermatidae > Heloderma > Heloderma suspectum. The sequence goes on along the minus strand of NC_139461.1, from coordinate 140,959,462 downwards.
AACTAGATCCTTCTCAGTGGCCCTCTTGTACCATGCAGTGGCTTTGTCTATATGGCCTAGATACTTTCTCCCCCAAACCCTCCATTCAGCAACCTTCTCTTTCCGTTCAGTTCTGTTGAGGATTGTCACTAGTGTACAGATTGCATGCTGTTCCCTAATCCTCTTGCTTCCCCCCGCCCTCTGAGTGGCTCCCTAAACCTCATCTGAGTTCCCAGTTCCAATCCCCTCATGAGAGTCTGAGGTCACCTAGGCCGACCTGTGTTCCTCATAGGGAATCACTGTTTTCTCTGTGTTGTTTTCTCTGTGTTTATTAACATTTATGAGGAGTGGATACTCATACTTTTTATTAAATGTATTAATAGAAAATACATTTAATAAAGTCTACTCTGAGTACCTGCTCCTCACAAATGTTCAGAAATGCTTATTCAAGAAGAATACGCCAGTATAGATGCTGACACCTGTGAAGTTGCTTCAAATAATTATTCAGTATTGGAGTACTTAAATATGTTTACATGTTTTCCTTTTCTTAAATCCATTTTAGGTTATTAACACAGGGATAAAGGTGTGGTGTCGCAATAGCGATGGAGAACAATTTGGCTGTGCTTTCAGATTAGCGCAAGAGGTAACAGTAAAAGTGCTACCATTAAGCTGAAGAAGTATTTTATTTCTATAGTGATAACTATGCCTTGGAACATGAGTATTTATATGTGTGTAAAGACTAATAGGTTAATTATGGCATAAGCCTTCTTCTCACACACAGGGATAGAGAAAAAATTATAAAACAGTTGGGCCAAGTGGCTCTGAAATGCAAGAGTGTACATTCTGTGACAATTCAAAGTAAAGCTTAAATGTATTCAAAATAAATATAGTAACCATTCATAAGAACAGTAATAACTGATAACACAATCTTATTAGCTTTGCTTTGCTGATTAAAAGCCTATAGGGGACAGGAAGCCATTGGCCCCTAAGCCATCGGCCTAAAGGAGTAGGGTCAAACTTGCTAATAAACATTGTTCAGCAATTTTATCCTAGAGTTTCTCTTTGAAGTGCCTTTATAGAAGAACTTTCAAAACAAAGTGACTTATCTGTAAGTAAAATGAACATGGACGCTAACATTAAAAAATGGCAAGACTTAGAAACCAGTAGGAGGATATTTCAATCTCCCAGGACACTGCTGCTAACTGGGAAGTCATCATTCTTCAAGAAAGCAACTTCTAAGGAGGATTCCTGTGATAAGTTGCTAAACTAGTATTTCTCCTTATCTGGTACAGAGAAGCTTTACGTAGAATTGTCACAGAATGTATCTTTTGCATTTCATGGGCATTTGGCCAGTACTTGTAACAATCATGTGTGTCAATTGAGAATAACACTTCATCTGTCTGAACTCCAAAAAGCTTCTGCCACAATAAATCTTACAGTTTTTAAATTACCACACAACTTTGTCATGTTTGCTGCAGCAAGCTAACATAAAACTCTGTGGACGTTTATGTGTGGGAATCTATCAGAAGTACATTTTGGAGTATTGCCCTTGCTCTCCTGTTCAAGGGTAAGAAATAAAAAGTTTGGGGAATATTATAATTTCAGTTTGCTCTATGGTTGGAATGCTGATGAGATAAAATACGTAGTCAATTATAATATTTTATTTCATAACAGTAAACTGACAGGTGGGGAGGAAGTTTGTATTAGGACATTTTGTTAAAGATCTATTGGTCAAGTACTGAAAGCATTAACTTAATGGGGGCAGGGGACACCAGTCAAATGGCCACATCTATTTCAGTAAGAAAGCAGGAACTGCATTTTCAAAATAGGTTTTGTATTTCATCTCCAGGGAATATATACGCTGTACCCCTTCATTAATGCAAGGATCGTAAATGCCAGTACAGAAGATGTTAAAGTTCTGCTAACAGAAGAGAACCCATTCTTAAGTAAACTCAGTAATGAGGCACGTAATCAGGTAAAAGGGATAGGTAAGTGTTTGCTTCCGATGACTAATAGTGTTATCTGAGACTTCAACACATTGGTAAAAGGCACATTCTTACTAGTTCAGGGAATATATACTAAATATTAAGAGCAGTCTGTTTTCCTAGCTGCCCTGAGCCCCATAAATATAGACTTGGGGAAAATGACTTACAAACTACACAACTGTGCAGTAGAATTTCTGCTCAGTGAAAGTGATCATGTTGGCAATAATATGTATCTGAAGAGCCCAAATTGCAGTATTTGTCTTATGTAAACCAGGGGTGTTGAACTTCATGCCAAGCCCAGCCTGCCGGGGACCCCAATATAGATGGCCATGCCCCCTTCCTGTAGCCCTACCCCATCACCCTGTCTATTGTTTGGTGGTTTCTTGGCTTTTCCACAGTTTTTCCCCCATTTTAAGAGGTTAAAATGCCTCTCCCAGAGCTTAATCACTGCAGTAAGAGCTTTGAGCTACTATATGCTGGCACGTTTGGCCCCCACGGTCTTTTGCCTTCTGTCCTGTCCATTCGAATGCACCCACCAAAAGCTTCTCCACAGTTGAATTCAGCCCTCGGACTGAAAGAGGTTCAACCCTCCTGAGGTCAGCCCCATAGGACTCCTCTCTGGTTGCATTGTGAATTATTCATACACCAAAAATACTTGTGCAAAATCATAAATATACGGGAATGTTTACACTTAAATGGTGTCTCTCTGGTTTTCAGTTTTCACAAATCCAGGCTGCAATCCAAAGGAGCTGTTTATACGTGTAAAAGAAAAACTACTTATGTGGCCAAAGTTTCATCTGCAGTTTTCACTACTGCATTTCCCACAGACCACAGGGCAATCACTTTGGAAACTGAGGCAATTTCAGCACGGAAAACAATAGAATGTCAAAGTGAGGGCTAATCAGCTGGACAGTGAGGAAAAATGGGCAGGGCTCAGCAGGCTGCACAGAGAGCAGTCGAGGGTTTTCCATCTGTGGATTGATGCAATAGTAATGCAATAGTAAATGTGTAATAAGAACTGCTGCTATATTAATGTCACACACACTTTCTTGCAGCTATGGGGAGCATAGTCTTGAAGTATGAACCAGACACAAAGTAAGTAGCCGTACTATTCAGTGTGTGTGCATGTCTGGAGACAGCCACGCATACACAGCCTACAAACAATTCTACTTAGAGACATTATGGGGAAGATAAATCTTAATTGCTTTAAATGAAACAGTATTTCCAGATTACAAGCTTATTTTGGCAGGACTCATCTTCCTAAGTGTTGTGTTCAAAGCCTAGGGCAAAATCCATTCCAATCACTTCTTAGGTTTTTCTAATTTCAGTGGGTAATTAAGCATGAGCTTAAATCTTCCATTGAAGTAAGTGGAAATTAGAAGTGCTTAACTATGGCTGAATTGCACCCTGGGTTTTTTTAGCGCTCAACAAGCAATAGCTACTTGCACTTATTATTACTGCTTCTCATTTTTATAGTTATAATTATAATGATTAATAAATAACGGGTATTACTATGATCATTATCATCGGAACATAGAACGTAGGAAGCTGCCTTACACTGACTCAGACTGTTGGCCCATTTAGCCCAGAATTGTTGACACTGGTTTGCAGCAATGGCTCTTCAGGGTTTCAGGCAGGAGTTTTGCCTAGTCTTACCTGGAGATGCCAGGGATTGAACCTGGGGCCTTCTGCATGCAAATCAGGGGCTCTACTACTGAGCTACAGCTCTGCAGCAGCAGCAGCCACAAAATGGGCTTTGGAGAGGATTGACTATGTTCACACACAAAAATCATTTTAGTTAAATATGAGACAGCCCTACAGAATACCAGATGGATTTTCTGATATAATCCTCAGCCAGATCCTGGCTGAGGAGTATATATGGCAGCAAAATTTACAATTAAAGCAGTAGCATACTAAAATGGTCTATGTCATTAAATGGATTTTCAATTATCTCCTGTGTTTGTAGCAAACCAGATACCCTTCAGTGCTCTATTGTGCTCTGTGGTTGGCTTGGCAAGACTTCCCTTCGTGCCTTTGTGCCCAAGAATGAGAGGTTGCATTACCTGCGAATGATGGGGGTTGAAGTCTTCAAGGCAAAGAGAAAGGAAGAAGATGTGGAAGGCAAAACAGAAGCAGGCACCACAGGACAAGGGCTGGAAAAAATACACTTGGAATGCGAAGCCAAGGAAAACAATCAGTTACCTGCACAAATAGAAGATGAACTGAATGTGCAATCTGTAAAGGAACTTACGGAAACCAATGTAGTAGAAAACCTTTCTTCCAGTGACAAAAATGAAAGCACCAAAAATATAGAAATCAAAGATAATGTTGACCTTAGTGATAAAAAAGAATAAGATGTTAACTTTCAGTAATTATCTATGTGCATTGTTTGAGATAATTGTGCTGCAGCTAAGCATCTCGAACCTAATTTTAATAAAAGGCTATTTCAGTTTATTGGGAACATGTGGTATGAGAACTACTTTATAAGAGTTTCTTCCTGTGTTTTTTTATATAAAATGTTTTCATTTACTTGTTTTACCATGTAAACCCCATGATGCTTATAACTTTGGTGGGTCTATTGCCGGCAATGGATTTTATACCACTACAATGATACTTTCGGTGTCAAGATTAAATAAACTATTGCCATGCGGATATAATTGGTAAAATTGGGCTGTGAATTTGCTTTGTCATTTGGAATAGTTTTCTTGACAGAGAATCTTATCAACTTTTAAACACACTTGGAAATTACTTCCCTTTTGCTACTCTTTACCTGAAAGGTGTTCATATTACTATTAGCCTTGCTTATATACCATTTCTCATTGAATAAATCCTGAAATGGTTTACAAAAGAATACTAAAAATGCACAAAAGTATTATATTAGAGGTTGGTTCAAAGATATCTCACAGCTGGGGGAAAGCCAAAGTAAACAATACGGTTTCAGTAAATCTCTAAAAGCGTTGAGACCTGATGTACTTCGGAGGAGAGAACATTCCACAGGGTGGGCGCCACTGCAAAGAAAGCTTGTCTCTGTGTCGCCACCAGACAGAACTCCAAAGGCCACAGCATGGACAACAGGGTCTCTCCTGAAGATTGTAATGGCCTGGGAAGTTTGCATGGGGTGGGGGTAGGGGCGTTCTTTGAGATAACCTGATCCTGAGTTGTTTAGGGCTTTGTATACTAATACCAACACCTTAAACCTAGCTCAGTCGCAGACCAGCAGCCAGTGTAGCTCCTTTAGCACAGGCATAATATGTGTGTAGTAAGGTGCCTCTGTCAGTAGCCTAGCCACTGCATTCTGTACTAACTGCAACTTCTGAACCAGCCCTAAGGGCAGCCCCCCATAAAGCACATTACAGTAATCCAGTCTCAAGGTCACCAATGTGTGGATCACAGTGGCCAGGCTATCTCTGTTCAGGAGCAAGCACAGTTGGCATACCTGCCTAAGCTTGTAATAGGTACTCCTAGCCTTTGAGGCCACTTGGGCAATGCATCGAGGAACACCCCCAAACTGTGAACCTGTTTTTTCAGGAGGAGTGCAGGTCCATCCAGAGCTGGCAATCGCCCTATTTCCCATATCTGGGAATCACTTGACCGCAGTGCCTCCATCTTATTGAGATTCAGCTTCTGCTTATTAGCCTTCAGCTGCGTTCAAGCACTGATCTAGGTTGTGAATGGCCTCTCCTGATTCAGATGTAATGGAGAAATAGAGCTAGGTGTCATCAGCATATGAATAGCACTGTGCCCCAAATCCCCTAATGACGGCACCCAGTGTCGTCATGTGGATATTAAAGTGAAGTTGTTATGAAAATGAAGTCAAAAGTGACAGCATATAGAACCTTAGATTTATGGTGTATATTTACACTAGGCTGTATCTGATGGTTCATCCTGTAACGTGATAAACGTACCTGCAGTGATCTTAATTTTGCCAGGTCAACCAGCTTTGTGGGGGCAGGGGTTGATACTGCAGTTCTATTGTGGTAGTTACCATTTCTATTTGCCAATAACTTGCAAGTGTGCACTCACAAATATATGTATTGCTGAAGAGAATCTAAAGCGGACTCTCAGCAGCAAAATGTGATCTCTAAAGACAGGCAACAGCCTTGGGATCAATCCCATCCATGGAAGAGTACGTTCTCCTTGGTGCCCACATTCACATCAAGAACTTCATTAGGGCAGCCTTGGTTGTTTTCAGGTTCTTCACCTGGAAACCAAATCCAGTCCTATAATATCAACCAAACAAGCCTTCAAATGTTGAAAACAGATTTCTGGGCTGCCTATCCCCTAAGATTATTATCCTAAGGGTTATCATTTTGGCCTCAAGAGTTGACCACTGTACCTGCTGAACCAGCCATTTGTGTTACTGGGAAAGGGGCATCTATGACCTGACCTCAGTATCAGTACATGATTCCATAGGGAATAGAAATTCGTGCTACGGCCTTTCCCTGCTAAGCATAAATATCTCAAGGAGAGAGCATGGCATTGCTTTGATGTCAGGAGGGCCATTAGAATGTATCTTTTGGGGACTTCATTGGGTGCCTCTTGTTGACCTTTTGCTCCTTGGTTAGTTTGGCTCAGCAATAGTTTAGTGGTTGGGGGGGGGTTAAGTCTCCATTAGTAATAATGAGCTCTTGGGAGGGAGTGGGGGGTGTTTCCCAATCCAGTCCAGCCCCTGGCTGAATCTTGAAGAACCTGCTTCCTGGTGGATGGAAAGATCAGCCTACAGACTACTGTCAGGCAAGCAAGCAAAAGGAGAAATCACAGGTAAGCCATTTTTCTTTTTCTTGAAAATGCTGGAAGTGGGATTAAATTTACAGTTTACATATTGTTCTGCCAACATGAATGACAAGAACAGCTGAGCATACGTCCATACATTTTTGCACTCTGCTTTTCTAGTTTTTGGCAATATTCCAAATTATTTGATCTTTCAAGCATATGAAATTATGGAATTTAAAATATGCACATTTATTCAATTGACAAATCGCTTTTCAGTGTAAAACTAGGTTTCCCATGGCACAGTACATACAACACTGATGGAGCTAGCCACCTTTGTGAGTTATCCCCCTTCTCTGAACATCTGACGACTTCTCGCTCTTAGCACGCTATTTGAATCCATCTCCTACTAGCCGATAAATCTCATGAGTAGCTTTGTTCAATTACCTGTTCAAAAAATTGGCAAAGTAGTTTAACACCGTTGTACCAGCAAACATGGGTATAGATTTTCTAGGACAGCAGTTTTTAAAGTGTGCTCTAGGAAACTGATTTCCATGCGAGTAGCCATCTTAGTCTGTGGCAGCAAAAAGGTTCGTGGCACTTCAAAGAGCAACTTTTTATTATGGCATCACAGCTGGACCGTTCTCCACCATCACTGGTCTTCCTACAACGTACAGCTGCAGTGGCGCTTTTGGTATGTTTTAAGGTCCATGCTCAGTTCCCGCAAGGCAATAGTGGTGGCTAACAGATTTGGTGAGTACCACACATGAAATGGAGTGGAGGACTCAAGGTGTGGTACTCTCTGCAATATGCAGCAGTTCCTTGATGGATGAATTAATGTGAAAAAGTTCTCTGAATGCAGAATATTGAAAAGCCACTCCTCTTGTGTGTAAGAAAATTAAAAGGAGCTTTACAGCACATCAGCCCACTGACATTGATAAAGGGATGTAGGTGGGAGTTCACATGGTTCACGTACAAAACATTTGCCCCTGCATATAGAAAACTAGCTTGACTGGGGAAAGACTTCTGCCTAATCTTAACTCTGACATGACATTTTGCTAAGTACGGGGATTTTTTTAAGGAGGACGTTTAGTTCGTATCAGCACCCATAAATCAACTTAAATGTGCTTGTATTTCCTGGTTGTTAGGAATTCAAATGGCGCAGCAGGGGGCAGCACAGGGCAAGCGAGGAATGTCATGTCTGAAACGTTTGCTAGGTACTATACATGGCTGCTCTGTTTTGTTCCCTGAACGCTGACTGAGGTGGCAGTTCTTGACATGAAGGTTGTGACACAAGAGTAAGGGCAGACACAGTTCGAGTCGTGTATTCTGGTCTTGCCATTAAATACTTCTGTTGTCTGGGCCCAGAGAACTGTCTGTGCTGTGTATTTATACAGTACTGCCAATTCATGCAATGCTTTACAAAGTTTCACAAGCAAACAGCCAAGGATCCTGCTGCAAGGAGCTTACAATATGGACTTTGGCTTACATTTTCAATGTAGAATCAAGAATTGGCAGAGGGGGACAAAAAGGCTGGAGACTGGGGGTTTTTGTGGGAGGAGTTGAAGGCAATATGAAAGCTATCATAGATGGTGCAGCACAAGTTCCTTGTTTCTATCCTACTGTGGTTAGACTAGTTTTGCAGGCTTTTGAAGCATCAGTACCAGCCCCACCTGCACACAAATAATGGGTACTGGCTCTGAACATGTTTCTTGCAGCAAAGCTATGCTGCAGGGCAGTAGCCATCAATCTTTTCAGTTTCAAGACTCACCGTTTGCCCCAACTTCAAATTTAGGGTCCACTCCTTTTGTAGCCTATTTTCTCTGTTTTTCTCTCTTAATTAAATAATATATTTTAAAGCTTTAAAAGAAAACCGTGCTGATGAGACCTGCATTTGCTAGGGACAGAGCATCACCAACAGTTGGAAGACCAATGCTGAAATTGAGGCAGGGGGACTAAAAAAAGCAGGGTGACTCTAGTAAACATGACAAGGAAGAACCCTTCTGGGCATAGTTGTTTTCTATCTATCGTGTCGGATATTTTACATTGTTTACTACATTTCTAGTTGCTTTTCCAGACTGCAGTCTTGCCATGGCAGCTTATAATATAAAGAACACAATTCCATATCAATTTCATGATATATGACTTGAAGCATTCAACCATGTGATCCCTCCACCTGTAGTTTGAAGTGGTATAGTCAAAGATCAGTTTTACCACATGATGAGCTGTTTTCTAGAGACCAGGGGAGTGTTTCCACCAGCAATTTACTGCAAGCTGGCTGCGTATTGAGGTTGTTAGGGATACATGACATCGTGACCATCCAGCAGCCCTGGAGCTTATCAGGGAAAACTCACTGAGACTGCTTAAAGTCCGATTCTTTTCTTTAAATCAGGTTCTGCCCAGTATAGTTGTTGTATGCCCCAACCCCCTCATTGGCCTCGGGTATGCTAGCCCTGCCCAGGGGTGTGCCTTTCACCATGACCCCGGCCAAGGGGTGTTTCCTTCCATTGTGCTGAATGAGGCTTGCCCTCTCAATGACCACCAAAATAACAGAGACACCCCTCAGTCAACATGGCACATATCAAACTTCAATTCCTTAAATGCAATTAAGCGTGATCTCTCAAGGCTCCGATTCATTGCCTTAGGATATAACTCCTTCACAGCTTCCTTACAGAGATCCGTGCATTAAAATGAGGGCTGGTTTCAGTCTCTTTCTCACAACAAACCCATTAGTGTATCCTCAGTAGTAACTCCCATTGTGCTGAATGAGGCTTGCCTTCAAATGCCCACATCAGAACTTATAAAGATTCCCCTTCAATTGAAATGGCACACATTAAAGCACAATTACTTAAGTGCGATTAAGTGTGATCTCGAGGCTTTGATTCATTGCCTTCGGAAGTAAGTACTTCACAGCTTCGTTACAGATACCCTGTGGGTTACAATGGGGGCTGGTTTCTGTCTTTGTGTTTACTGGTCTCTTTTCCACAACAAACCCATTACTGTCTCCTCAGAAGTAACTTTAATTGTGGTCAATGAGATCCTGCAGGTTAAAATGGGGGCTGGTTTCTGTCTTTGTGTTCCCCCCCCCATCTTTCCCAGCCCAAGCATCTGTGTGTCTACTTGGAAGTAACCACATTATGCTCAATGAGGCTTGCTCCTGAAATGCAGGTGCATCTGGACTTTCAGGGGAAAGGAAAAAGGGCGGGAGGGGGGAGCCTCTCTTATTGGTTGAGCAGCCCCTGCCAGTCAGATGACGTCCACCCCCACCCCCACCAGGAAGTATGTTCTGTGAAGCTGCAGAGAACCTGCTCCAAAGCCTATTCCTTAAAAAACAAAAACAAAAACAAAACCAGATGGGGGATTAAGAAATTCAATCTATCAATACTCCTCCATTAGCTTCTCCTTCCTTTGTCATGGAAACATGGCCCAGGACTATGGGTTGGTATAAACAAAGCCCCTAGCTAGGATCATCGAGTTTAGAGGCCTAATTACAAAAGGCTTGAAAGGCTACACAACCAAGGAAGCTTGGATGCTGGTGAAAATGGTGGGCCGTGGGGTGGGAATATATAGATTTATTCATTTAGTACATTTCTAATCTGCCTAATAACTAATGTTCTCTGGGTGGATTGCAACCAGATTCAGAAGGAAACGAAACAGAGCAGGGCTAGCTATAATTATTTGTCTTCAGAGGAAGAGGAACCCAAGGGACTTCATTTCCTGGCTAGTTACCAAAAATTAGAAAAATGCTGTAGGGGCAGACTACCCTTGGGTTTCTCAATTTTAGTTCTAAGTTCAAAAATGAGACAATAGCCTCACACTATCCTGGCCTTGTTGACAATGGGCTGTGCTGCATCCACAGACATCCAGAAGAAATGTGTCTTGGTGAGGTGATGACAGGAAGACCAAATAGATGTCTAAGCTTTTCCGGGGCCACCACAGTTTTGCTTAACAATAGATGTAGATAGGTGTCAGGGTGGACACTGATCCCATAGAATCCCAGATTAGTTCTGATTCTGAGGAAGAGCAGTCGCTCCTGGGAGGGGAGCGCGCTCCTCTTTCCCAGGGCCAACAGCTGTCGGAGATTCCTCCCACCAACATTCCTAGCTTAGAAAGCAGTCCAGGGGGTAACGGAGCGCGGATAGCAGACTTGGTGGACGCGCGACGCAGACGCAGAGAGCGGCGCCAGATGGAGGGCTCGGAAAGGAGGTGTAGTGCCCGGTTGGCGCGCAAACAACGGCTGCGCCCAGAGGATCCAAGGGAAAAGGGGAGGGACTCTCCCTAGTCCTTAAGTTCAGGGGTCTGCCAGTAATTCCCTTTCAAACGGGGACCAACTGTTCCAACTTAGGGCATAGGTACTGTGCTGCTCAGATCTAGTTGCAAACAGTATAGTTGTTAAGTTGTAAAAGAAGAATAAAGCTTTGAAAGGAATTCCTTTGTCTGTGTCTGGACTTGGCTACTGGATTAGACTGAGAGAGGCCTCCAAAGAGCCCTTGACAGCTTGGTCCCCATTCCTCTTTTTTTTCTCTCCTCTCTCTCTCTCTCTTCTCCGATTCCCTTATGGAGCGTGCCGGGGACCCAGCAGTGCAAGCTCTGGCGCAAGAGAACCAGTTGCTCCGTGATCAGATGGCTCAACTGACGGCTGCCGTGCAAAATCAACAGGCTGTGGTTCAACCCCCCCACCTCCGATTCCCCCACGCCGCAAGTGCCCGGTGGCGTTGCCAGAGAAGTTTTCTGGTGAGAAAGGACTTTTTCAGATTTTCAGGGCCCAGTCAGAGCTGTACATGCGTCTTAGACCTGAGGATTTCCAGACGGAACAGGTTCGTGTGGGTTTCATCATTAACCTACTGTCAGGCATGGCAGCTAAATGGGCTTCGGGGCTCCTGCTCGCTAATGACCCCCTGCTCGGGGGCTATCAAGGTTTCATGACAGCCATGGCACATTTTTTCGGTGGCCCCCTGCGCACGCAGACGGCTTCTCGGGAGATTCGCCGCCTCCGGCAGGGCAAGGACTCAGTTTCCAGCTACACGACAACCTTTCGCTTGCTGATGCAGGTTTTACAGTGGAATGATGCCGCGCTAGTGGCTCAGTTTTTGGATGGTTTGAACGACGAGATCTTGGATGAGTTGGTGCGCACGCCCAGCCCGCCTACTTTGGAGGACCTCATCCAGACTTGCCTTCAGATAGATAGTCGGCTGGAGGGGCACCGGCAGACCCGGCGGGGCGCTGGGGGCCGGGATTTCCCTCCTCCCATTCCCCCACGTTTCCTGCCTCCTCCTCCACCCCCCGCTCCGGCGCTGGTGGTGGAGGAGACCCCGATGCAGCTGGGAGCTACCCGAGCCTCGCTGCCGCCAGAGGAGTTCGAGTGCTGGCGTGCTGAGCACCGATGTTTTCTATGTGGAAAGTGGGGGCATTTTGCCAAGACCTGCCGAGTTAAATCCACAGCTCCGCTGCCTCCTCCTCCTCTCCTTCCCCCTCCTCCTCGTCCCCAGGCCTGACTAGATTGCCCCCCAAGCTTGTTGGGGGCCTCCAGTGTGGGGGTCAGTTCCCCACCGGGTGGGTGCCTTCCCCAACCCCCCCTCCCATCTGCTGTTGCATGTTCACCTCCGCTCCTCTCAGTGGGGTGGGGTGGAGGCCCTAGCTTTAGTGGACTCAGGGGCTACGACCAGTTTCATGGATGAGACCTTCGCCCTTTTCCACAAGATTCCTACCCTGCCCCTTCCTGCCACCTTGGCAGTGGAGACCATTGATGGGCGTCCTCTCTCTTCGGGCGTGGTGACCCGTATTACAGTTCCGCTCACTCTGCGCACCCAGTCCCACGTTGAGCAGATTCAGTTTCACTTAGCCAAGGTTCCCTTATACCCAATCATGCTGGGTGTTTCCTGGCTCTCTAAGCACAACCCTCAGATTTCTCGGGGGCTTCAGCAAGTGGAGTTTGCGTCTCCCTACTGCCGGGAACATTGCCTCCCGGAGGAGGCGCCAGTCCCAGCCCGGCCATTAACCCTTTCCTCCCCCTCCTTGTCTGCTTCTGGCAGTCCTTCAGGTACAGTCATCCTCCCAGAGAAGTATGCAGCTTTTCGGGATGTGTTTGACAAGAAGGAGGCTGACCGGCTCCCCCCCCCCCTTTTGACTGTGCCATTAACCTCATTCCAGGGGCGACCATCCCCGCTGGCCAGCTGTATCCAATGTCGGAGCCGGAACTTCGAGCTCTGCGGGAGTTTTTGGACACAAATCTCAAACGCGGTTTCATTCGCCCCTCCTCCTCCCCCGCCTGTGCTCCTACCTTCTTTGTGGCCAAGAGATCTGGAGAGCTCCACCCAGTGCACGATTTCAGAAATCTAAATTCCGTTTCCATCCCTGACAAGTACCCCCTCCCCCTCATAACTGAGATGCTGGAGTGCCAGGGGCGAGCCAAGATTTTCACAAAGTTGGACCTGCGTAACGCATATAATCTCATTCGCATCCGGGAGGGGGATGAGTGGAAGACCTGTTTTGGGACCCGGTACGGAGTGTACGAATACCTAGTAATGCCTTTTGGGCTCGCCTGCGCCCCCCCCCCCACTTTTTCGCGTTTTATGAATGCCATCTTCAGGGACTATTTGGACACTTTCCTCATTGTTTATCTCGATGATTTACTTATATTTTCTGAGGACTCCGATGCCCATCAGCACCATGTCTCTGCCGTACTCCAGCGCCTCCGCGAGAACCATCTTTGTGCCAAGCTGGAGAAATGTGTGTTTGACCTAACCTCTTTGGACTTTCTTGGCTACATTATTTCGCCTGACGGTATCAGGATGGATCCTGCGAAGGTCCAGGCTGTCCTCTCCTGGCAGGCTCCATCCACCAAGAAGGACTTGCAACGTTTTCTGGGTTTTGCTAATTTTTACAGAAAGTTCCTGCCCAGTTTTGCTCGGCTCACTTCTCCTCTCACGGACCTCCTTAAGGGCAAGAAATCTCCTTTTCATTGGACGGCATCTGCCCAACAGGCTTTCAAGGAACTTAAGAAGCTTTTCAGTTCTGAGCCGATCCTGTTACATCCCAACCCGAGGAAGCCTTTTGTAGTGCAAACTGATGCCTCTGACTTCGCGGTGGGGGCGGTGGTCTTTCAGCCAGATCGGGAGGGCGGCGGGCTGCAACCCTGCGCCTACCATTCCAGGAAACTGACCATGTCTGAGAGGAATTATACCATCTGGGAGAAGGAACTGTTGGCCATCAAGTCTGCTTTGGAGACCTGGCATCATCTCCTGGAGGGGGCGCAGCACCCAGTCGAAGTTAGAACCGACCATCGCAATCTCGAACATCTTCAGACAGCCCATGCCTTAAACTAGCAGCAGATTAGGTGGTCGCTTTTTTTTTCTCGGTTCCACCTTAAGATTTGCCATGTGAAGGCCTCAGACAACCTACAAGCGGATGCTCTTTCTTGTAAGCCTGACCTCCAGCCAGGGAGTGAGGAAAATTCCCCCCCCCCTCTGATTCTTCCCCCCCAAGGCCTGGCGGCAGCTGCGGTGCCTCATTCTTGGGAGGAGCTCCTTCTCACTGCACAGGCTCAGGATGTTTTTGTTCGCACAAAGGTGGAGGAATTGGGGCTAGCCTCTGCCCCCCCCCACTCTACCCCCTTCTCTTTGCGAGGTGGCCTGCTTTACCATTCTGGCTGGGTCTATGTGCCTTCTAGACTCCTCCGCGAAAAGGTCCTCCATCAGTGCCATGACTCCCCCACAGCTGGGCATTTTGGCGTCGCCAAGACCTTGCATGGAGTGACGAGAGATTTTTGGTGGCCTCGTGTGTGTCAGGACGTCAAGTCCTATGTCGCCTCCTGCCCAACCTGCCAGCGGGCGAAGGCCCCCTCAGGCAAGCCCACAGGCTTGCTTCACCCCCTGCCTACCCCCTCAGAACCTTGGAAACTGCTCTCCCTTGACTTCATCACTGACTTGCCTCCCTCACACGGTAAGACCACTATTCTGGTGGTGGTGGATTTGTTTTCTAAGATGGCCCATTTCATCCCCTGCTCTGGGTTGCCCACAGCCAGGGAGACGGCAGAGCTGTTCGTGGCACATGTTTTCCACCTCCACGGATGGCCCAAGGGTCTCGTTTCCGATAGGGGGGCCCAATTCACTGCCCATTTCTGGAGGGAGCTACTGGCATTGCTCCATGTGACGCTCCGTCTTTCCTCCACCCACCATCCACAGACGGACAGAGTAGACCGAGCGCACCAATGCGACTCTGGAGCAATATCTGCGCTGTTATGTAAATTACCAGCAGGATGACTGGTTTTCCTTGCTGCCTCTCGCAGAATTTGCTTATAACAATGCCTGCCATGCTTCCACCCTCCAAACTCTATTTTTTGCCAATTTTGGTTACCACCCCAAGGCCTTCCCGTCCACCCTAGCTCCCTCTTCGGTGCCAGCGGCCCAGGACTTTTTAGAGGAGTTGCGAGTGGTAAACCACCTCTTACGGGACTCCCTCGAGCAAGCCAAGACAGCTTACAAAGCCTCTGCAGACCGGCGGTGCCAGCTGGGTCCGTCTCTGCAACCGGGCGACTGGGTTTGGTTGTCCACCCAGTACCTCCCCTCTCACTCACCTGCAAGGAAGCTCGTGCCTCGCCACACGGGGCCTTTCCAGGTTACGGCCCAGATTAACCCTGTTGCTTTTCGCCTGGCTGTCCCACCCTCCATGAAGATCCATCCCGTTTTTCATCGGTCCTTGCTGTCCCCCCTGGTTTCTGGCGACCCTCATCGCTCAGTCGGCTCCCCCTCGCCGCCAGTGCTGTTGGAGGGGGAGGAGGAGTTTGAGGTCGCGGAGATTCTGGACTCCCACCTTCCTCGTGGCTGCTTGCAATATCTGGTGGACTGGAAGGGGTACAGGCCTGATGAGCAATCCTGGGAACCTGGGGAAAATGTGCATGCTCCGTTGCTGCTGAGGCGCTTCCACCAGCTGTACCCCCACAAACCTGGGGCCCCAGGGGAGGAGCACGAGGGTGGGCCTCATGGGAGCGGGGATGATGTCAGGGTGGACACTGAGCCCATAGAATCCCAGAGTAGTTCTGATTCTGAGGAAGAGCAGTCGCTCCTGGGAGGGGAGCGCGCTCCTCTTTCCCAGGGCCAACAGCTGTCGGAGATTCCTCCCACCAGCATTCCTAGCTTAGAAAGCAGTCCAGGGAGTGACCGAGCGCAGATAGCAGACTTGGTGGATGTGTGACGCCGACGCAGAGAGCGGCGCCAGATGGAGGGCGCGGAAAGGAGGCGTAGTGCCCGGTTGGCGCGCAAACAACGGCTGCGCCCAGAGGATCCAAGGGGAAAGGGGAGGGACTCTCCCTAGTCCTTAAGTTCAGGGGTCTGCCAGTAATTCCCTTTCAAACGGGGACCAACTGTTCCAACTTAGGGCATAGGCACTGTGCTGCTCAGATCTAGTTGCAAACGGTAGAGTTGTTAAGTTGTAAAAGAAGAATAAAGCTTTGAAAGGAATCCCTTTGTCTGTGTCTGGACTTGGCTACTGGATTAGACTGAGAGAGGCCTCCAGGGAGCCCTTGACAATAGGGAACCTTGCCAATAGGGCTTTTCCTTAGCGCTCCTAATAGAATTCAAAGACTGTGTGTTCAGCTTGAGACTGTGGTAACCACTTCCCACTGCTCTATGCTCCCTGCAGGACCGATTCCACTTTTGGACTCAGAACCAGCAGCTGACGCATCGGTTGCAGTCCCCTGCCAGGAACTGCACCTAAAGCAGGCAGTTTGTGCCACGTTATGCATGGAGTCTGACCCTGGACTCAGTGGGGCGTTTTAACAGGGCATAAAGCTTTTTCTCTGAGCATACGAAATAAGTCAATCTGGGCCAGATGAGGCAGGGAAGCAGGGACGTTTGTCCCTGGAAACACGGGCTTGTGCCAGAGTAAAGCCAGGAATCATGGGCAGGATAATATTTGAAGTCAGGCCCGAATGATTCTCAGAGCTCAGATACACCAGCTCTGACCAATGCCCAAGCAGAAAGAATGAACATCACCTGCCTAAACTCCAAGGCAATTATAGGGGTTAAAACAAAGGGAACAAAAAGTTTGCTGGCTGAACCCAGGATGGGTTAAAACAAAGGGAACAATAGCTTAGTTCTAGCAACAGAAGAGAAGGCCTATTCATTGATTTTTCTCCTAGCTGGCTATACAGGATGGTGTAGCACAATATTCAAAACAAAAGGTCTCATCAAGAATACTCATGTAGTGCTTGACCTGGCTGAAAGATAGGGACTCTTCAGGATTGGGCCACTATGCCTGTCAGGGCTTTTGATTGTCCAGTTTAAAGGTACCCTTCATGGGTTAGCTGGCTGGGTGGTGGCATGGCAGTCAGGCAGGCATGATTTCCCTGGTTGCAGGCAGGAACCACCAACAAGGAGGAAACAAACAAGTATATTCTATGGCTCCTCTGCCTCTCAAGGGGTTCCAGAGCCTTAGGTTCCTGACAGCTTTCAGGCTGTGCCTGGAACAAACTGGCTTCTTAAGCCAAAGTATCAGGGTAATGCCAATTAAATCCATCCATGTGTCAGAGAGCCAGCACATCTGGAGCTCCTCTGTAACACCATTCACCAATATTTTGCCTCAGTAAATAGTATAACAAGAAGTTAGCCTTAGGCTATCACATGGCCAGGCTTATACAAAACAGTGCTGCCTCAAAATGTTGAACTCCTCCTGGAGACTTATTAAATTACCCCATTTTGGAAGGACTGTAAAATGTCTTAGCCCTATTCAAGTGTTTAGAAATCCCAAGCTTGGAGGAGAGACAGGGACATGCATCCCTGTCCTGCCCCCTCCACCCCTGAATTGATGTGGAAGATTTGAAGTGAAATGGTAACCCAATTAGGGTTACCAAAAAAACAGTACAGAAAACTGTACCTGTGCTCAGCTGAATGTGATTATGGCCTCTCCTCAGATCTTCCTTGTCAACAGGGTGGAGCATGTGTCCCCATCTCCCCTCCATGCTTTGGATTTCTGAATGCCTGAATAGGGCTTTTCTGTGTGGGTCGGTAAGGAGCACAGGACAGTACATGAATCTTTCATAAATGTTGCTTTCTCACCCTCACCTTTCAGTCATAACTGGTTTGGGCCTGTCATTCTGAAGCAGTGGTTTACAGATTTTTGTAGGGAACCTTAGAAGTTAGTCAAGGGGTTCTTAACAAATTTTCCCATAAGTTTGCCCACCACTAATGATCTTATCCACCAATATGTAACCGTAAGGAAAGGGTGTGTTCTAGGATGTGTTCAGTTCACATAGGACATCAATCAATGAGGCCAGTGCCTCTCACGAATTGCAAGTGTTCACTCGATAACTTGCCCCTCCCCCAATCATCTGCAACATGTAGATCCTCTGTGGCAGATGTGTAGATGTTCCTCAACAGACATGCTGATGTGGAAAGGATTCATTGAAGGCAGAACATCTGGAAGCTACTCTGCTCAAAATATATACCAGCCCCAAGCCTCACCATCTTATTGGTGTGTTGACTTGTATATAGCAGAACTATAACCAGCAGTGCACAATTTAATCCCCCAAATTCATCTTGTGTTCTTGTTACAGGTCCTATGAGATACATGAGCACAAACACTACCCTGCAGAATCAGACCAAAGGTCCAAGAGTCCAATATTATTGTTCACAACAGCAGGAAGCTAACCATCCAGAGCTCTCTCTGGACATCTCTCAAGTGGGGCACAATGGCAACAGCGTCTAGTACTTAGAGAGAGCGTGGCTCTGATCATGGAGGCTGCATGTAGCTATCTTGGCCAATAGCTGTTGATAGGCCTGTGCCATTGATAAACTGTTGAAGGCACCTGGTAACCCACAGCCGGCAACTGCCCTACCAGATTATTTTCGGAGACCTCTGCTTCACTCATCATCGCTGCCTGCCAGCACCAAGAAGGGCTCATTCTTCCTCTGTTGCCATTCCTTACTGTAGAGCAAGCAGCTCTTCCCCTGGGATCAGCAGCAGCAATTCAGCAGTCTCATCTAGGGATGTTAGAGAATTCTGCCACGGACTCCAGTGAGGCTGGATTCTTTAGAATCCAGCCCCCCGGAGTCCGTGGCGGAATGGAGCAATCCCCCCCGCCACCCCGCGAAACTTCCCCGGGACGGATCTTACCTTGTGTTGGCTGTCTGGTCCATCCGCTGCCCCTGGTCTGCAGCTGCGAATGGCTGCCCCGGTCTGTGGCCGCCATTTCAATCCCTACTTTAGCCGTGATAGGCTACATAAGGATTTACGTAGCCAATCACGGCAAAGAGCAGGGACGCAAATAGCTTCCACTACGCCATTTGCATCCCTGCTGTTTCCCGTGATAGGCTACGTAAATACAGTCAGGGCCAGAAATATTGGAACAAGGATAACTGTTTTGGCAGTTGGCCTTTGCACACCACCACACTGAAGTTGAAAGTGGGATGGGAGCGAAGTCAGGACTTTCAGCTGTAATTCAAGGGGTTTGACAAAAGTGGGGCACTAACCATTCAGGAAGTACAGCCAGTGGCATGCACACACCCCCATTGTTGGTGGCTCATAAGTAATGGAACAAACCAACATCATTTCAAACTGAAGGATCGCCTTTAATATCTGGATGGAAATCCTTTGCAGGCAATGACTGCCTGAAGTCTGGAACCCATGGACATGACCAAATGCTGAGTTTCCTCCCTCGAGATGCTTTGCCAGGCCTTTACTGCAGCTGCCTTCAGCTGCTGCTTGTTTGTGGGTCTTTCTGCCTTCAGTCTTGTCTTCAGTAAGTGAAAAGCATGCTCTGTTGGGTTAAGATCAGGTGACTGACTTGGCCATTGAAGAACATCCCGCTTCTTTGCCTTGAGAACATCTTGGATAACTTTTGCTGTATGTTTTGGGTCATTATCCATTTGCAATATGAGGCGGCGTCCTATCAGTTTGGCAGCATTTGGCTGAATCTGAGCAGAAAGTATAGCCCGATACACTTCAGAATTCATCCTGCTGCTTTTCTCAGCAGTCAGGTCATCAATAAACACCAGTGACCCAGTTCCATTGGCAGCCATACATGCCCATGCCATAACACTGCCTCCACCATGTTTGACAGATGATGTGGTATGCTCTGGATCATGAGCTGTTCCTTTCCTTCTCCATACTTTTCTCTTCCCATCATTCTGGTACAAGTTAATCTTGATTTCAACAGTCCAAAGAATCTTATTCCAGAACTGGGCAGGCTTTTTTAGGTGTTTGTTAAGAAAGGCTAATCTGGCCTTTTGGTTCTTGAGCGTTACCGGGGGTTTGCACCTTGTTGTGAAGCCTCTGCATTTACATTCATAAAGCCGTCTCTTGACTGTAGATGTTGACAGTGACATGCCTACCTCTGCAAGAGCATTCTTGACCTGCCTAGATGTTGTGAAACGGTTCCTCTTCACCATGAGCAGAATTCTGCGGTCATCCACTTTAGTTGTCTTCTGTGGTCTGCCAGGCCTTTTGCTGTTGCTGAGCTTGCCAGTTAATTCCTTCTTTTTCAGGATGTTCCAAACTGTTGTACTGGCCACTCCCACTGTTTTTGTGATCTCTCTGATGGGTTTATTTCGTTTCTTCAGCCTAATGATGGCCTCCTTCACTCGCATGGACACCTCTTTGGACCTCATGTTGGGAGTTCCAGTGAACAGCTAGCAAATGCAAATGTAACACTCAGAACCACCTCCAGGCCTTTGATCTGTTTGATTGGTCATGGGGTTCCCAGGAAACAGGCCACACCTGGCCATGCAGCTGCTTGTCAGCCATTCGTTCCATTACTTATGCGCCACCAATGATGGGTGTGTGAATATGCCACTGGCTGTCCTTCCTGATTGGTTAGTGTCCCACTTTTGTCAAACCCCTTGAATTACAGCTGAAAGTCATGACTTCGCTCCCATCTGGGTGTGTTTCCTTTCAACTTCAATGTGGTGGTGTACAGAGGCCAACTGCCAAAACAGTTATCCTTGTTCCAATATTTCTGGCCCTGACTGTATATACATAGCCTATCACGGCTAACGCAGGGATGCAAATGGCGGCTGCTACGGCAGCTGCCATTTGTGGCTGCAGCCCGGCAGCGGATGGAGGTCTGGCTGCGGGCAGCCCCAGCCAGCGGCTCTGCTGACTTGCTGCGGAGCGGAGCCAGCCAGGGAGGATTCTGGCGGGAGAGATGGATCGCCTCCCCCCCCACTGCGGACACCTTGGACAGGAACAAGGTAAGGGATTCCTACATCCCTAGTCTCATCCCCTCCCCATAGTGAACTGGAAGAGAGAAAGATGAAGAAGGAACCATAGAGACAGAAAATTCAAAGTCTAGAACAGAAGCATGTGAAGCTGCCTGATACCAATTCAGACCACTGGCCCATCTATTCCAGTGGTTTCCAAAGATCTCTGGCAGAAGATTGTCCCAGTTTTGCCGGCCAGACATCTTTTTAACCAAAGATGGCAACTTGGAACTTTCTGCATGCAAAGCATGTGCTCTGCCACTGAGTTATGGCCCCTCCCTGGTGTATACTGCAGAAGTGGGTATAAAGGTAAATAGAACATACTCCATCCATTCCTATGGTAAAATGTATCTCAGTTTGGCTGCTAACCATGCAAGGATTCCTCCTGCCCCTGTCATGTTAACTCTTCTCGACCGAGCTTGGTTTCTTAAAAATCTGTGGTTAATGCAATACTACATACTAGTGTTGCATTGCATTTCCTATGGAGAAAAGAAGAAATGCATCACGACTACCCTTCCTAGCATTATTTAGCAAAGCAATTTCTGCATGATGAAAGGTCACAACGCAGGCTTTGATTTTCCCCTCATACTAACAGAACATCTATTTATAAATGATGATTACATGTGGGTCAGAAGCAGGGAAAAATTGGCCTGAAGCTATAACTGTACCACAGTGCACTGTTAGTCTTGCATAAAAGGAGGCTAGGGGGGTTACTGGTGAGGCACTAGTCCAGCTGTAGGAAAGCCTTCCCCAATGGCCAGTGGTGGATGAGAATTACTCTCCAACGCATCTGGAGGGTTCCAGGTTGAGGAAGGCAGCTCTAAGAGGTAGGGACAGGGGGTGGAGAAAACAGAGGGAGAAAAATGCGGGGAGGAGGAATTAAAACTGAACTCAGTCCCATGCTGTAGGCACAGTTAAAGACTGATGGGTACTCTTGGATAACCCAGATCACAGAGTGGCACAGGCAACGAGCAAGCTTTGCTGCAGAAAACACTTGCAGAGCAAATAGCTCCAAATGAGTCATGGGAGCAAGCATGGGGTAGAGATGCTATTCTGTAGGTGTTAGAAATAGTCATTTGGACCACAGCATCCCTGCAGGTAGTCCTCAAGGTCACAAGAGAAAACACTGAAACCCTTTCCTAGAGGAAATTCTGATACTTTCCTAGAGCAAGGTAAAGCTTCCTTCCTTCTGTATTCCAGTGCAGCTGCACCGAGTGCAGAGTGAATGGCAAGGATCTGTCGGAAGTAGGTAGGCATTGCAAAGTAGGCACATGTTCTCTGGACAGAGGTTTGCTTGACCCACAGGCATATCTGCAATAGGAAGATATGTCAGCCTAGCAACGCCTGCTGAATATCTTATACATAATTTCTCAGTGCGATGTTCTGTCGTATGTCTGCCTACTGCTTGGGCCAAATTAAACATTGTGGTTGCAGTTCTGTATGTTTAAAGCTGGAGCTGTCCTAGTCATGAAGAAAGGGGGGGTCCAGTTTGAGGAGCAGAGAGCACGGCTCCCTGCAGTTGCTGCTGACCTCTCTGCAGCCCTTCTCCCCATCTGGGGTCTGGCATCACAGCTCTGCTGAGGAGAAAAGTGCACAGTTGTGATGAAAGAAGTCATGGGTCTTCTGCTGGCATCTCTGTACTCCTCACCTGCATGCAGAAGAAATGTGTTTGCCTTTCTTTTGAGTTCTATGGAGAATAAAAGGATGCAAGGTGCTAATACGGAAATTCTAAAACAGCTGGTCTGTTCCATTGTGAAACTGAAATATAAGCTGAATTGAAGTGAGGGATTCCAAAAGCTGTACGATGGAGAAGGGGAACTCCAAATGCATCTCCCAGAAGAGCCTGCGCTGCCCTTCCCCTTGCCATCTCGCAAGGGTGCAGAGGACACATGCTGTGGCCCTGGGACTTGCTGACAGTCCACTTCAGGGGGATGGGGATGGTTCTAGCTAGCGGCCACCCTCCAGCTCATTCCTGGCCCTTCATGAAAACTAATTGCTGATGAAGGCTGAGTGATATAGAGGCTCTGCTAAATTTAAATGTTGCTAAAGATGTTCAAAATCGATTACAATGAAAAAGAAAACCCTACGTGTTACAGCAATATTGACATTCCCTAAAGGAACATCTCCACCGCCTTCATGTTTCTTGCATAGTATCAGTAATGATGGGGTGCAACAAATTGCTACCCTTTTGACCTTGGGAGGAGAAGCTAGATGGGAATATCTGTGCTTAATTAGACAGCCTCTGCACTTTCAGGGAAGCAGTGGAGCTTAGCAGGAAGGGGTCTGTGATGCAAAACAGGCTGTCCAAACTTTGCTGAAGGGATGAAAGCAGCTTTCAGACAGTTGCAAAAGTGCCACACACACACACACACACACACACTGCAGTTAAGCCTAAATCTTCCATCTCTGTAGCCTGAAGGCAAAGGATAGAAAAGAGAAAGAACTTTCTAACA
Organism: Heloderma suspectum; assembly: GCF_057233095.1. Taxonomy (NCBI): domain Eukaryota; kingdom Metazoa; phylum Chordata; class Lepidosauria; order Squamata; family Helodermatidae; genus Heloderma; species Heloderma suspectum. The sequence continues at coordinate 140,936,140 of NC_139461.1, read as the reverse complement.
GGTGTGCCACCTTGATCTTTGCAGGTAGGAAACATCAAATACCACCGGGACGGAGACAGGAGACATCTGTTCTGCTCTTGGATGTCCTTGCAGAGTTCTTGTATCACCTTAGGCAAATATCTGGGGGCTCTGCTGTGGCTTCTTTAGCATCCTGATAGGGAACAGGTCAGGGATATATATGTGCTAAAAGACTAAAAGCAAAACTCTACACCAATGTAATGGAACCCATATTCTGCACCAGGAAATGCTGAATTCTGTGACCTATATAAATTATGCAAAGCAAAGCAAGTTTGCTTATTTTGCAATGGGGAGAAGCAAGGAGTTCTACAGGACAATGATGTCCTATTTTATGGCCACTAGGAGTCTTATTCTGCCACTCTAGCATCTTTGATTTCAGCAGGCGTTACCCTTCCAGAGGAGCTAGAAACTTGCTTGTTCTTTTGTTTGCTGTTAGGCAAAAAGATAGTTCAGAGTCTCAGGACGAAAAATTCTGCTCCCTTAATACCCAGCTACACTGAATGCACTGCCTAGGAGTGGGAACATCCAAGGGATGATGGTATTCTGCAGCCATCCCAGAATGGACGGAGTCTTCTCTGCACTTCCCTTATTCTATTTCCTTTTGAGCATCCTGTGGTGTAACTGGGTGTGCAAAGGGACCCAGAGGGCTGTGCTTCGTGCCTGTCCCTATGTGATCAGTCTCTCCCTACTCCCTTGGAGTATTTAAATGGAGCAGCAAGGGGAGGGAGGTAAAAAGAGAATGGTGGATGTGTGTTGGGGAAAACAATAGACACAGAGGCCTCTGGACCCTTCGTGTGTCTGATGTCAGTGGGTGTACCAAGGGCTCTAGAAAGCCTGAATCATTTTGGCTATTTTCTGGCCTATTTCAGAGTCTGGCCCTCAAACCTCCAAATCCAGCAACCAGACTCCCCATTTGTGGAGTTTGGCGCCAACCCTACGTGTGGCGCATCTTGTGCTGGGAGTCCCATCACAAGATGCACCCAAGAAAACTGCCTCTCTGCTCATTTCTCGTCATCCAGAGCCTTGCAAAAGAAGTACCGTGAGCTTTGTGAGTGGCTCTGGGCAAAACAGCGAAGGATAATAGGCACTGGATCCATTTCCAAGAAGAATGTCCAGGAAAAATTCACTTAAGAGCCTAGTTGTGTCCCTCAACTAATAATTGGTTCATTTTAACTTTTCTTATGGGACTCCAGCAGTCTTTATGAGTGACATGTTTTATTGCAAACAGGGGTTGTATAAATGCTCCACAAGGGTAGACTGAAATTAAACTTCTAAATGTGACAGTATAGGGAAAATACCAGGCACTTTTAAAATGCATATTAATGAGTAAATCATAGCTTGGCCATTCTAAAGGTCCTTCCCTCTATAATCTGCACCTTAGCAGGACATTAATACTTATAATAAAGTATATAATAAAGCAGTGTATGTGTGCGTGTGCGTGTGCGTGTGTGTATATATATATATATATATATATATATATATATGATCTCTGCTTTATAGAATAACTTAAGCAACAACAACAAAAAGACTTGGGGAAGTAATATTTTAAAATGAACCAGAAAGTAGAGAACATGATATGGTAGGGAAGAGATTCTTAACCTTTTCAGACTCAAGGACTGCCTTTCATCCAACCTGAAATGTGTGGCCTATTTCAAAATCTTGCTTTTTGTCAACCTCTCTTTCTTTATATTTCTCTTCTCTCCTTCTCTCTCTCTCAGGTACCTTTTAGAGAGTGGAGGGGGACATCGCTGCCTACTTTTGTTTTAGTCAACATGAGGTTATTCCTCAAAAGCACTCGCGTACCTCTGACCAGGGATGCTTCCACACTAAGCATTTAGTGTGGAATTACCATGCTTCATTTGCTCATTTTTTAAGGGGGCATCATCCTATCACTGTCCTCTGGTGTTTTCTCCTCAGTTCTTCTGTCTTTTTTCTGACCACCGAAGTCCAATCTTGTTTTGGAAGAACTGAAGAAGAGCAGAATCTCTGCAGTGACTGGAATCCAAGGAGCTATTTGAGATATGCCTAACAACTGAGACACGCCCAGTGGATTTTGGCATTGTCAACAGATGTCAGAAAGTGGGAGCCTATTTCACATCTTCTGCCCAACCAACTAAAAAGTTTATGAACCGTGCACAAGAAGAGAGTGAAACTGTGGGAATATGAATTAAAGTTTCAAGTTGCTGGACTGATAGCAGACCAAATAGATCTTGATAAAGAAGATAGACCAAACTTTGATGATGATGACATTGCTTTGTGATATGAGGGGCTAAAATATAGTGTCAAGTGTCTGATGAAACCTACTGGAAAGAAGCACACTTTTGCAGATGTATTGGACCAAGCCATAAAAGCAGAGAGATTGGGACTGCAGGGCAGCCACAAGGAAAAGAAGGACATAAAGCTAGCACCAGTAGGGTATTCAAACTAATCGGGTTAGGTGGATCAAAGGGATCCTCAAGAAGAAGAAGGAAAGTCAGTGTCAGTAACAGAGGGACAGTTGGCCTCCATGGAACCATATTATAACTATTTAACCTGGGGCCCATCTACACCTGGCTTTTACTCTGGGGCATCTGTGAGTCGAGGTCCCCCGGCACAGATGACGCAGCCGCCACTTTGCAGCCTTCTGTGGTTTCCTCCCGGAAAATTCAGATTTCCAAGGAGGCGTTTTGCTGCAATTTTTTTGGCTGCTGCGGGTTCACCATGGTGGGGTGCACTGTCTAACCCTCCATCAGAGTGACATCACAGTTTGCGGTGGGCGTGGGGGCGGGCGGTGTCACTGTGTCACTGTGTGACACCTTTTTGTTCCTTCCCACTCCTCCCTCTTTCTTCGTGGCTGCGCAGTTACAGGGGCATGAAGAAGCGGGCTCATTTCTTCGATCACTCCTTCAGGGCTTCACAGCTGCGTTGGTTCAGAATGGCTGCTTCCGAGTCAGTGGCCAAGGGCAGGGGTGTTTCTTGGAAACAATGCAAGATTCTGGACCTGCTGGACATATGGGGGGAACAGAAGGTGCACAACCAACTTCAGTCTAGCCATAGAAACATAGATTCGTATGAGCAGATATCCCGAGAAATATGGAAATGGGGGCACAACCGTGGCACAGTGGAATGCGGGATGAAAGCAAAGGCTCTCCGACTTGAATACCACCGGGTAGTGAACCACAACTCCTGGTCTGGTAACAATGCTGCGACCTGCCATTATTATGATGAGCTCCATAGTATCCTCCAAGGGGATGCTACAATTTAGCCAAAGTGGTTGAGCTGTAGCATCCAAATTCAGAGGGTGCCTGTGGGATCCATTTTGAATTGAGGAACAGGCACCTAGCACTCACGTGGGCATGACTTTGTAGGTGCGAAGCATTGCTAGAGTACCGGGCTTCCAGACTGTGGTTCTGGTTATGTACAAACCGTTGTTGTGGCAACGTAGAAGCTGACTACCCACAGCTTGCTAGAGATGTTGAAGGAAAACTTGCTCAGACGTAAAATATAGAAAAAGTAAGCAGAAACTCTCAATATGGCACAGACTCCTTACTCATGTAGCTGTGTAGCTGCATTTCTGCATTTATAAATGGAATGGACATGCATCTGTAAATAGGAGGAGCAGTGCAGACATCAGAGTTCGCATTGCAGCAACTACGATGTGTCCTGGGCAAGCGGAGTTTCTTGCAGCGAAGCTCTGCAGTAACTCACCCCGTATATCTTGCCAGTTGGGCATCTGCAGCACAGGTACTGTGCAGCTCCCACGGAGCGAAGGACTAAATCAGTGCCATGTAGACACCCCCCTGTACTTATTTCATTGCTACAATTATTTTGAGCTATTATAAAGTACTTGCATGAAATGCTCTTAAAATACTGGGTTTTATTTTGTTTTCCCAATTAGGCTGGAATATATCTAACAGTGAACTTTTACCCTTGATGTGAATATTACCCCCTCAGCTATCTCTGCAACTGCACCAGTTCTATTCTTGTTCCATCTTTCTCCCCCCCTCCCCCCCTCCCCCCTTTCATTTTTCTATAAAGTGAAAAGAAATAACGACAGAACTGGCATGTGTACCCTGCCCCAAAGAAAACGATGGTGATATCACAGGTGCATGATCTACAGGTTGCATCTTGAGCTAAGGTGGGTTACTTTAGCTTAAAATGCAACCTAGCTGTGGTTCATAAAGCACCAGGTGGAGACAAGATGTAGGGCATTTATTAGCGTAAATTCTCGCCCTGTCTGTTGAGAACAATAGCTTGGTCCTTGCTAACTTCTTATGACAGCAGGTCCAGCAGTAATGTAATGCTTTGGTATACAGCAGTCCACTTTGTAACAAGTGACTACAGCAGGCAAAGGTTACTCTGTGGTAATAATATCGATTCTTATGCAATGCAGAGTGCTGGAAACTCTCTGTATGCCCGGGGCTAGACTTAACCAGCTGTCTCTTATCCTTATCTGACCTATCTGAATTTTGAATGCAGATTCTTTCAAGGTTCTCCTTTAGTTCTATGCTAGTGTGCCAGTGTTTGATGCGTATTAAAAGTAATAATTAGTCACTTACTTCCAAAGGATTGGAGTACTGTGGAAGTTTTTCTTCTTTCATCTGTAGTTCTCAGTGGCATAGTAGCGCTATGGACATTCTTCTTCTTCTAGGAACCCAGTTCTTCTGTTACCCTTTCTAGTGCATGGATCCTCCAGTCAATGGGCCAGATATGGCCTGTGGGGTGCCCCCACCTGACCTGACAGCTTCTCCTCCAAGTCCTGCCCCCTCTCCACAGCAGGGAAAAGTTATTTTCTCCAATCAGAGGCTGATTTGAGAAAGGAGAGAGGAGGGGGCTCCTGTTCTCAGTGCACATCACGGAAAAGGTCTTCTCAGTTGGAGAGAAGAGCTTTTCCCTGCTGGAAAGAGGCTGGCAGGCTGGATGGGGAACTCCCGTGGGCCGTATCTGACCTGTGGGCCAGAGGTTTGCCATGCCTGCCTTAGAGCTTAATTACTCTGATTGTTAAAGATTCAGTAGCCGCGGGAGACCAAAATGGGTTCAACAAATTTAACCTGGCTGATTTCCACAGGCCAGCAGCTTTTACATGGGTATTACTGGGCAACAAAGTATCTGAAGGGATGCCTTTCCCCTAACTTCTCCCTGCTCCCCTAGGAAATGTGTCTGTGAAAAGCAAGCAATTTGGGGTAGCTGGCTCAGACCATGAATCTGGCACTGAGAGCATTACTATGCTGTTCTAATGGCCTTCAGGACAAATCTTGTAAAAAGTTCCATGAAGTCAAATATGCCTTTTTGTAAGGGGCAACCTACATTTTTCACTGAATCATGGCAGGGTTTCCAGGTGCCAGCATTTGATCTGAAGGTTCAGAATTCTGGACTCTTCTACTAGATGGTAGTTTTTGTTATTAGCATAATTCCCACTGTTCTTTGTTACTATTCTAATTTGTCAATGTTTTAAATAGTCAACTATTTGATTAAAAAATTTATTCTTCTAGTTCTAGGCCGGGTGATCAAGCTAGGAAATAATTGTAGGTCAATTACCTCAGGTTTCTCTGTGCCAATTGACCTACAATTATTTCCTAGCTTGGTCCAACCACCATGTTTCCTCTCAGCTTAAATCCCATTGTGGCTAGCCGCTATCTAGGGACATTATTTGACTGGCCAAACTACCAATCTAGAACCAGACAAGTATTTTTTTTTAATCAAATAGTCAACTATTTAAAACATTGACAAATTACTCGACCTCTGGTCGAGCCAATGTCACCCTTGCAGCATTCTGCGGAGCATCCGTGGGACGCTATCTCAAACAGCTTTTTAAAAGGTTGAAAAACCTTTTCATCTCTCCCCTGGAAATAAAAGGGGAGGCAGGAGCAGCATCCAGATGAAGTTTTGGAAGAACAGTCCTCTGTGTAAATTAGCAGGCGGGTGGACTACGAGACTAGCCTGCCAGAGCTTAATCATTGCTCAAAGTTGTTTTGAACCACCTAACTAGGAGAAATCAGGGCTGACATGCTCCATTGTAGTTTATGGATTAAAAAATACCAACAATATTTGAGGAATGGATTAAGAAATATCAACAATATTTGAGGACCTGCAAGATCTGTTTGAAGAGAAGGCTGACATCAAGGCAAAAAAAAGGATCTCTGCCTACCCCCCTCCCCCAATACCTCCCTTGGCAAAGGCTCCAAGAACCGAAGATACAGGGGAGTTACTTGCTCTGATAAAAACTTCGCAATTTGCTGAACAGGCTAAGAGGTTGGATACAATTAAAAATTCCATCACCGCCCTGCAAGGGGCTGTGGATTTAATCAACACTTCTTGGCAAAAAATGGAGGCGAAGGTTAATGAGCTGCAAGAATGAGACTACATCACAAGCTTTTTAAAACAATGTTTCTGTCAGAATTTCTCAACTAGAGGCTTTTGTGCACAGGGCAAATGTACGTATCATTGGTATTAAAGATTTACCTACTGATGTAAATTTGTCTACTTTTGTAGATAAGCTTTTGCATGAGATACTCCCTGTGCTATCTGATTATTCATTTGATATTGAGCAAGCATTATAGTCCAATTTGCAAGAATCTCCGCAAAAAATTATATCCTGCATTTGGCAAGAGAGGGCGGAAATCTTTTTTGGAAACAAGATAAAGTTATGCTATTTCCAGATTACACCAAAGAAGTTGCTGATAAAAGTAGGCAATTTATCAAGGCGAAAAATCTGGCAAAACAAATGAACTTACAATATCACTTAAAATATCCTGCTACATTTTGCATTTTTTTCTGAAGACCAGATGAAGAAGTTTCTAAATTACGAAACGGTGGAGGCGTGGCTAAATGGAAAATCATGTGAGATTTCTGTTCCAGCCCCATGAACTGGAATCTACAAACATGTTTTGTTAACTGACTATGTTTAGTCTGTAAGATTCAGTCTAGGACAGAGATAATTGCTTATATATATATATATATATATATACGTCCTTTTTTGCTTCTCTCATTGTTTTTCCTCTCTCTTTTCTTTAAATCCTTTCTTTTTAAAATGGATATGATATACTTTACTTAAATTTACTGTTTGAAGGTGTATAGAAATGTGCACACTCATTTATATATCTAGTACAAAATACATTAGTGATTGTTGTAAGGTTGCTTTTAAGCTTTATTGTTATATAACATTATGAAATTTATTTGTGATTTGTTATTATTTATCCTTTTTAATAGGGACCGCGGTGGCTTAGTGGTTAAGACGCTGAACTGCAGACCGGAAGGTCAGCAGGTCAGCAGTTCGAGACCCGAGTGCTGCGTGACCGAGTGAGCTCCCGTCTTCAGTCCCAGCTTCTGCCAACCTAGCAGTTCGAAAGCAAGAAATTGCAAGTAGATAAATAGGTACCGCCTCGGCGGGAAAGGTAACAGCGTTCCGTGCACCTCGGTGTTCAGTCATGCCGGCCACATGACCACGGAAGCGTCTTCGGACAGCGCTGGCTCTTCGGCTTAGAAACGGGGATGAGCACCGCACCCTAGAGTCGGACACGACTGGTTGGGGGCACCTTTACCTTTACCTATCCTTTTTAATCTCCTTTTTTATTACTATTGTTATCATTATTATGAGACTGGTTAGTAAGATTTTTGGCTGGTTAAACTGTTAAGCTTTACTATTATATGTTAGCTGAAGGGCAATATATGGTTACTGGAAATGAATTGTAGGCCTGCTTCCTTGCTATAAGGCTGATATGATATTGAAATGTAAGGTTGATTATTTATGCTGTATTGAATTGTAATATTGCCAATGTTATAGCTATAATTTTTAAGTAGAATGGAATTTGAAATTTCTGTGTAATGGAGTTTAAATTTAATCCTTTTAAATAATTTTTTCTTCCCCCCCTTCTTTTTTTCATGCTTTCTTCTTCCCTCTCCCTCTCCTTCTTCTGTTTTCTGTTTTCTTTCTTTCTTTTTCTCTTTCGTTATTGCTATGTTCTCCTAAGAATACTGTATAGTTGGAAAATTGTAGTTACTGATTAGGTTGTTGGTACTGTTTATTTTATTTATCAAGATAAAAAATAGAATAAAAAGTATTTTAAAAAATTGACAAATTAGAATAGTAACAAAGAACAGCTGGAGTTATGCTAATAAGAAAAACTACCATCTACTAGAAGAGTCTAGAATTAGAAACCATCAAATCAAACACTGGCACCTGGAAACCCTGCTATAATTCACTGAAAAATGTAGGCTGCCCCTTACAAAAAGGTGTACTTGACTTCATGGAACTTTTTACAAGATTTGTCTGTTCTGTTACCCTCTGATGGATGTCTTTTGGCTTTCCTCACTTCCATTTCTAGAGAGATGTATTTAATCCTTTTATGTTAAGAGACGATTAGAGCTCAATTGAGTTTTTATTGCATTCCAGAATCTGGGGGAGACTCATTACTAAACAACTCTACAAATCTTTTTAATGCAAATGAAATCTGAAAGAGGAAAAACTTCTAAATCATGCAGTCACTTAATTAGAATTGGAACCATTGCATTTCATTGATTTAAAAACAACAGGGAATGCTTATGATAGATTTCAAAGGCTTCATTTTTGCCAAACCACAGAGTATTTTGAAGTAAAATAATCACAGGGTATTGCTTCCCCCCCCCCTTCTTTTTCAAAAGGACTGCAGTAACTGCCAAACTAATGCCAAAAGGACTTGCAGGCAGCTCTGGAGTCCTAAGGATGAAGTTTTTTAGAGCTTGCTGGCTGTATTTGAAACATCCATTTGGTAGAACTCACCCATTTGTTTCTTGTGGTATTACAATTTACTGCCTCTTATTATTCCCTTCTGGAGTTCATTGTAGGACTCCGTGGATGGTGTTGCTGTAATACCATTACCCTGAGCTATCTTTATAAATAGAGAAGGCAGATGCCAACGAGAAGCAAACATATAGGATTTTCTGCTTATTTCTTCTGCTGCTACTCCATGTACATATTGAGCGGAATCAAGTGGCAAACCTTTTCCTGAACGTTATATGCAGAACTTGCAGGAGAAGGTTTCACCTTATCCTTCCCCTTGTATTTTCTAGGCAAAGGAACTAGTTGGTAACAGAGTGATAATTAGGCTGAGGCCTGGTAATCTAATCTAAAATACTCAGGGATGCTATTTAGGGAGAGTGGAGAAGTCGGAGTTGCCCCGCCTCAGCTTGGATGACATATAATTATTCTTCAGGACTATGTGGGTGTTGTGAGGTACAAAAGCACATATTTAAAGTAATGTATGGTTCAATTTGTGTAAGAGCAGGCCTTCAAACCTTGCTGTGAATTACTTACGCGCACCCCCCCCCCCTCAGGCAATGGATGCTGGAACATGTGAAAGTGCTGCAGTGGCAGTCTTCCTGCCTGTTCCTCTCTTGGGAGTCCTATGTGCTTCATGCCCTGTCCTGCAGCCCCTCAGCTAGTCTGCTGCCCTCACCTGTGGTTAACGTTGCTAGGTTTCTAGCTTTGGCCCTGAGACTCAGGTTTTGGGATCTATTCTCAGGGCAGCAAGCCTAAGGCACTGTTCACATATAACAGCAGCTAATCATAGGCTAATCAACCTATGGTTTTCCAGGTTGCATGCCATGTTTGAGCCACTTCCACTTTGCATAATCAACCTCAGCTCGGCCTGATCATAGGTTGTTGCATGATGTGTGAACTTTGGGTTGTTTGTGGGTTAAACAGCCCAAAGTTAACCTAAGAATGAATTGTACATTCACTTTGGGTTGCTTAACCCACAAACAACCCAAAGTGTCTGGGTTCGCATGTCATATAGCAACCTACGATCAGGGTGGAGGAGACATAAGAGGTGACTTCAGAGGGAGCGACTGAGAGACCTTTATCACAAGAATGATTCAGTCAGGGAATGGAAGACAGGCAAGAGAGTGAGCGATATACAAATGGTCAGTGGGTGCTGAGGTTGGAGAGCGCACCTGCTTTTGCAAGATGAACGTGCTGATCATATGCCTAGCTTGCCTGCCTCTGTTACTTACATGGAACTTCTCAGGGGTGAGTTACTCCACATCTGTGATACTACACAGTTACCATGGGTTGTGACTTACGTTACGAGGGGCTTCCTTTTTCATTTTTAGGTGTTGCACGGCCGGGTGGATTTTTAGCTTGTTGGCTCCCTTGCACAGAAAAAAGTAAGGGCATCCCCCACACATGTGAGGGCTTGTTAGTTTAAAACTAATTTCATCCTTAAAAGAGCATTATTGTCTGAAAATGTCATTGGCAATGCAAGCCTAGCCAATGTCTATTTGGAAGCAAGTCCCACTGAATTTGATGAAACAGACTTCCAGGTAAGTATGTACAAGATTGCAGCCTGAGTCAGATATACTGAGTCAGTATATACTCAGATATACTGAGTCAGTATATACTCAGATATACTGAGTCAGGCTTCAACCCCTGTGATGTGAAGTTGTGTTTTAAGAGCAGAAGTGATTGCTCATGGGCATTCTATTACAATCCCTATCCTGCAAATGTAACCTGAAGGTGGGGGACAGATTCCTGTCGTCCAGAAGATACTTGGCATCATTTCAATATGATTGGAGACAATGCAATGAATTTAAAAAATGGATTGTGAACATTGACACCACAACTACAAAGTGCAGACACTGTAATATTAACTTTACAGTTAGCTATGTTGGCATCAAGGCACTACACAAAGCATCTAGAAAGCGAAATGCACATTAAAAACTCCAGAACACGGAGGCAGAATGCCGCCCATTGTCTTCCTTCTTTTCAAAGACTCAAGATTTCAGGGGCTCCGCTGTAGAAGTCCACAGTGTGTACCATGTACCAGCACAATTCCTTAAGTACAGACCGTGGAATAAAGCTTGCATCAACAATGTTTCCAGACTCTGCTGCTGCCAAGAAAATGCACTGTGGGAGAACAAGGCAGAAAGCATAATTGAGAACATGCTTGGACCCAAATCAGTTGAAAATGTGCAGACACTGGGTGGCTATTCAGCTAAAAAAAAATTCTTCTAATGCCACTGATGTCTCTAAGTAAGGGCAACTGTAAAATATTTCCTCTGGCTCTGCGGGGAGTCCAGGAGAAACTGCTGGACTTATATGAGTCACCATCAGAGGCTGCTGTTCTTGTCAGTGATGGCCTTCCTAGGACTTTAAGGGCGCAATCCTATGCATGTTTAGCCAGAGAAAAGGTCTACAACTCCCAGCATGCTGGCTGGGGCATGCTGGGAGTTGTAGGCCTTTTCTCTGTCTAAACATGCATAGGATTGCGCACTAAATTATCTTAAGTTATCTATTGAAAACATAGTTGCTGATACAGCAAACAATGTTGCTGTAAATTATGGGGAAAATAAGTCTGTATTCCAGATACTAAATACACACACGGGTTCTTTTGTCAAGGCCAAGTGTAATTGCCATGTGCTTCACAATGCCGCCAGAGATGCCTGTTTAAAGATCAAGTGCAGTGTGGAGGCTCTTGTTCATAAAGTTATGCTGAATTCTCCTGGAGCACCCTTAAAACCAAGAAACTCAAGGAAGGCTTTGAGGAGTTTGGCAAGAAGTTCCATATACACTTTTCAGCTATGGAAACACTTGGTGGCTCTTTCTCTTCCCTGCTGTTGAACACCTACTCCTCTTGTGGCCTGGCATTACAGTCAGGGCCAGAAATATCAGAACAAAGATAACTGCTTTGGCAGTTGGCCTCTGTACACCACCACGTTGAAGTTGAAAGGAAACACACCCAGATGGGAGCGAAGTCAGGACTTTCAGCTGTAATTCAAGGGGTTTGACAAAAGTGGGGCACTAACCATTCAGGAAGGGCAGCCAGTGGCATACACACACACCCATCGTTGGTGGTACATAAGTAATGGAACGAATGGCTGACAAGCAGCTGCATGGCCAGGTGTGGCCTGTTTCCTGGGTACCAGGAAATCCTAATCCTGACTGTAAATCCTATTTCCTGGAGCTGTGGGAAGAACAAACCAGTGACACCATATGGCAGTTTATTAGTAATCAGGCAGATGAGATGACAACCAATACCACATCCCAAACTTCACACCCAGAGTACTGCCTCTATTTTGTGCATCATTTCATACAACTATTTCATCATTCTATTATTATTCTGGGGAAAAAACATGCAGTCAGCCCACGGTTGCTTACACTGGTATGCAACTTGAGGGGGAAACTCATTAATTGTAGGGACAAATAGGCTTTTGGAGCAAAATTGTTCTGAAGTTTCAAACAGCTACCTGACTCCCAATGTGTACATTTCAAAACAGATGCAATCAAAACTTACAATCAGGGAATAATGTACATTAAGAAATGGTTTGAGAGTGTACCCCTACAGGACTGTGATCTTGATCTAGTCAGAGCAGCTTAGTCTTGAACCTGACTGTAAACTTGCCAAGTTTCAGAACATTAAGGTTAATGGAGAAGATCTTTTTGATGAGCACAACCTAATTCAGAAGTTCCCGCCAAAGGTGAGAGAATGGGATCTTCCTCTGGACCAGAAATGGGTGTAATTACTGAAATGCATCAAATCTACATCTCTTGTGCAGGTAGTTAGTGCTGTAATTGCCATTCCAGTAAGTAATGCATATGTAGAAAGGGTGTTTTCTCATGTGGGAAACATATGGACAGACAACAAGAACCACACGCTAGCTCCCCTAGTTAAGACACAGCTTTGTGTCCAGTTTTACAGATATACAAATCATCAACCACAGTTGCTCAGAGCACGCATTTCAAATTCCAAGTTTACATTGTAAGCACTGTGTAAATATTTCTGTGATTGCAAAATTCAGTTTGTTCATTATTGTGAAAATAAATAAACATAATTCTTCTGGTGTATTTAATTGCATACCAGAAACACACACACCATTGTACAATTGTTACCGAAGGGCCCGCCCTTGTGACATCTCAAGGGCCCACCCCCTGGCTCTCAGGTTTTGGCCCTGAAGTCTCAGGGAATGGGATGCTGCTGACCTGGGCACCCTACTTGTAGTGGAGGATGCATTCCTGTCCCTGTTCTTGAAGCAAGATTCAGCTGTCGGTCCAGTCAGCTTCTATATGTGAAAATGGTATGTGGGGGGGGGGGCAGGGGCACCTTTGCCTCAGGCAGCAAAATGTCTTGGGCCAGTTCTGCATGCGCACGCATGCACGCACACACACCAGTGAGTGTGAAATGGCACCTCTCAGTATTCTGCGATTTCAACTTCTAATAGCTACTGGGAAATGCAGTTCAAGATTTAATTAAATCCAGCTGTGAGATTTAATTCATTGATTAATCAACGAAAGGTGTCATTGATTAACTGATAGGGATGAATTTGAATTGGTGACAATAAGTTTTAACCCGTGGGGACTAAGAATTCATTTTTTGAGTTTCCTTTGGTTCCGATGTGTTAATATAGTAGCTAATGAAAAAAGAAGTATTGAAGGTTACCTACCTTACTTTCTCTTCTGTATAGAGCTTTTGAGGGGTGGGCAAAACGTCGATCTGGATCTACTGGTAGATCTCTGGGTGATTTGCAGTAGATCAGCAGGGATATCTGACTCCCAAACACTTAACAATAGTAGCAACAAAATGACTTTTCCCCCACATCCAGCCAAACCCTAAATCTAGGGTGGGCAACTTGTGGTCCTCCATATTTTGACTTACAACTCCCATCATCTCTCACCATCGGCTATGCTGACCTGGGCTGATGGGAATCGTAGGCCTAAACGTCTGGAGAGCCACAAGTTCCCCATCCCTGCCCTGATTTATACTGCTGAAACGAAGAAAGCTTGGGGTAACCAGGAATTGTTTTTTTTGCAGAAGGACTGTGAGCTCTATTTAGTTTTGTGCTGAAAACGAATTCCTGGGCTCAGAATTCTTTTGCACCAGGCTCTGGTTGGTTGATCTTGGGGTTCTAGAGAAAAACAAAGTAGATCCCACAAGCCTGCCCGAAGTCTGCCCACTTCTGCAGTAAGTTATGTAATACTGTCTTCAGTATTTCAAAAAGGCACTTAGATTTAGATTTTGTGGCTCCCGGCCAATGAAATAGAAAACTAGGATAGAAAGTACACTGTGGAGATTTTAACAGTCTAAATATCTGGCATTTGTTCCTCTTGTGACAGAATTCTGATAATCTAAGCAACAACCGTCTGACAACCCACTGTCTCAGCCTTTGTATAGTTGAGAAAGTTTATTATTTGCTGCGTAAATAAAATGTACTAGTGCCATTTAAATTACTATAAAAACACACATATGTAAAAATGCAATTAAGTGTGCTGAACTGTTGAATTTATTGCAATATTGTTTTTTTATATTGTTACTTGTGAGCTGTCTTGGGATATAAATAAAAGGCAAAGTCTATCTATCTATCTATCTATCTATCTATCATCTATCTATCTATCTATCTATCTATCTATCTATCTATCCATCTAATCTACATCGGGGTTGTGGAGCCAGAGTCCCTCCAGACATTGTTGGACTACAACTCCCATCATACCTGACAATTGGTCATGCTGTCTAGGTTGATGGAAGTTGGAATCCAACAACATCTGGAGGGCCATAGGTTCCCCATCACAATATAGATAGATCGGATTTTCATGGGCAACCGAAATTGGGTGGGGAGCTGGATGAACCCCCAGGCACCCACCCAGCCCTCTGCAGGCCGAATGCCATCAAAGGGGCATGCCATGGCCATGCCCTCTGATGTCGTTGGGTCTCCAGTGGGAACATGGGAATGATGATCTTCTCCACGCATTCACTGGGAACCAGCTTTGCTGCAAGCAGAGCATCTCCCATTGGAGAAGGTGGTGCACAGCAAAGTCGCTTCACCTGCCCTGTGCCTTCTTCTGCCATTGGGCAGAGGACTTGGGGCAGGCAGAGCTGTTCACTCATTCGGCACTGGTGGGAGCTCCTGTAAGCACTGGACGAGTGCACTGCCCTTGGGAGGGGAGCAGCTCACAGGGGAATCCCCTAATTATTTTCAGTCACAGGTAGGAGATAAGGGGATTCCTTTCTCTGCCTCCTCCCAAAGCTCCTGGTAGCCTCCAGGACAGGGAGTAATGCTTGGTGAGGAGCCTACTCATGAGATAGATAAGATAAAGATGCTCTCTCTCTCTCTCTCTCTCTCTCTCACGCACACATGCACACGCACATACCTACACAATTTTATTTATACCCTGTTACATCCCAAGGGGTTGGTGTAAATCACATGTTAATTGCAACTGCCCAGTTATATTGCTTCTAGCCCTTCCTTGTTCTATCCCTTACCACCAAAAGCCATTTGAGTACATTTGGGAGAAAACTAAACACCTCTCATGCCATTTTTCTTTTCAGAATGGGTGAAATAATTTTTAAAGTAGTGTTTTACAATAATATTGTTAAAACCAGTTTCAGAGGTGAAGATGGGAACATGTGTGCAGCACAATTCCAGTCCCAAGGATCAATGGCTGAGCTCTGCCTTGGCTGCCCATGCCTTTACACGTTACTGAAGGCTCTGAACCTGCTGTGTTCTTTTGGCTAAAGAAATACTTGAAAAACATTCTTGTCCTACAATATGTAATCAACTAGAGCTGAGCCAAATGTCCCTCTCCACCTTCATAAATCCATTTTCAGGCCACAAGAGCAAGGAGGCATTTTCCCCAGTTTTGGGGGGAGTCAGGAGAAAGTTACACTATTTTCGGTGGGTGGGCAGGGAACTTACATTTAAAACAGCCTGTAGAAGAGGCTCTTCTCTCACCATTTCTCTCTCTTTTTCAAAGTAGTGTTTTCTGCAGCAGCAGAACTCCCAAGTTCCTCCCAGCACCAATTTCCCAAAACAGCGCCTCAGTGAAAGGACACGAGCTCATTACATCGTATCCTTCCAGGGGCATTGTTGTGCATATGTATGTTTTTAAAAGCTGTTCCCAGTGCCTCCCACTGAGGGCAGCCATTTTTTAAACCCCACAATGACCCTGGAAAGATGCTATGTCAAGTCATAGTATCCTTCCACTGAGGCATTGTGAGGGAAATGGCTGTTGGAACATGCTAGGAGCACTTTCCACTGTAGCCAACGCTACTTAATAAAAGGAGTGTGAAGAAGAGAAAAAAGTTAAAGGCAGTTTTAAAAGTAAGTCCACTTCCCCCACCCTTGAACTTTATTACAATGTTCTATTCCAAAGGCTGTTTTTTCCCTCCCCTTTCTGTCCCCCTGCCCCAGCTCCCTGACGTTTTGTTGAAGAAGCTCCACTTGGAACTTTCAGCTTAGCCCTAATACTCAACTGTTCACAATGAACTTTTGCCAGCATGTGCAATGGCAGTCTAGGCGCTTCCCTCCCCAGCTGTGACCCCCACCCCCAAATTATATGATTCATGAGCAATACTAGCTCTATTGATTGATTGATTTGATTTGTACCCCGCCTTTCTACAAAGAAAATGGCATCCAAGGCAGTTCCATGTAGCTGTTCAAACACATATATTGGACCGATGCTTGAGCTGGGATTGGGGCCACACTGGCCAGCACCACGCCTGCACTCTGCTCTGTGTTCCCCTGACATCTGCAAAGAGAGAGCGTTCATAGCGACAGCCATATCCCCAAAGGCTTCCATGCAATTAGGGTTCCTTATCATGTTGAAGATTTGCGCATGTAGCTGTCACATGAACTCCTACATCAGGCTGATGCGGACAGGTCATTGTGGGCAGGCTAGTTGGTATGGCCCAGCTCCCATATCTGACTTTGAATACCTCAATATGGCTATGCTTAAGACCTGATATTGAGAAAGTACTTTCAAACGTTGCAGAGCATCTCCAGGTATTTGGTCCAAACTAGGAGTCTGCCAAGCACATTATGCCTGCAACATAGTGGCAAAGCCTCTGTGCAGCACAGTCACTCCTCTTGCTTGCCTGGTCTGCATCAAGTGAAATGTTTGAAAACACACATGCACACAATCGGGGAAAGCTTTTCAGTTCATAAAAATCTTCAATTTTCTGAAGCATATGAAGCCCTAAAGCTAAAGTTCACAATTAGAAGCTATGGATCTTTCAGAGACTCGTTCTGATTCCATTAAAGAAAATGTTATGCTAGTATTTTTATGGGTATTTAATGAAATGAAGTGGAATGTAAATAAAATACATTTAAGTTGAGGATGGTCAGGTTGCTTACCTATAACTGTAGTTTGTTGGGTGGTCATCTGTGCATCACACATATGGGTTCTGCGCCTGTGCAGAGCTCCATCAGAGCTTTCTAGAGCTGAGATCTTTACTGCCCTCCCCCTTTCCTGCGCATGCCTAGGGCGGTGCTCCCACCTTTCCCCTCAGTTCCTCTGAGGATGCTGCAGCCCCAGACCAAGAGGAATGGTGAAATTTATGAAAAATACCTGTAGTGGGGGTAAGAAAGTGGTTTGTGTGAATGCCCAGATAACCACTTTAAGAACTACAGTTACAGGTAAGCAACCTGTCCTGCCTCTTTGTGGTCTCTGTGCATCACATATATGGGTGATTAGCAGCTGATTTACCAAGGAGGTGGAAACAGGCGGCCAATTCAGTATAGAAACCAGCACTGTCCATCTGAATGAGGTGTCTTTTCGTGTGCCAACACTGAGGCAGTAATATTTGATGAACGTTGTGGGCTGTGATGAGGTAGCAGACTTACATAAGTCCCGAAGAGGAACTCCACTTGAAAAGCCAGCTGAGGAGGCAACAGCCCTAGTAGAATGTGCTTGTACACATGGTACTGGCAGTTGAGCCAGAGCATAGCAAAGTTTAATGGTTTTTGAAACCCAAACTGAAAAGTGCAAACTTGAAACAGCAAGTCCCATAGCAGACAAAGAATTTCTGCGTCTTCCAAAATGAGGATGTTTGATGAAAGTACAAAGCTTTCTAGTAGAAAGTAGAAAGACCAGGTCCACAGCCTGGGGGTCATTTTGGACTCCCAGCTGTCCATGGAGGCTCAGGTGTCAGCTGTGAGCCGGACAGCGCTGTATCAACTCCATCTGATACGGCGGCTGCGCCCCTTCCTTCCCGACCATCTGCTCCCATTGGTAGTACATGCCCTGGTCTCCTCTCATTTAGACTACTGTAATGCGCTCTATGTGGGGTTACCCTTGAAGACGGTTCGGAAGCTGCAGCTGGTACAGAACGCGGCGGCTCGCCTGATTAAAGGCAGCCGCCGGCGAGATCACATCACTCCAGTGCTGAAGGAGTTGCACTGGTTACCAGTTGTTTTCCGGGCCAAATTCAAGGTGTTGGTTTTGACCTTTAAAACCCTATATGGTTCCGGCCCAGCCTATCTTAAGGAGCGCCTCCAGCAACACCAGACAGGCCGCTTAACAAGATCAGCCTCAGATGGCCTTCTCTCTGTCCCATCAGCCAGGACAGCTAGACTGGTGGGGACGAGGGAGAGGGCCTTCTCTGTGGTGGCCCCCACTCTGTGGAACTCCCTCCCTAGGGAACTCCGTCATGCCCCCTCTTTAATGAGCTTCCGTCGTGCATTAAAAACGTGGTTGTTCAGGCAGGCATTTGGGGTGGGTTAGGGTATTTAAAAAAAAAAAATGGTAAAATTTTATTGTTTTAAATTGTTTTATGGGGGTTGTACATCGCCCAGAGTGGCTGGGTGACCAGTCAGATGGGCGATTAATAAATTTAATAAATAAATAAATAAATAAAGCGAGAGCCCTCCGTACATCTAAAGTGTGGAGAGAGGACTCCAAAGATGAGGTTGGGTTTGGAAAAAAGACAGGAAGGGTAATACTATGATTCAAATGAAAAGATGAGACAACCCTGGGCAGGAAAGTCTGGTCTGGTCTGGTCTGAGTACCACTTTGGCCCTATGGAGAAAGGTGAAAGAAAGATCAGACCTAAATGCTGCTTGCTCGCTGTGTGAACGTTATGGCAACAAGAAAGAGCACTTTAAAGGCGAGTAGTCTAAGAACAGATGTAGCAAGGGGTTAGAAGGGTATGGACATTAATGCAGTCAATACTACGGCCATGCTGCAGGTAGGAATCAACTTAGAGACTGGTCGGTATAAATTCCTCAGACCTTTGAGAAATTCTTGAACTGTCAGGTGGGAGAACAACATATGTCCCTGGATCTTTCAGTGGAATGCAGACAATGCTGCCAGATAAACTCAGAAACAATTTGGCAAGGCCTCTGTCACAGTTTTAATATAAACTGGAGAATGAATTTAAGAGTTTTCCCAGTAGTAACGTATGGCTGTGAGAGCTGGACTATAAGGAAGGCTGAGTGCCGAAGAATTGATGTGTTCGAACTGTGGTGCTGGAGAAGACTCTTGCGAGTTCCCTGGACTGCAAGGAGGTCAAATCAGTCAATCCTAAAGGAAATCAACCCTGACTGCTCATTGGAAGGACAGACACTGAAGCTGAAGCTCAAATATTTTGGCCACCTAATGCAAAGAGAAAACTCACTGGAAAAGACCTTGATGCTGGGAAAGATTGAAGGCAAAAGGAGAAGGGGACGGCAGAGGATGAGATGACTAGAACTTGAGCACACTCCGGGAGAGAGCGGAGGACAGGAAGGCCTTGTGGGCTATGGTCCATGGGGTCATGAAGAGTCGGACACGACTTAACGACTGGACAACAACAACAGGACCAACTGAAACCGACTGTGCATATGACTGAAATGCCCACCACTTGACAGTGTAACATTGGTGGGTGCCATCTCTAAACTTCTTTCAATGTCCAGAGGAATGGGCAACAAGGATGTTCATCAAGCCATCAGTCAAAGAGAAGCAAGATTCAGGGGTCGCACCTGGCTGTTCTGGTGCATGAGGAGGGACAGCAAATGAGGTAACTGTATTTTGGCTCCCGAAGACAGGGACAGTAGCGTAACAAACCATGGTTGCCTCAGCCACCAGAGTGACGAGGATGATGTCCATACCATCTTGTCTGATCTTTGCCTGTACCCTTGTGATGAGAGGAATTGGGGCAAACACATACAGTAGGGTGGAGTCCCATTGGTATAGGAAGGCACCACCCATGGAATGGCAAATCAGTGCCTGCCCTGCTGCAGAAATGGGCGCATTGAGAGTTTCCACTGGTAGCAAAAAGGTCAACTTGAGGGATGCCCTTCAGTGAAAAAGACTGTGTATGATGGATTGCTCCAACATCCATTCATGCGAAGTCTCTTTTGTCCTGTGCAGTGTGTTGGCCAAGGTGTTCTCTGCCCCAGCCAGATTGATAGCACGTAGTTCTATTCCTCAAGCTATAGCCCATTCCCAGAGGTCAAGCATGTACCAAAGGAGAGTATTTGACTGGGTACCCCCCTGCTTCTTTATATACCACACAGCAGCAGGGTTATCTGATGCAATGTGTACAACCAGGTTCTGGACAATGTCCTCAAAAGTGACCAGAGCCTTTCAGACTGCCAGTGGTTCCAGAGTACTAATGTGGTGCCGTTTCTCTTCTGGGGACCACAGAGCACAGACAGAATGGATGTTGGCGCCAGAAGGGAAAATCTCAATGAAAATTCAATGGGACAGTCCATCAGTGGAGAGAATGACAGGCTGAATTCAGTAGTAGGAGTCGGATCCGAGATGAGTCCTGCTCAGAGCAGGAAGCAGTTAGGAACCATACCTGAAGTATCCACATGTGAAGCCTTGTGAATGGGGTGACAAAGTTGGTCGTGGCCATAAGTCCAAGTAGGTGGCGTTTGGCAGAAACAGAGACTGAATTCCTGGAAGTAATGGAGCATGCCATTGACATGAGAGTGACCATCCTGTCTGACAGGAGGAAATCTCTGGCCCTCTCCAAGTCCAAAATGGCTCCTAAGTATTGGAACCAAGTAGTCAGGACCAGGTGAGATTTGGACACATTGGCCCAGAGTCCTAAGTTGGAGAGAGAAGAGTAGAGTGAAGATGCGTATGAAGGAGGTAACAAGGCAATGTCACAATGAGCCAATCATCAATATAGGGGAATACTGTAAGGCCCTGCAATCAACGCTGGGCGGAGATCACAGACAAATACTTAGTGAAAACCCTTGGGGTGGTGGGAAGGCCAAATAGTAATAATGAAAACCAAGAGCACCATTCATTAATTGCAAATATCAGATAATGACGGAGGGAGGGGTAAACTGAGATATGGAAATAGGCATCTTTAAGAACCGTGGAGGGAAACCAGTCTCTTCCCTGGAGCAGAGGAAGAACAGAAGTAAAGGTTCCCATGAGGAATTTCTCCATCTTCAGTCGGATAAAGGAATTAAGGTGCCTGAAGTCTAGGAGGGGCCAGAAGCCCCCACCCTTTTTCTGGACCATACAGTAACAGGACATGAATTCCAAGGGGGCTCGCTGACGGTCAACTATCTTGACAGCTGCTTTCTGTAGCAGTGTGGTAACTTCATCCGCCAAAGAGGGGGAAGAGGTTATGCCCCTCAGGTAGCCCAACAGGGGAAGGAAGCAAAATTCTAATATCAATGCTGTACAATGGCAAGGCGCCATTTGTCTGTAGTGATGCAATGCCATGCCCCTATTTAGATGGAAGCCAAATGTGGGGGGATTCATCCCATTAGAGCGTAAAGGGTCAAAGGCGCTGCTTTTGGCCATCACCCAGTTTGTGATAGAGCTACTGTCAGTACTGAGGGGAGGTGAAGGCTCTTTTGGACAGCTGAGAGCCACTGTTATGAAAAAAACAGTCCCCGAAGTTGTATCTGACCGTTTTTTGGCATTGAGTGCTCTTGGTTGTGGTACCAAGATGATCGGTTCTGTGGCTGGAGCCTATGGTATCAAAGTTATCAGGTCTAAGGTTGGTAGGCAGGACTCTGTAGCTGACACAGTGCACATTTTGTGAGCGGTTGGTCTAGGCTCTGGTGACCTCCTGTAGTTGGGGGAATCCCTCTGGGATCGAGGCGGGTACGGTTCGAAAAACCACGGATGTTGCCTGCAGTGGCTTGGAGGGGAGTCCCTTCTTTATTATTTATTTATTGCATTTATATCTTGCCTTTTTCCCTCTTGCAAGGAACCCAAGGCGGCTTACGTGATCCTCCTCCTCTCCATTTTATCCTCACAACAACCACCCTGTGAGGTGGGTTGGACTGAGAGTCTGTGACTGGCCCAAAGCCACCCAGTGAACTTCCATGTCCGAGTGGGGACTAGAACCCAGATCTCCTGGCTCCCAGTCCAACACTCTAGCCACTACACCACACTGGCTCTTCAAGAGGAACTTCTGTCCCAAGATTGCGATATAGAGCAAGACTATTGATCCATTTGAGGTTTTCACCAGGATGATCCCTCTCCTTTCCTGTCTGTGTAAAAACATCAGAGCCCCTGGAATAGTACAAGTCCTGTAAGCCCCTCCTGGATTCCAGGGAGTGATGCTATTGGAGAGAAGCTGCATCATGCTTTGGAGTTCTGAGAGTGAAACAGGCAGTGAGGAATCCCTTATCTTGCCTTCCGATGTCAAGCCCAGTGCACAGGTGTCATCCACACTCACTGAGGAGCTGCGCGGTGGTCTTTGCACCGTGGGCATGGGCAAGAGCAGCACTGGTGGTAGCAGTGGAAGTTGTGGTGTTTCCCACTGGGGTTCAGCCATATCAGCCTGAGGAACCAGGGATGGCATTGGTGTGGTAGGGTTCAAATCCCTTTCTGCAGGTTTTGCCTTCTTCTTTTTCTTCTTCTTGGTCTGGTCTGCCCTATCTGATGTGGGGTGTTTAGCCTTAGTTGGTTTCATGGTAGAATGATCCCATGGAGCAGCCCCAACTGTGGTTTGGGGACTGGTGGTTGGGACAGACCCGGCAGAACTGGTGCTGATGTCAACTGTGTTACAAGTGCCCTCTTAAGGAATGACTTCAAGCACATCGAAACCGGATGGCCCCGTGATTGTTCTGCCAGGTCGGTTGCCTGTCGCGCTTGTTCCCAAAGGACGGCGTGAAGCCGAGAGGAGTGATTTTGTCATGCTTGTTGAGTAAAACCTTGGATATGTGTGCAGAAATCTACTACATGGGCCTTGCCCAGACAAACGAGGCAGAAGTTATACCCATCAGTTGGTGGTAGCTTGCTCCCACAATCTGCACATTTATGGAGCAGGGCCCAAAGGGACACCATGTAGAGCAGTTTTGAATAGAGCGAGAAGAAAAAAAATAAACATTTTAAAGAAAGATTTAGAACCAGAAAAATAAGAAAAGATGTACACTCTCAGCTCAGTTCCTTCTGTTTTACTAAAGCGCGCGAAGAAAGCTCTTGACGATGCTGCTGTGGTAGTTGAAGAGAAACTGTGGGGGGAAGGGTGGAACTGCTGGAGTGGGGGTGGGTGTCTCCCCACCTAAAGATCTCGGCTCTAGAAAGTTTGAATGGAGTTCTGCAAAGGTGGAGAACTTATGTGTGATGCAGATACCATGAAGAAGAAAGCTATTTTCCATACAGTTCTTTTGATACTGCATCCTGTTCCTATGCATGCTTTACTCACACACACGTTATCTAGATACACTGCACACACATATCCATCCATGCGTACACATATACCACATCCCCATCCATGTGTACCTCTATATATGCCCTTCATCCATCATTTAGCCATGACACATCCATCCATATGTACACACACACGCGCACACACACACTCACATACTTCTCTCCCCCTCCACTGCGGCTGGATAGATTCTGGCTGGACCCCCCCCCCCCATCAGCTGCATGGACCCACCAGCCCAAATTGTGGTGCAGGCTGGGCATGCTGTACCACCACCCACTGCCAGCCTGCCCAAATGGAGTGAAGTTGTACAGGTAGGCAGGCATACCATTCCAGCTGCTATTTGCTGCAAGACTGGGCAGCTGACCTGATAAGGGGGCTGGGCATATGGGCAGGTCATTGATACTGACACTGCTGCCAGTGCCACTGTTGCCATGTGGGGTAAGCAAGCAAATGTGCTACCAGCACACAACTCCACCTCCTTTTCCTTGCTGCCCCCATATTGCTCCATCTCTTCCATTCATTCCAGGTCAAATGGAGGGAGAGGAAGTGGTGGAACAGTTTAGCAAGACAATTTAGAAAGGGAAGAGGAGGAGCAGTGTTGTGCCATTACACTTTCCTTCCTCTTCCTAGCCAGGGGTGGGCCCATGGCAGCATTGGCTACTGGGCCAGAGATTGGTTGGCTGACCTGGCAGCTCGAAGATTGGACTCAGGGCCAAGCCAAACCTCTCAAAATTGGGCCAGACTTGGAGGTCTTATTCAGCTATTGATAAAAAGAAGCTAACCTCTGCCCTATGGATGCACACGTTCGATCACTTACTTTCAGCAAAAGTAAGTATGTCGTATGTTAGCGTTTCTGTGTGAGAAGATGATCTCCAAGTACGGGATAGAAAAGGGAAACACCTTTTACATAGTTTCTGTGTTTATATTTCAGTTATATGAAGACATACCATTTTGCCAAGTAGAACACGCAACTATGTCCTTTTCCTCCCCTGAAAGATGTTTTTTTTCAAATAAAGGGCTTAAGCAAAGTGCCTGTAAACATGTTCACAGTGTGTCTGTATTCACATCACCCAGCTTTCACCACCATTCACATGATGCCTTTGGTTCACCTGTATGCACTACGACAGTTCACACATGCACACTAACAGCAAAATGTCTTCTGGATTTCTTCCCTGTCTTTCTAGAAACCAGCCAAGAGGATAAAATTCTGTTCAGGACAGTAAAATAATTCTGACCCACACTCATGAGCTCTTCTAAAGCCTAGACAAAAATGGCATACTTTTGCTGTAGGCTTCAGCCTAATGGGGGAAAAAAACATGATGTACAAGCAGGAAATAATAATATTCAAAGATGGCTTGTCTTTTCAGCAGCAGTGATAATAACAGCAAACTAAGCCCTGTATGCAAAACTATTTCTTTCTCTCTCTCTCTCTCTCTCTCTCTCTCTCACACACACACACACACGTGCGACTGTAACACTTGATTTTATGCAGAGTGTATGATGGAAAGCTTTTTAGCAGACTGAGGTCTCAATCCTAAGGACACTTACTAAGGAGTAAGACTCACTGAACACTGTAGGGCTGACTCCAGAGTAAACACACTCAGGATTGTGTTGTCAAATTTTTAATTCATTGTACTTTATGAGCAACAATGCCATAGTCTGCTCACCAAATAATGTTGTTAGATTTTAAGATTTCTAAAGTTACACAGTAGTTCTTCAAACACAATGAAATGTATTGAGGCAATGAAATGGTTTGCTTGAGTTTATTTAGAATGTGTCCAACATGATTCTCCATTTGGGTTCCACATTTCAAATTCACCCTTTATATTTTTAGGAACATTATATGAAGTCTTAAAAACCTTGTTTAATAGAAGATGGAATATGAATCCTTAGTAACCCTGCTGGACATTTATCTATTAGCTGATTCTCTCTGACATTGGGCTCAACATACTTGTCTATCAGGGGAGTGGGGGATCCAGGCATGCAAATAGTCATAGAAATGCCTCAGTTCCTAAAAACCTGACTTAGATTTTGTAACCGGCCCACCATTACAAATTGAGTACCATACATTTAAGATTAACTATTCTGCATTTTGTCTTTTTGTTTGGCTCTTGCAGAAGTAGACAGGTAAATTTGCTGTTCCAGAAGTACCTCATCCTACTAGGAAGATAAGAAGTATTTGGTCACCAACCCCTTGCAGCCCCTTGGCATAGGTTCATCTGGTATCCAAAGCTTTCCGTCACCTGACCTTCATGTGGTCACATCGGTTTTGTTGGTGAACACCACACCACAATATTACCATAGCTAGCACATTTTGACCAACTGGGTACTTTCCCGCGCCCAAACACTAGAGCTTGTGTCTTTGCTAGAATTCTTCTTCATTATCATCTTCTTCTACTATTTTTAAATGAACCGAAGGTCATATTACAGAGCACAAGTGAGGTCTAAAATGTAGCCACAGCAGACCACAGCTCCACAGAAAAAACACATCTTCAAGTTAGTTTGACCTGCTTGAAAACATAGATTAAAAACAGCACAGCAAACATGGATCTGCAGTGCACTTTCCTATTTAAATATTAACTGCTTCATTTTACATTTAAATGGACTAAGCAACAATGGATGGAATTTCCAGTACTGCTGGTTGGTGTTGCTGTGCCATGAGAAAAAGCAGGCGACAATGTGGCTCGGATGAAGTACGGCGGGGGGCGGGGGGCAAGTGATACAATCTCATCATCTGCTCTAAAGTGACTTAAAGATGATCCACTGATCATTCACCAGTTCCAAAATATAATCTTATACAGCATTTCCCCTCCCTCCCTTTGTAAACAGATCTGTTCATAAATAATTTGGACGTCTCCATGACATTCATGATACCTAACAGAAGCTGAAGTAGAAAAAGGATGGATGTGGTATACAGCACTGAGGAAATGTCAAAGAGTACTTCATTTTTGTTGTTGTGTTGTTTTGTATAGCGTCTGATGTAAGTTGCAAGTAGCATCAGCCGTCAGACACAGGAGGAGTAACCCACCCGTATTTTTCGTGGGTCTTCACCAAGCTCTTAAAAGTTGCTTCCGCTTCCTTACGGCTGAAGGACTTTTTTGATTTTCCAGCTTTTCTGCAGATGCGGCCCTGAATGAGAGAAACCAAGAGAAGAAAATCTGTATTCAGCACCCCAGCACAGAAACAAGTATTAAAGAAATACCACCTGTCAACATTAATGCATAGTGAGCAACATAACCTCTGATGTATCTGTGTGGAACCTCCCATGAATTTATCTCCCTGCAAAGTTAAAGCCAGGGTTTGGATAATTATTTATTGCTTGGCCCTTTACTAACATGAGTGAAGTATCCAACTAAAATACAAAACATGCAGATGTGGCAAAAAAAGTGGATTTTGCCAATTTCCCCTAAAAACAGATACATTTGACAAAAGAAATGCAGACAGCACTTCAGGCTTAAAGAACATCCATATTCATTAAACAAGCTCCATTAGTTTTTAAGCTGTACAGAAGTCTATGGAGAGAAACATCTCTTCAGTAATGTGATGTACTTTTTGTAACCTGAATATCAGAAAAAGAGTGCACCATGTAATATATGAGAAACTTGGGAGATTAGATTGGCCCCTTCTTGCTGTCTTTTAGATGGGCTGAACACATTTTATTTTAGTTCTGCCTGTTTGTGGATCTGTTTTATTTTTTAAAGCTTGGCATAGTTTTAATACCCCTTCAATTTTAATAGTAAGATATTTTAATTGTGGTAATTTGGAGAGGATTTTTAGAGGTGATTATATATAGTTATAAATAAACAAACATCTTGGTTTTTTCTACTTGGAAAATTGGGGGGAGGGAACTATTTTGTCTTAGAAACAGTCTCCCCTCTCCAATCAACACTATCCAAAAACAGAATACAAACTGCTCACAACTCCATGCCGCTTCAGGGAGATGAGTGTAAACACAGCAATCAATGACCCCTCTTTCAAATTATTTCCAACTCTTTAAGAAAGTACTGTCAATCTTTAGCCTGAATGAATAGAATTTCAGTTGTACATGTCTTCAGATTAGAGGGACTGTAATTACCTAACTCAATTAAGAAAAAACCTTTTGCTTTAATCTGTTAAGGCTTTTCCACATTCACTGACGCTCCAGAATGCTGGGAAATTAAAGCTGTTAAGGGCCATGCCCTTAACAGATGTGCTATTTAGGCAATATGGTTATGGTATGGTATCCTGCGCTGTAGCTATTTCCAGCTTAACCACTACCTTGGAGCTGGATAGTTGTCAGTGGCAGAGCGGTGGACCCAAGTCCCAGATTTGTCTGTTTACTGGAACAGATGCATGGAGACTATGCAACTGAAGCTACCATACAACCAAAGCTACCATCCTACATTACAAGCATCCAACTGGTGATTATTATTTCATGAAGTTTAGCGCTGCTCTAAGTGTCCAGAATTCTGAAAGATTTTATTACAAAATTCCAGTGGCATAAATAGCTGGTACGCATATAAACTTGTAAATTATGGATAGTTTGTTTACTGACATATCTTCTAGGCCAAAAAGAAGATTTTTTTTCTTTTGATGCCTGTAAATTTCAGGGTCTTCTGAGACATGTAAATTGAGCAACTGAAATGGCCCTTGCAAGTGTACAGAAAATGCCAGCACGAACTAGGGAACTCTAGAAACCATTTCTCATATAGAAAGGTATACTACTCTCTTTTCTGTCAAACTAGATGCCCTAGAGTATGGGGAGAATTGGGCTCAATTCTCTTACCCTAGCCCTGCTCTCCCCTAGTGCCAGCCCAACATCCACCTCATCCCTTTTCCACTTTGCATAAAAAGGGGAGGTGTTGATGTGTGGCCTATCAAAGTATGAGTCCGTCAGCTGAGTCCCATTGAAATGCACTGTGTTGCTATTTATAGCAATGCCGGAATTTTTTTATCAGTAAATAATGACGTGCTAAGGCTAGTTCCATGCAAAGGAATGCAGAGCTCAGCCTGCAATGTCTCCCATGACCACTAGGGGCCCTGTAGGCAAGTTCCATTCATCCACTAGGGGGAGCCCTGTTGCTTAGGCCTGTGACACAAAATGGCAGATGGTGCACAAAATAGCCATCATGCTTTTGGACTTCCAAATCCAAATCCGAAGCAGTGTACAGGCCTAATAAATAAAGTATACATTTGATGTAGAATTAACACTCTAGCTCCTATTTTCCCCACAAACTTCAATATCTCCCAATTGCCTAACCATAAAACTGACATAATAACTTTGTTGTTCTCCTCCTCCTCCTCCTCCTCCTCTATTTTGTCTTCTGGTAAGCAGCACACTCATTCGCATGATACAGGATTGTTCTGGACACACCCAGGGACAAACCTTACGAACTTCCATAGGATAAACAATCCAATAATAATAATACCAACAACAGCAACAATAATCACATTTTTAAGAAGAACTACAAACATGTTATGATAGTACTAGGGCACAACACATACTAGACCTTCCCTCTAACCTGGTACAACAAACAGTTTCACGAAAGATGCTGTACAAACAGAGAAATCAGCCCATAAAGTTTAACCCCAGCAAAGACTATGAAAAGAAAACAGATATTACCTTGTCAAACTGCTGGAGGTCACTCATTAAAATTTAAACTCCTGTAACTAAGCCATTTCTTACCCCTTCTACCCCCAAATCAGCATGAATTATCATCAAACTGACCTCTCCTACAAGGTCAAGTTTCAGATCAGTCTTCTGAGCTGTTTTCTCAGTATAATCTATAGAACCTATCACCCCCTAATTTCTGGTGATAATGGTAGAAGCCGATTCGTCCAACTCATCCTTAACAAAGTGACACAACTGTGGCCTTATAATACTGTAGATTATCTCACAGTGCTATTAAAAACCATTTTGAGGGAATAAAGTCCAGCCAAAACAATATTTTAAAACCCTGCCATAAAAAAACATTTCACTCATTATTCTCATTCCCTCCCCTCAAATTTCAAATTCTTCCACTGGAAAAAAAATGAAAAAGGCCTGCAGTTGAGGGAGACCCCACCCCCCTATCATTCCCATTTTTCTCCCAAGACTGCACTTGCCTACTTCTGATATCTCTCTATCTTGCCTGCCCATACGCACATTCCATCTTATCATCTCCCCTTGATCCACTCACCAACATAGTTTCTTCATCTACCTGTAGCAAAAGGTGCAATAATACTTCCTACTCCTCCTGAAGTTACAGGTGTGTGTGCGTGTGTGTGTGTGTGGCGGGGAGTGTCAAAAACACATCTTCCCCTTTCTCTTCTCCCACTTGAAGGTAGGTCCCAGTTCTGGTGTGTGCGCGCGCATGTGCGGAGTCAGGGGATGACGAGGCTTCTTCAATTATTATGTCCACCATTCTTGGAAATAAGATGGTGTACAATGGACATTTTAAAAAATGACAAGCTCTCATTCAGACCAGGAAGAACGTTGGACCTTGGAGAAGAACACTGAGTGATTCACTCTTCCATCCCCCAGCAGGCATATTGCTTGTTTTTATCCACCACTAAATGGGAGATTTCATGCAAAAGACCCTCGACTGGAGGGATCCTTGAAGAGGCATCTGTCCTTTGTGTCTCTTTTACCCCCAACAGCCTCACTAGACATACTAAAGCCCTAAGTTAGGTAATGTGGCTTTCTGGAGGAAAGCCAGGCCAAGAATTAATAGCACAGCTTCAGGAATCATAAGCTATGAGTTTGGAATGTCCTACCCTTATCATAAATAAGGTGGGCAGGGCAAAGCAGCATCTCAAGACATAAGGCTGAGCCAAAAGGAGGCCCAAATTTGCAAAAAATCTTTGTCAGAATTCAAAGAGCCCCAAAATGAACACTATATCAACTCCTCTTATGGTGATTTTCTGGAATCACTATAAGAGGAGTAGATAAAGTGTTCATTTTCGGAACCCTGGTTGTAATCCCTGATTTGATAGAATCACCCTCCTGGTCACCACTTGGCTGTGGTGGTCATCTGATCTCAGAAGCTAAGCAGGGTCAACCCTGGTTAGTACTTGGATGGGAGACCACCTGGGAATCAGGCTTCCTGCATTGAGCAGGGGGTTGGACTTGATGGTCTTGTAGGCCCTTTCCAACACTATGATTCTATGATCTATGACCCATGTGATCTGTGTAGAAAGCATTGCCCTCACTCCAAATGGGCTTCATATCCTCAGGGACAGAGCCAAATCTATTACCTATGTAGCATAGTAATATTGTTACACTCCCCCTTCCCTGAAATTACTGTTGGTGAGCTGAAGAGCAAAGATGGAGAACACCAGGCATCTAGTCGCCAAAAGAATAAAATGCGATGACACCACTGTGTGCGGTGGGATCACTTGTAAGTCCATGAGGACTGTGGTACCATTAAGGGGTGTAAAGAGGGAGACTGATGGAGCAGACCCATAGGGGCACAATCTTCCTCGACGATCTCCTGCACAAGTTTTAAAATTTTAAAAAGGATGGCTTTCAAAAAGGATTAGACAAATTCATGAAGGATTGGTCAAGCAATAAAATGGCCTAGCATCTTTTTTTTAAATGAAATTCCCAATTATGTTCAAAGGCAGTATACCAAATGCTGGGGGACAAACAAAAGAGAAAGGCCATTGCTTCCATGCTCAGTTTGTGGCTTTGGGGGGCATCTGGCTTCCAACTGCTGGAAACATGATGCTGGAACAGAACAAGGAGGGCTTTCCTTATGTTCTAAAGCCCATTGAAAGGAACTGGAACTGCACAAAAGAACAGTATTGCTCATGTGCAGCTCACATTCATTTAAATTGAACTTGTGCAGGAGAACCTCCTGGTGGATTGTGTCCCCTGTTAATTAATATTTGTATTTTCCACCTCAGGCTCTCAGGTTGTCCCTGAGTGCAGTGTGGAACTCTGGAAGACCATATCCCAAATGAATTATCTGGACTTATGCAAAGGCCCTAAAGATTATGAATACATCTTGAATAAAGAAGTACAAAGATCAAGTACACAGAGTAATACTTTTTCTGTGGTGTCATCCACTCTCTGTAACTTCCTGTCCAACGAGAGTTGCCAGGCTGAAAACAGAATTATAACAGGAGAATATCTAAGGCTGCAATCCTATGCACAGTTACTTGAGAGTAGGGATGTCCATCGCTTGGAACTCCATCTTGCTTTTGGCTTGACAGAGTTCCGCAGGGTGTCTGGCTTGGCTTGCATTTGTGGGCCAAGCCACAGCTTTTTCCCCAAACTCCATCGAGGCAGCTGTAATTTGTAGAAACGGAGATTTGTGGCTGCAATTTGCACAAATTTCAGTCACAATTTGCAAAAATTACAACTGATTTTTCTAACATCCTAACTTGAGAGTAAGCGCCACTGAATGTGAAGAGATTTAGGGTGCAATCTCATAGTCATGAATCAATGGCTGAAGGACTATTCAGGAGATTATCATCCTTAGTATTATGGACATATGGTGGGACAACTGAAGTAAAATAGCCTAAGAAGAAGTTCACTATCTAATGAAAGATTGAATATAGTTTAGATGGCATTTATAAAGCATGCATACATGCGTATTAGAAAAAATACATGTGTATCAGAAACAATAAGTAGGCATCTGTCCTTGACTGAAATTTGAGCAGTAGTTTGAAGAGCTTCCATATAGGAAAGAACAGAAGCCATGGTGCTATGTTTCCTTTTTTTAAAATTAGGATTCCTTACTTGCGGAGTAAGTTTGTATACAATCATGGTCTCCCAACTTTTGTCAATCCACTGCTATTTAGATGGTTGCTTTACAGATTTCCAATTATGCGGGGTTACAGCCTAGAAATGGATGAAAACTGAGAAAGGAAGCCAACAAAGTTAGGCATACATTTCATCCACAGCCCTGTCGTCCCACATTCAAAAGAAGGATTCCTGTTTAAAAATAATATACTTGTTTAGCTTCCTCCACTATCTATACCAACCCACCCTCTGTGATTAAACACTCCATTAAACATGGACTTATATTGGCTGCTGAAAATGCTAACTCAGTATTTTTAAAAAGAGCTATTCTACACATTATGCAGAACAAAAGTGGTCAACTGAGGTGGTAGAATTCTGGATTGTGCCACAGATTGTATACCCATGGAGCTTTTTATGTGATGGTACATTAAAAAATATGACACACACACACAGTATAGTCCAGAATTCTTCCACCTCTTTCTGTGTAATTTGTGGAATGGGCTCTTTGGTTAACCAGTGCTGGCCTGATGACATCACTGAATGAACTGTCACTTTCTATAACATTTTTTGGTAAAATCTCAGCTAGAAAAGAAAAAAGACTGTAATGGTCCTAACCTCCTATAAATTGCAGATATCCTAATTTAACAAAACCTATCACTTTCTACCTTTGTGCCTTTACACAACTAGCTAGTTGTGTAAAGCTAGTTGCGTGCAAGTTCTACCAACACCTGGATGGGAATGAATATCCACATTTGCATCAAAAGATGCATCCAGCCAAATCACTAGTCCTACAAAGGCAAATGCCTGCTTCTGCATCCAGACCTTCCTTTCTGAATTAGGGCAATAGAGTTTTATGGTACATTTATTTTTTATTTATTTTTATTATTACATTTATATCCCCCCTTTTTTCCTCTTGCAAGGAACCCAAGGCGGCTTACATTATCCTCCTCCTAAACAACCATGTTTAGTGTCCCAATTGCAAAACAAATGCACTGGGTGCACTTCTCTGGTAAGATACAGATGTACATTATCCTGTAAGGATATAGGGTGTTCTCCAAACATAGGAAAGAGCGTGCATCTCCCCCATATCCCTAGCCTTTAGGTGAGGCTGGAAATGTGGGGCAAGGAAGCAGACCTGACTTGCACTTCCTCTTGTCACTTCTTAAGAATGACTGAAGCAACTCCCTTTTGAGACGCAGGTATTACTTTCAAAAATGATAAGTGGAGTTGGGTCTATCTTTGAAATAAAGGAGAGAAACCAAGAGCCAAACTAGACCTGATGTGGACAATCAGGTTTGTATCACAAATAAAACGGGGGTAGAGAGTCTGGTTTTATATCAAAGGGGGCATACAGGTAAAATGAGCTGAATTCTCATCCCTCACCTATCTTACTTCCCTGTACTCCAATTGCCTCCTATAATTATCCCACACTAACCTGGTTTGCATGTAACAACAATCCAGAGTTGGGGTTCAGCATGGGTTGTCCTTGAATCATGGGTTGCTGTTATGTGCGAACCCTGCGCTATGGTTTAACTATGGGTTGCTAACCACGAACAAACCAGAGTTCACAACCCAAAACCAAACCATGGGTTTTCTTTCTGGGTTGTTCATGGTTAACAACCCATAGCTGAACCATTGTGCAGGGTTTGCACATAATGACAATCCATGATTCAACAACAACCCATGATTCAACAACTTCCCATACTCTGGCTTGTTATTACATGTGAATCGGGCCTATGTCTCGCTTCCAATGCTGGAGTCAGGGTGAGAGAAGAGTGCCTGGGATGATGGACCACAGGGAAGTAAGGGGATGAGGGTTCCGTTCCCCTTACCCTGTACCTTCATGATGTAAACACCAGATTCCCAACCCCCAATTTTATACATGAATAGGGAAGACAGATGAACAACAAATGTGACTGCTGCCGTCACGTGTAGTTTGGCTCTGACTGCTTAATTGATTATTACAGTTACTTGTCTTCTGCTCTGAATGCCTTTGTTAAACAAATAATGTTTCACTAGTTACTCTTTTATAATTATATATTAAGAAGAACTGCAGTAACAAGAGCAAAACCAATAATAAATGTATCCCTGAAATACATTTCATTTTTTCCATGTAGTTCAGGTTTTGGAAAGTTCCAGTTACTCTATAGCTTACCTTGGTTTACTCTGGCTTTCTTAGAAATGCATTTGTCGGCTAATAGATAAACATGGAAACTGGCAATGGAGAATTTTGGTTTTGAAGCTTGAGGCCAGAGGTGGAATTAAGAAATCTGCAATGCCTGCTGATAAGCCCGCATTTTTGCCATTTAAGCAGAAAATGACACCCATAATTGCAAGCACCTGAATATAACACATTTAACAACCATTTTTTAAAGGGGTGGTGTATATGTCAACTTTTTAAAGGAAAAAAGCCCCTATTTCTCCTTCATATGCACCATGCTAAAATGCATCTAAAGCAAGCCAATAAGAGTAAGACAAAGATTCCCTGCTTCTATTGCTGTACCTCTCAACAAACCAAATGTACTTTTACAGGGAATTTATAGAGTAGAGATTGTGTATGGGAGGAGAGCTGTTCCGAATGTGGATAGGAGAATGGCTTGTGCTGGATCAGACCAAGAGTCCATCTAGCCCACCTGTCCCCACAAGGGCCAACGAGTTGTCCCTGTGAAACTCACAAAGAGATTGCCCCCAGCATCTGGTAATCAGAGGTATACTGGCACTGAATCAAGAGGCTGCATTTAGCGGTTACGGTTGACAGACCTATCCTCCATGAATGTGTCTTCTGTGCTACGTGTCTTCTGGGTTCTCTTGCTAGAGCTCGGTTCTCCAGTTAGATCTAGATTCTTTGATCTTCAGCATATCACACTTTTGTCAGTGGTCCATGAAGTGATAGCAGTTTCAAATCACTGTACTGCACGAACCAGTAGTGTGGTCCCATTTCCCCTGAAATTAATGCATTCTGGTGGAGCAAGTTATAGTCATCTAAATCTTGCTCCATTTCTGGGAATGAAGATTTAGTCGTCTACTCTCCAGTGGGGATCACCTGCTGATCATAGCAAGGTAATTTTGGATGCAGCCTGCTTTGTCCTGACTAGCCAGGTGCTTGTCAAGCCCAAAGATGTGGAAATTATGAGGGGAGGGAACTAGGCGCTGCACTGCTGGATAGACATATATTATTTATTTATTGCATTTATATTCCGCCTTTTTTCCCCTCTTGCAAGGAACCCAAGACGGCATACATAATCCTCCTCCTCTCCATTTTATCCTCACAACAACAACCCTGTGAGGTAGGTTGGGCTGAGAGTCTGTGGCTGGCCCAAAGTCACCCAGTGAGTTTCCATGGCCAAGGGGAGACTAGAACCCGGATCTCCCGGCCCAACACTCTCACCACTACACCACACTGGCTCTTGGGAGGCTTCTTTACATGGAGCCCTATAGGAACTGCACTTTGCATGCCAGGCAATACAACTTCCTACCCAGGAGCAGAGCCTGCTGCAACACACGAAGTGCGAGACAGAATCTAATCTGGGCATGAAAAGGTGCCTTTTCATGGTAGTGGTCAGCATCTAAGGTCTAATGGACTGAGGACCAGTTTATAAGTCAGAAGAATCACATGGTGAAGCAATTCTTGGACTGTACGACTTCAGGATGCATGTTTGAATGCGCCTCATTTAAAAAAAAAAAAAGCAAGAATAAATCCTCCTCCTGAACATGCTATTTTTCTGTATGTAGGGAGGATTTTCTGTACATATGTGTGAAGCTGACATTCCCCCCTCTCCACCTGTAGCACAAAGTGGAACAGTCCAGGAAAAGCTTTATCACTTGATCCTTTTAATCATATAAACTTACTCTGTGACAAGACAATCACTTGGGCAATGAGTGGAAGGGGAGAACATTGTGTGCACTGATGCAAGTGGATGAACAACCCCTTCCACAAATTATGTCCACTATTAGCAGTGTGAAACAAGTGTCTGCACACAATACAGATTCTCTGGCTGCAACTTCATCTTCCTCATGTGACGTTCTTGTACAACCTGCTTGCATAAGCAAAATGACTGATCCGGATTCATTTGAAATTCTCTGGAGTGCTGCCTAAGGAATCTGTCTTTGTCATCCTTTATATGCATGTGTGCTTGTTTCCTTGCTTCCTTCACAGTTCATGGGGCTGTTTGGGCTGCACGATACAGGGCTATTGGAGAATAGCATGTGTTTGCACTCTACTGAGTCACTGGGAAAATACAGGGGTTTGTTTGAACCCTGCTGACTGACAAAGATAATACTTTGCACCCAGCTGAGGAAACAGTATCTTCTGTTAAGTTTGAGTTTTATCATTGTGAAATCTATCACTTGGGTTTTGTACTGTATAATTTATGTTTGAGAATCTGAATGGGATTTTCTGCATTTGTTTTACTGCTAGCAACAACTGCACATTTCAAAATGGGAGAAAATAAACTACATATAAAAAGGTCTCACTGCCCTATATTTTCATTTTTACCAGTCCAGCTTCCTTCTACAGCAGCCTCCCCCAATCTGGTGCCCTCCAGGTATTTTGGAACTACTATTCCCAGCACCCCCAGCTGGCTGGGGGTGCTGGGAATGGTAGTCCCAACACATCTGGAGTGCACATGGTTGAGGGAAAGCTGCTCTACATCATGGATAAGGAAAAAGGCTCAGCCTGAGGGCCCTATCCCCTTGTGACTAGCCTGGGGGGGGTCTGCATACCAGCAGGGGGCAGGACCACCTCACACACACTCTCTCTCATACCTATTCATACATAGACATGCACACACCCATGCATACTCTCTTTCTCATGCACACATTCATACACAAATACAACACAAGCTAACAGGGGCTTCTGCCAAGCCTAATGGCGGCACAGGGGAAATTATTACAGTGGGGTGCAGTGCATGGGGAGGGTGAACCAGCTGTGCCCATGGACCATGCTCTAAAGAATATGTTTTGCTTCTTTGAAGTTTACCCTTGAACCTACTGTTACTCGCAGGCAGGCCTTACCTTTTGTTAGGGTGGAATGTGTCTTTATGGAACTCATTGTGAGAGGATGGTTTGGAATGTGAAGCCTATTAGAAACAAGGGGGAGAGGGGGAGGCAACTCATGTCCCCCTTCACCTGAGGGCAGAGACAAAGAATAAGACAGGCACAAACTACTGCAGAAAGAGTAATCTGAAGGTTGGAAGGTATGGTGGGAGGTGCAGGTATCTCCGTCTAGGGATCCAACAAGGGGTAACCCTGCTAATGAGTGTTATGCTGCTTTCCCCTGCCTGTACTCTACTTGTACATTTGTAAATATACCAAATATTACAAAATGGTCATACGCTTCCAGTGATCTCTCCTTCCAAAGGAATCCAAATACAAGCAAGCACTGTGCCCTTGGAATCTCTGACTGGGCAGGGAAGTGGAAGTCATGTAACAATACCATCTTTCAATCAGCACAATTTTCCTAACATTGTGCCCTAGGGAGGTTTATTCAGAAGTCAGTCCTAAGGTCTGTCTCACTCCATCACTCACACGCATGTCCTTGGGATACTCCCTACCCGGTTGTGACACTTTTTTCTTTATCTGTTCCATTTGGAGAGAAAATCATTCCCCTTCCATCCTGGCCTCTGTCATTCATGCACTCTTAACTCCAGGACTGGACTTCTATAGTGTACTCAATAGGAAACCATTCTTGATTATCTTTCTTTTCTCTCACTCCAATCCCTCAGTGTAAGGATTAAAAAAAGTTTACATAACAATAACAGCCAAAGTAATACTGCTTAAGTATTGCCCAGGCTTACAATACAACAAGCTCAGACATTACTTATATAAAATGTCCACAAAAGTACCTATTGAATTGCACAGATCAATTATACCTATATCAATATGCACTACTATCAGCATAACGGAATAAACATGGAGCTTAATCTCACTGGTTGTCCCCATATTTTTTGTTTGAGCCTATATAGGTAATACATTAAAACCATTTTTCCGGAACATTATCTTTAAATTTTGGTTGAACAGAGGCTTTGATCTGTGTAGGTATCTTATCTATAACAAGCAGTTCCCAAACCTTATCAAATCAAATTTTGATTGAGAGTGCATAATGACATTTCCATGATAAGGCTAACTGAAACTTTTCTGCTGCCAACAACGACCCTGTCAAATCTCAAAGCATGCTTAGGATCTGCTCAGGATTAAAATTATACAGGTTCACCTGCTAAATATTTTTTCCACTTTGTATTTTGTTCTGAAATAATACAGACAATGAAAAGGAAGAACACACCAAACAATATAAGAAGATCACTAATTAAGGGGAAAAGAAAATGCAGTGATTACAACAATCCTTAGTATATCATGGGTAGGTTTGTGAGACAATTAGAGTAAAGCAGTCCAAGGAGATGCCTAGTAACTGTGGCTTAGAGGTCCAAATTCATACCTAGGTCTGTGTCTTTAGGGTCCAATATCAGGCCACAGAGTTCTAATTGAAGCCTGAGAGTGCCATTTTTGGTGGAAAGGTAAGATATACGTTTAGCAGGTTGACCTTTTCCCAGGATGGCGATGAATCATAGAATAGTACACTGAAGGGGCCTATAAGACCATCAAGTCCAACCCCCATCGAGCCCTTTCCACCTGAAGGGGAAAGACCACAGCTCAGTAGTGCAGCACAGTCTTTGAATGTAGCTTGTCAACAATATGATTTTATATATGTTTTGAAAAAGTCCATGGTTAGTGTGGTATAGTTGTTACAGCAGCCTTCCCCAATCTAGTGCCCTTGAGATCTGTTGGACTGCAATGCTCCACATCCACAGCCAGCATGTTGGCCGTGAATGCTGGGAGTTGCAGTCCAACATATCTTGAGGGCAACAGACTGGGGAAGTTATAGCACTGGACTTGGACTAAGGAGATTCAGGCTGAAAGCTCCACTCAGCCACAACGAAGTATCCTGGGTGATTGGCCAGCCACTCTCTCTCAGCCTAATCTACTTTACAGGGTTGGTGGTTAACTATCATGCTATTCAAAAATAATAAAGTAACTTGTGTACCTTGACTCTTAGAGAAGTTAAGAAAACAACAAAATGCTTTCCTATAAATGCATTCATGCAAAATTAAATGTTGTGCTTAGACTATACAGGGCTTAACATTAGCATCAGTTTGAAGCCTCAAGAAGAATTCATATTTAACTCCATAATTCCACTCCCTAGAAATAGGGCATTTCAGTAATATTCATCTATCCTGTTTTGGCCTAGTAATGTGGCTAGTACCTCCTGAATTTCTTGGGAGTATATGGATGTAATCCTGTATATACAGCCCAATCCTATTCATATTTACTCAGGAATCCCACTTACTTCAGTAAGTAAATTAGTAAAATTTATTTAGTTCACTTAGTTCAATAAGATTTACTCCCAAATAAATGTGCATAATATTGCCATGAGGTAGGTAGTGGTACCCACTTATTTACTATGATGCGAGTGCATCTTGAGATATTAATTTAAGTTTTTTTTACCCTGCTTTCTCCTCCAAAAAAGGAGCTGCTCGAGGCAGCTTACAAAATATAAAAACAAAGCTAATCTTTGAAACACATTAACAAGCTAAAAGCAGCAGTAAAAACACACACACAAAAACAGAATAGACAATATATCACATAAAGCAACAGCAGAGTCAAACCCTTAAAGAGAAATGTCTTCACTGGCTGGTGGAAAACAGGTAAAGAGGAGGACTAATTGCTTAGGGCAGGGAGTTCCACAGATGGGCACTGCCACTGAGAAAGTCTCTTGCATGTTGCCACCAACCATGCCTCTGAAGGCAACAGCACCCGCCAGAGGGTCACAGGTGCTGATCTTAAAGGACAGGAAAGTTCACATGGTAGGAGATGGTCCTTCAAGGAGCCAGTCTGTAGCCAGTCAGTCCCAATACATTTAGGGCACAATCCTATTGATTGAAATGCCCCCCCTTTCCCCTCTCTGAGGCTGAGTTC
Source organism: Heloderma suspectum (assembly GCF_057233095.1). Taxonomy (NCBI): domain Eukaryota; kingdom Metazoa; phylum Chordata; class Lepidosauria; order Squamata; family Helodermatidae; genus Heloderma; species Heloderma suspectum. The sequence goes on along the minus strand of NC_139461.1, from coordinate 140,896,111 downwards.
CTGCCTTTGGAGGGCAGCCTGTGCCATTCTTTCCACACTGGCTGTAAAGGGGAGAGGGTCGTATCTCCTCCTTCTGAGGTCGGAGCGGTGTCTCTGACCTTGGAGTGGGGACTCTGAACATTCCTATGGCCCCTCAGACACTGTCTAGGAGCCAGAGGAGTGCTCCCTCTGGGTTTTACGTTCATAACCAGCTCCTTGAATTGAAACCAAATGGCAGCCAGCACGACTGATACAATAAAGCTGTCACATAGTCCCAGCACTTTTCAGATATATAATCTGAAAATGCACCACGTGCTCTCTTTAACACTTATAAGGCAACCTATCTAGGCTATGATTCTTGAAAACTACAACATCTTATTAAGTGTGAAACAGAACATTGATTTCCTACCAATCACCTTCTCAAACGGCAATCAAATTGACACAAAACTCTGTTAGAATAGAAAATGTACAAATGCAAGCTCACTGTTCAATACACAATTTAATTTAAAAAACAGATGTGACAGCTTGTCCTTCAAGTAACTGCATTAACCATTTTTAAAGCCTTTAACAGGAGTGCGCCTTCCAGGTTGTGCACGACGGATGTGGAATACCTTCCCTGAAGAAGCTTGCATTGCTACATCATCCCTATTTTTTAAAAAAACAAACAGCAAAGACCTATGTGCTGTGCCTGGCTTTGGGGCATAGGGGGTACGTGTGTGTGTGTGTGTGTGTGTGTGTGTGCGTGGCCAGCTGCTATTTTAAATTAAGATTGTACAAACTGATTTTAATACAGTGGTTGCTGATGTGGTTTTAACATGTGTTTTAACTGTTTTGCCATCACCAGCCGCTCTTAAAAAACAGGAAAGTCAATTTTAAAAAGACATAAACATACAAGTTGTTAACTTGGCAAACAAGATAAAAATTGTAAAACACATTAAACATTTAAAAATGTGATGTATGTTATAAAAGTCTGATCATGAAATTGAAACAGCTGCCGTTGCTGTTTGTGCTGGGTGTTGGAATAAAGGCCAGGACTACATATTTGGCTGTAGATACAAGTACAGGAAGAGTGAAAAGTGATAAAGTGAGTGAAAAGCTTTTTCACTTCAGTGAAAAGCTGCAAGGTAGAGGAGTGAGAGGGCAATCTGTAGGACAAAAGTGTTGGAGAGGAAGGAGTATTTAACCTTCCCACACCACCTTTTCCCCCCTGCAACTCTACCCTCCACCAGCAGCTTTTCCCCCTGTGCAGGCTTCTGGACTAGAGCTGAGGGCAAATGGCCTTTCAAAATTCTCCAGCCTATTTGCGGGCACAGACATTGTGGGGACAATTTCACTGAATTTCTCCTAGGGGAAATTTCTCCTCCAACAATTTCTCACAGATAGGGCTCACTATTGGCAGGGGTTGTAGCACAGGTTCGTTCTTTTTTCCCTGGGAGTTTTTGGTTTATTGCAGCGCTCTTGCAAGTGGCAACAGCATCAATTATGTTGAGGCTTCCATTTTTCTGAGGCAGAATTGTGAATTTCTTTTGGTTTTTGAGCTTACCTAATCACTGGAAGGTGGCCGAAGGTATTGTGTGTTTTCTCTCTCTATTACACATCTTTCCATTGCTCTGCAGCCTCCCAGGTCATCTGCCATTCCTAAACTAATTACCTCATGATGTCTTCCTCATGACAGCTTTAACTGAAGTGAGGGAAGATGAGGAGGGTGCAGGCTGCCACAGAGATTATTGTACAATGACAGACAGGACAATCACACACACTCCATAGCCACCTCATAAGTAAATTAAGGACAAGAACGCCAAACCATGAGAATTCCTCTAAAATTTCTTCTCCTTAGAATTTCTTTTCTATCAACTTGAATGAGAATGGTAAAAAAAATGTGGGAGAAATTTTCGGCACAGCACTATTCTGGACATGTATTTGCTGTTTTACTGGAGGAAACTGACCGGGGGGAAAGGGCTACAGGGAAAAGTTGATGGTGGGAAAAGGGTTACTCACAAATTCCCCCACATCTATTACTTCTCCACTGCAAATCACCTCTTTGCAGCTGGTCAGCAAGTCCTTGATTTCCAGTCCCAAAAATCTGTCCCCAAATGTGTAGTTGCAGTCTAGGGGCTTCTTCACATGGAGCTTTTATCCTGCTATTGAGATTGCTCACTCATGGAAGTTTGTGGGCCCTTTAGATGATGTTGTGAACCTCCAGGGTGTCTCCTGCACTAAATGACCTTTATTCCGTTTTTAAAAAGATTGAAGATAATGAGGTGTCAAATTACCCCGCTTACGTTCTGCTTGAGTTCCCTCTGTGAAAAAGGAAAAGCTGCAAGAAGAGGAGCTAGGTCAATGAAACATACAGAAGACTCAGATAAGGCGGAGAAGAAGGGGGAAAGGAAGCACGAGTAAAGGGAGTCTGTTGTGACCCTGCATTTAAAACAGAAACAGAAAGCCCCGTTTTAAATGTGGGATTTAAGGCTGGTGTAGACATGCTCTACGGGTTTATCTAAATGTTACAAAATGGGCAAAATCAGGACTCCATCTGCCTGACTCATAACCTTTCACAAAGGAGAATTACAGAGGGGAAAGGAGAGGCTCTCCTCCTGCATGGGAAAGCAAAAAGACAGGAAAGGCAAAAAAAAGAATACAATGGAAAGAGCATCTTTCAAGGGTCAGCTTTAAAGCATAAGCTCAGGGATAGTTTTGTGCAGGATCAAACCCTGGCAAGGGCTGAAAAAATTCAACCAGTTTTACACTAAGGAGGATGGGAGGGAACTACTAAATCATAAATTAAGGAAAATGCTGGCTGTGTACACACTTAGACCTGGAGAACTGTGGCTTTTGGATACAAATGTGCAATCTGCAAATCCTGGGCAAATCCTGCTGACTGCCAGTGGGATTCGCACACAAGTAAATATGGGCAGGATTTATTGCAGCCTGAAGTTCTGTCTATCTTGCACATTTCCAAAATCACAAAGTTCTGCAATACAGTCTTCTGGTAAAGAATGAATATATAAGCAAACAAATCACTTATTTAATATATCTATTAAAATATTTCAACTTTTTCATATTCTCACTGTACATGATTTACTTATGAGGTGAAGCAAATTTCATGGTCACATATTTCTATTAAACAAATTTCTAAAATCACTGCTTGCAATGAATGGGTATAATCCAGACAGGATTAAAAATTTGGAAGCCTAATTGGTTTCAGATATTAAGGACACACATGTAGAATCAAGGAAACTTAAGAGTATTTAACTTTGGCAGGATCATATCCAGTATTTGCAGTAAAACTTCACTGGGCCATTACATTACAGATCCAATTTTTTGGTCATTAATATTCTGCTTTTCCTTTGACCCACAGTCTCCCTTCTATAAAATCACGCTAAGGGCTAGTTTCCACCTTTCAGCTACCACAAGGGGGCCCCTTTAATGGCAACTGTTATTTAGTTCATTTACTGGCAAAATGGTCCATGGGGTCACAAAAAGTCGGACACGACTGAACGACTGAACAACAACAAAGGACTGATAATAGCCCTATTCAGGTCTTCTAATTCCCAGATTCAATCAGAAAACAAGGAGAGGGAGTGCTCCAGCTCTGCAGGTATTGAAGGTGATGGTCTGAAAAAGAGAGCATCCTGTATCCGTGGAGGCTCTCCACACAATTAAGATCCCTGATTTTAAGGGATGTGATGATGGAGGAGGGCAGGGCGGGAGCACTCCTCTCCTCACACGTTCATTCAACACAGAGGGAAGAATGCCTGAAGAGAGCTAATGTGTGTATCTGTGTCCAGAAAGCCTGTATAGTGATGGAGAATCTGCTGAGTCATTGCACCCCATCAAAGGTTCAATCACCCAAGGTCAGAGGTGAAAGGCAGGTTTTTCTTTCACTGCAACAACTGTCCTCAAGAGCAGCATTTTTCTTTTTCATATAAGAGTGAATGGTGATCATTCACTTATATGGGAGAATGTAAAGGGGGGCACTTGGGGACACCATTGAAGCAGGGACTAAATCTGCTCCCTGCCCTGATGGTTCCAGCTGTTGAGAATAAATTCTGCACCTATCTACATAGCCCCACCATAGGTTCTCTGGGCTGATTGCACAACGGTATACTAATAGGGGAAGGGAGTTTTATATCGAGAGATACAACTCTTACAAATTCTAGGGTGTTTAGATGGGCTGACTGAATGACTTAAATCCTTTCCTGAACTACAGAGATATTCATCACTTTATCAAAAAACTCTCAATAGCATTTACTTTACTTGCAGATGAATAAAAACATTTCAATTGCTTTTCAAATGATAGAAATTGCTGGAGATTAAAGTGGAAAAATATTTCTAGGAAGAACCTGTTGTTGTTATTTATTCAGTCAGTCGCTTCCGACTCTTCGTGACTTCATGGACCAGCCAACGCCAGAGCTTCCTGTTGGCCGTCGCTGCCCTCAGCTCCCCCAAGGTCGAGTCCGTCACCTCCAGAATATCCTCCATCCATCTTGCCCTTGGTCGGCCCCTCTTCCTTTTGCCTTCCACTTTCCCTAGCATCAGCATCTTCTCCAGGGTATCCTGTCTTCTCATTATGTGGCCAAAGTACTTGAGTTTTGCCTTTAATATCATTAGGTAAAATATCTATTCATGCACTGATGCTGAGCACATACATCCCATTCAAATATCCCATTATAAAGCAAGTATGAACTGGAAAAAAATCTCTGAATGCATCAGAAGAAAGAAACTGGCTAGCGAGGTAGTTGGACAACAAGAATGTAAAGATGTTCTAATGGAGGATATGGAGATTGCAGAAAAGCTGGACGAATTATTGGCATTTCCTTTACTGTCAAAGATATAGGGCAGAGACTCATGACTGAAATGACATTTTCCAGGAGATAATCTGAGGAACTGAGGCAAATAGTGGTGACTGGAGATGAAGTTCTGGGCCTCATTAACAGGTTAAAAATTTACAAATCACCAGGTCTGGACAGTATTCATCTGAGAGTTCTTAAATAACTCAAATGTGAAATTGCTGATTGTTAAACAAAATATGTAACATCTCTAAGTTATTTATATTATGACATTTACTATTACATTTATACCCCACTTTTCTCCTCTTGCAAGTAACCCAAGGCGACTTAATGGGCCTCCCCCTCTCCATTTTATCTTTACAAAAATCCTATCAGGTGGTTTAGGCCGAGTGTCAGTGACTGGATTGCAGAATTATGGAGGGGAAATGAGCCATGGTGGCTTATTTTCCCTCCATGCACATGCTGGTCGCAAGCCACATAATTAGCATAATTACCCTTGCTGGGTACAGACTGTTGTGATGTCCGAACTCAGCAAGGGTAGGTGGCTGAGGTGGTTTACAAAGCATCCAGAAACCCATGGCTTGTACTAGGGTTTCAGGGTGGTTTGTAAACTACCCCAGCCATCCACCCTCACCAGGTTCAGATGTCATGACAATTCATGCCCAGAAAGGGTAATTATTATGCTAATTCGGTGGGTTTGCGACTGGGATGCGTGGGGAGAGGAAATAAGTCACTGTGGCTTATTTTCCCATGATCATGCAAACCCGCCTACCAACTTGCACAAAATCACCCAGTGAGCTTCATTAGAGTCCAACACACTAATCACTATGCCACATTGGCTCTCTATACAGATTGACCTCTGAACCAGACAACTGGAAAGCATCCAATATAACACCAGTTTTTAAGAAGGCATCCAGAAAATTAATGGCCAATTAGCTTAATGTCTATGCTAGATAAATTGATGAGAAGCAGTATTAAACAAATTGTTTCTAAAAATATGTAAAGAAAAGTCTTGCTTAAGAAGAATCAACATGGCTTCTGCAAAAGTAGAAAATGTATGAATATGGGTGATCCAGTAGACACTGTGTACTTCAGACTTTCAAAAGGCTTTTGACAAATCCCTCACTAAAGGCTCCTGAGGAACTGAGTAGTCATAGGATAACTGGATGTGTCCTCTCATGCATTAGTAACTAGTTAAAGAACAGGAAGCAGAGAGTAGGAATATGTGGACAGTTCTCACAACAGAGGGGTGTAAGAATTGGGGTCCCTCAAGGATCTATATTGGGACCAATGCTTTGTAACTTGCTCATATGGGATCCAGAGTTAGGGGTGAGCAATGAGATGGTCCAGTTAGTTGATCATGCCAAATTATTCAGGGTAGTGAAAACAAAAAGGGATTGCGAAGACTTCTGAAAGGATCTCTCCAAACTTTGTCAAGGGCAATAAAATGGAAAATGAGGATGAGTGTAAGTAAATGTAGAATGATGCACATCAGGGCAAAAAATCCCAATTTTATATATACATGATGAGGTCTCAACTGGCAGTGACTGACCAGAAAATAGACCCTGGAGTTGTGGTGGAAAGCTCAAAGTATTGACCCAGCGTAAGGCATCTATGAAAAAGCATGTTAGTAATCATTAGGAAAGGGATCAAAAATAAGTCTGCCATATAGTAATGCCTTTATACAAACTGTGGTGTGACCACACTTGGAATCATTGCCCATCCTTAAAAGGATATTGTAGAGCTGGGAAAAGGTAGAGAAATGGGCAACCAAAATCATCAGGGGCTGGAGCAATTCACCTACAAGAAAAGGTTACAACATCTGGGGCTTTTTAGTTTAGAAAAAGGTAAGGGAGGGGATTATATAGGTATATAAATCAGACATGGCGTGAAGAAACTGGATAGACTATTTTTTTCTCCCTCAGGAGCTTCAAGACATACAAAAGCAAGTACTTCTTCACACAGTGCATAGTTAAATTATGGAATTCACTATTGCAAGATGTGGTGATAAGCCATCAAGTTAGAAGGCTTTAAAAAGGAATTAGACCCATTCATGGAAGATAGGTCAGGTCTGTCAATGGCTATTAGTCATGATGGCTATATACTACCTCCAGGATCAAAGGCAGCATACCGTGGAATAGCAGTTTCTGGTGAACAACAGTGGGAGATGGCTATTGCCCTCATTTCCTACTTATGGGCTTCCCAGAGGCATCTGGTTGGCCATTATGGGAAACAGGATGCTGAACTAGGGGCATCTCTACACCAGCTTAAAATCCTGCATTTAAAATGGGGCTTTCTAATTCTGTTTTAAATGCAGGATCACAATGACTCCCTTTTTCATGTGCTTCCTTTCTCCCCACCCCCTTCCCCCTCCTTCTCCCCGTATCTGAGTCTTCCATTATCTTTCATTGATCTTGCTCCTCTTCTTGCCACTTTTACTCTTTTCACGGAGGAAACTGAAGCAGAACACAATGGGATAATTTGATAGCTCAATATCTGCAATTTATTTAACAACGGAACAAAGGGCATTTAGCGCAGGAGATGCCTTGAATGATCACAGCGTCATGTAAAGAGCCTGCAAACATCCATGAAGGAGCAATCTCAATCACAAGATAAAAACTGAGTGTGAAGGAGCCCTAGATAGGCCTTTGGCCTAATCCAACAGGGCTCTTCAAATATTCTTAGTAAGCTCTTCACACGAGTATGATTCATGTTTAGATCACAATTTAAAAGTGGCAATATTTTTTTAAAATGAGTTTAAGAGTCAGCGTCACTGGTTTGGAGACTGTCACCTTGATCTATGAGCATTTGTGTTTAATATTCCTACAAACCTGGCAGGACATCACATTTTGTAACGCTTTGCTGATATGCTGGTAAGTATCCTTGTGGTTTGCGGAGTTTCTACCTTAAGAGAGCATTTTCCATTCCATGTCAACATGACTGCCATAGATCCAGAGTATACTGCCAAGAATTCTAGGACATGTTCTAGGGTTCACACTCAATTCATGCAGGACAATGTGGCACAGTCTGTTAGCATGTCTGCTGGTTAACCAAAAGTTTAGAGTCCACCCAAGGATGTTTGTCTTTGGGGAAAGGGCAAGAGCTAAGTGGAAGAACACATGATCTGTATGCAAGAGGTGTCAGGTTCAATCTCTGCATTTCCAGGTAGGCCTGGGAAAGTTTGTTGTCTGAAACCAGAGAGCTGCCCCCAGTCAGTGTGGACAATAAGGGACTGATGATCTGATCTGACTTGGTACAAATCAGCTTCCTATGTTTCTTGGTAATGGCCAGATCTGTTGGGTTCCTGTTGACCCATGTGAGCGTAGAAAGCGTAGCCTAGAATTGACCCAAGTTTATCTTGCAGCTGCACATTACAGGACAAGATAATTAATGATGTCTTGTCTGCCATGAATGATTTTCTCACCAATGAGCCCTGATAACTTTCCACTTCAACGGATGTGTCACAACTCATATCTGAATTATGACTTGATCTTAAACATGGATCACAGTGGGGCTACCACAGTCATATTTTGGACAGCAATGGAGAGAAGGAAAGAAAGAAAAAGAGGAGAGCAGAGAAACAGAGAATAAGAGAAATAGGCAGGTATAGATATAATTCTAATCAAGATATAAAAGTAAAAACATTAAAAGTGGGCTCCATGTTGCAGGCTGGAATAAAAAGTGGATCATATCTAGAAATGTTGAAGACCCACTATATCAGCATTGCCTAATTAACCTGGCAGAAGCTATCTGAATGGGAATCTTATAAGTGCTACAAGATGTCAATTTTTAAGGGTTTCAGAAGATCAGTGACTATATTTTACCCTGTCTCCTGGAAGATTGAAAGATGTTTTCTCTCTCAGTGAAGTAACTCTTTTAAACTAACAGTCACAAAGGCTACTAGCTGAGCAAATGGAATCAGGATTCTCAAGTGTCTCTTGCAGTCAGAGCTTTTCTACAGGCTGTCTTATGCAACAGAATCATCAAGGTTATATAATGCAACTGGTATTACACAGGGGTGGATCTGACTACTAGATAGCAGTTACTCAGATTATCAAGCAACCACTGACCACACTGTACTATTAATACTACCTCCCCTTTTCTTTTTTCAATTACCTTCAAATTTTAAAAATTAGAACAAACCCTTATGAAAGTATTGACAATATTTACCTCAGCTCTTTCTCTTTGCTGTTCAACAAGCAGAAAGATGCGAATAGTTTCCAGTAATTATAAGAATTAAAAAGCAATGATAGAATGCCAATGAAAATATTACATTGTGAATAATTAGCAGATTAGCAATCCTATGCCTGTTTACTCAGAAGTAAATCCCACTGTATTCAATGAGGCTTCCTCCCTAGTAAGTGTCTTTAGGACTGCAGTTTTTTAAAAAAGCCTTTACCTAAAAAAAAGTATTTTTCTTATGCAATATCACAGTATGGTATTTTTGATTCCCCCCTTTTGATTAAAAAAGGAAGGGTTAAAGGAGTAGAATGTGTTCAAAAATACTTAAACCGTTCTTTGTTTTAGTTATTCATTTTAAAACGGTGCATACTGAACTATTTTATTGAGGGCAGGAACATTAGAATAGTTTAAGCTGGGTTCATAGATTTTATACATTTCATTCCTTATTCATAGACATGTGAAACATGAGCTCTATTAAGGGAATGGAGTAACACTGGAAGAGATAAGCCACTACATTTTTGCATATTGTGAACCTATTACTTAAACCCCTTTTTCACTGACAACTGTTTGCTTAAATCCCAGGTGCTCAATGGAACCTGACCTCTTTGGGCAACATAGAACAGGGCACAAACTGAGTTGTGAGGTTGGAATAGTAGGGTTGGAAGGGGCCTACAAGGCCATCGAGTCCAACCCCCTGCTCAATGCAGGAATCCAAGTCAGAGCATCCCCGACAGATGGCTGTCCAGCCTCATCTTGAAGGCCTCCAGTGTGGGAGAGCCCAGTACCTCCCTAGGTCATTGGTTCCATTGTTGTATTGCTCTAACAGTCAGGAAGTTTTTCCTGATGAAGGAGATGAAAGATGAAGGAGATGAAGCTCGTTCATCTTTAAGATACCACAAGATTCTTTGCCTTTTTTTTAGCAGGGTCACTGTTGAGTCAGTAAAAACCTATTTTTTAAATTGCAAGAATTTAACAAACACATTACAATTGCTCACAACCGCTCACATTAGGACTGAAGTGAGATGAATTACTCATATAAGTAATGAAAGGGGTCATATGAATGGGAAAGTAGTCCCCGCACCCCATCTAGTCCTAAAAGATGAAGCAATATACTTGTTTAATTAAATGTGCAACCACCTCTCCCCAACCTCTAATCCCAAAATGGACAGGTTTCTCCATGAAATATATCAAATAATGGCAGATTTGTGGGAAACTGAAAGATAAGATAGTATTTCAATGGCACAAATAATTATGACAAGTACCATAAACCACTTATTTTATCTGAAATTGCATGTTTTATAATGTTTGAATGTTTGTTTCTAATAAAGCAGAACAAAAGTAGATAATATGGTTTTCTTCACTTCTTGTCCATAAAATGGAGTGTCAATCACTTGTACATTTATGATATCCATTTTGTGTATCCTCCACCAGACAAAGATCTTTTCCCACTGAAAACTGATTTGAGTCTAATGACACAAAGACAATTTGACTTTGGTGTTTTTAGGAAGCCTGCCAATACTTTAAGCAGGCAAGGTAGATTCATTTAAATTAAGAGGGTATGTATTATGGCCTAAGAAAGGAATGAAATACCAATTGAAAGCTCAGTTTAAATCAATGATGTAAACTGGCCTTTTTTGTGATTTAAATCATTACTAAGAAAAAAAGTACATCATACTTTTCCTAAAAATGATGCATACCAGCTAGTTAATCTAATTACTGAAATAAGGTTACAACTAAATAGAACATTTAGACTATCTATGAAGATATCCTTTATATTATTTATGGATGTATGCTTTTAGTTGGATATATAAACTTGATAATTTTACTATTTTAGAAAAGGTTACATGGTACACTGCTTATTAATTGATGTTAATTGTGTGTGTCAAACTGCATTGTATTAGGAACATTAACTAGAAGTAAATCATAGAGCACACTGAGTGGGCTGTTATAAATGTGAAAAGTTAATGTAACATTTCATGTTATTTTATTGAAATATATGTATTAAGATAAACAGCACACATAAATAGTACAATCCTACACATATCTACTCATAAGTAATCCCCCCCCCCCTAAATTCAATGGGATTTACTTCTAGGCCAGAGAAACAACACTCTACTCAAACTATCAGTTGCCTTGGGAACCATAGTCTGGCCTCTGCCATTGGCCAGGGAGCTAAGGACTGCTCAGAGGGTGTATCCCAGGAAGAACATCATGAAAAGGAGGAGACCAACCTGGCCCCATACATCAGCCAGAGAGGGAACAGCTACAGGAAGCTTGCTTCCTCACTTCCTGTCAAAAAGAGCATTTGTATCCATCTTCCCTTTGCTCTGGCACTGCAGAACTGAAGAGAGGCACACTCTGTCCCCATCCGTCGACCAGGGGACTAAGGGCCGCTGGGTTGTGTGGGTTTGGGATTTGTGTACGTGTGGGAGTTATTTCAATTTTGTTGTAAGCCACCTTGGTGATCATTTAATCAAAAGGCAGGATATAAATATTATAAAATAAAATGGATATGTGATTGCAGCTTCAATGTTACATAAAGTTTTCACATTTATAATAGCCTGCTGAGTTCTCTAGGCAATCCTTAAAACTTTTAAAACAGCAAATATTCATAATTTGAAAACCAACCAAACTAAAGAGCTCAGGTAGTTAAAAAGCATAAAAGTGGGGACCATACATGCTCATACATTTGGGCACAGGGGATGATCCTTCTAGTAATATATATGGGGCTGTATTCAATGGTGTCTGTCCACCAGTAGAACAAATGCTGCTGGCAGAATGGATTCCCCTTCCCTCCTGCAACACCCTCTCCCATGTGCCCCCTATATTTGCTCCAGAAGGTTGGGGGATCCTCTGGACAGTATCTGGGACCTGACCCAAGGTATCAAGTCTATAATAACAATACCGTATGTCATAATATGCCATGTTTGTGGCCTTTTTGGCCTCAAAAGTAATTTTCCTGTGGTTCTTTGCATAGAAGTGGCATATAACCAAATGTGTTCGATAGAAGGCCATTCATTAATTTAGTTTTAAAAGGTTAAAAAACAACCTTTTCAACATCTGTATATTCAGATTTAATTTTAACTGTGTTTTTTTAAATGAACATCCAATTAATTCTTTTTTTAATCCAATTTTTATATTTGTTATAAACCATCTATTTATATCCATCTTGTACACAGGGGAACAGAGTCTTTAGAGGTTAAAACTGAACAGTAACATTTCCAAATCCTATGCTGGAGCAATCAGAAAACAAAGGACACAATCTAGCAGGAAATTCTCCTGTCCAAACCCCATTGACATGAATGGGATCTGTGTACAAGAACATAACATTCATTTCAATGGCATTTATGCAGCAGAGCTTTTCACTGGATTGTGTCCAAACACCTAACGATGTTCTAATAATCTTTTTGCTCAGTGATATTGCTGTTTGCAAAGCAGAAAGATGCTAAAGAAAAATCTGCAATCTGCAAAAGTGTGTTATAATCCACCGCAGTTTAAAACCACCACCTGGGTTAGTATTAAAGGAGGTACCAAGTCTAATTTCAGACCAAACAAATTTTGCTTTGATCTGTGATCACAGCTTATATTTTCAGGAGGGGAAGGGATACAAAGCACATTAAGATACTGATTCCATTCTTTGGATAGATTTTACAGTTAGCCAATGGAGGTACAACCATTACAAACACTGTTTTTAAAGTGTGTGTATGGAGGAATAGATTGACTTCCTAAATATTTCTCTCCCCATCCAGGCCTCCTAACAAAGCAATGAACTGAGCAAGGTAATTCACTGTTACTGTCTCCATTTTGAAGACATATTTGACTTTGGCTTTAGTGCTATACCCAGTTACTTAGGTGTAAATCTCTTGAACATATCTGAGTAAATATGTATAGGACTGGGGCTGTGTTTGTGTGTATGTGATTTTAGACATAAAGCTAGCTATGTAAAAGGTGGGTCTCTTTAGTTAAGATTGCACAGTCAGAATGGGAAGACAGTTTAGATATTGGGGACGAGAAGACACCGTAGACTTATCTGATTTAGGCTCCAGTCCACTACTGCCTTACTAATTTCAGCAAGGATTTGAACTTATACACATGGAATGTCCTGCTCTTTCTCATGCACACTCACACAAACGTAGGTGGGGCTAGAGGCTCTCCTTTCAAGCCAGAGGCTTAATTTCATTTCATAATGTCTCACGTCCACACAGCATCACGCTATAGAAAGCACCATGTCAGAGCATTGTTAGAACGGAACCACGCCAGACCATAAGAACGGCTTTGCTGGATGAGACCAAAGGTCCATCTCCTCCAGCTCTGTGCCTCCAGATGCAGTCAGTCAAGTGCCCATATAATGGGGTTAACCATCTCCAGTTAATTGTTCTCAGCATCTGGTGGTACTGCCTCTTACTCACTCATACAGGTTCTCCATGAATATGTTACGTTTTTCTTTTCAGCCATCAGAGGTAGCTGCCATAATGACATCTTGTGGGAAGGAATTGCCTAAGTTATTGTTCTATGAAGAAATACTTTTGCCAGTCACTACTTCATTGGATAACTCTTAAATTCTAGTGGGTTGAGAAAGGGAGAATAATTAGCCGCTCTTCACTCTCTCCAGGCCATTTATAATCATAGAAACCTTTGTTTTGTGTGTACACCACAAAGCCACATTTTCCTTAGAATAGCAACGCCCCTACTCAGTCTACAGAATACTGTAGAACTTCATCCTCTTTCATCTTCTTCCATTAGCACAAAGATTTATGGACCAGAACCCTCTCCCCCATCTTCACAGCTACTCTTCCCCAGCTCCAAACACCAGCAATCCAATGCTACGTAAACAATTATGGGCCACAGAAAGTAGCCAGGAAAGACCCACTTTGACAAAGGGTCTTCTATATAACCTCTTTGGGGCTATGGGCAGGGTTCATTTGGGGCCCAGAAGTATTTTTATAATCACTAATGAAGCAGCATGTGTCCCAAGTGGGGCATCCCACAATCCCTTGCAATGTTGTAGTAGAGCATTCTGGGGCACAACTGCATATGATCCAAGAGATCCCCCCCTGCCTGCCCTGCAGCAGCCTCTGGCCATTGCAAGGGACCCCAGGGTACATCTCTTGGACAATGCAACTCAGCTACTTAGCTAAAGCAATTTAGGGCAGAATCACACACAGCATGGGAGATTTATAACTGGATATCCATTTAAAACTAACAAAAATTTCAAAACAGATGCAAGGTGCTCCCAATTTGACTGAACCAGCGATGCTAATATGATCAAATTTGGAGCCTTCTACATCTTCTATAAAATGGGGGGGTGGGGAATTGGAAATTCCTAGCACAGATCTCCCACGCCACGCTACGCCTTCAGCCATTTGGATAATGCAATGCAGCAAAATGTCTTAGTCCAGAACCCAGTATGGAGGAGATGGATTTGAGCCAAGCCTGTTGGCTTTCCCCAGAAACACTGTTTTCAATGCTTAGGCTCAACCATACAAAGCTAAGGCTACGCCATACAAAGCAACATGTGCCGAGTCCATTTCCCTCATCAGAGACATGGGCAGTTGGTCAAATATTAGCAGTGCGGGAAAGCTCACAGGCCAGAGGGTATTTCATCCAAACATGCTTAAGTCCCACCTAGGACTTCACAAGGGGTCATCTCACACTGAACTCATGGCCCTGTGAGGCTCCCAAAGCCCGGCCAAGAGGAGATGCTTCCTTACCTGGCCTTTGACAAGGCTGGCAGCAAACTGGCGCATGACAGCCTCCACAGTGTATGCACTGGACCAGCCTCTGGGCGTGAGGAGCTCCATGCAGATGGCTCCGCCATCCAGGACGTAGCCGTTCTCCAGGCGTGGGCTCAGCACCCGCATGAAAGGCGGTGCGAAGGGGAAGTTGTCCGGGAAGGTGAGGTTGAGGAGGATGTACTCGGTGTTGGTCTCCTTCATGTCCTGCCACAGCACCGAGTCCTTGTCCACCTGGTGCAGCTTCACGTTCCAGTCGAAGAGGCTCTCGTCCACCAGCTCCACCGAGATGAAGCGGTCACTCAGGCGGGAGATGTCCTGCAGCTCCTTCATCAGCCGCCGGGTGCGCACTTGCGTGCAGTGTGCCTGCCGGCTGACTGGCACCAGCGATGAGGGGGCCAAGGCCGAGCTGGAGCGGCCGCCGCTGCCCCCCAGCGGCTGCTCCTTGGCTGAGCCCGCCTCTTTGCCCTGCTCCTTCGCGCTGTCGGGGCCTGCGTGCTGCTGCTTTGCCAGCTCCAGCACCTTCTTGGGCTTGTTGCGTGCGGGGCTACTGCCTCTGCTGCTGCAGCTCTCTTTGCTGGGGCTGCCGCAGCCGCTGGCTGGCGTCCCTTGCAGCTGCTGCTGCTTGTTCTTCTGGTTGCTTTTGCCCCGCAAGGATGAGCCCTGCTGGATGCTGCCGCGGTGGTGGTGGTGGTGGTGGTGCTTGGGATCCTCCGTGTCCCTGTTGTGGATTCGGATGAGCCCAATCTTGCGGAGCAGAGTAGCCATGCTCCAAACAGCCTCCAAAGGTTGCTGGAGCGGGGGGGGGGGGGACAGTTAGTCAAATGACAGGTGGGGACCCCAGATGCACTACCTGTCTGTGCTAAGCCAGCCACCCACACCTTCCCTTGGGCGGGGGCAGCACAAAGAGAGCTGATGGAAGGAGGGGAAAGGCAGTGTGTGTGTGTGTGGGAGGGGAGGAAACGAAAGGAAATGCAGCGTGGGCTACGATCCTTGCGGGATTGCACCCCCTGCCCTCGCCTCTGCCGGTGCAGCAGCTGCTGCGGCTCAAATGCCTCCTTTCACCAGAGCCCTGGATGCTCCTGCTGCTGCTGCTGGAGGCATTGCAGCATTCGAGCTGCCTCTCCCGAAGTCATCAAAGCTCCACAGTCGTGGCCATTTAATCCCACGTTGAAAAGGAGGGGAAACACCGCCGCCACCCCTTCGCCTCCGCCCCCTCACGCAGACACGCGGCTGCTGCAGAAAGCCACTTGGTTCCACGACAACCTTCAGCTCTTATTGACTAAATATAATAACTGGGTCCCGCTTGGGAGTGGGTTTCTCCCTTTTCCTTGTCAGGTTTTTTGTTCTTAATTCTCCCTCCCGCCAGCGCTCGGCACCGTTGTGAGATGACGGGTCGCAGGCGTCTGTTATCTCGTCAAGAATGTCTCAGTCTCCTCGGGCAAAATGTCCTCACGAGCAGGCGGTACTCGTCCGTCCTGTCCAAGCGCGGTGCTGCGGGCTTGCTGCGAGCAGGGAATCCCTTTCTCTCCTTTGCTCGTCCTTTGTTTCGCAACGCGCTTCTCCAGCCTGGAAGCCGGCAGACGGGGCTATTTTGGACCGGAGATATTCACACACAGGGAGAGAGAGAGAGGAAAAAAAGGGGGGGAGAGAAGGGGATAAACGCCCCGCTCCCCGCGCAGGCGACCTTGCTTGGCGAGCCCCTAGTCCTGACCTTTAGCTCTCCTCCTCGACAGCAGAGCTTTGGGGAGCCCCAGCCAGCCGCGCGCCGCCGCCGCCGCCTCCTGCCTTGCAGGCTCCCCCGCGCTTCTGCAGCGGATCTGACATTGCCCGGGGAGGGGAGGAGAAAAACCCGACGCGAGTCCGCCCACTACTCGGTATGCTCAAGAGGAGGCGGCCCTAGGCAAAAGCTCACGTGGTGGCAACCCGGGTCCCTACTGGCTGGAGAGAAAGGCCGGGCGGGGGGACGACGACAGCTGGGGTGATGTGGATTTGGAAGGATGCGGGAGAGATGGCTGCTGCTTCGTTTGCAGCAACCCTTCTCCGCCTCAGAGCACCACCCGCCTCCCCCTTGCCGTATCCTAAGCCAGGACAACTCCCGGTACCGTGAACATGAAACGTGTAAACATCAAGCCATCTGCGCGGGGTGGGAGAGGCGGGGAAGCGAGAATCTGTCGGTTTGCAGTTGTTGTTTTTTAAAGCCTGCCTTTCAAACCAAACTTGTCTTCATATACTGATAAACAAGAACACTATGCCCGCGCGCGCGCGTGTGTGTGTGTGTGAGAGAGAGAGAGAGAAAGAGAGAGAGAGAGAGAGAGTGTGTGTCTGCCCACAGAATTCCCTCCAGTCATCATCTGATAAAGGAATCCAGGTGTAAGACGAATAGATGTCCCTGGTTGTGAACTGTGAAGGAAAAGGATACTTGAATTGTAATGAGGCTGGCTCTTGGCACTTGTAACACCATCCCACAAAAAAGCTTTTTTACTAGCTGTTTTAAACTCAGCATGTGTAACTATATATTTTAGTATAATCACCAAGAGGTCTGTGGCAACTAAAATATTTTAATTTCCAGAGAGGTACCTGTGTTAAGTCTGTTGCAGCAAAAAACCAAAGAGCCTAAAGACTTGCTCATTATAGCGTAGGTTTATACTGCAGTGTTGGTCCTTAATGTACCACAGGACTCTTGGTTGTTTTTGCTACAACAGACCAATACTGCTTCTCCTCTGGAATACATACTGTAGTCATAGTACTGATGTTTATTTAGTAGTAGCAGTGATGTTTCTTCAGTAGAAGTAGTGAGGAGGAGGAGTGATGTTTACTTATATGTTGCTGTCAATTTCCAGTGTGCTTTTCAGGATAATATAACCCAAAAGAGAGTGGGCCACCTTTTATCTTTCCTGCAATTACTAGGAAAAATGACTTTTCTTAGGAACCAGTCTACTGCTGTCTATTCTGAGTGCAACAGAGCTGCCTGAACAGTGAACAGCACACGAAGACCTCAGTAGTTTTGAGTGAGTTTTGAGTGATATCATTTTCACATATAAGGCTGGAATCGGTTTCTGTTTTAATTAGTCTATAATGCACTGTAATATAATCCAGTCCTAGAGCTGTGCACAAATGGCTCCTCAAAATTCTCCAGCCTATTTGTGGGCAGAGAAATTGGGGGCAGGGGGGCAATTTCACCAAATTTCTCCTAGGGGAGGAGACATTCTCCAACAGTTTATTACAGATAGGGCTCACTATTGGCAGAGGTTGTTGCACAGGTTCTTTCTTTTTTTCCCTAAGGGTTCTTGGTTTACTGCACTGCTTTTGTAGGTGGCAACAGCAGCAACTGTGTTGAGGCTTCCACTTTTGGGGGGCAGAATTTTGAATTTCTTTTGGTGGTAGTTTTGAGCTTACCTAATCACTGCGAGGTGGTCAAAGGTGCTCGATGTGTTTTCTCTCTCTATTATTCATCTTTCCATTGCTCTACAGCCTCCCAGGTCACCTGCACTTTCTGAACTGAAAAAGCCCCATGGGAGGAATTGCCTCATGATGTCTTCCTCATGACGGCTTTAACTGAAGTGTGGGAAGCCAAAGAGGCTACCGGCTGCCACAGAAATTATTGTAAAGTGACAGACAGGACACTCATGCACACTCCTCAGCCACCTCATAAGTAAGGTAAATGCAGGAACCCCAAACTGAACCTATGAGAATTTCTCTGAAATTTTGCCTCCTTTGAATTTCTTTTCGAAAGCAATTTCTTTTCTATCAAATTGAATGAGAATGGGAGAAAAAAATGTGGGAGAAATTTTCAGTACAGCACTATCCAATCCTACATTGGCTGAGATATATATTATAAATATATAAATTAGATTCCTCTTCTGTTGTCTCTCCTACTTCAGGTGCCCTTTGCATGTTACAGCATCACCATGGAAGCCACTTTTCATCCCATTGTGGCAATGCTGTAGAAATAGCCCACACAATTCTCTGGCCACACGGTTGCACAGGCCGTTAAACATTACCACAATATCATGGCATGAACTCAAGGCTACTGTAACATCTAAAGGGCATCTCGGTAACATTCACTTGTGGCATAAAGAACACGCAAAGAGATCAAATGTACATCTCAGAGCTAGTTTACCCATATGCATGTCCTTCACTCATTGACCATAACCGGGTACCCTTCCTTACCATTGACCATGCTGACTGGGGCTGATGGGTATTGCAGTAAAAAACATCAGAAGTGAACCTGGTTGCCTACCTCTGGACTATAGTGATGTGTATGTGAATAATCCACAACAATTTAATAATCACAGACAGAACCTTTATACCATTTGAGGTCAACTCAAGCTCAATACCTCGTGTTGAAAACTGAGGTAATCTAAATAATTTACTTAATTCAAGTCCGTCATTTTGACATTCATATATTTATTGAAGAAGCATGCATACTAACCTACTGCTATATAGAATGGCATAAACAATTAACTCATGTTGGCTTGCAACTAAATAGAGCCTTTTTATAACCTAAACCCATAATCTGCATTTTGCACTGCAGAATTATGTCTGCTCAGAGACAAGACAATATTTCATTTGGCTGATTCTCTTTGTTCACATGCAAGGATACTAAGCAAGAGCACTTACCTGAAGACTAAAGCTATAATTCTATGCACAGTCATTTGGAAACAAGTCTCATTGTGTGGATCACAACAAATTGGCAAATTCTTAAAGAGATGGGAGTACCAGACCACCTTACCTGTCTCCTGAGAAACCTGTACGAGGGTCAAGAAGCAACAGTAAGAACCGGACATGGAACAACCGATTGGTTCAAAATTGGGAAAGGAGTACGATAAGGCTGTATATTGTCGCCCTGCTTATTTAACTTATATGCAGAGTACATCATGAGAAACGCCGGGTTGGATGAATCACAGGTCGGAATTAAGATTGCCGGGAGAATTATCAACAACCTCAGATACGCAGACGATACCACCCTAATGGCAGAAAGCAAAGAGGATCTAAAGAGCCTCTTGTTGAGGGTGAAAGAGGAGAGTGCAAAAGCTGGTTTGAAACTCAACATTAAAAAAACTGAGATCATGGCATCTGGCCCCATCACTTCCTGGCATATAGAAGGGGAAGAAATGGAAGCAGTGACAGATTTTACTTTCTTGGGCTCCAAGATCACCGCAGACAGTGACTGTAGCCATGAAATTAAAAGACGCTTGCTCCTTGGGAGGAAAGCTATGGCAAACCTAGACAGCCTAGTAAGAAGCAGAGACATCACCTTGCCAACAAAGGTTCATATAATCAAAGCTATGGTTTTCCCAGTAGTAACGTATGGCTGGGAGAGCTGGACTATAAGGAAGGCTGAGCGCTGAAGGACTAATGCTTTTGAACTGTAGTGCTGGAGAAGACTCTTACGAGTCCTCTGGACTGCAAGGAGGTGAAATCAGTCAGTCCTAAAGGAAATCAACCCTGAGTGCTCATTGGAAGGACAGATACTGAAGCCCAAATATTTTGGCCACCTAATGTGAAGAGAAAACTCACTGGAAATCTGATGCTGGGAAAGATTGAAGGCAAAAGGAGAAGGAGATGGCAGAGGATGAGATGGCTAGATAGCATCACCGATGCAATGAATATGAACTTGAGACCCTGTTGATTCTCCTGGACCTCTCAGCGGCTTTCGATACCATCGGCCATGGTATCCTTCTGGATAGGTTGTCTGGGTTAGGAGTTGGAGGCACTGCACTACAGTGGTTCCGCTCCTACTTGGATGGCCGATTCCAGAAGGTGGTGCTGGGGGATTATTGCCCTGTGCCATGGCAATTGTGCCATGGGGTTCCACAGGGCTCTATTTTATCCCCCGTGCTGTTTAACATCTACATGAAACCGCTGGGGGAGGTTATCCGGAAGTGTGGGCTGAGGTGCCATCAATATGCAGATGACACCCAGCTCTACCTCTCTTTCTCATCAAACCCAGGTGAGGCAGTGGCTGTTCTGAATCAGTGCCTGGGCATGGTAATGGACTGGATGAGGGCCAATAAACTGAAACTCAGTCCAGACAAGACGGGGGTACTGTTAGTGGGTGGTTCGTCTGCCTGGTTAGGTGATATTCAACCTGTTCTGGAGGGGGTTGCACTCCCCCTAAAGGATCAGGTTCGTAGTTTGGGGGTGCTCTTGGATCCAGAACTGTCACTTGAGGCACAGGTGAACTCAGTGGCACAGAGCACTTTTTATCAGCTTAGGCTGGTATACCAACTACGCCCTTATCTGGACAGAGATAGCCTAGCTATAGTTATCCATGCTCTGATAACTTCTCGTCTGGATTACTGCAATGTGTTATACATGGGGCTGCCTTTGAAAACGGTCTGGAAACTTCAGCTGGTCCAAAATAGGGCAGCAAGATTGTTAACAGGGACTGACCTGCGAGCTCATATTACGCCAGTACTTTTCCAGCTGCACTGGCTGCCAGTCCATTTCCGGGCCCGATTCAAAGTACTGGTGTTAACATTCAAAGCCCTTAACAGCTTGGGGCCAGGTTAGCTAAAGGATCGCCTCCCCCCATATGTGCCTGCCCGGACCTTAAGATCATCGTCAGCGGCCCTTCTCCGTGAGCCCCTGCCAAAGGAAGTGAGGCGGGTGGCTACTAGGAGGAGGGCTTTTTCTGCTGTGGCACCCCAGCTCTGGAATGAGCTCCCTAGTGAGGTTCACCTGGCATCTACATTGTATTCCTTTCGGCGCCAGGTGAAGACCTTTTTATTTTCCCAGGCATTTTAGCATTTTAGCTTTCTAAATTTTTATCTTTGCTGTTTTAAATCTGTATTTTAAACTCCTGTACTGCTGCTAGGTTTTATTGTGGTTGTATTGTTATATTGTGGTTTTAATGTTCTATATATTTTAAATTGTTTTATGTGTTGTTTGGTTTTAATTTTTGTGAACTGCCCAGAGAGCTTCGGCTATTGGGTGGTATAGAAATTAAATTAATTAAATAAATAAATAAATAAATAAACTTGAGCACACTCCAGGAGAGAGCGGAGGACAGGAAGGCCTGGCATGCTATGGTCTATGGGGTCACGAAGAGTTGGACATGACTTAACAACTGAACAACAACTCATTGTACAGTGTGGCACTTGCTTCCCAAATAAACATGCACTGAATTGGGCTATAGAATCCTAGTAGGGTTGGAAGGGGCTTACAAGACCATCAAGTCCAACCCCCTGCTCAATGCAGGAATCCAAGTCAGATCATCCCTGACAGATGGCTGTCCAGCTTCATCTTGAATGCCTCCAGTGTGGGAGAGCCCACCACCTCCCTAGGTAATTGGTTCCATTGTCATATTGCTGTAACAGTTGGGAAGGTTTTCCTGATGTTCCTGTAACTTGAGCCCGTTATTCTGGGATGATCGAGAAGAGATCCTGGCCTTACTCTCTGTGACAACCTTTCAAGTACTTGAAGAGCACTATCATATGTCCCCTCAGTCTTCTCTTTTCAAGGCTAAACATTTTTATTTTGTTATTAAATTTATTAATCGCCCATCTGGCTGGTCACCCAGCCACTCTGGGCGATGTACAGCATACAATAAAACAGTTTAAAACAATAAAATTCTACAATAAAAACATTTTCTAAAATACCCTAACCCACCCCAAATGCCTGCCTGAACAACCACGTTTTTAATGCACGACGGAAGCTCATTAAAGAGGGGGCATGACGGAGT
The DNA here is from genome assembly GCF_057233095.1 of Heloderma suspectum. NCBI lineage: Eukaryota > Metazoa > Chordata > Lepidosauria > Squamata > Helodermatidae > Heloderma > Heloderma suspectum. Next base: position 140,873,738 of record NC_139461.1, on the reverse strand, counting down.
TCCCTAGGGAGGGAGTTCCACAGAGTACGGGCCACCACAGAAAAGACCCTCTCCCTCGTCCCCACCAGTCTAGCTGTCCTGGCTGATGGGACAGAGAGAAGGCCATCCGAGGCTGATCTTGTTAAGCGGCCTGTCTGGTGCTGCTGGAGGCACTCCGGAACCATATAGGATTTTAAAGGTCAAAACCAACACCTTGAATTTGGCCCGGAAAACAACTGGTAACCAGTGCAACTCCTTCAGCACTGGAGTGATGTGATCTTGCTGGCAGCTGCCTTTAATCAGGCGAGCCGCCGCGTTCTGTACCAGCTGCAGCTTCCGAACTGTCTTCAAGGGTAACCCCACGTAGAGCGCATTACAGTAGTCTAAATGAGAGGAGACCAGGGCATGTACTACCGATGGGAGCAGATGGTCGGGAAGGAAGGGGCGCAGCCGCCGTATCAGATGGAGTTGATACAGCGCTGTCCAGCTCACAGCTGACACCTGAGCCTCCATGGACAGCTGGGAGTCCAAAATGACCCCCAGGCTGCGGACTTGGTCTTTCAAGGGTAGCCGTACCCCATTCGACACCAGGTCAACATCCCCCAGCCTCCTCTTGTCTCCCACCAAAAGTACCTCGGTCTTGTCAGGGTTCAGCTTCAGCTTATTCCTCCCCATCCAGCCACTCACCGTCTCCAGACATTTGGACAGAGATTCTACGGCCAACCTTGGTGAAGATTTGAACGAGAGGTAGAGCTGCGTGTCATCCGCATATTGATGACCCCGCACCCCAAACCTCCTGATGATAGCCCCCAGCGGCTTCACATAGATATTAAATAGCATCGGGGAGAGGATGGAACCCTGTGGCACTCCACAAGTGAGTGGCCACGGGTCCGAAACCTCCTCTCCCAGTGCTACCGTCTGGTACCTGCCGGAGAGGAAGGACCGGAACCACCGCAATACGGTGTCTCCAATGCCCAACCCCTCCAGGTGGTCCAGGAGGATACCATGGTCAACGGTATCAAAAGCTGCTGAGAGGTCGAGGAGAACAAGGAAGGAGCATTCGCCCCTATCCAGAGCCCTCCTCATATCATCTACCAAGGCGACCAAGGCCGTTTCTGTCCCATGCCCAAGCCTGAAGCCCGACTGAAATGGGTTCTTTCAAGTGTGCCTTCAACGGCATCGCCACCACCCGCTCAATCACCTTGCCCCAAAATGGCAGATTTGAGACTGGGCAAAAGTTGTTCAGAACTTGGGGATCCAAGGGCTTCTTTAAGAGCGGTCTTATCACTGCCTCCTTGAGGGCTGATGGCATCACTCCCTCCTCAAGGGAGGCATTCACCACTACCCTGATCCCCTCACCCAGTCTCTCTCTGCAGCCCATAATGAGCCAAGATGGGCAAGGATCAAGTAAGCAGGTGGTCGGCCTTACAGATGAAGGCACCTTGTCCACTTCATCAGGAGGAAGAAGCTGGAACCGATCCCACAAAACCGGTTTGCCACAGGCCGCCTCTTGCTCACTAACTGTATCCACAGCGTGCAGAGTAACACACCTAATCTGATCAATTTTATCTGCAAAGTGCCTTGCCAAGGCCTCACAGGAGGCCTTAGAATGCTCCAGTGGCTCTGGAGCCACAGGACCGACCAGGCTCCGAACCACTTGGAACAGCCTCCTGGGACAGCACTCTGCAGACGCGATAGAGGCAGTATAATATTCCTTTTTTGCTGCCTTCACTGCCACATGATAGGCTGAAGATACAGCTCTAGCCCATGTCTGATCATCTTTGGAGCGAGACTTCTGCCACCGGCGCTCTAGCCATCTCACCTCCTGTTTCAGAGCTTGTAACCGCGGACTGAACCATGGTGCAGTCCGAGCCCTGTTCAGGGGGAGAGGGCGTTTCGGAGCCACCTGATCTAATGCCCCAGTGATTGCGGCATTCCAGACACCCACCAGGGTCTCAACCGAGTGGCAGTTGGCGTGCCCCAGAGAATCCCCAAGCGCGTTCAGGAATCCATTTGGATCCATAAGACGCCTGGGGCGGACCATTTTAATGGGTCCTCCACCCCTGCGGAGGGGTTGTGGAACCGAGAAGTCCAACGTCACCAGATAGTGATCTGACCATGACAAGGGGGTGGTGGATATACCCCCGACTTCCAGATCACTCCCCGCTTCTCCAGAAACAAAAACAAGGTCTAGTGCATCACTGGCTACATGGGTGGGCCCAGTTAGAATATGGTGCAGCTCCCAGGAGGCCATGGTCTCCATGAAGTCCCGAGGTGCTCCTATGAGGATGGCCTCCGAATGTACGCTGAAGTCCCGCAACACCAATAAGTTAGAGGACTGTACACGCACATCAGAGACCACCTCAAGCACCTCGGCCAGGGAGTTAGTCGTGCAGCGGGGTGGATGGTACATGAGCAGAATCCCAGACTGTCCCTCGGGCCCAACCTCCAGTACATGCACTCAGCAGCCTTGGTCTCCCGGAGAGGGGGTCTGGTGAAGACCAAGGACTCTTGGTAGATAACAGCCACTCCCCCTCCCCGATCCCCAGGCCTCGGCTGCTGTGCATATGAAAATCCAGCTGGACACATGGCTGCAAAGGTTGGAGCAGCAGCCTCGGCCAGCCAGGTCTCCATAATACATGCCAGGTCTGCACCCTCGTCCAGGATCATGTCATGGATGAGGGAGGTTTTCTGGGTAACAGACCTGGCATTGCAGAGCAGCAAACGAAGGCCAGAAGATGGGGTCACGCCTCCCCCAGCCATCCTTTGGCTCTGGACAGGCCCGGAGCAGGGGACAGATACTACACATCTCCCCTTTGTTCCCCTTACCTGGCATGGCCTGCCCCTAGCGCTCCGCCAGCGCCTGCCGCCCAGCCTCGGTATGTTCTGGCCCCCAACACTCCCCCCACTGCCTCCATCAAGTGGACACATGCCCCCTCGCTCACGCCTATCAGGCAGGCTACCCACCCCCAAAACCACAACAAAATCTCCCAGAAAATAAATAAATAAATAAATAAATATCCCCTTAAAAATAATGCCAGGCAGGAGTCCACAGGGAAGGCCTGGTGGTGGTGGCGGCAGCAGCAGCAGCAGCAGCAGCAGCAGCAGGCCCGCCTCTTCCCCGGTGGTGGTGGTGGTGGTGGTGGTGGTGGCTTCTCCTGCAGGCCCTGGCTCTCCCAGGCCACCTCAACCAGCCAGCTTATGTAGCCCCTCCAGGGAGGGGCAGGTGGAGCAGCCCAGCTGGCTCGGTATGTGGGGGCCTGGTCCTGCAGGGACTGGCAGTCTGCCAGGCAGAAGTCTACAGGGAAGGCCTGGTGGTAGTGGCGGTGGCGGTGGTGGCGGCGGCAGCAGCAGCAGCAGCAGCAGCAGCAGGAGGCCCAGCAGCAGCAGGCGGTGGTGGTGGCTTCTCCTGCAGGCCCTGGCTCTTTCAGTCTCTCCTCATAGAGCTTTGTTTCCAGTCCCTTGATCATCTTTGTTGCCCTCCTCTGAACCCTCTCCATCTGCATCCTTCTTAAAGTGCCTAGAAGTTTCTCTTCGCCAGGGCTGGTAGTTACTAGGCAAAATACTGTTCACATGGAGATTAAATGTAAATGTCCATTCTTTTAAGTTAGTGGAGTCATAAATTTGAGAACTGAACACATTGCAGATTTTATGTAGCTGAAATTCATAAAACAGGAATACAAGATCACCCATATGGACTCTGTGGGTAATTGTGATGACAGTGAGATGTACGATGACATCTCAAAGATCCAAATGCCTGTAATGACTTGCTAGTACCTGCTTTAGCAGGAAGACCACAATAAAAAATGTAAAAAATGAATAATGGTTTTATTAGGAGTCAAATATTTTTCTCCATTTTTTTTTAACATGCCAAGCAGTCTTTACTCAATCTGTTGGTCAAAATTTGATTTTAATAGATTATAGGGGTTGTTTATATTATGGGTGTTTGTTTGTATTAGAATAATATTTAAAATTACAATTTATTTTAAAATAAAAATAAAAAACTGCATTAGTGTCCAGTGATTGGCCTGGGAGCATCTGTGTTGTAGCACTGCTGAAACTAAGCAGCTGTGGACCTGGTCTGTTTCCTGGATGTTCAGTTCTCACTGGAAAGCCATGTGCAAGAAGCATTTAAGTATCATAATTGCATATGTTTTAAAATCTGATGGAGGGACCAATCCTATGGCTGCTAGATAGAGGCTAGATGCCCATAGGATATGCCATTTTCCGAGAGCCGACCTCCCCCAACTTCTGCACTGCCTCAGAGGCAGCGTGGAACAGCCCCGTTCTCTGCGCTTGCAAGAGGAGTGCAGAGCGGTTGGTAAGGGGCGTGGCTGGGGGCGTTCCGGGGTGGGGAGAGTGTAGCTGCCTATACAAGACTGAAGGCAAAAGGAGAAGGGGACGGCAGAGGATGAGATGGCTAGATAGCATCACTGATGCAATGAATATGGATTTGAGCACGCTCCGGGAGAGAGCGCAGGACAGGAAGGCCTGGCATGCTATGGTCCATGGGGTCACGAAGAGTCGGACACGACTGAACGACTGAACAACAACATGTGTCGTACAGCAGCCTCCTTCCCCGCTCAGCCCCCCCCCCCGCCCGCGGCTAGACAGCAGCAATCGGCTGTATAGCCGAAAAAGCAGGACAGGAGAAGCACGGAGGGGATGATCCCCTCCGTGCTTCTCCTGCCCTGCTTTGGATAGGCAGTCGCCTCCAAGTTTGGAGGCAGCCGACTATCTTGATAGGATTGCGCCCTATAATGTTTAAAATGCTATTTTTATTTATCCTGCTATGAGAAATGGGTCATACATTTTGTTGTGAGTTGTCAATATGTACCTGCCTGTGACCTTCTCTCTTTCTAGACAACTACCTTGAGTCACCTGAATGTTGTCACAGTCTAGGAATCGGACTCACTACTGTAAGTGGAAGGGGATTTCTACTATCACATCATTTCTGGGGCAGCAAAGACTCCCCAGCCCCACCAGAGCTAGTGCCTGAGACATATGGCACAACCTTTTACACACCCACAGTTTCCTTGGGCAGGGCAGAGCTGGAAACACCAACCTGAAAGCCGGACTGCTTAAACTCTCACCTGTCTCTAAGATAATTGTTGAGACAATATTTTAGCTTGCTGCTCTTGGGTTCACTGTTTCCAGTCTGATTCTATCCAGCTCCACAGTGAGTTGATCAGGGTCCTCTTCTCTTGCCAAGCTTCACCAGCACCCCTTGCAGGACCTAGCCTGCGACAAAGGTCTTCTGGTCTCTTAAAAGGCTGTACTCATTTCCCCTTGCTGTCCTTTATGCTCCTCCTAAAACAGTGGTTTTCAGCTTGTCAAAAGTCAGGATCCTCCTAGAACGCTAACCTACAACCTGGGAGCGAAGCCCATACACCATGGCAGAACCAAGGACTGAAGGGACAGAACCCATGCACACATAAAGCTGTGGAGAGGAATCTTAAGAAGAAAGTTATATAAAGTTATATAAAATATATGTTATATAAAGCTCTTACATGCTCAAAAGTCCACTGCATGCTTAAAAGTCCACACATGATTATAGAACATTTTTTTTTCTTCCTTCAAATCTCTTCTTCAAAGCCATGCTTTTCACTAGCCCTTTCACTTGGTTCTCACAGCTGAAACAAAACTGATGTGCAACTGCATTTGCAAATATCAATCCCCAGTTACACTTGATGCTCACCTTTTCCCATGCCATATCGTCTCCCCTCTTTTGTAAGCGCCTTGGGCTCTGTCTCTTGATCTGTCTCTTGATTATATTATTTTCTAAGTGTTGTGTGCACTGATGCACATATTTATGAACAATAATTAAAAGGATAAGATGACAATGAGGCATCTGGTGATTGGACATGTACATGTGAGCCTGGGATGCTATGCAACCAAGTGAAAGTAGAAGTAGCAGCTTATTCCCATCAAAGGAAAAGTGAGCCCGAACCAGATGAGAAAAACCCGGTAGTAGTAATGGGTTTCACAGGATACGTGAGGAATGCCTACTGCACCACCTCTTCTCCAAGAAAACCAAATAAAAAGGAATCTCAGCAACAGGAAGAATTGGGTCAATGCCACCTGCCACTAGAGGTATAGAATAGAACATGCGGTGCCTGTTGTCACCTCAGTCAAAGCTGCGGTTTGATGCACTCATCCTGTCCTTCTTTGCTATTGTTCCCTGTTAGGGTCCACCATTTCAATTTTGCCCACAGTCATTTCGCTCCTTGGAACACATCCTTTCTGGTTCCCATGGCAACATCCATCTTACTCGGTTTGTTCCCTACAGTGTCCTCCTTGCAGCCATGGAGTCTTCTCTTTTTTCACTTCCTTGAGCCATTTCTTTGTGCTCTGGTGGACCTTACTGGAATTCTCCATTGCACACTTTCCACTGTAACTAACTTGCATCCCTCAGTTTGGCTGTACACAGACTGCTTTAAAAGCCTATTCAAATGCCTTGTTGGTCTGTGGCATTTTGATTGTTTTCCATTATCCCAGTCATTACTTTCAGTCGAGGTTTGCTTTGTTCGCAGACTGAGCAACACCAAAACATGAGACAAGACAGTATTATCATTATTTCAATATTGCAGATGGGGAGTTAAAGCCAAGAAACTGTAGCTTGCCTAAAGCCATGTTAGTGACTTCCTGTCAGAGGCAAGGTTAGAACCAGGAACCTCTTGGTTTGCAGCTTTTAGCTGCTATGCAACACTATCATCTGGTGTGTGTTTTTTAAATTACCATTGCAATGGCATATATTATTATATTGCAATGTACTCTATGTGCGTCTGCCTTTGAAGATGGTTCAGCTGCTGCAGCTCATGGAAAATGTGGCAGCCAGATTGATAACTGGGACTAGAAGGTCCACACATATAAGATCAACTCTGGCCCACTTCCACTGGCTGCCTATATGCTTCCGAGCTCAATTCAAGGTGCTGGTTTTAACCTATAAAGCCCTACATGGCTTGGGACCTCAATACAAGTTTGCTGATGACAACAAATTATTTAGGGTGATTAAAACAAAAAGGGATCGTGAGGAGCTCCAAAAGGATCTCTCCAGACTGGGAAAATGGGCATCCAAATGGCAAATGCGGTTCATTGTAAGCAAGTGTAAAGTGATGCACATTGGGGCAAAAAATCTCAACAAGTATAACCTGATGGGATCTGAGCTAGCAGTGACCAACCGAGAAAGAGATCTTGGGTTGTAGTGGACAGCTCGATTAAAATGTCAACCCAATGTGTGGCTGCTGTAAAAAAAAAAAAGGCAAACTCCATGTTAGGCTTAAGTAGGAAAGGAATTGAGGATAAACCTGCCAATATCATACTGCCTTTATACAAATCTATGGGGTGACCACACTTAGAATACAGTGTACAGTTCTAGTCACCACACCTAAAAAAACACATTGTAGAGCTGGAAAAAATGCAGAAAAGGGCAACTAAAATGATCAAGGGGCTGGAGCATCTCCCCTATGAGGGAAAGTTACACCAGCTCAGCTTGTTTAGCTTGGAAAAAAGGAAGGTAAGGGGAGACGTGATAGAGGTGTACAAAATATGCATGGTGTGGAGAACGTGGACAGGGAGGCTAAATATACTAGAACCCAGGGTCATCCCATGGAGTTGATTGGTGGGAGATTCAGGACAGATAAAAGGAAGGACTTCTTCACACAGCACATAGTTAAACTATAGAATTCGCTACCTCAAGATGCAGTGATGGCCACCATTTTGATGATGGCCATCATTTGGATGATGGCCATCATTTGGATGGCTTTAAAAGGGGGTTAGATAAATACCTGGAGGAGAAGGCTATCAATGGCTACTAGTCCTGATGGCAATTTGCTACCTCCAGTACCAGAGGCAGTAAGCTTATGTACACCGATTGCTGGGGAACATGGGCAGGAGGGTGCTCTTGCACTCGTGTCCTGCTTGTGAGTTCCTGGTTGACACCTGGTTGGCCACTGTGTGAAAAGAATGCTGGACTAGATGGACCCTTGGTCTGATCCAGGATGGCTCTTCTTATGGTCTTATGTTCTACTACCTGATGGAGCAACTCTCCCAAAATGAACGTACCTGTACTCTGTGTTCAACATCTAAGGTCCTCCTCTGGGTGCATACTCTGAGGGAAGCTCAGAAGGCGACAACGAGGGAGAGAGCCTTCTCAGTGGTGGCCCCCCACCTGTAGAACAATCTTCATGACAAGGCCCGCTTGGCACCAACATTGTTGTCTTTTCGGTGCCATGTTAAGACCTTCCTCTTCTCTCAGGCATTTGGCAGCACATGATGAATTTTTAATTGGTCTCAGATCTGTCTTTGGTTAGGACTGACTGTTAAAGTTGTTTTTAGTTATATGTTTATATTGTCTGTGTGTTTTATGAAAATGGTTTTTAAACTTTGTATATAGCATTTTAATGTTTTAACCTCTGTAAACTGCCCAGAGAGCTTTGGCTCTGGGGTGGTATAGAAATGTAAATAATAATAATAATAATAATTTTATGAAAGGCAGTGTTCCACTCTCTATTGATGGATATATATATATATATATATATATTCCTATCTATCTATCTATCTATCTATCTATCTATCTATCTATCTATCTATCTATCCCCTGCGAGAGATATTCCCTGCACGTTACAAATTGGATGTCAGAGAAAAAAAGGTTCTAGACTATTCTTCTTCCTGGCATGCACATTTGTTTTCCATGTGTGTGCAACTGCTGCTGGTCAGGTGTTCCCTTGCCAGACCAAACTGAAAAGGAGCCTGCGTGTTCACTGAGCTTGTGTGCAGGGATTGCTCTGTCTCCTCTATACCCCATATGAAGGCTATTGTGGCCTGTCAGCAACTTCTGGGTCCTGTTGCCATGACAACCGCAAATGCTGGGCCAAGGTTCAGTTTGCTCTTCTCACAGAAGGCTGCTCTAGCTCCTTGCCCTCACAACCATCCCACCTTTTGTCAGGTATCTGTGAAGGAAATTTAAATACGCTTTCTGAACTCGCATCTTACGTGAATGTGGGTTGCATACACGGTGACGTGAGAACTGATGCATTTAATATTAGTGATTGTTTCTTACAGAATTTAAATACACATGTGATTTATCTGAGGCTCAGTCTAACATGATCATGTAAGGATGTAATGGTTTAAGATGTGCCAGTCATAGAAGGTTCTGTGTCTGCAGTAATACAGCTTTGCCTTACAGAGTTGTTGTAAGAATTAGAATAAGATAATGCATGTACACACCCTAAAAATTCTATATAAATGAGAAGTAAATGCCATATTCAGGACTGACCAGAAAGAAAATGCTTCTTTATGCAGTACATAATTAATTTATGGAATTAGATGCGGTGACTGGTTTATATGATTTCAAATGAGGATTAGATGCATTCGTTGGGTAAGTCTATCAAAGGCTGTTACAATGATGACCAAATGAAACCTCTATATTCAGAGGTACTATACCATTGAATGCTATTTGCTGAGAGGCAGACAGTGGCTGAGAGTGCTATCTGTTTGGATGTTTAGGTTTATATCTGTGGTAAGAGAGCAACACGCTCACTAGTTCGATGTCTAGCCGGAGGCCCAATGGAACACACTAGACACGGGTAAGACTCTGGATCAAAAGCTTTATTTGTGCTAGGCCTGCACGGGACTCTCACAGAATGGATCTCACAGAATCATAGGGTTGGAAGGGGCCTACAAGGCCATCGAGTCCAACCCCCTGCTCAGTGCAGGAAGCCTGATTCCAAGGCGGTCTCCCATCCAAGTACTAACCAGGGCTAATACACGTCACATCACACCATACAGATATACTGCCTTATAAGGTCATTCTAGCAAGCTCTAAGATGCAAGTTATCAGGCTGCGTGCGCAGCATTTGTGCTGTGTGTAAAGCCCGATTGCCCTTATTTGGCTATAGCCTATGTGTCGTCCGTGCCTTGGATTCGGGCGTACGTGACATATCCTGCTTTTGGACTATTCGATTCTCACTTTGCTTTACAGCATTTTAAAATACAATGTTAACTTCTTCTCACTCTCCCACATCCCAGTCAGGGAGGTAGCCATAATGGTAGGCAGGCCCTACCATTAGGCAGAATGAGTTGGCTGCCTCAGGTGGTTTATTTATTACATTTATATCCCACCTTTTTTCCTCCTTAAGCACCCTAAGGCGGTGTACATAATCCTCCTCCTCTCCATTTTATCCTCACAACAACCCTGTGAGGTAGGTTGGGCTGAGAGTCTGTGACTGGCCCAAAGTCACCCAAGTGAGCTTCCATGGTTGAGTGGGGACTAGACCCTGGATCTCCCGACTCCCAGTCCAATAGTCTCACCACTACACCACACTGGTGATTGATGCCAGGGAGGGGGCAGGGCAGAGTGGCAGCAAGGTGTTGGAGAGGACAGATGCTGTCTCGTTACAAGTGTCGATTCAGCAGGGCTCTTTTTATGTTCTTATGTCCTTCTTAAATAAATAAGAAATGCTGTCAGAAGGTTAGCCATGCCGATAGCTTCGTAAAAACCCACAGCACGTCCAACCCTGCAGCTTTTGTGTCTGTATTGGCTAAGCCAGGAGACAGATTGCTCACCTGTCCTCTTCCCAGTCAGCATAACAAAGGCAGCTGTGAGGCCTATAATGGTCGTTTTGATTGGTGGTAGTGCAATTCTTTGTGTTTTGTAGGCTTTTTCCTTGTTCCCTAGAGGGCTTTAAAGCATGCCCAAGAAACCTGCTCTTTCTTTTTTCTTCTTTGACCTTATAGTTTTCAAGCCCTCAAGCTCAGGACAAGACTTGTTTCCTTGAGAAGCCTTTCTTTGAACTTTGCCTGTAATAAAACAAACAAGGATCCATGACTTAGGGATCTAGACAATAATATCATTCACAATTGGAAATGTCCCTCAGGACAGGACAGAGCTGCCTGTTTTATGTGTCTCCTTCCTCTTTCTCTATATTTGATGCCATTTTATTGTTTTTTTTCCTATATTCTATTTGGATCTCTTTTAATGACATTTTGAATACTGACCTGGTATTGTAAGATGAAAATAATTTTAATAAACAAACAAATAAATATGAACCAATCTGGATTCACATGGGTGGGTGGGAGATAATGTTATGAGATTGGGTTAGCAGCTATTGATATATCTCTAGAAATATCAAAATAATGTTATTGTGAAATAGGGTCAAATTTTACAAAAGGCCTAAAGACAACACTGGGATATCACATCCCTATGCTTTACAGCATCCCTGATAGACGTCTGTTGAGATGTTCCTTGAAAAATGTTAAGGAACGCAAATTCATGACCTCCATTGCTGAAAGGCTCTTACATTTAGAATTTCAGCCTCAATTTACTATATGGCCATTTCATCTCATTGCTTCTTGTTCTGTCCACACTGAATATGGGCAGCAGTTTTTCTCTCACATCTTTGTGACAATGTGTTAAATATCTGATACATACCAACATCTTTCCTTCTGTTTTCTACATATCACAAAACTCTTTGAGTTCCACAAACAGTTTAGGCCAGCACATAATCTCAGTCTGTTGGCCTGACTGAGCAATATTTGGCTAGCCTTTCTTTTTACAACTTGTCAACTCCAGAGATATGGAAAATCTGTAGCAAAGGACATGTTTGAGTCTTTTCCATTTTTTTTCCAGCCTAGAGCCCTTTAGCCATCCAGTTACCAGCTCTGGCCATGACGCTCCTTGTAAAGCATGAGACTAAACAGATCAGGCCATCTCAAATTGAGAAAAGTAGAAACAAAAAAGTAAAAATAAAGCAGGGGGGATCCAGAGTGGAAAAATGACAGGCAGTATGCCACTTTTTCTGTTATTGATCTAATAGTAGCTTGGGGGGGATTTAGATTAGGGAAACAGAATGTGGTCGCCGGGAGCGTCTCCAAATTAAATTGAATTTGTTCCATGGACTGTAAAAAGTTCCCACCCCCAGGGTATAGGATGCAGCTTATGTATGGGCTTCCCCTGAGCCACTCATGTTGTGCCTATATCTCAACTGCTTTTCGGCCATTCCCTCAGTGTCTCTGGCATATCCACTGGCATATCCCCCCACCCAGCCCTCCACAGGCCACAAGAAGTTAGATGGGTGTGGCTACACCCCTCACATCAGTGGGCATGACCACAAGACCTGACAATTTCTTCCCTGGCTCAAGTCCTGGGTGGATCCTCCCAGTTAGGGAAGCCGCATGTGCAGCAAAGCCAGACAAGCCCTCATTGCTCCTCCTATGGGGAGTGACGGAGACTACCTCTGGCCTATTCATCTTAGCGTGCCCCACCTCAGCAGCAACTGGATGCCCTCCGAGGGGATTCTTCCAGGGGTTCGTGGCTTGGAGTCTAAGCCCTGCCCCCTGGAGGAACCCCAAGAGGCTGCAGGGCTGGACTGGGGCACCCGATGGGCTGGTGATTCTGCACCCCTGACCTTCAACCAGTAGTATAGGATTGTGGCTTAAATAGAACTAGCTATTCTAGCTGTTGCAGCAGAAATGACAAAATCTCGTGGTACCTTAAAGATGAATAAATAGATAAGTACAATTTACACAATGGCACAGGGATAGGAGGAGAGTTGTTGTGCTAAGTTCCTAAGAAAGTTGCAGGTAATAGTGGTAAGCAGATGAATGGGTATATGGTTTCAGGAATACAATTCAATGACAACCACAGGACAAAGAACAGAATAATTCTGTGCTATTATAAAATCACAATACCTCCCTAATCAAAAGAGTCTTAGTAAAATCAATGGAACTGTTCTGCAGTAAGTGACATCTAGCTGCAGAAGAGCTGTAAAACAGGTTGTAATGCAGTAATCGTATATAGCCTCATTTCCTGGATTAAGTATTCTGGCTGTCTTTTCACAAAGCTCAACACTTGTCAGGCTGAGGCTTTATAAAAGCCTCAGCCTGACAATTTGTTCAAATATCAATGCAAAACAGATATATCTGAAACTGCTTGTGGTTCTTTCATGTCTGCTTTCTGGAGAAAAATCTTCTTACATAGTTTAGCAGATATTGCTGAAAATAATGAATGGGAAAGTATTTACCTGAATGAATATTCAAAACATCTTTGTGAAAGCATTTCCTCCCCCCACCCATTTCCCAGCTGTGAAGAGTTATACTAGAAGAAATATGTTTCCAAGAGTTAGAAAGATCTACCTAGACAGCAACAAGAAATAAATATGATTTACAGGCCTAGTTGAAAATAATCAAGTTGTCACATTGAATTTGGACTGGTGAATATCAATTTATCTGTTTAGATTTCCATCCTGCTCTCCTATGACTTGCACATTGCCAAGGTGATTTTGTAATTAACTTAAAATGCATCTGAGATGTGCTAAAAGTCTAGAAGCAATCCACAACAAAGCAACAAAATGTCTTAACTGCATTGCTTGTTATAATTTGAGCTCAGTGGATTTAACCGCTGAGAAATTCGTTTGGGGCTATAGCTCACACCACTGAACTGAATGTTAGAGGCAAAGAGCACAATCCCACCCACCCCAGGAAGATTTCCAACACCAGCCTTATTAATGTGAACAAAAGCTGTGCAACAATGCTCTTGTGCAACACTCATTCATTTCAATAGGGTTTGTGCAGGAGATTGTCTTGAGGGATTATGACCAATGTAGGCAAGGTCATACTTTTCATTTGACTTCATGATTTATTGGCCAGAGTATGCACACCTTTCAGTTAAACGGTGTTCCTCATCATACAGAGTGAGAGGCCTAAAAGTAATTCAACCTGCAACATAAACATGTTGTGCTGTAATTTTAAACACATTTTGTTTGACAAAAGTTCCACAGATGCAGATGGAATTTAATGGGGAAACTGTTTCTGCAAATGGAAAAGTCTTCTCGGTTGTGTTTCTTCATTAACTTGGATGATCCGAGTGCCTGTCAGTTTGGAAGTGTAACAACAGCACCAAAAAATAAGCTAATGGCTTGTATTTACTTAGGGAGCTCTCTACATCCATAAAATTCTGTACATTTGTAAATTAAAGCTTTTTAAAAATGTGGCCTTGTGAGCTTCTAGAACCTACAAGCTTCCAGGACCACAATGAAATGCTATGGGCATAGAGGCAAGAAAATTCTAGTGACTCCACTCATTATCTGGAAAGGAAACTCATGGATTCACATTGAACACCAGAGACAGGAATTCCTATCTTTACTGCTACATTCTGGAAGTTTTTATTTGGGGGGGTTTTTTGGCTGTGGGGAGAACACATGGCTGCCAAGTGAGACCTTTACTAAAATCCTGAACTGTTTACGATGGGCAACTTTCACTTCCACTACAAAGGAGGGGGTGTAAAGGAACCAGAAGCTGAACAAATTGTGGCTAGAAACTGTCTGTAGTTGAGAACTCTTGAGACATGGAATGTTGGTGATGGCTATGGGGTGGGGGTGGCAAGAAAGAAAATGGAGCGAGAGAGAGGGAGTAGGGTTGCCTGAGCCCATAATAGCTTATAGTATTCCAGAGGTGATGCATATCATCAGGTTAAAAAACTCTCTCTCTCTCTCTCTCTCTCTCCCCTGCTTTCTAGTAATTAGAAGGTGCAGCTTGTGCAAAATTCACCAGCCAGAAGGCCTGAACATATAACACCAGTTCTGGCCTGCTTGCACGGGCTGCCTATACATTTCCGAGCCCACTTCAAGGTGCTGGTTTTGACCTATAAAGCCTTACGGGACCACAGTACCTGAGGGAGTACCTCTCCTGGCATGAACCGACCCATATACTACTTTTTTTAAATATATATTTTTATTTATTTTATCTTCATAAATGAAATAAACAATACCAAAATTACCAACAACCTGATCAATACTACAATTTCCCAGCGATACAATATTCTGATGAGGACACCACAATAACAAAGAGAGAAGGAAAAAGAAAAAAAAAGGAAAAGGGAGAGGAAAAGGAAGTGAAAAAAAAAGAAGATTCTTTCCCCTTCCCTCCCCCTCCCCCTCCCCTTTAAAGAATTAAGTTTAAACTCCAATACCCCCCAGCCTCCGATGCCATTCTATTTTAAAAACTGTATCTATAACCTTAACAATCTTACAGTTTAATAAACAACCTTACATTTCACTATCATATCATCAATCTAATATCAAAGAAACAGGTCTACAATTCATTCCCAGAAGACTATATTATTATTAATAATAATAATAATAATAAAAATATATAGTTATATAATAATAAAACTTAATATAAACCTTCAACAGTCAGTAATATATTTTATACTAGATATATTATATATTTTGAAATAAAAAATATAAAGAAAAGCAAGAAAAAATGAAAGATGAAACAGAGTAAACGGATATATGTATAATCATTTATCTTTTGAGCTAGCTTGGATCATGTAGACTAAACACAAACAGTTAACAAAGCTTGCTTAAAGATTCCAGTTCATGGGGTTGTAACAGAATTCTCACGCAACTTTACGTTCAGCCATGCTTCCACCATTTCATGATTTAGAAACTTCTTCATCTGACCTTCAGATACAATACAAAGTGTAGCAGGATATTTAAGTAATATTGTAAGTTCATTTGTTTTGCCATATTTTTTGCTTTGATAAATTGCCTGCTTTTATTCGCTACCTCTTTGATGTAGTCTGGAAATAACAAAACTTTATCTTGTTTCCAGGAAAGGCTTCCACCCTCTCTTGCCAAACGCAGGATATAATTCTTTGTGGAGACTTTTGCAAATTGAACTATGATAATGTAATCAGTCCCTTTAGCATTTGGCACACGAAATGCCTGCTCAATATCAAGTAAATAATCAGATAGGATAGGGAGTATCTCAAGCAAAAGTTTATCCACAAAAATAGGCAATTTTACATCATTAGACAGATTTTTAATCCCAATAATACGTACATTGGTTCTCCTCATGAAGGCCTCCAGTTGAGAAATTCTATCAGAGGCATTTTTAAAACAAATTTGTGTTTTAGTTTCATTTCCTGCCACTTGGTCTTCTAGCTCATTAATTTTCAACTCCATTTTTTGCCATGACGCATTAATTAAATCTACAGCTCCTTGCAAGGTGGTGATGGAATTTTGGATTAAATCCAACCTTTTGGCTTGCTCCGTAAATTGCGAAGATAAAGACTTATCAGCGTAAATAATTCCCCAATATCTTCTGTTCCCGAAACTTTTGATACATGGGGTGCGGGGGGAGTTGATGCCAGCTCCTTTGTTATCCTTGGCGCAGACATGTTTCTCTCAAACAGATCTTACAGGTCCTCAGATGTTCTCAAATATTGTTAACATTTCTTAAATCATCCCTCAGAAGTTGTTGATATTTCTTAAAGCATATATTATTATGGAACACGTCAGCCCTGTTTTCTCCTATAAAATAGGAGTCTCAGTACAGCTTTTTGCATTGGTAAAGCTCTGGGGAGATAATCCTGGAATCCAACCCCCCCCCCCACTATCTCATGAGGGACAAGATGTTATCCAGAGCTGCCTTGCCCCCCTTTTAATTCCAGGGGGGAGATGAAAAGGTTTTTCAACCTTTTAAAAAGCTGTTTGAGAAAGCTCCCACAGAGAACCCATGGGGAAGCTGCCAGAGCGACATCAGTTCCAACCGGAAGTTTTCCCGACCTTTCCCGACTACTTTCATCATCTAAGGCCCTCTTGCAGGTGCCTCCTCAGAGGGAGGCTCCAAAGGTGGCAACAAGGGAGAGGGCCTTCTCAGTGGTGGCCCACTGATTCTGTTGGCCTGACGCCAACATTGTTATCTTTTTGCCATCAGGTTAAGATCTCTTCCTCCACTCTCAGTCATCTGGCAGCATATGATAAGGTTTTTAATTGGGTCCTGGGATTTCTTATTGTTGATTGCTAAAATTAAAAATATTGTTTTTGATACCCAGTTAACTACACAGCTACTGATGACAGCAGAAGCTGAAACATTCAGCTTAAAATATATTTTAATACTCTGTTGTTAGTCTTTTGATCTTTCACATATACAGTATGTATATGTGTATGTTCTCTGTTTATATGTAAATGGTTTTATATCATGTACAATACTGTATTTTTAAAGTTTTTAATCTTTGTAAACCCCCAGAGACCTTTGGCTATTGAGTGGTATAAATGAAATGTAATAAATGAAAATATAATTAAACATTTCAGGGCTGGTAGCGAGTCCCAAAACTGAACCATTTAGTACGATGTAGTATAATAGAAGAAGGTTTGGGCTGGGGATACAGTGCATATTTTTTTTTGCAGGTCCCCACTTGTTTCATCTAATTATATAGTTCAGGCCTTGTTTGCCAGCACACTTTCATAGGAACATTTCTCTTCCTTTTGAGCAAAACGGTGACAAAATGTTTTACCACAACTTGTTCAAAATTTAGTAGGGCCAGATAAATTTGCTTAGCGGTCAGATCCGGCCTGCGGACCACCAGTTGGGCATCATTGCTTTTGAAGTCCCAGAATAGTCCACATTTTGGTTAAAAGTCTTTTAGCTTTTTCTTTTACCTCATCTGAGAGAATCTTGTACCTGGGGACAAGATAAAGACTGGTGTACCAATCCCCCCAAAGTCTTTTCTTCTAACTCTTCACTTTCCATGCCCTCTTCAGAAATAGGGTCTCTCTGGCTCTCTAAGACTGGAGCAGATAAAACCCTTTACCATTTGTTTTGAACTGGTTGCTTTTTTGTTTTTGTTTGCATTGTTTGGCAGAGGCAATTACTTCCAGCTTGGATTAAAGTCAGTGGAGAGGTTTTAGGTTTCAGCTCATTGAAGAAGAAACACACACCATCCTGAACTTCTTTTTGACAAGTTTGGTTAGACTCCCAGGACATAGGGATCTCAGATGGTGAGTCAAAGTTGCACGTTATCAATATCAGCAGAATCCTCTACAACAAAAATGAAGTGTTATAATGTATAACATTTTTAGTAATTGATAATACTCCATTACTCTCTTCCATGTGGTTGTAGTTATTTAATCTTCAACAAGAGCAGACTGGATATTTCTGACAGTGCCAATATTACATCTATGCTTCCTTGTCAAACTGTCAGCTCTTATTATGATTGTGACATGTCCTGTAACTATAGACCTGGGATAATTATAGGACTCACTATCACATTGCAAAATATGGGATGGTAAAAATATGTGATTAGTAATGCTGCGCTGAGTAGTTCCTGTGTAACATGAGTGGTTTCTAGTCAATTTGTACTTTTCCTTACTAGCTGTCACCTGCATTGCTAAGGAAGAGCCCAATCCAAAGGTGTATGAAGTGTGCTCTGCACACCTGAAGTGGCGGTGGTCCAGACCCCCCTTTCTGGAAACAGACAAGTTCGTCCCAACAAACTTGAGAAGCAGTATCTGATACACAGAGTTTTTCTACACAAGGCATGTATTGTGCACTTGTCATTCCCTACTCACAGTTGTTTACAGGTTCCTCAGACAACGTTGTGACTGTAAACAGCACTTTCAGTTAGAGATGTCAGAGAATTCCGCCACGGACTGAAATGGGATCGAATTCCCTTCAGTCTGTGCCATGGAATCCTCTGCGGAACAGCACCACGAGGTCCTGTGGAGCCAGAAGTCATGCGTAGGGATGGCGGAGAATTTCTCCCCAAAACTTTGGGGGGCCGAGCGCCAATGCATTCGCTCCTCCGAAGGTTGTTTGGGGAGAACTTCTCCGCCCCCCTGCCCCCGCCCCCCCCCGGGATGGGACTTACCTTTCACGAATGTCCCTCCCGGCGGCGGGTCCCGGCGGCGGTTCGGCAGGTCTTCGTCAGGGGCGCCGCCGCCGCCATTACAAGCAAAGTAAAAAAAAAACAACGCCCCTGTGATAGGCTACGTAACGATTAACGTAGCCTATCACGGCTAGATTTGCAAAGTCAGCCGTGATAGGCTACGTTAATCGTCACGTAGCCTATCACGGGTGACTTAAAAAAAAAAAAAAGCGCGCGTACGGCTAATGGCGGCCCCTATAGGGAGCCGCCATTCGCATTCCTTATTTGGTCCCTGTAGTCTACGTGAAGATTTACGTAGACTACAGGGACCAAATAAGGAACGTGAATGGCGGCTCCCTATGGGGGCCGCCATTTGTGTACGCGTTTGTTTTTTTTTTCAAAGTCACCCGTGATAGGCTACGTGACGATTAATGTAGCCTATCACGGCTGACTTTGCAGATCTAGCCGTGACAGGCTACGTTAATCGCTACGTAGCCTATCACAGGGGCGTGTTGTTGTTTTTTTGTTGAAGTTCGCGGCCGGGGAGACGGGGCGCTTCTCCCCGGCCTGAATTTCGGCCGGGCGAGGAGGGAAGCCTCCTCCCCCCGGCCTGAACTTCGGGGGGAGCAGCGAAGTGCCTCCCCCCCACCGCGAAGCAAGCTGTGAGACCAGGTAAGTGACTTTCGTGCACCCCTAGTCATGCGGCTTTTTTTTTGTCATCTGCAGAGTCGCGAAATTTTCGTAAATAAAAACGCAAGGTAGTATATTTCGATAATACATACGTAAGGTTTTTTTTTTTTAATGAATTGTGCTCACTGCTTTGTTTGTGGGTGTTCTTTTTCAATCCAGCTCATTATCAAACCTCCTATTAGTTATCTCAGAAGACCCTTGGGTGAATGGGGGGGAGGGGTTCCAGGGAACAGCTGGATAGAGGGAGTTTCCACACACACAATGGAAGAATATAGTTCTTCATATTCCCTGGTATGTTTATTCCTCATTTTATCCATTCCCTGAGCATGTGCAGAGTGTGCTTTTTATTCAAACAAAGAGAAGATTGCTGATCTTTCCCTTCATGCTGCATTTGTACAAGCGAAGTGTGACTGCTTCAGAAAGAACTTTCCATTATACTGTCTCTTTTTCTTCATGAGTTTCATAACATAAGTATGATGTAGTGGTTAGAGTCCAGCCCAAAGTCACCCAGTGAGATAACTAACAGGTTTGATAATGAGCTGGATGTGGAAATACAAAGCTGAGCTGGGGGCAAGTGGGGTGCTGACATGTGTAGGAGTAAGTTGCATTGAACTCAGTAAGACTTACTTCTGAGTAGACATGCACAGAGTTGGTTCTCTCTGCTCAGCTCTGTATTTCCACATCCAGTTCATTATCAAACCTCCTATTAGTTATCTCAGAAGACCCTTGGGTGAATGGGTTTTTTTTCCCCCCAGGGAACAGCTGGATTGAGGGAGATTCCCCCCCCCCCACACACACACACGAAGAATATAGTTCTTCATATTCCCTGGTATGTTTATCCAGTGAGATAACTAACAGGTTTGCTAATGAGCTGGATGTGGAAATACAAAGCTGAGCTGGAGGCAAGTGGGGTGCTGACATGTGTAGGAGTAAGTCGCATTGAACTCAGTAAGACTTACTTCTGAGTAGACATGCACAGAGTTGGTTCTCCTCTCCATTTTAGCCTCACAAGATCACCAACAAGGCTGGTTGTGGAAACAGAAAGCCTAGCAGGGGGAATAATACCTCGTGCAGGGCTCCAGACCGGCATGGTCATTTTAAAAGGTTTTTTCTTTCTTTCCAACAGCGTTGCTTTAAGCAAAGAGTGCATCCCTCAGGCAAACCTAGGGCAGCCTTGTTTTGGGAAGCCCCGAGGAGGAGGAAGTGTTCTGGCTGAAAGTAATTACTGCACGTCTCAGGGCAGGAGAAAAAATACGTAAATATCTACGAAAAATAGCCTTTCTTATGGAAGTTATGCAGACTTACGGCTGTCGGTATGGATTTATCTTCGTAATTCTTGGAGCGGAAAAAAAAGAGGAGAATTCCGGGGGCTTGCGAATATGGATGTACGAAAGTCACTTACCTTTCCGTGGATTATGTTGATGGTGGGGGGGGAGGCGTTCCGTCCCTCCCCCTGGAATCCTCGACGGGGGGGGAGGCAATCCGTTCCTCCCCCCCGGAATCCCCGATGGCTGGCTGTGCTCCGCAGCAGCTCTGTGGAGCAGCTGGCCAGGCCCAGCCAGGCCAGAGCCGTCCGCAGCCGGATTTCCGGCCACAGAGGGCTCTGGGGGGAAAAAAAACCGCGTACGCAAATGGCGGCAGCTACAGCCTCCGCCATTTGTGTTCCTTATTTTTGGCTGTCTGAATCTACATAAATATTTACGTAGGCTAAAACGGCAAATCAAAAAGGGACGCAAATAGTGCCCGCTATGCTATTTGCGTTCCCCTTTATTTTCGCCATCATAGTCTACGTAAATATTTATATAGACTAAGACGGCCAAAAATAAGGAACGCAAATGGCAGCGGCCGTAGCCGCCGCCATTTGTGTACGCAGTTTTTTTTTTTAAACCCAGCCATGATAGGCTATGTAAATCTTTACGTAGCCTATCACGTCATTGTTGGTTTTTTTTAAACCCAGCCATGATAGGCTACGTAAATCTTTACGTAGCCTATCACGTCGTTGTTTTTTTTTACAAGCCTGGAAATGGCAGCAGCGGCAGCCGGTCGGAAGACCAGCCGCCGCAGCTGCCGCCGCCCGGAACATCTGCCCCAGGTGAGTCTCGTCCCGGGGGGGATCCGCGGGGGGGGGCAGGCCGTTCCACCACGGAATTCAGGGGCTGAATGCACTGGCATTCGGCCTCACTGAGATCTGTGGTGGAATTCTCTGACATCCCTACTTGCGAACGATGGTACGGAGCACTGGCCGCAAACTGCGGAAGTCAAGCAGCACGGAAGGTACACAATTCATACATCCCTACTTTCAGTGAGGTTTTTTAGAGCAGGGGAAATGTGGTATTATTTCTGAAAAGTGAAAGAAAACACAATTCCACTTGTGTATTTGCACTATTCTGCTACATCACAGTGCCACCTAGAGGTTATTTAGCAGAAAGCAGGAAAGAAAACTCTCCTTGCGGAGTGCTCAGATCTCAATTCTGTGATATCTCAATTCTGTGATGAAACCAAAAGTAGATGCAGTAGATTAACAGCCTTGGGTAGAAAAGCCCACCGGCTGAGGAGCTATTGCATGAAAGGAAATAAACAGGGTAACCCAGGTACATGCACCCAGGTGCTCTTATGCACCTAAAAGGGCTAATTGGATTGGAGCCACAACCACTTGCATTTGAAATGTGAGTGGCTAATTATATAGGTACCCAGAGACAGGACAGCTACCCATTTACAGCAATAAAAAACTTCCTCAAGTGCAGACATTTTATAACTTTTTTTTTGGTCAACCCTTTCAAAGTAGTGTATACTTTCTCTCCACTTACCTGCTGACTTGCTGAATTAAAAGAGAATATCCCCAAGGAACAGCTTCATAACTTGAATTGTGCTGGCCTTTTAAGAATAAAGCAATATTTAATTTCTGCCAAAGGGTATGCTGGGGGCAGGCTCAAGACCATCTGGAAACATGACCCTCTTATCTAAACACCATTCTCCCTCATGCCTGATGTGTGCAGGAACGCTATGATGTTACTTATTAGTGATGAAGGAAACTTTTGTATATAAGAACAGCAATACATACCAGATGTCTTCAGATTGAAGAGTAATTTATTATAACTTACAAGTATACAGAGCAACAAACTTTAACTTGCAAGAGGAGCATAAATAGCATAACTGAACAATGCTTCCAGGAACTGGTACAGTTATATAGGCGCAGGATTGTTCTGGCCTCTCAAGAGCTTCTGCAGGCCCAACCGCTCCTATGTCTTTTGCCCCAAAGTGAAACCATTCTCTTCTCTTCTTCTCACATGGCATGCTAGCCCCAAGGCCTTCAGGCTCGCCTCTTAAAAAGGTAGTACACAACAGAAACACACTTTTGTACCTAGTCAAGGGCATTTTTCATCAGTTTTACTTCATACAGAACATTACAGGATTGTATTTTTGTACTATTGTTATCTTTGGGGCTTTAGATCTTGTAATCTTGCATTTTGTATTTAGTGTTTGATGTTTTATTGATTTTATGCTGTTAGCCACTTTGGATTAATTATTTTGATAAATAAAACATTATTTAATGTATACATAATATACATTATTAAAACAAAGAAAGACATAAATGCATAAATAAATTCCAGAGTTCATCCCTGGCATGAACACCACTACCAAGGGTGAGCTGTGCTGGTAACCGTGGGTCCCCATACAAATTAAGCCTTGAATTAAAGTTACTTTCTACAATATCTATGGCTGTAACTTACCAGGGAACCAATCTGCAAATAAGGACTAGTTAATCTCACTGTCATTACATTTTTCTTTGATAGTCTGAGGCTAGGCATGTAGTAAAACCTAAGAGCCTTTTTTTAAAAAGGGAAACACAGCTTTGGGAGGAATGGCCTGTAGTAGAAAAACACTAACAGCAGAGGAGAGGAGACAGGGTACACTCCAAGGTGTTTTTCCTCCCATGGCAGGTCTTTTTTATGGAGGGCAATTACCCCGGGCTTTATGCAGCATCTACGTTGACAAACAGTACTATTTCAAATTTTGAAACAATCAGATACTCTCCCGCCCAAGGCAGTATCACTGGCCAGTGGAAATGCAACCCCAAGACAAGGACTCATTTTGGTGCTTTGACTCTGTCTGGCATTTCACTTACTGGGCAATTGACTTCAGTAGAGGGATCCCCACTGAAGCAATCTGCTCTTATGGTTCTGGTGTTTGACCCGCTCATTTATATGAAGGTGTAGCCCAGTGAATGAAATGTTTAAAAAATAGATCCCATATGTAGGAGGAGTGGATTTTGTTTTTTTGTTTTTTACAATCTTTTTGAGACATTAATATCAGATATCAAATATAGATGATTCTGAGAAGATTATATGTATATCTAAAGGTTTTCTCTCACAAAAAAATGACACTGAGACAGATGGCAGTGAAAAGGAAGGGGGGTTTCCCACCCCTGGGTTTCTTAGTGTTTTAAAAGGGATGCTCCCCATGGGATTCAAAATTTGTTTGCCTTCACAAACTGTCCAGTTGGCTTCAGAGGGTGGTTTGGAGTAGAGAAGCAGCAGCAGGAGCTCTAGGGATCACAGATCAAGGGAGAATGGGCAGAATATTTAGGGGTGCTGAGTAGACATGGAGGAGCATAGGTCATTGCTGGGATATAACAGGAAATAAGGACAGACAGGGCAAGGCTGCAGAGAACTTTAAAGGTAAGAGCAAAAGGAATAGTCTAGGATACAGGCGGGGCTGGAAGACAGTGTAGGGATTTGGAAAGGGGTGGCAGTAATTCCCACACTGTGAGAGAACTGTTGATGTGTCATGATAAATTAACGAGTTAAATAATTAGACACTTATAAGCCCCAAGCACCCATCCACAGAGGAGATGACCCACTCTGTCTCTGCGTGATCTGCCTTGCCTCTGCAGGTTGCATCACTGCATGAATCCCTGCTCTGGGCTTACCCCCTACCAATCAGGGAGCAAATGGGTAATTCTTACTCTGAATCTGAAACACTCTAAAAGTAAACCTTTTGGGGTGCTAGACTGAAATGTCTCCAAATTTAATTCAGAAAAGCAGCAACACATGGGCCGTAAGTATCGGAGTTTTGGGAGAACGTGCATTACGGTATAGAGCTGCATGCTATGCTGCTTTTAAACTTCAAACACTATACAACTCCACATTTATGTATCTAGTTAAGGTAATCTAATTACGCCTTGGGATAAACTAAATTTCAACAATTGGCTTTCCCATTCTAGATGACAGATGCTTTAACTGATTTACATTTGGCATTGGTTGGGTGCCAAATTGTCTTGAAGCCAAACGTAATCAGAATGAATAAAGGCACCCAAAGAGGCACAAAGCATCAGCCGAAATTACTTGAAATATTTAGCATGTATACAGTGCCTTAAGGAGCAATCCTAAGCATGTTTAGACAGAAAAAAGTCCTACATCTCCCAGCATGCCCCAGCCAGGACTGTTTTCTGTCTAAACATGCATCGGATTGTGCCCTTAGATGGGATTCACGTCATTATCCTGACTAGACCCCTTAAAGAAGAACTATATTATCCCCATATTGCAATTGGTGCTGAGGCTGAAGCTGAAGCTGAGAACTTCTCTACACCAACCTAAAATCCTGCATTTAAAACAGCTTTCTTCAATATGTTTCATTATACAGCCACTAGATGGAGCTGTGGCCTAGCTCCAGTTATTGCTGGTTTTCCTCCTTTCATGGAGGGAAGTTAAGTGGAACTCAAGCAATGTAATTTGATAGCTCACTATCCCCGATCTTTTTGAAAATGGGATAAAGGTAATGGAGGGAGCAATCCTATGGCCGCTAGACAGCGGCTAGATGGCCACAGGATATCTTGTTTTCTGGGAACCAACCTCCTCCCACTTCCGCACTGCCAGGAGTGTGTCTGGGGGCGTTCCAGGGCAGGGAGGGCGGAAATGCCTGTACGACACATCCAATGTGCCATACAGCAGCCTCCTTTCCCGCTCAGCCCTCCTGTGGCTAGACAGCTGCAATCGGCTATCTAGCTGAACATGCAGGGCAGGAGGAGTGTGGAGGGAATGATCCCCTCCATGCTTCTCCTGCCCTGCATTGGATAGGCGGTTGCCTCCGAGTTCAGAGACGGCCGCTTATCTGGATAGGATTGCGCCCTTAGTGCAGGAGACACCATGGAGGTTGACAACGTCATCTAAAGGACACACAAACTTCTGTGAGTAACCAATCTCAATAGCAGGATAAAAACTCCGTGAGAAGAAGCCCTGAGAGTGACTTGCCTAAGACCACCTAGCAAATTAATGGCTGAGGTGAGACCTGAACTAGAGGCTCATAGTTCAGTCTTTTAAGCACTAGATTACTCCCATTGCCAAGCAACTGTATGCTGGTGTTTCTATAGTAAAACTAAATTAATATGTGTCCATGAATGCATGTGTGTGGTTACAAATATCTGGTTTACACAATTACATGTAAACTGTGGGAAAGGCAAAAAGAGGAAATATTTGTAACAGCATATAGGGGCTTCTCCACATGGAGCTTTTATCTTGCTACTGAGATTGGTTACTAACAAAAGTTTGCAGGTCCTTTAGATGACGTTGTCAACCTTCAGGGCATCTCCCACACTAAATGACGTTTACTCCACTTTTTAAAAGATGAGAGATAATGAGCTATCAAATTACAGCACTTGAGTTCTGCTTGAGTTCCCTGTGAAAAGAGGAAAATCCTCAATAAGAGGAGCGAGACCACAGCGCCATCTAGCAGCTGTATAATGAACTATATGGAAGACTCAGATAAGGGGGAAAGAGAGGGGGAAAGGGGAGGGGGGAAAGGAAGCGCGTGTCAAGGGAGTCTGTTGTGATCCTGAATTTAAAATGGAAGCAGAAAGCCCCGTTTCAAGTATGGGATTTTAGGCTGGTATAGAGATGCTCTCCCCTTCATGGATCACTGCCTTGTTGTGGTGAAGGGGTTTGCGTAACTCAGTGAAGCCATAAACTATGCCGTGCAGGGCCACCCAAGACGGACAGGTCATGGCAGAGAGTTCTGACAAAATGTGGTCCACTGGAGAAGGAAATGGCCAGTATTCTTGCCAAGAAAACCCCATGGAATGTATCATAAGGCTAAAAGAGATGACGCCGGAAGATGAGCCCCTCAGGTCGGAAGGTGTCCAATATACTGCTGGGGAAGAGCAGAGGGTATTTCCAAGTAGCGGCAGAAAGAGTGAAGCGGCTGGGCCAAAGCCGAAAGGACACTCAGCTGTGGATGTGTCTGGTGGTGAAAAGAAAATCCGATGCTGTAAAGAACAATATTGTCTAGGAACTTGGAATGTAAGATCAATGAGCTGGAGGTGGTCAAACATGAGATGGCAAGATTGAACATCGACATCTTGGGAACCGGTGAACTAAAATGGACAAGCATGGGCGAATTTAATTCAGGTGACCATTATATCTACTACTGTGGGCAAGAATCCCTTAGAAGAAATGGAGTAGCACTCATAGTCAACAAAAGGGTGGGAAAAGCAGTACTGGGCTACAATCTCAAAAACGATAGAATGATCTCAGTACGAATCCAAGGCAAACCATACAACATCACAGTAATTCAAGTCTATGCCCCAACCACTGATGCCGAAGAAGCTGAGGTTGATCGGTTCTATGAAGACCTACAACACCTTCTAGAACTAACACCAAAAAAAGATGTCTTCTTCATCATAGGGGATTGGAATGCTAAAGTAGGAAGTCAAGAAATCACCGGGATAACAGGCAAGCATGGCCTTGGTGTACAAAATGAAGCAGGACAAAGGGTTTTAATAGAGTTTTGCCAAGAGAACACGCTGATCATAGCAAACACTCTTTTCCAACAGCACAAGAGGCGACTCTACACATGGACATCACCAGATGGTCAATATTGAAATCAGATTGATTATGTCCTTTGCAGCCAAAGATGGAGAAGCTCTATACAGTCAGTAAAAACAAGACCTGGAGCTGACTGTGGCTCAGATCATGAGCTGCTTCTTGCAAAATTTCCGCTTTAATTGAAGAATGTAGGGAAAACCACTAAACCATTCAGGTATGACCTAAATCATATCCCTTATGAATATACAGTGGAGGTAAGGAATAGATTTAAGGGATTAGACCTGATAGACAGAGTGCCTGAGGAATTGTGGGCGGAGGTCCGTAACATTGTTCAGGAGGCAGCAACTAAATCCATCCCAAAGAAAAAGAAATGCAAGAAAGCCAAGTGGCTGTCCGATGAGGCTTTACAAGTAGCTGAGGAAAGAAGGGAAGCGAAAAGGTAGGGAGAAAAGAACATTTTGTGCAAAGACGGGCATGAAAAAGGACAAAGAAGGCAGGGACCTAACAGAAGCAGATGAGATTAAGAAAAGGTGGCAAGAATACACAGAAGAACTATACAGGAAAGATCTGAATGTCCCTGATAGCCATGATAGTGCAGTCACTGAACTTGAGCTGGACATCCTAGAGAGTGAAATCAAGTGGGCCTTAGGAAGCATTACTAACAACAAAGCTAGCGGAGATGACAGTATTCCAGCTGAGCTATTTAAAATCCTAAAGGATGATGCTATTAAAGTGCTGCACTGAAGATGCCAACACATTTGGAACACTCAACAGTGGTCACAAGACTGGAAAAGGTCAGTTTACATTCCAATTCCAAACAAGGGCAACGCCAAAGAGTGTTCAAACTACCGTACAATTGCGCTCATTTCACATGCCAGCAAGGTTATGCTCAAAATACTACAAGCTAGGCTTCAGCAGTATGCGAACCAAGAACTACCGGAAGTACAAGCAGGGTTTCGAAGAGGCAGAGGAACTAGAGATCAAATCACCAACTTTCGCTGGATCATGGCGAAAGCAAGAGAATTCCAGAAAAATGTCTATTTCTGCTTCATTGACTACGCTAAAGCCTTTGATTGTGTGGATCACAACAAACTGTGGCAAATTCTTAAAGAGATGGGAGTACCAGACCACCTTACCTGTCTCCTGAGAAACCTGTACGAGGGTCAAGAAGCAACAGTAAGAACCGGACATGGAACAACTGATTGGTTCCAAATTGGGAAAGGAGTACGACAAGGCTGCATATTGTTGCCCTGCTTATTTAACTTATATGCAGAGTACATCATGAGAAACGCCGGGTTGGATGAATCACAGGTCGGAATTAAGATTGCTGGGAGAATTATCAACAACCACAGATACGCAGATGATACCACCCTAATGGCAGAAAGCGAAGAAGATCTAAAGAGCCTCTTGTTGAGGGTGAAAGAGGAGAGTGCAAAATCTGGTTTGAAACTCAACATTAAAAAAACGAAGATCATGGCACCTGGCCCCATCACTTCCTGGCATATGGAAGGGGAAGAAATGGAAGCAGTGACAGATTTTATTTTCTTCCCGCAGATGGTGACTGTAGCCATGAAATTAAAAGACGCTTGCTCCTTGGGAGGAAAGCTATGGCAAATCTAGGCAGCATAGTAAGAAGCAGAGACATCACCTTGCCGACAGTGGTCTGTCTAATCAAAGCTATGATTTTCCCAGTAGTAATGTATGGCTGTGAGAGCTGGACTATAAGGAAGGCTGGAGAAGACTCTTACGAGTCCCCTGGACTGCAAGGAGGTCAGATCAGTCAATCCTAAAGGAAATCAACCCTGAGTGCTCATTGGAAGGACAGATACTGAAGCTGAAGCTCAAATATTTTGGCCACCTAATGCGAAGAGAAAAACTCTCTGGAAAAGACCCTGATGCTGGGAAAGACTGAAGACAAAAGGAGAAGGGGACGGCAGAGGATGAGATGGCTAGATAGCATCACTGATGCAATGAATATGGACTTGAGCACGCTCCGGGAGAGAGCGCAGGACAGGAAGGCCTGGCGTGCTATGGTCCATGGGGTCATGAAGAGTCGGACACGACTGAACAACAACAGGAGATGCTCTAGGTATCCAAAGTGGTTGCTAAGTCACAATTCTACTTGGAATTGATGTTTCAGATTAAAAATCTCCAGTCAGCCTTCCCCAACCTGGTTCCCTCCAGATGTTTTGGTCTACTACTCCCATCATCCCTGATCATTGGCCATGCTGACTGAGGCTAATGGGAGTCGTAGGCCAAAACATCTGGAGGGACCCAGGTTGAAGGAGGGTGGTTTACATTTTCGTATGATTCGCTTCAAATAGTCTAACCTAAAGTAACTGCAAGACTGCAGTCTTCAAACCATTTACTCAGGACTGGTACCAGTATTTGTGTAACTCTGGGGCACTGGTACTTTCAAGGATCCTAGGCAGATGATATATTGAGGCCTCCAAATGGCAAAACCACATTCATTTTTTCCCCATAGTACTGATACTACGAGCTCATGCAGTTGGATGCTGAGAATCCAGTCAATGTTTCCCCCACACAGTTTCCGTAGCTGGTATTCTGTCCCATCCCACCTCAAGTGTTTGAGGTGGTTTAGTGGGTTTTACGGTGAAATCCTATTGCATGTTTAGACAGCAAAAACGTCCTACAACTCCCAATATTCCCCAGCTAGCATGGTTGTCTGGGGCATGCTGGGAATTGTAGGATTTTTTTCTGTCTAAACATGCATAGGATTGCACCCTTCTTTATTTATTTATTTATTTATTTATTTATTATTAATGTATTAGCAATATTTATAGGCTGCTTCTCATGTGAAACAAATCTCTAACAAATTGGAGGTTCCATTGCAATTGTAGTGTTAGAATTTGAAGTTTAGCTGATGTGGTGTTATTGCATCATCTGGCTTGAAAGTGCAGTTTCTGACATGGTAAACTACAGTGTTGAACTCTGTCTCTCCTTTACCAGCTCCTCTGTCATTAATTGTATACATTCCCTCCATAGAGACAGAAACATGTTGAGTCACATACTGAAGTCCTTACTGGCATTTTTGGTTTAAATTTGAACTGCTCTACTACTCTTCAATTGCAAAGTTTTCACTATAGAGATGCCAAGGGATAGGGCAATAGCACTATACACATTTAGAGGATAATGGCCTTTTTACCAGAAGTTTAGTGATGCATCACTCTACATTTTTACTGTCTTTATAGTCCCCTCAACTTCTATTATTTTATAAAATGTCATGCTTTGTGTACAGCATGCATTTGTGTGCATTTCTTGAAATTTTTTTAAGTGGCTGGGGAAGTGTCCTAGAGTAGGAGCGGGCAGAAGGAAGACCTCTAGATGTTTTGGACTGCAACTTACAGAAGCAAGTGCCAGCATGGCCAATAGTCAGGAATGCTGCGAGTTGAGTCCAAAAACCTGGAGATCTACTTTCTGCCCACTCCTATTCTAGAGTTGTTGTTGTTGTTTATTCGTTCAGTCGCTTCCGACTCTTTGTGACTTCATGGACCAGCCCACGCCAGAGTTTCCTGTTGGCCATCGCCACCCCCAGCTCCCCCAAGGTCGAGTCCATCACCTCCAGAATAGCATCCATCCATCTTGCCCTTGGTTGGCCCCTCTTCCTTTTGCCTTCCACTTTCCATAGTAAACGTCTTCTGATTTCCTGGCTGCAGTCAGCGTCTGCAGTAATCTTTGTGCCTAGAAATACAAAGTCTGTCACTGTCTCCACGTTTTCTCCCTCTATTTGCCAGTTATCAATCAAGCTGGTTGCCATAATCTTGGTTTTTTTTTAGGTTTAACTGCAACCCAGCTTTTGTATTCTAGAGTACCCAGCAGAAAAGCATTGCACAGTTCTAACTTTTCAAGAGTGCTTGTGGGGATTGAAGCTGCAGAGGTTAGAGGGAACAAAATTGAATGGGTTAGTGCAAGAGGAACAAAACCAAATGGATGAGATCTTGGGAGAATTACCACACTTGGGATGCTAAAGAGGCCTAGTATAGAAACATCCCAGGGGTCATAAACTTTTTGTAATACACTTGCATTGCCTGTTGATACAAAACACCCCGTAGTACAAAGCAGCTACACCCACAAATCTTACTCAGAGGAGGTATATTGCTATACAGGCAAAAAGGACCACCATTCTGAAGTCTTGTGTGTGTTTTATACTAAATGCACACCACATAACAATGTTAGCCAGATCCAGTTTAAGCAATCCTGGGTAAAATAATACAAGTGCACAAGCACACAATATCTCCTTATGGGCTTTTCTGTCCTGCTATGAAAAATATCTCTTTAGCTTTAGAGAAGATTGGCCATCAGCCATCAAAACCAGGTACAGGTGTCACACCCAACTGCCTATGAAGAACGTGGAACAGATCTGAAGAAAAAGGGCCAGTTTCAATTTGGGTCAAGAGAAAGATTGTTTGTTTTTTAACTGGCTGGCAAAAAGTGAGAGGGGGGACCGTTCTGCTGCTATTGCGCTTGGGGATACAGCAGGTTGCCATCTCTTAACCTTGACATGGATCTTCCTGTGTACTGAGAGACTAAAGACCTGTTGGCTCCTCAGTTCTGTTTTCAACATTTTCCCTTCACCTGCTGTGTCAAGCACATCTCCAGGTATGTTACAGAACAGGTGAGCCCAGGGGAAGTATGATAGGGTCGGGGAGCAAACTGCTGGAAGTAGCTTCTGTTGCATTTTCTCCTGCTACAGGGGGAGATGGCTGCAGGTAAGAGATGCCAAACCGAGAGTGCCATGGCTTATGACTAGCACTACCTGGCTGTGTATTTTTTTATTTCTTGCCTACTCTACCTCTTTTGCTTTTCTTTTTGCTAATCAAAGAGATATTACTTTTTTAAAAATTACAATTCTCCAGCACTTTTGCAAGGAACCTGACCATGTAAGCTGCCCTGGAACTTCCTACTATGGTGGGAGTAGGGAGTGCAGAATGTACAGCTTTAGGTGGAAGAGGAGAACTGCTGTAGCATAGTGGCAAATTAGGCCAGGGGTTGGCAGAAGGTAAATTGGGATCTACTGGTAGTTCTTGGAAGGATTTGCAGTAGATCAGCAAGGGTTTCTTGGCAACAATAAAGCAGCTTCTCACCTGCCACCATACTTTCTAAATCAGGTTGTCAGAATGCCTAACCTATGGTAACTCAGATGTAGATTTTTACTTGTATATGCAGGTCATCCCAGTACCTAGTTCCTGGGGTGTAGTAAGTGACTGGCTCTGCCCACTGAGCCACTTTATTGCATCTGGCTCTACTCCATGAGTTACCATTTTATACCTGTCTCTGATTGGTGGACCTTGGGGTTCTAGTAAAACAAAAACAAAAAAACAAGTAGATCCCACAAGTCTGAACTCTGCCCACACCTAAATTAGACAAGCCCCCACAGTTTTGTTTTGTTTTTTTAAATTAAAAGCAGGCTCAGGAGACTGCAGTTTTGAGTGGAGCAGCAGCAGGGGAGGAAAACTGAACCCTTTCACTGCCAACAGTTTTTATGACCATAATTCCCACCCCATCCAGCTGCTAATCCCCCATGGGTACTATTTACTTTGCCAAATATGTATTCAAAACCCCTTTGGGAGACAGAGGCTGTCTTTACATGAGGTATTTATAGTGCACTTGTGATTGGTCACTCACAGAAGTTTGCTGGTCATTTACATGACGTTGTCAACCTCCAGGGCACATCCAGCTATATTTGATCTTTATCCTGCTTAAAAAAAACCACCCTAAGATAATCCACTATTTAAATGTAAATCTGCTTTAATGGCTGTGTGTAAATGTGCGGTTCCACTATAATCACAGCCTGGAAGATGAAGCCATTGAGAAGAGCAGGAAAATCACAATTGCTCTGCCCACCCTCTCCTCCTCCAGCGTGTCTGCCTGTTAACCTGGGCTGGGAGGAGAGTTTTCTTGGCTGGGCTAGGAGAGGCTTAAAGCGAGAGCAGAGTTGGCCAGGGGAGGAGGAGAGAGAAGAAATTAATCCCCCCCCCCCCGTAAACGGCTGACAGCAACTAAGCCACCCCCACCCACCACGCGCTGGTTTGCAAAGAAAGAGAGAAAGAGATACTTGAATTCCTTGGGAGACCCACTGATTCATGGACTGCTGTCTGCCCTGAGGCTGCAGGGAACAGTCTGTATAAAGAATTGGTCTTTATCTTGCTTAGAATGAGGAAGCAGAAGCCCCCTTGTGTGATGAACCCCAGAATAAACACCTTTGCGTGATGAACCCCAGAATAAATTTCAGGAGGATTTTGGGCAGGTGAAGGCAAATGGATTAAGCATTTTCCTGAGGCTGGTCTTCATAAAAAAAAAAAAATCTGTTGGGACTTGATTTCTTGACATTGCCTGTAATGGCCAGTTTGCCCACAAGAGTGTGAAATGTCACTTAGATATGTCACAGCTTTCTCATGAACATACCAAACGGCCTTAGCTCAGTCAGTGTCTCAGCCCCCCGCCCCTGCTCATTTGCAATATAGAACTAATAAAATTTGCTTACCTTACAAGGCTGTTGTAAGGAATACTGAGAAAATGTATGTATGATAAGGGAGGACAATCTCCAGCCCACAGGCTCAAACCAGCCCTTGGAGGGTTGGGCACCCTCTGCGAGCCCCTTTCCTTCGCAAGCTCTGCCCCCTGGCCTGGATGCTTGGGGAGGAGCAGGGGAGATGAATCCCCATGCGGGGCCAGCACCAGATGCCAGTGTGCTTTGGCATAGTGCTGCCAATGGCAGCTACCGCCACCACCACTGAAGCCCACGGCCAATCGGAGGGTTCAGTGCAAAGGGGAATCCCTTGATTTCCAATCTGAAATAACATGGGGATTCAGCCGGGGCTTGCAGGATCAGCTCCTGCAAGCCCTGGGCAAGTCCCTTCCCATGCTGTTTGGTGAGCAGCACAGGAAGGAGGGGCCTGACTTGGGTGATGACTGCAGCAGCCAGTTTCTGCAAGCACTGCCCAAATCCCTTTCCCCATGCCACTCTGAATGGAGAAAATCAAATAAAAAGTGAGCAGGGAAGGGCTGGATGATGTCATGGGGAGGAGCAGGACTTTGGGGCAGTATGACACACGTCTTGCCCACCAGCTTGGTCTAGGGAACAATCCAGCTCCTGGAGCAAAAGCAGCTGTCCACGACTGATAGTTGTGAAGTGCTTTGAATGGTCTCTAAGTATTATTTTTGTTATTAGGCCCCTAAACCACAGGATGTACTGCCAACATTGTTCTTATACCACCATGCAAACATGGACAGGTATAGGGCCAATTCTATCATTACCCAGCTTTCCTGATTCAAATATTACTAGTGCAGGATGGGATGTATTCAGATTAGGAGTGTCAGAGAAATCTGCAATGGAAGCCAATGAGTTTGGATTTTTATGAATTTGACCCACTGATTCCACAGCGGACTGGCTTTTCCCCTGTTGGGTGGATTCTGCAGACTTGTGGGCCATTATTCTAACCTCTGGGAGTTTTGCGCAAATTCGTCATAGAAAAATACACACGTGCACATGTGCAAAACGGCCAAAAAGGTGCATTTGCCTCATAAGCTAAAGTGTGCAAATGCACATTGGGGGGGATTTGCACATTTTTGGATGTGCACATTTGCACAAATTCAGAAACTCAAAAAATCCACAATTCTGTCGATGGGCAGACAACAGAACAAAAAGCGCCTGACCACCCAGGAAACACAGCGGGAACGTATTTTACAAAATCTGAACATCCCTAATTCAGATACAAGCTGCAACGTGTCAGAAGAAAATGTGAATTAGGCTACAGAAATAATACAGGCTGTGTAAAAACTGAACAGCAGAAATACATAGTTATGGAATACAAGCACTGTTCTTTTGTTTAATTTCTTACTTGAAATTTCACTGAAGTTTGTAATTACTTTGTTCAGAATATGAATTTGAGTGGATATCCCCCCAAATATAAAATGAGATTCTGTGCATGGGTGGTCACCATTCAGTCATCCCAACACAAGTGCTTTGTAGGCATATGCTCAAAAGTTCTGTAATGTTAAACCCTTCCGGTCACTGAAACTCCCACTGATTGCTGTGAACTATGTCATCAGGTGACCCAACTAAACCGCAAACATTGTGTGTGGTTGTTGTCCATCTGGATCCAAAACATTCTTGTTCCTGGGTGTGTTTGTTTTGTGGAGAGGGCTAGGGTCAATTAATTAACGTGTTTATATACCAGTCTTCATCAAATAGTTATTAGGCTGGTGAAAAATAAGTATAACGAAAAATGATCTTACATCCACAAAATATAATAAAAACAGTAAATACAATCATAGAAGAATTTTTGATAAAGCAGTAAAATACAATAGGACAGACTAACCAACTTAAAATACCCAAGCAAACAGAAAAGTTTGGGCCTGGCACCGAAAAGACTGCAAGATCTACACTAGACACACCTCCATGGGGAGGGTGCTCTACAAAAGTAAGGCCATAACAGGGAAGGCTTTCTTCCCAGTTGCCATGTAACATATAGAAAGTACTTTAAGGAGAGCTTCACTTGCAGGTCTTAAGATATGAGCAGGCTGATATAGGGAGAGTTACATCTTCAGGTATTTGGAGCCCAAGCTGTTTAGGGTTCTAAGGGTAAGCATCAGCACCCTGAATTGGGCCTGAAAACAGTAGGCAACCAATGAAGCTCCCTTAGAATCGGTGTGATGTGATCCCACCTGACTACACTCATTAGCATTCTAGCAACCATATTTGGTGCTACCTGAAGCTTCTGGGTCACCTTCAAAGGCAGCCCCATGTACAACACATCACAATAATCCAGTCGCGAGGAGTATTGATCTGGGGTCCTGATTCTGCCAGGGCCCAGTCAAAATAGATTCTTCAAGATGAAACAAACCCACTTGTGCAAAAGGATGACAGTTTGATAGAAAATAGATGCAGAATAAATATGCAAAGAAAACTCACACCTCTCTTCAGTTGACAAAGCAGTTCTCTGCCACACTCTTTGTACTCTGGGGACCCCAAACAGAGTATGAGAAGTCATTCTTCCAAGACTGGCAAAAGTTCTCCAAGCTGGTAGTGAGTACGCTGCCCCTTGGATCAAGACCAAAGTGCAAAGCCTGCAGACTGGATCTTATAAGTTTCTCTGTTAGATGCCTCCTTCCTGCTCATGAGCTGACAGGCAACACACACACATTCAGGAGAAGGGGGGTTTCTCTTCCACAAAGGTGCTTGAAGCATTGCAGGCTGGGAAATCAATCACCCCTTCTCTGAGACCAGGGCCTCAACAGTCTAGCATGGGAAGCGAATCCTATCTCATTATGTCTAGGTTTACATAATCTAGCTGGCATAAATAGCTTCAAGGCAGGCTGTGAATTACCAGCCTGTGTGAAAGGGCTTCTTGATTAACTATAAAGCTGCTGGTTAGGCCAAATTAGACAGGTCTACTACCAGCATATAGCAGTGCTCTGAACTCCACTTTTTTACTCACTATTTCCCCCCCAGTCTTTTATTGTGAACTTTTACAAAACAAAACAAACCGAAAACATAACCTAAGAAACCTAAGAAAAACCTAAGAAAAGGACAAAATTAAAAAATACAACAACATGTTCAAAAATCTTCAGTTTCAGATATTACAATATTAAAGAAAGAAAGAAAAAAAAGGAAAAAAATAGGTTACACATAAACTTCAGTAAAAGCAGACCAAATATCCACATATAAGTCCATCTGCAAGTTACGCCCATATACTACTCTTTCAAATGTTGCTAGTGTTGTTAAGACTTCAGTCTATTGCATTGTAGGTGGTGAGCTTTTATCCTTCCAATATTGTAGTATCAGTCTTTTAGCAACCAAAAGGGCTCAAAAAATCAATTTACGGTGGCCATGTGTTACATTCCAAAAAGCAGGTAAATAATTTAAGAGAACATTTACATCATTAAATATTAAAAAGCTTTCCAATACAAAATTTATCCATATAATAACTTCCTCCCTAAAGGAAGCAACCATTGGGCATTTCCAGAACATATGAATAAAGAAAGCAGTGACTGCATTACCCCTCCAACAATTAGCCAAATTTGACAAGCTTTTATTAAAGACATTGTGGTGTCCAATAGACCCAAAACAAAAGTTTTTGCTGAATAAGGCATAACTAAAGATCCATTGAAATGTCTGATACAGATGCCAAAACGGCAGTCCATTGATTAAGCAAAATAGGATGTTCCAATTCCCTGTTCCATTCCTGCTATAAACCACTTGTATCATATTTATTCATTGATAAATATGTTATATATGAATATAAATAAATATATTCATTTGTTAACATGAATCATAGGTTGATATATCTGATCAGCTTCAATAAGTATTTCCAAT
The DNA here is from genome assembly GCF_057233095.1 of Heloderma suspectum. Classification (NCBI taxonomy): domain Eukaryota; kingdom Metazoa; phylum Chordata; class Lepidosauria; order Squamata; family Helodermatidae; genus Heloderma; species Heloderma suspectum. Next base: position 140,836,261 of record NC_139461.1, on the reverse strand, counting down.
GGCGAAAGAGACTGCGAGGCAGTAAAAGCAGCAGGACCGAATCTAGATACCAACAAATGTTTCAACTGCAAGTACTGCCATTCTGCTGTAGCAGGCAAATCAAATTGATCTCGAAAAGCTGAAAGTAACAAAAACTCATCATCAACCCCCACTAATTGAACAACAAAGATAATTTCATCTGTCCAGGTCCGCCATAAAAACATTTTCTTGCCAGTTCTTAAACTTGAATTTCCCGATAAAGTCAATTTAGCATGGGAAAATGAATCAAACTGTAATTGATGTGACATTATACGCCAAGCTTCCCTAACTGCCAAAATTGTAGGAGGAGTTCTGTCTACTTTAATATGCTGAGAACCTAATGTCATCCATTTAAAGAGAGGCTCCAGACAAGAAGATTCCAATACAGACCAAGGAGGAACATCTAATTTGAGTGGAAAAGACCAAAATTTAGTAATTGTTGTTCAGTTGTTAAGTCGTGTCCGACTCTTCGTGACCCCATGGACCATAGCATGCCAGGCCTTCCTGTCCTCCGCTCTTTCCCTGAGTGTGCTCAAATTTATATTCATTGCATCGGTGATGCTATCTAGCCATCTCATCCTCTGCAGTCCCCTTCTCCTTTTGCCTTCAATCTTTCCCAGCATCAGGGTCTTTTCCAGGGAGTTTTCTCTTCGCATTAGGTGGCCAAAATATTTGAGCTTCAGCGTCAGTATCTGTCCTTCCAATGAGCAGTCAGGGTTGATTTCCTTTAGGATTCAGTTGACTGATTTGACCCCTTGCAGTCCAGGGGACTTGTAAGAGTCTTCTCCAGCACCATAGTTCGAAGGCATCAATTCTTCGGCGCTCAGCCTTCCTTGTAGTCCAGCTCTCACAGCCATACGTTGCTACTGGGAAAACCATCGCTTTGATTATACGAATCTTTGTCGGCAAGGTGATGTCTCTGCTTCTTACTATGCTGTCTAGGTTTGCCATAGCTTTCCTCCCCAGGAGCAAGCGTCTTTTAATTTAATGGCTACAGTCACCGTCTGCAGTGATCTTGGAGCCCAAGAAAGTAAAATCTGTCACTGCTTCCATTTCTTCCCCTTCTATGTTTCAGGAAGTGATGGGGCCAGATGCCATGATCTTCGTTATTTTAAAGTTGAGTTTCAAACCAGCTTTTGCACTCTCCACTTTCACTCTCAACAAGAGGCTCTTTAGATCCTCTTCGCTTTCTGCCATTAGGGTGGTATCGTCTGCATATCTGAGATTGTCGATAATTCTCCCGCCAATCTTAATTCCGACCTGTGATTCATCCAACCCAGCGTTTCTCATGTTGTACTCTGCATATAAATTAAATAAGCAGGGCGACAATATACAGCCTTGTCATACTCCTTTCCCAATTTTGAATCAATCGGTTGTTCCATGTCCTGTTCTTACTGTTGCTTCTTGTCCCTCGTACAGGTTTCTCAGGAGACAGGTAAGGTGGTCTGGTACTCCCATCTCTTTAAGAATTTGCCAGAGTTTGTTGTGATCCACACAATCAAAGGCTTTAGCGTAGTCAATGAAGCAGAAATAGACGTTTTTCTGGAATTCTCTTGCTTTCTCCATGATCCAGCGAATGTTGGCGATTTGATCTCTAGTTCCTCTGCCTCTTCGAAACCCAGCTTGTACTTCCGGTAGTTCTCGGTTCACGTGCTGCTGAAGCCTAGCTTGTAGGATTTTGAACATAACCTTGCTGGCATGTGAAATGAGCGCAATTATACGGTAGTTTGAACACTCTTTGGCATTGCCCTTTTTTGGAATTGGAATGTACACTGACCTTTTCCAGTCTTGTGGCCACTGTTGAATGTTCCAAATGTGTTGGCATATTGAGTGCAGCACTTTAACAGCATCATCTTTTAGGATTTTAAATAGCTCATCTGGAATACTGTCATCTCCGCTAGCTTTGTTGTTAGTAATGCTTCCTAAGGTCCACTTGATTTCACTCTCTAGGATATCCAGCTCAAGTTCAGTGACCGCACTATCATGGTTATCAGGGACATTCAGATCTTTCCTGTATAGTTCTTCTGTGTATTCTTGCCACCTCTTCTTAATCTCACCTGCTTCTGTTAGGTCCCTGCCTTCTTTGTCCTTTATCATGCCCGTCTTTGCACAAAACGTTCCCTTGAGATCTCCGATTTTCTTGAAAAGATCTCTAGTCTTTCCCATTCTATTGTTTTCCTCAATTTCTTTGCATTGTTCAGTTAAGAAGGCCTTCTTGTCTCTCCTTGCTATTCTCTGGAACTCTGCATTCAGTTGGATCTATCTTCCCTTTTCTCCCTTCCTTTTCGCTTCCCTTCTTTCCTCAGCTACTTGTAAAGCCTCATCAGACAGCCACTTGGCTTTCTTGCATTTCTTTTTCTTTGGGATGGATTTAGTTGCTGCCTCCTGAACAATGTTACGGACCTCCATCCATAGTTCCTCAGACACTCTGTCTATCAGGTCTAATCCCTTAAATCTATTCCTTACCTCCACTGTATATTCATAAGGGATATGATTTAGGTCATACCTGAATGGTTTAGTGGTTTTCCCTACGTTCTTCAATTTAAGCCGAAATTTTGCAAGAAGCAGCTCATGATCTGAGCCACAGTCAGCTCCAGGTCTTGTTTTTACTGACTGTATGGAGCTTCTCCATCTTTGGCTGCAAAGGACATAATCAATCTGATTTCGATATTGACCATCTGGTGATGTCCATGTGTAGAGTCACCTCTTGTGTTGTTGGAAAAGCGTGTTTGCTATGATCAGCGTGTTCTCTTGTCAAAACTCTATTAGCTTTTGTCCTGCTTCAGTTTGTACACCAAGGCCATGCTTGCCTGTTATCCCGGTGATTTCTTGACTTCCTACTTTAGCATTCCAATCCCCTATGATGAAGAGGACATCTTTTTGGGGGTTAGTTCTAGAAGGTGTTGTAGGTCTTCATAGAACCGATCAACCTCAGCTTCTTCGGCATCAGTGGTTGAGGCATAGACTTGAATTACTGTGATGTTGAATGGTTTGCCTTGGATTCATACTGAGATCATTCTGTCATTTTTGAGATTGTACCCTAGTACTGCTTTTCCCACCCTTTTGTTGACTATGAGTGCTTCTCCATTTCTTCTAAGGGATTCTTGCCCACAGTAGTAGATATGATGGTCACCTGAATTAAATTCACCCATGCTTGTCCATTTTAGTTCGCTGATTCCCAAGATGTCAATGTTCAGTCTTGTCATCTCATGTTTGACCACCTCCAGCTTACGTTGATTCATTTTACTAGAGGTCAGCAAATAGCTAGATCTGGAAAACTGAACCCGACTTCATTAATTGGAAGTTGCATCCTTTTTAAAGATATTCGTGGTGGAGAGGAGCCCCAAAAGAATTTACAAAATAAAGCAATAAGTTTTTGGAAATATTTACCAGGCATAAGTATAGGGATTCCACGTATAACATAAATAAATCGAGGTATAGTATTCATCTTAAATGTATCCACCTTACCCCATAAACTCAGCTTTAAAGATACCCATCTATCTGTATCTCATGAAATATCATTAATCAACTTGTTTAAATTTAAACTAATCATTTGAGATATATCTCTAGGAATAATTATTCCCAAGTAAGTAATGAACTCTGGGCACCGTCGAAATTGCCAATTGGCTAATACACTGGAGTATATCCTATCTCCCATCAGCATTATTGCCGACTTTGATCATTTAATTGAATAGCAGGACAATTCACCAAAGGTATTAATCAATTGCATCAAAGCTGGAACCACGACTGGAGTCTCGAGATAAACAACAGAAGATCATCAGCATAAAGACTAATTCTAAATTCCAATTCAAAATGGACAAATCTATGAATACTATTATTTTGTCTAATAGCACACACCAGGGGTTCCAAACATAAATTGAATATAAATGGGGAAAGTGGGCAACTTTGTCTGGTACCCCACCCAAGTAAAAAAAAAAGCTGAGAATAAACCATTAGTTGTTACTCTTGCTCTAGAAACTTGAGTATAAAATTTGAACCCATTTCAAAAATTCTATAGGAATACCAAAATTAGTCAATGTAGTACAAATAAATTTCCAATGAATTTTGTCAAAGGCCTTTTCTGCATCCAAGGAAATGATGGCCGCCTGATCAGTTCTTTCAGAGTTTAAAGCAACTAGATTAACAACTAATCTAAGATTATCAGCCCCCTGTCTATTTTTAATAAATCCCACCTGATCTGGTCTAACCAATACAGCCATGACTTGTTGTAATCTATCGGTCAAGATTGCTGTTAATATTTTGATATCTATGTTAATTAATGATATAGCTCACTAACTAAGTCACTACACAAGGTTACCAGAATGTAGATCACCATGGCCAGATTATCCCTATCTAGGAACGGTCATAACTGGCAAAAGCTGATAAAAGGCAAAAAGCAGATAAAATCGGTTAAAGCTGATAAAAGGCACTCTAAGCCACTGTCAGACACAGGGCCCCTGGCTTTCTTTGCAGTCAAACTGCTAAGTATTTCCAGTCAATTACTTTTATTATGCAAACTACAAGCAAACAGGCATAGCAAATCAGGCTATAGACAGTATCCTTATGCCTCCAGACAGGCTTTTCTAAGAGACTTGGCATAATACAGGATCACATAGACTCCAGGTAGTCACCTGGGTTAAGGCACCATGAGAGTTGCTATGAAACTGCCACTGATTACTATGGGTTTCCCTTCTCAAGCCGAGTGGACTACTAAGACCTGCCCTCAAGATGGGTCTTTCCAGAGGGTCACCTCCCTGGCTGCCAGTCTCTTGGAGCATCTCATGACCCTACATTGCCCCTCCCTTTTCAACTGACATCTCACCTTTGGGTCTCTTATTCCTACCCCCTCCTCCTTGTCTTTAGGAGCATGTGTTCCCACAGATTCAGAGGCCTGTGCCTGGTGGTCACCCAAATGATTAGGCTGCAGCTGGGCTTCATCCTCTCTGGCACTGTTATGCTCACCAGCCTCCTGCAACCTTGGTGGCTCAAGAATGCCTTCTACCTCTCCGTCTGTGTCTGACTCAGAATCCATTCCCATATCTTCTTGGGTGTGTCTGCAGAGGTGCTGGGTCCAACCCCTACAGCCTCAGAGGTTACCTGGGCTTCAAAATAACAAAACTGGATTCAGGAGTATCTCAAGCTACACACCTGCTCTTTCAACAGGAGTGCTACTCCATCTGGAACAGGCTGTACACCCAATTCCTAAACATGAGAACCACCTATCCACAGGGCCTCTATCTTGTTGGGATTCATCTTCAGTTTATTGCCCTTCCCTGGATTACTGAATCCAGACACTGGTTCAGCATCTACAGAGCTGTACCTGACTCGGATGACAAGGAAAAATAGAGCAAGGTAACATTAACATATTGATAGCACCTCTTTCCAGATCTCCTGATGACTTCACCCATCAGCTTCATATAGACGTTAAAAAGCCTGAGGGATAAGGTGGAACTTTTCAGGAGTCCACAGCATAATTGCCATGGAGTTGAGTAGAAGTGCCGTAGTGCTATCTACTGAAACTAGATCTGCAGATAGGAGTGAAAACCACCATATCACCATGCCTTCTACCTCCAATTCACAGAGCCATAGAGTCATGAAGTTGATCCCATAAAACTAGATCAGATAGTCCTCTAGACAACTCCATAGAAGCTGTTATTAATGACGGCACCAAGCTCAAGGTAAATATGAATGACTTTATCCTCAAAGTGTTTTGCAAACTTCATTCATTTTTCATTTCATTTATTACATTTCTATACTGCCCAATAGCCAAAGCTCTCTGGGCAGTTTACAAAAAAAAAATCTCTAAAAATATAACATAATAATATAATATAAAACTAATTTACAAAAATAACAATTTTAAACAATCCACAGTAAATCCCAGGACCCATTAAAAACCTTATCATATGCTGTCAAATGCCTAAGAGTAGAGGAAAGTCTTAACCTTCCAGACCAAACAGTGCATGCATGCAACCTGTGGTTGATATCTAAACTTGCAATTTGCAGATCAAAACAATGTGTTCAACAGCATGCATACATTTGAAAAATGTGCACGAAAAAATGTGCACAAATATGCTTTAACTGATGAGAAAAGAATGGGTACATTTCAAACATGCACACAACGTTTGTAAAAATACTCATGAAAATATGCACAGATTTTCATGCAAAAAGAAAAACGAAGCTCACAATCTGATACAGACATGAGACAAAATGAGCTTCAGTGTAGAATTTGGAGAACTTTGACGAGCTTGCGCATTAGCTGTATGCCCATCCCTAGATTTTAATAGCCTATTGATCACCTGGAAAAACTCTTTAGGATGGCTACTTGAGGATACAGTGGAGGGAGTGAAGTACAATTGCTTCACCGACAACACCTCCACAAAGTAGCCACAGTAATATACTCTCACTTGTGTTTTGTCATGCTCACTGGGAGAGTTGTGTCATCTGTGTTCTAGTCATTGTACATCTGTTTCATTGTCCACAGCTCCCCATAGCTAAGCTAGATACTACATTAAATGTTAGGTGATCCTAACTTTTTTCTACCCTAGTATAAGTGTGTAGGGACCCAATCTAGATCAGGACCATTGCGCATGAATAGGAGCAGGGGGTATACTTTCCCATCCAGCCATTTCCACCACCTAAAGTCCCCCCTCCCCATGCGATGGCTAAAGAAAGGGGAAAAATCCATTTGTGCCAATGGACGTTTCCCCCCTTTCTTTAGTCCCCACACAGGACCAGAGTGAATTTAGGGGAGGGGGACATGGCTAGGTGATAAGGTATAACCTCCCTACTCATGCATGGTGGCCCCAATTTGGATCATGCCCCCAGATGCTTACACTAGAAAATTTAGGATCACCTAGATGCTACGCATTTAACATAGTGTCTAGTTTAACCCCCAATAAACCAGAGAGCTGGCTAGGCTCAACAGCGCTGGAAAGGATGCTTGGGAACAATCCTGATGACAGCCTGCTCCATCTCATCATTCTGTAGTAAGACCAGAGGTTTGACAGGAGCACCAGCCATGTCAACCGGAAACTTCTGGAGAGCACTGAGGAATACTTTGGGTTCCATAAGTCTCCAAAGGCAGGCCATTTTTTTAAATCAATTTTTTATTATGAATTTTAACAAAACAAACAAAAAATAACAATGTATTCTAAAATCCTCAGTTTTAAATATTACAATATTTTAGGGGGAAAAAAAGAGAACGAATAGGTTACACGTAAACTTCAGTAAAAGCAGACCAGATATCCAAATATAAGTCCATTTGCAAGTTACACCTATATTCCACTCTTTTAAATGTTGCTAGTGTTATTAAGTCTTCAATCCATTGCATTATAGGCCGTGAGCTTTTATCCTTCCAGTATCGTAGTATCAGTCATTTAGTAACCAAAAGGGTGCAAAGGATCCATTTACACTGACTATGTGTTACATCCCAAAAAGCAGGTAAGTAATTTAAGAGAATATTTACATCAGTAAATATTAAGGAGCTTTCCAATACAAAATTTATCTGTAAAATAACTTCCTCCCAAAAGGTGGAAAGGATTAGGCATTTCCAAAACATATGAATAAGAGAAGCAATAACTGCATTGCACTTTCAACAGGTAGCCAAGTTTGACAAACCTTTATTAAAGAGACGCTGTGGCATCCAATAGGCCTGAAACAAAAGTTTTTGCTGAATAAGGCGTTAGCAAAGATCCACTGAGATATCCGAAACAGATGCCATAATGGTGGTCCATTGATTATACAAAATAGGACATTCCAATTCCCTGTTCCATTCCTCCTGTATACCACATGTACCATATTTATTCATTGATAGTAAGTATTTGTAAACATGAATCGTGGGTCAGTTTATCTGGTCAGCCTCGATAAGTGTTTCCAGTAGCAAAGTAGACTCTGAAGCAGTAGAAACAGCAAGACCGAATCTAGATACTAACTAATGTTTCAGTTGCAAATACTGCCATTCTGCTGTGGCAGGCAAATCAAATTGATCTCGCAAAGTTAAAAATAGCAAAAACTCATCAACACCACCCAATAATTGATCCAGGGTAAAGATCATTTTATCTGTCCAGATCCACTACAAGAACATTTTCTTTCCAATTCTTAAATCTGGATTTCCCCATAAAGTCAATTTGGTATGGGAAAATGGGTCAAACTGTAATTGGCATGACATTATACGCCACACATCTCTAACTGCCAAGATTGTGGGAGGAGCTCTATCTGTCTTAATATGCTAAGAACCTAATGCCATCCATTTAAAGAGAGGCTCCAGACAAGGAGTGATATCAAATCTGAGTGGAAAAGACCAAAATTTAGTACAGGTCAGCAAATAAGCCCAATGGTATGTAGCAAGATCTGGAAAACCGAACCCACCTTCATTAATTGGAAGTTGCATCCTTTTCAAAGATATTCTTGGTGGAAAGAAACCCCAGAAGAATTTACAAAACAATGCATTGAGGTTATGGAAATATTTGCCAGGTATGAAGGCAGGCCATGTTAATTGATCCGTCTGTCACCCATGTGAAGGGGAATGGTCTCTTGAATTGCCAAGCAGCTTGAATTCCAAGCAGTTCTCTGCTATGGCTTCTGCTGTCCTGTCTCAGCCAGCCCACCTTTTCCAACAGTCTACTTACCTGGGCTGGGAGCCCTGCCAGCAAGAGTAGTAAGGAATGATAATGGTCTCTTCAAGGCTGCTTCTACTCACAGCAAACTGACAAGAGGTTTGCTCAAAAAGCCATTTGTCAACCAGTCTAAATGTCACACCAGGCAAAGTTCTGAGCACATGTATCCAGACAAGGGTGAAGCAAGTCAGGTTCAGTCTGAATTCTCAAGAGAGTCCAATTTCCAAGGCAGAAGTTCAGGATCATGGAAGATGCACAAACACCAGAAGCATACATGGACATTGTTTTTCAGTGGACACTGGGGCTGGCCCTGCTGGCTTATATACAGGCCCTTGTCTGGACATGTCCAATTGCCAGCTACAGCTCATTAGAGAGCTTTCCGGCAAAGGCAACTATATAAGGATGGCCTTCGCAGAGCCAAGGCCCTTGCCTGCAGCCCCACACTTCTCCGAAGATGCTAGGCTAGCTCTCTGCACTTCATTCGTCATTCCGAGGGCTGGGTGGTCTAATCAGATCTGGCTCATCCTGGGCAGGGAGTGGGGTAGGGTGGCCCGCATCAGGCATTCCAGAGGGGCTAGCCTCCTCCTCTGGTGTACCACTATCCTCCTGCAATGCTATCTCTGGAACATCCTTGGGGGAAGGAGAGTTCTCAAGGTCAGGTAAGCCAAGTTCCTCCTCAGAAGGAGACTTCTCAAGGGGGCCATGACAACTGCTGAGAACTACAATTCCCACAGGAAAATATGATACGATACCATCAGCATGCACCAACATCTCAAGCCAGGAGGCATTGTGAGCAAATTCTGAATTAAGCCAAGGGGAGTTTTCCATCACTACTTTTCATGCTACCTGGTTTCGTTCTCTTTAAATTTGTTCTTGTTCACACAGTCACACACAGAATGGGAGATACCGTGTGGCTGAGGTGTCACATGGTTAAAAGAATCATAGTCCGCAATACTGCGCTCCCATTCCTTATTCGGAAGTAAGCCCAATTGAACAAATATGAGATGACTTCTAAGTGACCATGCATACAATTGTACTGCTAAACAATTAATGAACTTTAATCTGTATGAATTTTCATATGAATATAGTTTTGAAGAAGAAAGTATATTTTGTTTTAAATTGATGCTTGTGTGTATCACAGCGAGCACCTACTCCCGTGTTGAGAGGGAGGGGTAATGCGTCTTCTAAAACTCTACCAGCTACATGACTTTTTAAAAACATACTTGCACTAAAAATAATTGTAAATGTTTTTAATCCACTGCTTGATTAATCAGGGAAATTAAATCTTTTAAACTGATTAATTGACTGGCATATGTTCCAGTCCTTATTATGTCACCACCAGGAAAGACAGGAATAGACCTGATCATCCAGTGTGCGCGCACACACACACACACATTAGACCTGATCATCCAGTGTGTGTCTAGTAAATGCACGGGATGTGGGTCTCCTAAATACTTATTTTTAATTTATTTTTTAATTAATTAATTAATTAATTAATTTCTATACTGCCCAATAGCCGAAGCTCTCTTTTTATAATTCATTCATTTTAATTAATTAATATTCTGGTGTCACCTCTCCAGTTTATTCAAATTCCTAAGACAGTTTACTAAACTGAAATAACACAAACATTAAACAACACCATCACATTATGCTGAAGAGTTGCAAGACTGCAGAAAAACCAGGCAAAATATCTCACGGTCTTTGGGGAAGACGGAACTGACGTAAACCAGGGACCAGCAGATTAAAGGGAAATGTTTTGAGACTTGGTCCCAAGAGGTTTAATTTATGTCATGGGGAGAGCCTTTGGTTTATTATTTTCAGCTGTGTTTGTCACAAATAAACTGTATCATCTGTGTTCTTGATGTCTGCAAACTTATTTAACTTCCTGTTATGTGTTTCAGCTATTTTTCATGTGAATGTTTAGGTGTACTTGTAACATACTGTTACACGCACCTTGCCTTCCCCAGATGGCAAGAGGTTCCAGGGAAAGTAAGCAGTGTTTAGTTGGGATGAGAGAGTAGTGGAGGCTTATGGTGTCCGTATAATATTTCATAGAATCATAGAATAGTAGGGTTGGAAGGGACCTATAAGACCATCGAGTCCAACCCCCTGCTCAATGCAGGAATCTAAGTTTTATTTACAAAAATACAAGCAGAGCATTGGGGAGGCAAATACACCCCTTCAGCTGCTCTGCATCAGATTCCAAGAAAGCTATTTCTGTAGCTAGGACCCAAGCATCATTTTTAGGGGACCAGTACTAACTAGTAACACAGATCCCCTACAACACATGCATGCACCATCATCCGAATCCATGCATACTATCTCTCATGAAGCAAGAAAGAAAAGTTTCTATTTTAATTCTGAAGTTACATTTTTTACATTTCTGAAATTGGACCATAGTCCACCCTGGAGTTTTTCTACCATGCCCCCAAACATTCACCATATTTCGTTATTTTTGTTTAATATAACTTCCGGCCTGAAGAAGAGCCCCTCAAAGCTTGTTGACTATTTTGTAACTTTTTGGGTGGTCCTAACTTCTAATAAAGGCCTTATCCTGTCACTGTTAGAGGGGGTGGGTTGGTTGGTTTTCTAATGGACCAATGCGGCTGCAAATATTTTATAATTTTATTTATTTATTTATTTATTTCTATACCGCCCAATAGCCGATGCTCTCTGGGCAGTTCACAAAAATTAAAACCAAACAACACACAATAAAACAATTTAAGATATATAGAACATTAAAACCACAATATAACAATACAACCACAATAAAACCTAGCAGCAGTACAGGAGTTTAAAATACAGATTTAAAACAGCAAAGATAAAAATTTAAAAAGCTAAAATGCTAAAATGCCTGGGAAAATAAAAAGGTCTTCACCTGGCGCTGAAAGGAATACAATGTAGGTGCCAGGCGAACCTCACTAGGGAGCTCATTCCAGAGCTGGGGTGCCACAGCAGAAAAAGCCCTCCTCCTAGTAGCCACCCGCCTCGCTTCCTTTGGCAGAGGCTCACGGAGAAGGGCCGCTGATGATGATCTTACGGTCCGGGCAGGCACATATGGGAGGAGGCAGTCCTTCAGGTAACCTGGCCCCAAGCCGTTAAGGGCTTTGAATGTTAATACCAGTACTTTGAATCGGGCCCGGAAATGGACTGGCAGCCAGTGCAGCTGGAAAAGTACTGGCGTAATATGAGCTCGCAGGCCAATCCCTGTTAACAATCTTGCTGCCCTATTTTGGACCAGCTGAAGTTTCCAGACCGTTTTCAAAGGCAGCGCCATGTATAATGCATTGCAGTAATCCAGATGAGAAGTTATCAGAGCATGGATACTGTAGCTAGGCTATCTCTGTCCAGATAAGGGCGTAGTTGGTATACCAGCCTAAGCTGATAAAAAGTGCTCCGTGCCACTGAGTTCACCTGTGCCTCAAGTGACAGTTCTGGATCCAAGAGCACCCCCAAACTACGAACCTGATTCTTTAGGGGGAGTGCAACCCCCTCCAGAACAGGTTGAATATCACCTAGCCGGGCAGACGAACCACCCACTAACAGTACCTCCGTCTTGTCTGGATTGAGTTTCAGTTTATTGGCCCTCATCCAGTCCATTACCGTGCCCAGGCACTGATTCAGAACAGCCACTGCCTTACCTGGTTTTGATGAGAAAGAGAGGTAGAGCTGGGTGTCATCCACATATTGATGGCACCTCAGCCCACACCTCCGGATAACCTCCCCCAGCGGTTTCATGTAGATGTTAAACAGCATAGGGGATAAAATAGAGCCCTATGGAACCCCATGGCACAATTGCCATGGCACAGAGCAATAATCCCCCAGCACCACCTTCTGGAATCGGCCATCCAAGTAGGAGCGGAACCACTGTAGTACAGTGCCTCCAATTCCCAACCCAGACAACCTATCCAGAAGGATACCATGGTCGATGGTATCGAAAGCCGCTGAGAGGTCCAGGAGAATCAACAGGGTCGCTCTCCCCCTGTCCCTCTCCCGGCAGAGGTCATCCCACAGGGCGACCAAGGCAGTTTCCATTCCAAAACCAGGCCTGAAGCCCGATTGAAATGGATCTAGATAATCCGTTTCATTCAAGAGTGCGTGGAGCTGTCCTACAACCACCCGCTCAAGCACCTTGCCCAGGAAGGGGATGTTGGCCACTGGCCTATAATTGTTAACATCCTCTGGGTCCAGGTTAGGTTTTTTCAGGAGTGGTCTAATTACCGCCTCTTTTAAAGCAGCAGGCACCACTCCCTCTCTCAAGGAGGAATTTACAACCTCCTGGACCCAGCCAGACATCCCCTCCTTGTTTGATTTAATAAGCCATGAAGGGCAAGGGTCAAGCACACAAGTGGTCGATCGGACTTGGCCAAGCACCTTGTCCACATCCTCAGGCCTCAGTAACTGAAACTCATCCAATAAAGGCCTCTACCAATGGAACTGCATTAATGGTGGTGTCCAATTCATGACGAATCTGAGCGACTTTATCTTCAAAGTGCCGTGCAAACTCGTCACAGCGTGCTACCAAGGGTTCTACCGTCTCCCTGGCCCAGAATGTAACAGGCTGTGAACCACTCAGAAAATCTCTGCTGGACGACACTGAGAAGATGCAATGCTGGTGGAAAAGAACTGTCTCTTTGCCACCCTCACCGCCACAGAGTAGGCTTGATAGTGGGCTCTTACCTGTGTTCGGTCAGACTCAGCATGAGTTTTCCTCCACCTGCATTCTAGCCGTCTTCCCTCTTGCTTCATTGCCCTCAGCTCAGGTGTATACCAAGGAGCTGGCTGGGCTCTGCTCAGAGGGAGAGGGCGCTTGGGCGCAATCGTGTCAACCGTCCGAGTCATCTCTGCAGTCCACAGAGCGACCTGGGCTTCGACAGGAGGACCAGCCATACCAGCAGGAAAATCCCCCAGAGGCCTCTGGAATCCATCGGAATCCATTAATCTCCGGGGGTGGACCATTTTAATAGGTCCCCCACCCTTGCAGAGGGGGAAGGCTGCCAGGAGTCTAAACTTCAGCAGGAAGTGATCTGTCCATGACAAAGGGACAGATGTTAATTCCTCCACTTTCAGATCACCATCCTCCTGCCCAGTTGAGAAAACCAGATCAAGCGTGTGTCCTTTTATATGCGTTGGGCCGATGACATGTTGGGACAGCCCTATGGTTGTCATGGCAGCCATGAAGTCCTGAGCCGCCCCGGATATAGCGGCCTCGGCATGGAAGTTGAGATCCCCCAGAACCATCATCCTAGGGGTCCTCAACACCAAGTCCGAGACCACCTCCGTCAGCTCAGGCAGGGAGTCTGATGGGCAGCGGGGTGGGCGGTACACCAACAGAATCCTTAATCTGTCCCGGATACCCAACACAAGGTACAAACACTCAAGATCTGCACTCAAATGAGCAGGAAGCCTGGAGAGGGAGATTGAATTCCTATAGACCCTCCCCGACCCTCAAGTCGGTGTTGGTGCTGCACCGAGTACCCAGGAGGGCACAGCTGGGAGAGAGTGACCCCTCCCAGTTCCCCCACCCAGGTCTCAGTAATACATACCAGGTCAGCCCCCTCATCCACAATCAAATCATGGATGAGGGAGATTTTATTTTGGGCCGACCTGGCATTCAGCAGCAGCACCACCAGACCCGAGGGCAGACTGGTAAGGCTGCCAGGAACCATCTATAAATAGACCAATTCACTTCAGATTGTTATTTTTCTGGCCTTTTTCATTGTAAATTCATGAATTATCTCCCCAAAGTCCATTTCTCTTTTAAATTGACACCCAGTCAACGAAATAGCTAGGTGGCTTAACTATTCTTGCCCCCTCCCCATAGTAGAACTCCTGCAATTTTTGATGAGTGCTAGTTTGCTGAAACTTCTTTCAGCTTGTCTGAAAGTCACTAGCAGTGTGCAATTAAAAAAGTTATGTAGGGCTATCACTTCACTGAAAATTAGTTGCTATTATTATTATTATTATTATTATTATTATTATTATTGGTAAATCTCACTGAATAAGATAAGTGGGAGTAGTTCAAACTCTCCCAAAAATAGATTATTTCTTTTCCAATACTAAGAGTTCTCACTGTCCCTGGGATCAGTGTCCCTGATTATCATGGTGCTTTGTCCCCCATACCAGCTATTTCTCCCTCCTACTTATGCACAAGGAACTCAAAGTGTGAAACTTCTCATAGTAATAGGATTGCAGTTTGATCTGGGACCCCTGGGACCTCTGGGCCTGGCAGAGTGTTCCCCACCCCGTTGCCCCTTGCTTGGGCCCTGTAGCCTCCACAAGATGACACTGTAGTTTCCAGCTAGAAACTCCCAGCTGTTCCTTTCATGTTCACTGCAGAACTTGCCTCCAGTTTATCTGCCTCTGTCAGCTGGAGGGTGCCACCTTCCCAAACAGATGGTACCACATTCCAAAAGCTGGAAATAGATTCCCAGCTATCAAGAAACATGATCATCCTTGGCTACTCCCTGTCAACTCATTTACAGTGATCAAGATGGCCAACTCGCAACAATGCTTACTTGTCAGTGACATAAACACCCTATTAAAGAAGCAACTCTTCTTTCTTGCATATGTTACATTTCAATCTTCTACTTAATCTATTGAGACCTTTCCACTTTCCACAAAGGCACCTGACCAGCCCTGAAAGAAAGCACTGTGTCTGTGCAAGATGGGTCGGACTCCTCGTTAGCATGGAAGCCTCATGTAAGAACTATGGATAGAATAATAGAATAATAGAATAGTAGGGTGGCGTGCTATGGTCCATGGGGTCACGAAGAGTCAGACACGACTGAACGACTGAACAACAACAACAACAACAAGGGTTGGAAGGGGGCTATAAGACCATCGAGTCCAACCCCCTGCTAAGTGCAGGAATCTAAGTCAAAGCATCCCTGACAGATGGCTGTCCAGCCTCATCTTGGATGCCTCCAGTGTGGGAGAGCCCACTGTCTCCCTAGGTAATCGGTTCCATTGTCGTATCGCTCTAACAGTCAGGACGTTTTCCTGATGTTCAGCCAGAATCTGGCTTCCTGTAACTTGAGCCCATTATTCCGTGTCCTGCACTCCGGGATGATCGAGAAGAGATTCTGGCCTTCCTCTCTGTGACAACCTTTCAAGTACTTGAAGAGTGCTCTCATATCTCCCCTCCGTCTTCTCTTCTCAAGGCTAAACGTGCCCAGTTCTTTCAGTCTCTCCTCACAAGGCTTTGTTTCCAGTCCCCTGATCATCTTTGTTGCCCTCTTCTGAACCCTCTCCAGTTTATCTGCATCCTTCTTCAAGTGTGGTGCCCAAAACTGGACACAGTACTCAAAATGAGACCTAACCAGTGCTGAGTAGAGGGGAACTAGTACTTCCCAGGATTTGGAAGGTATATGTCTATTAATGCAGCCCAAAATAGTATTTGCCCTTTTTGCAGCCACATCACATTGTTGGCTCATATTCAGCTTGTGATCTACAACAATTCCAAGATCCTTCTCGCTTGTAGTATTGTTGAGCCAAGTATCGCCCATCTTGTAACTGTGCATTTGGTTTCTTTTTCCTAGGTGCAGAACTTGGCATTTATCCCTATTAAATTTCATTCTGTTATTTTCTGCCCAGTGCTCCAGTCTATCCAGATCACTTTGAATTTTGTTTCTGTCTTCCGGTGTATTAGCTATCCTGCCCAATTTTGTGTCATCTGCAAATTTGATCAGCATTCCCTGCACTTCCTCATCCAAGTCATTAATGAAAATGTTGAAGAGCACTGGGCCCAGGACTGAGCCCTGCGGTACCCTGCTCGTTACCTCTCCCCAGTTTGAGAAGGTCCCATTGATAAGAGTCCAATTCCGTAGCCAACTGTGGATCCACCTGATCGTTGTTTCATCTAGCCCCCTTTGAGCTAGTTTGCTCATCAGGAGATCACGGGGCGCTTTGTCGATAAAAATTGCATGCTGCCCAAAGATCAGCAAATGCCAGCTGCAACAGAGTTGGTGCCACTAGTGGGAGGCTCACTAGGTGGTAGAAAAGTTTGAAATCTGCAGCACGGCTTAATTTTCTGTTTTTGATTGGAATTTTCAAATGTAAATAGGGGAAGTGGAAGGTGGAGAGATTGTCTGTTGGCTAATGATATCATAATGGTCCTAAACTCTGCTTTGAGAGAGCCTTTTCCTTACTGCTGTTCCCAGGGAGATATTGCACAGTGGGGGTTGTGTTCCATGTGAAAGGTCTTATGCTCCTCAGATTCCATCTATTTTCTTCTTGTGCTCTGCCCAGAGCTGAAGGTGTCCTGGAGCCCTCTTCATAGCCAGTCATGCCTGCTGCAAGGTGGTTTGGCCCTAAAGCAATCCAGCAGGAAAAGTCAGGTTTCAGTTTAAATCTGTGGAGAATCATTTCAGGCCTGCTTGACTATCTCAGTGAGGAAAGTGAATTCATGGGTGTCTGCTACAGAAGCAACATCTGTCGTCCATAACAGTCCAAGCTCAGCTGTCCCACTTAGTGCTCATGTTGCTCAGCATTCCCACGCAGCCTACAGGATGAATCCTTGTTTGCTGCTTTTCTAAAGCATAGAAAAGCATTATATGTACATGGGGCATTATAGAGTAATATTAGCAAGCAAATAAACAAAAGTGGTCCCTACTTTGATCTAAATTTTGACAGTGGGGGAGTCAGCAATGGATGGGGCAGGGGGAGAGGCAAAGGTAACAAAACAGAGAGCAGGGAGGAATGGGAAAAGCAAAAATAACAAGGGACAAATGTGAGTAAATGCAACTAATGTGTACCGAGACTTTCTTGCAGTTGGGGATGAGAAGTCAAAGCCTTGACCAAAAAGGTGTGTTTTGAAGATGGACTGGAAAGAAGAGAGAGAAGTGTCACCATGCAGGTCGTGTGGGGAGGAGTTTTGCGCAAAAAGGGACAGCGAGAGAGAATATCATAAAAGATAAGAGTTGCAGAAGTGAAGGCTATGGACAGGGACATAATAGGAACTAAGGGCAGGCAAGGCCCTAAAGAAGAGCATTGACAATGAGGACAAGATGTTTGTGCTGGATATGGGAGGGAAAACTAGTGTCATTATTTGTGGAAGAGTGACATACTACACCTAGTCGAATCAGAATAGTACTTTTGGACAGGTAAATGGCTAACTTTATGGGATTGGACTATTCTTTGCCTGATAAGTTCTCAAGGGCATATATAATGAGGAGAGGGTAATGCTTACTCAAGTAAATTGGTATTATTTATCAAGGCAGTGGTATTCCATGGCATGGATTTCAAGCAGTTTAATCTGCCATGCTCATTAATCCTCAGATACGTACTGATTAAAATGTGGGAAAGTCTTGGAAAACAGATGGGAATGTATGAACTGGCAGCACTTCTTCCAAATCCCCCATGCCATTTTAATTTGCACATCTATAGATTACAAGGCATACAGCTGCCATCTCACCTGGTGGAATGGCTCCAGTTCTAGTCCCAAGAATTTGCAGGCAGGGTGAATATTCTTTTCTGTTGTCCCAGTTTTTGCCTGTGCTTGTAAGAACAAAAAGTGCCATTGGTTATTAATACACATTTTTTCCTCCTAATGGCTTTGGCGCAATGCAAATCGCACATCTTGCACTTCTCTGCTGCATGAGTTTGTCTTTCTGACTCCAACTGTGCTATCTTAGGGTGAAAACCCTGAGTCACTGTTTTGGCTTTGAGCACAATACTAGTATTCGAGACCTGAGGAATTAATATGTTAATTAACTGCAATTGTATTCCAGCCTTTCTCCAAGGAGCTCATGGCAGTGTACTGGACCCCCTCTCCCTTTTATTCTCAGTATAGTCCTATGGAGTATGTTAGGCGTGGGACAATGAGAGAGCATCATTGGTGAAGAGGGATTTGAACTTGTGTCTCCCCAATTCAAGTCCAGTGCTCTGTGTTCCACACTACACTGCCCCTCACAATAAAGCTGAGTATGCAAAAAAAAAAAAAACCCCAACCCTCACCCCTGTACACTCCATATCATTTTGGGCATCTTGAGATGAAATCACTCTCACCCCAAAGCATTTTTTTCAACTGCAGTAACAGTGGTCTCCAACTCTCTTATCAGTTAGTCCATCACTTTTGAAATGCTGATTTCTTTGGTCTGATCCTCATTCTGTTTGATACCAGTGTTACATTTGATTATATAGTTTCATTCCAGAAACATACATGTAAAGCTGTAGAGAAAAGAACATGCTCCACCGGGTGGTGGAAGCGGGTGGGCAGAGAAAACCAACCATCTGAGCCCAGCATGCCAAACCATGAAGGAGCTCATTTGCATGTGGAATAGAGTTCATATGTTCTACTGTAAATATTAACATGAACTAGAAAACAAAAGGGGTGTTTGGGACACTTGGTGTTTTTTGCTTGTCAACCACCCTGCACTATGAGTGCTGACTATGTGCTGGCTCAGCCCGAGCTTAAGTGGCCCTTGGAGAGCAGGGCTCACATTTCTGGTGAGGAAGAGATTGAGGTATTGGGAAGTAAAGAGTTGTTGGATTGGTTATATATTGGAGGTGGGTTCTTGTTAAAGAAGAGAAGATAGGGAGTTGCTAAATTCTATTGTAGTATTCCTAAGCTTAATCATTAGTGTCTGAAGTCCTTAATAGGTGTGCTCTTACCCCCTGCCTAAAGTTACTACTAGGTTGGGAGGCTTAGAGTTACATTAATATTAGTGTTACACTAATGTTACACCATGAACTTGAACATGCTCCGGGAGAGAGCGGAGGACAGGAAGGCCTGGCATGCTATGGTCCATAGGGTCGCGAAGAGTCGGACACGACTTAATGACGTTACACTGTTACACAGAGCCAGTGTGGTGTAGTGGCTAGAGTGCTGAACTGGGAGTCGGGAGAACTGGGTTCTAGTCCCCACTCGGCCGTGGAAGCTCACTGGGTGACTTTGGGCCAGTCACATACTCTCAGCCCAACCTACCTCACAGGGTTGTTGTTGTGAGGATAAAATGGAGGAGGAAGATTATGTACGCCGCCTTGAGTTCCTTGGAGGAAAAAAAGGTGGGATATAAATGAAATAAATAAATAAATATTATAGAATTGGTTTAGCAATTCCCATTGCCTTAGAACTGCAGAGTCATAGAAGTTCCCCAGCCTGCATGGTGTGAGACATTGTAACATTCTCCAATCTTACACCCATCTACCTTCCTGCTGTCACCTGCTGGTTGTAGTCCCTTATTGCAATGCACCCCACTCATTGTTGCTGCCCCCTGCAGGTGCAAAATGTTGCAACAGTCTCCAGTCTTGTGCCTAGAGGATCTCTATGCACAGATCACATCCCTGGATTAACTGTAAGGCCAGAGTAAGGCCGAAGGACACAGACTTGCATTGCCATAGCTAGACCTTGGGAGAAAGTGAGACATGTTGGACAAAAATATATTTCTGGTTTATGTGGCTGATCTCTTGTTGATTGACTGCTGACTTGAATAAATACCATTACTTGTACATATCTCTGGAGCGTGTGTTGGGAGAAGGTTGCTACTCATACATCCAAACTGGAGTCCCAGGTTTCCTTGGTGGGGGCTTGAGCCAGAATGAAAAATAAGAGAAGACTAACCACATAGATTCTGAACCCTGCCCTGGGTGCTGACCCAATGGTTACATAGAGAATTGGTGCACTGCAGTGTTACAGTTTCTAAGTATAAATCCTTAGGATCAGGTCTTACATCACGACTGCACAACTTGTGACTTACTGAGGTTTATTGAACCTTTGCTCGACTGCCATACATGGCTAGCGGGCTGAGTTTGTCCCAGTGGGTCACAAGTTATGGAGGCTTGACATAAGGTATCACTTAAAAACAAAATAAAACATAGTTGTGAATGCAAAACATTATGGCCCTGATCCAACTGTGCACATGTGGCTGGGATTGTGCAGGTGAGCCATCTCTGAAGCACAATATTGTGCCGATCAGTTGTTGGTGGGGAGGGAGGAGCAGGGAGGACTAAATCCAGCCCACCTGCATCCTTACGCAAGCAGCTGATTGGTGCAATTATTGCTGATGTGTGCAATTATTAAAATTACTGTTTTAAACAGGGCACGACCATACTGCTGGACTGGGGAGAAGAACCACATGTGCAGTGGCTGTTTGCGCATGTTGTTCCTTGTCCATCTAGGCTTCTGCGCACAGATTGGAGCATATGCTGGAAGAGGCCCTAAGCCAGGAAATCTTGCTTCTTGGCATTAAATTCTAGAGGATTTTGTCACATCATGGGAAAATATAATCTTCCCTGATATAAGAAACTTCTGGAATTGGAGAAACTGGACTTCCAACAATATGAAGAACATTTTCTGATCTAATCTCTTCTGATGAAGCACTGGCAAAGCTTTATTACAAAGAACCCTGGAAACATATTGCCTGCTTTTTATTAAGCAAAGATGGCAGAAACACAGAACTTCTAAAAATAAAGAGTAATAAAAACACATCAGCAGCACAAAGGCAGCAGGAAAGATAAAGTGCTCCTGAGTTATTCATAGAAAAAGGGGGGAAATCAAGAAGTAATGTAAAATCATAAGCACCTGGCATTTGTAAATTATTCCAATTATTATAAAGTATTGATTTACCTTCAGGAAAATAAAGTACGCCTGAATATTAATGTTATTTGTTTGATAGATATGGCAGGCTTGAAGTCCTTGCAATTGGTAGGACGTAAGATTTATATTTTCTGCTGTTGTCCAGAGCTGTTTTTGCATGTTATTACAAGCTCAGCACTTCTTCGGTTTCAGAAGGTACTGGGCTGATAATTAATCACAAATTTGTTGCATAACAAAAACAAGACTAAGCTCTATACACATAAAAATGTTACAGAGAATTCTCTTGTAGTTATATCATCACAATTACACCAATTCTGGGCAGTTAACTTGTTTTGAGAAGTTGCACCTTAACTGAGCGGCTGAAGTCCTCTTCATACCTTAAGTATTTTGAGCGTACACTGAAAAGTTTTAAGTATACACCTAAAAAATATGAAGTGTGAATGTGACAAAGTTGTTTGAAAATATCATTCTGGCACTCTCATCAGATAGCTGCTGTGTGTTGGCTGCAGCTTCCTGTTGAGTGCACAAACTGTGACCAACATGGATTTGTTACTGTGTAATGTTCTGTGTGAAGTGGTCTTTAGGCATAAGAAATAGTCTTCAAAACTGTTTCCTCCCTTGTCTTCCATCATAAGATCTAACATCCACTGAGGGTTCAAGGTCTAAAGAGATGGTTGTCTCCAGTTATGGAAACTTCCCACTTCAGATTTGCCAGCTTGTCAAAATTTCCTATTGTGGTATATATCCTGTTTTTGTTGGACTAAGAGGCCAGTACGTGTCAGAAACCAGCCCTTGGTAACACACACCAGCTGTCCCTACTTACTAGGGTCGATCTCTATTTTCTGGTCTCTGATAAATCACTGCCCCTGTTTTGTCCCTATTTTTGCCTTTGGGGGGGGTGCCTTATTAAAATGTTGGGAATGAAAGTTACTACACTTGTCATTCTTCAGTTTCCAGCACATACATATAAATGTGCATGCATGAACATAAGATATTATAAAGCGCACAGCCATATTTCCCATGCTGCTGAGGCACATTTGAAATGGTTATTATTTATTAAATTTCTATACTACCTGAAGCTCTCTGGGCAGTTTACAGAAGTTAAAACATTAAAATACAATATACAAAGTTTAAAAGCCATTTACATAAAAGCACACACAAACAACATAACTAAAAACAACTTTGAACAGTCAGTCATTGTTCTCCTTCTTCTGTGTTGAACTTTAGCTTGTGAGCTCCTCAGGGCAGGGCTGTGGCTACTTGTACTCTGCAAAATGACAGACGCACAGATATCATCATTGTCATCATCCCCATTAATCTCCATTATTGCATTTCCTTGTTGGGAAAATCTGTGTTTGTTGAATTTCTGCCTTCTTATAGTTGTTTAAAACCACAGCAGGCATTTCAGGTTGCTCAGAACGGTTGATAACAGGCAGCCCTGGATCTTTAACTAAACAAAGAAGTGCAGTTCTTGATTTTTCTAACAGTGCAAGACAGGGTGCTGCAGAGTAAATGAACACAGCACACAGCAGATGGAGTAGTCCAAAACATCTGGAGGGCACCAGGCTGGGGAAGGCTGGAGTAGAGAGATTCAGGCAGTGATCCTTAGAATGAGTATAGGAATGCTACAAGTATGCCCTATTTTCATCTGTGAAATGTTGAAGGCCATGTGATACCAGCATCAACACCATGCCAAACAAGGCACATTTTATTAAAACTATTAAATTTATTTTTGCACCAATTAACTTTTGTCAAAATAAATAATATTGTACCTTCCTCCTCTAAAAATGTTTCCCCTGTTGGTATGTAAAATAACACATTGCACAGTCTTGGAGTCTCTTTTGCCTAATATAGTTTTATTTCTGATTTACATCATATTATATAGGGTCATGAAATCTCATTCCCAGTGAGAGCAACAAAAGAACACAGGTTCTCAGTTGCTGCTCCTGTTGCTAGCATTAGGTTGAGAACACAGGAAGCTGCCTTGTACCAAGTGAGACCATTGGTCAATCTTGTCTACAGCAGGGGTGGGCAACTTGTGGCCCTCCAGATTTTTTTGGCCTACAACTCCTATGATTTCTCACCATTGGCTAAGCAGGCTAGGGCTGGTGGGAGTTGTAGGTCAAAAATCTGAAGGGCCACAAATTGCCCACTCCTGGTCTACAGTGACTGGCAGCAGCTCTCCAGGATTTCAGGCAAGATTCTTTCCTAGCCCTACCTGAAAATGCCAGGAATTGAACCTGGGACCTTCTGCATTCAAGCCATGTGCCCTACCACTGAGGTATGGCCCTGACATATCTTGGGCAGCACCATGCTATATACTCATTACATCAAGAGTGCATAGAGAGAGATACGTTGCTGCTATACTGGTGGGATGACTAACATATCTTGTACATGGAGGGGAGAGGAAAAACACAACACCAGGAAAGACACAAATGGCATACAAACGGCAGATATACCTCCAATGTTCTTGGTAACTCAACCACAGCCCACCAATCAGGGCTTGTGCCACCAAAAACATCCACACGGAGGGAGTCAATGAACTCACAACAATGAGGACACAACCCTACATCACAACACACACAACACAGAGCACTCCCAATTAATCAGCTCCACTAGCAGTCAGGAATGACCCTGCTATGGCATGTCCCCTGGCATCCCTCCAAGCAGATATTTGAGTTCTCTTGCTCCTGGCCACTGCTGCTGGTCATGGGGTGGGCCTCCCTCACAGACTGCACAGAACAGGGCTCAGGATGGGTCCTGTACCTGTGGGACAGTAACCTGTGGAGAGCAAGGGAAGACACAGACAGTTTCACCCTCGTTAGACGGAAACCCCCAATCCAATGCCCTGCTGGGTTGCTGCTGACGGGCGGGAGGAGTGATGGAGGCGATTTTCACCTCTCCACCCCTGCCCCCCAGACGGGCCTCTAGCAGAGGCATACTGGAGGGATTGGAGAGGCCATAGGATTTATTGTACTCTGCCCTCTCCCCACTGCAATACCCCCTTTGAGACCTCTCTGAGCTCCTTCAAGGCCACTTTTATGACCTCATAATGCTGCGAGGGGATGGGGGAGGGAGGTGGGATCAGATTCTGGAGTCCCACTTCCAAAGTCATAGCAGTGTCTATGGCCTTGGAGGGGGGACTCCGAACAATCCTATGGTCCTTGGGATGCCTTCCAAGGACCTTAGTATTGCTCTCTTAAAAGTCTCACGGGACTGCCCTCTTCAGATGGTAACATGTATTACTTCCCTTACTTCAAAATGTGGTAAGCCGGCCATTGGAGGCCCTCCTGTTCATTCAGCTTATTGGAGCCTTGGACATCTGCCCCAAAGCCCTTCCTTGATGGAGCCACTGCACACTGATGGAGAGCAATGAGCAATTGTCAGCAGCAGAAGCACATGATCCCTTAACTCGGGGTACCTGAGGTATTTCACCAGCATATTTGTCTTGGCAGCAGCATGCCTTGCATTCTGCTGGTGTAGTGGGGCTTCTGCCAAATCCTTTAGGGCGCAGTCCTATGGGATCTGCACAGGCTACTTGTAGCCCTCCAATCTTGAAGGCACCTCCAATCCTATGCAGAGTGGGAGGCATGTTGTGTCTTTTGCTCTGCATTTAAGCTAGGTGGGCTAGGATTTGTCATATGGCTGCCACTGAGGTCTGCTCCCCTCTCTGCCCCAGGGAATGCCCCCTTTTCCCTGTCTCTGCACTCCAATTTTTGTGCGTGGAGAGCTAGCTGGCATGTCCGAACCAGCTACAAAAGGGAAGGGGTGAGGAGTGTAGTTTCCTGGCTCCGAACTTAGAGCCCTGTCTCTGAGCTCAGAACCAGGAAAGCGAACAACTGTATGTCCCTCAGACACTGTCTAGGGGACATAGGATTGCTCTCCCAGTCCCTCACCTCGCAGATCTCAAGTATGAGATTGCTGTTAGTTGTTGCTCCTTACAGCCTTACTCAGAAGTAAGTCCAGCT
Source organism: Heloderma suspectum (assembly GCF_057233095.1). Classification (NCBI taxonomy): domain Eukaryota; kingdom Metazoa; phylum Chordata; class Lepidosauria; order Squamata; family Helodermatidae; genus Heloderma; species Heloderma suspectum. The sequence continues at coordinate 140,811,122 of NC_139461.1, read as the reverse complement.
GAATCCAGTGGAGCTTACTCTCAGGTAAGCGTGCATAGGATTGCCGTCCTAGGCTGCGTTCCTAGGCAAACGTCTCAGGGATAAAGGTTTACTGAACCTCATTTGGAGTCAGACTTACTTTTGAGTCAACATGCATCGAATCTGGCCGCTACAGTAAAGCCATTGTCTTCCATGCTGAGACACAGTCACTCCTCTGAAGCAAATGGTTCCAAGTCTTACCTAAAACACATAATCACAACTGTGCAGCCCTATTATTTATTTATTTATTGCATTTATACCCCGCCTTTTTTCCTCTTGCAAGGAACCCAAGGCGGCTTACATTATCCTTCTCCTCTCCATTTTATCCTCACAACAACAACCCTGTGAGGTGGGTTGGGCTGAGAGTGTGTGACTGGCCCAAAGTCACCCAGTGAGCTTCCATGGCTGAGTGGGGACTAGAACCCGGATCTCCCAGCTCCTAGTCCAGCACTCTTGCCACTACACCACACTGGCCCTATTAGGGACACATCCTGAGAGAATTAATAATTGCGCTTCATTTAGAATAAGAAGCCCGCGCGGCGCGCGCACGTATATTTAATCACAACTGAAACAAAGCACGGCAGTAGCCAGAGGGGTAGCTGTGTTAAGGCTGTTGTAGAAAAATAACAAAGGGCCTTGTGGCACCTCCAAGACTAATGCTGCGATCCGATGCCCTCGTTCCTGGGGGTGAGGCCCACTGAACTCAGTGGGACTTGCTCTTGAGTAGACGGGCGTAGGACTGCACCGTCACAAATTTACCGTGGCATGAGCTTTTGCGGACCAGCGTCCCCTTCACGAGGCTTAGAAAGCATCACCCTTCAAAGGGCAAGCGCTGGTGGGCGGGCGGAACAGCGGAGGTCGGTCGGGGGGAGGCACCGTGCAAAAAGAGCATCCCCGCCCCGTGCCTGCCAGGTCGCGCCACGCGTCCGACGAAGCAGAGTCTGCTCCGCGGGAAAGGGTGGCGTTCAGCGGGAAGCGGGTGGCAGCCGCACAGGCGCCCCAAAGCGAAGGAGCCCCGCTTGCTCCCGCGAGCGGGATCCGGCGGGGGTTCCGCTGGACACGCACGACGACGACGCTCCTAATAGCGGCGGCCCCGCCCCCTCCTCAAAAAGTCAAGCGCCCGTCAAAGAAGACAGCAGGCCTGAGTGCGCACGCGCAGGAGGGTACCTTCAGAGGTTCCCCCCCCCCCGCCTACTGTGGGGCGGAGTCTGGAGCAGAGCTGCTGTCCAGTCCTCTGAGGGAATCATGTTTCAACGGGTAGGAGAGAAGGCGGGCCTTGAGCCGGAAGCGGAAGCTGCTGGCCTCCATGGCGGCGGCTTTAGCAACGGAGGTACCGAGGGGGCCTTGAGACAGCGGCGGGCGGCCGCGCTGGGCTTCCCTGCTTGCCGACGGAGGGCTCGGGGCGATGGCGGAGAAGTTCGACTCCCTGGAGGAGCACCTGGAGAAGTTCGTGGAGAACATCCGGCAGCTGGGCATCATCGTCAGCGACTTCCAGCCCAGCAGCCAGGCAGGCCTCAACCAGAAGCTGTGAGCGTCTCTTCCGTAGTCCTCCTCTTCGCAAGCTCCCCCCCGGCCCCCAAACCATCGTCCTCCGAAAAGGTCCACCGCGGTGCTCGCCTGGGAGCGGGCGGGGCTGGCGAGGAAGCGGGGGCAGGGGATTCCGGGGTGGGGGGGAGGTTGAAGGGGACTCCTGCCCTTCAGTAGACAGCTGCATTGTGTGTGATTCCCGGTGTTGTGCAGGTAGCCGAAATGGCATACCTGGCAAGTGACACAAAGTTGTTCAGGGTTTCACTGGAGGGTTCAAGAGACAATGTACGGACAGCTGTCGTGGTTCTTGTTAGTCACTGTTGGAGATCTAATATTGACTTAGCCCAGTCTTCCCCGACCTGGTGCCCTCCACCATGTTCTAAGCACCCTTGACTTTAGCGAGGCTTAGGGGAAGTTGATTAAGAAGTGATGTTGTCTTCCTGCTACTTCTGATCTAGCAAGTCAATCCCTATGCTTTTCAAGGGGGCGGGGGTACTTGGCTCAACAATACTACAAACGAGAACGATCTTGGAATTGTTGTAAATCACAAGCCGAATATGAGCCAACAATGTGACATGGCTGCAAAAAAAGCAAATACTATTTTGGGCTGCATTAATAGAAGTATAGCTTCCAAATCCCTTGAAGGACTAGTTCCCCTCTACTCAGCACTGGTTAGGCCTCATCTGGAGTACTGTGTCCAGTTCTGGGTACCGCACTTTAAGAAGGATGCAGACAAACAAGAGGGTTCAGAGGAGGGCAACAAAGACGATCAGGGGACTGGAAACAAAGCCCTATGAGGAGAGACTGAAAGAACTGGGCATGTTTAGCCTTGAGAAAAGACTAAGGGGAGATAGGATAGCACTCTTCAAGTACTTGAAAGGTTGTCACAGAGAGGAAGGCCAGGATCTCTTCTCGATCATCCCAGAGTGCAGGACACGGAATAATGGGCTCAAGTGACAGGAAGCCAGATTCCGGCTGAACATCAGGAAAAACTTCCTGAGTGTTAGAGCAATATGACAATGGAACTAATTACCTGGGGAGGTCGTGGGCTCTCCCACACTGGAGGCATTTAAGACGAGGCTGGACAGCCACTTGTCAGGGATGCTTTGACTTGGATACAGCTGCAATCAAAAGTATTCAACCCCCACTGCAAATCAGGTTTATTGTCAAAATTTACAGACTTTCAGCTTTTTGCAATGAAGAAATCAAACAAAAGTAACTGAAATAGCTCAACATAATGAATGCTTCAAGTGGTTTCCCCAAATTCAACTGAAAATGCAACTTATAATGACTTCTCCAGTCTCAAAAGTATTCAACCCCTTCATGGCAAGCATCTTTAGTACTTAGTAGAGCACCCTTTTGCTGTTATGACCTGCTGCAAACGAGATGCATAGCCAGACACCAGCTTCTGGCAGCATTCCTGAGGAATCTTAGCCCATTGCTCATGAGCAATGGCCTCCAGTTCAGTAATATTCTTGGGTTTGCATACTGCAACCGCCTTCTTCAAATCCCACCGGAGATTTTCTATGGGGTTCAAGTCAGGTGACTGTGATGGCCACTGTAGAATCTTCCAGGACTACTTCTGCAACCAAGCCTTGATGGAGTTTGAGGTATGCTTGGGATCATTGTCCTGTTGGAAGGTCCACTGATGCCCAAGCTTCAGCTTCCTCACAGATGGCATGACATTTTCTCCTAGGATTTCCTGATACGTCACTGAATCCATCTTGCCTTCCACACACTGTAGGTTTCCAGTGCCAGAGGATGCAAAGCAGCCCCAGAGCATCACCAAGCCACCACCATGCTTAACTGTAGGTAGAGTGTTCTTTTCAGCATATGCTTCATTCTTCTTTCTCCAGACATACTGCTGATCCATTGGGCCGAAAAGTTCCAGTTTTGTTTCATCGCTCCACAGAACAGAATCCCAAAACTTCTGTGGCTTATTTATATGATTTTGAGCATATTGGAGCCTACATTTCTTGTGCTTTTGGGTCAATAGTGGTGTACGTCTTGGAGTTCTGGCATGGAAATCTTCTGTGTTTAGTACGTGCCTTACTGTGCTTACTGAAACCTCAGTGCCTGTTGCCACCAAGTCTTGCTGTAGGTCTTTTGCAGTCACTCGAGGGTTTTTCTCAGCCTGCCTTCTCAGAAATCTGGTTGCAGCCGGTGATAGCTTCCTTTCTCTGCCCCGTCCAGGTAGTGTATCCACTGTTCCTTTAACTTTGAACTTGCGAACTATGCTTCTAACTGTGTCTCTAGGAACATTCAGTGCCTTCGCTATCTTTTTGTATCCTGTTCCTTGTTTGTGAAGGGCAATGATCTCTTCTCTTAACTTTTTGGACCATTCTTTTGACATAGCCATATTTCTAACATGCAGTCAAACGTGACACTCAGCAAACCCCTAGCCAGTTCAGGTATTTCATGTGTTCCAGCTCAAGCACACCTGGTGCAACTAATGAAGTCCTTGATTAGTTGTATCAGGTGTGCTTGAGACAACACCTGTTTTGCATATTTGTGCTGTTGTGAGGGATTCTATTCAGGGGGTTGAATACTTTTGAGACTGGAGAAGTCATTATAAGTTACATTTTCAGTTGAATTTGGGGAAACCACTTGAAGCATTCATTGTGTTGAGCTATCTCAATTGCTTTTGTTTGATTTGTTCATTGCAAACAGCTGAAAGTCTGTACATTTTGACAATAAACCTGATTTGCAATGGGGGTTGAATAATTTTGATTGCAACTGTACCTGCATTGAGCAGGGGCTTGGACTTGATGGTCTTATAGCCCCCTTCCAACCCTATGATTCTGTGAAAGTTGTTCTACATGCTGGGCAGATTAAAATAGTAGATGTACCCTCTGTAAAACAGTAACACCTTTTATTATCTGGATATGGTTTTATTTACTGCACTTGTACACTGCTTTTCTGCCAATGCGCTCAAGATGCCTTGCTATTTAAAAAAATGGCTGGCAATCTATATGACAAGATACAAAAGGATATTGGAGGGAAGAGGGGAAATAAGCAAGTTCAGGTACTGGCTCTGCACAATATTATGTAGTTGAATAATGACAATTGTAAGAGTTCTCCAAGATGTATACTTGTACATCATGGAGAAGGCTATATTAATCTTTTCTTTCTGATACAGAAAATGTGGTGGATCATTCAAATATATGATGCTGAAGTTGTGAAGCCTGGACGTGATGTGTTCTGAAATGCTTTAGTCTACCCAATCATTCTGTGCACATCTTAGATTGTGGCTGCTTATTGTGACTTACTTCCATATCCACATTTGTGAAGTAGTTTTTCTGAACTGGACCAATGGCCCACCTAGCCCAGTACTGTGCTTTGAAGAGACAAATTCTCTGCATAGTCTCAACGAGGTTTATGTATCTGAACATGGAGGTTCCATTGCTATTATGACAAATAGATACTGAAATATTGAAATGTCCTTCCATGGTACTAGAAACTCTGTTCATGAATTTGTCTAATCTTAAATAGTCACTTAGGGTGCAATCCTATGCATGTTTAGAAAGAAAGAAAAAAGTCCTACAACTCCCAGCGTGCGCCAGCCAGGAGTTATAGGACTTTTTCTGTCTAAACATGCATAGGATTGCTGTCTTAAGCTAGTAATTCCTTTTGGATTTTAAGGAAACTGGAGAAGATATGCTCCAAACCTTGATTTTCCTGTAATTGTTCCCTTTGTTTTGAGAGCTTCTGTTGGGTGACTTATCTTTTAAAAAAAAATAAAAAATCTGGGGACAGTTCATGGGGTTGTTTTTCAGTCGTTAAGTCGTGTCCGACTCTTCATGGCCCCAAGTTCATGGGGTAGACCAAAATTATTATCTACTCTTTTTACTTGATGGAGCATACTCTCCATTAAAGGTTAAAAAAATACCCATAGGGACACAAACTTGTGCAGGTTGTCTGATATTACTGACTTCATTGACTCGTGAATAAAAAATCTTTCTTCCCAGGAATTTTATGGTTACAGGCTTGCAAGATATTGACAAATGCCGACAGCAGCTTCATGATATCAGTGTGCCTTTGGAGGTTTTTGAGTAAGTACTTAACATCTCAACCTTACTGCTAATATCTAGCTTTAAGTGCCTGTTGGTACTGTTCATAGAATAACCATCTTGCACCTCTTTTTAGTGAGGACTGGTGTGTGTGCATGTCAATTTTTATACTCCACGGTGTAATTGATACTAAACTGTTCTGGTTTTAAGAAGCATCATACAGAGCAGCCTTCCCCAATCTGGTGCTCTCCAAATGTGTTGGACTAATCCAATTGCCCACAGCCAGTGCTGGTGGGAGTTATAATTGCAACACATCTGGAGCGCATTAGGTTTGGGAAGGCTGCTAATAGAATGGCCTTCCCTAGTTATTCTTTCATTTGACCCTAGATATACTTCTGGCAACTGTCTCATTCTGTTTTATCCTCTTTGAAAGTTCTGCTTCCAGCATTTACTTGTTTCTGGATGCCAAGAGTTGGCTCACTCAGTGGTGGTTGTTATAGCAGTTTGTATGTACAATCAAATGCTCAGTGCGGATATAAGAACATGTCAGCCAACATGTTCTTAACTGCAGATCAAAGACATATTCTGGTGTGTATTTCAGAAAGTGATATGGATATTTGGTGTGTGTGTGTTTTACAGAGTATGTGAACCTCACTGCCAAATCTGACTTACAACATTTATTTCTTCAGATATATAGATCAAGGTCGCAATCCCCAGCTCTATACTAAGGAGTGTTTGGAAAGGGCTCTAGCTAAAAATGAACAGGTGAAAGGCAAAATTGATACCATGAAGGTAAGATGCAAGTATATCTTCCAAAAACTTTATTCCTTAATAATAGTGATCACATTAAAGGGGCTTTGAAGGCAGTAAAGGTATCAGACTTTATATAGCATAGTCTGTGTGGAACGTCTTCATGATTTATAATTATTTATAAATTTTGTGACAAGTATTCAACACTTTGTATTTAACATTCCGTGGTCTGTCAGTTGCAGCTAGCTTGTACATTTGTGTCCAGTGTTATTTCTACTTAGAGTAGACCCATTGAAATGAAGTTAGTCATGACTAACTTAAAACCCATTCATTTCCATGAGTCTGCTCCAAGTAGGGCTAATATTGGATACATCCATAGTGCCCTGGTTCTGCAAGTAGTTCTGTTGTCATACCTTCTTTCTTGTGCTGATGACCTATTGCTCAGTGTGTACATAAGTAATTGGGATGTGGCATATCTATTACCATGCCAAAATATAACTCCAGAATATAGCTTGATGTTGGCCCTGCAAGCAACATGTATGAATGTTTATGGACAAATGTACAGGTATAATTAATGAGATTAATCTTGGTTAATCTTTCATGCATTCCAGGTGTTAGTGCTACTTAAACTGTTCAGGAAATGAGAATTGTTACTTGAAAGCACTAACAACTAATATCATGTTTCTTTCTTTCTTGGAGTATGCTAAAATATATCCAGGTTAGAGTAGTATGTTTCCCAGTTACTGTGAAATCACTGCAGTTATCTGTACATATTTGTAGCCTTTATTACCATGATAGGCTTCTGAATAGGCTCTCCATGTTGTGAATTGGAGGCACTGCATTTCATGTGCTTAGTTTCAACCTGGAGGGTTGATTCCAGAAGGTGGTGCTGGGGGGATAGTTGGCCCCATGGTTATTATAGAGCCCCAACAGGGTTCTGTCTTGTCCCCTGTCATTTTGAACATCTTCCTGAAGTTGCTAAATGATGTTATCTGGGGATCTGGAGTGAGGTCTCTCCAGTATTTTAATGACATCCAACTCTAGTTCAGATGAGGAAGTGCTGAATCATACTCTGGGATTGGCGATAGACTGGATGAGGGCCAATAAGCTGAAGCTCAGAGTTGAAGCTCAATCCAGACAAGGCTGAAGTGCTGTTGAGCCATCTGTCTACCTGGGATGTAGCATTCAATATGTTCTGATGGGGTTGCACTCCCCATGAAGTTCCATGGTTTGGGGATGAGTCTAGATCCAGTTTTGTCACTGGAGACTCAACTGGTCTTGGTGGCTTGGACCTCCTTCTACCACCTGAAGCTAGTGTACCAGCTACAACCCCTTCTGGGCAGGGCGGTCTTGGCCATTGCTACCTATACTCTGGTAACCTCCAGATTAAAGGTAAAAAAGGTAAAGGTGTCCCCAACCAGTCGTGTCCGACTCTAGGGTGCGGTGCTCATCCCCGTTTCTAAGCCGAAGAGCCAGCGCTGTCCGAAGACGCTTCCGTGGTCATGTGGCCGGCATGACTGAACACCGAGGTGCACGGAACGCTGTTACCTTTCCCGCCGAGGCGGTACCTATTTATCTACTTGCAATTTCTTGCTTTCGAACTGCTAGGTTGGCAGAAGCTGGGACTGAAGACGGGAGCTCACTCCGTCACGCAGCACTCGGGTCTCGAACTGCTGACCTGCCGACCTTCCAGTCTGCAGTTCAGTGTCTTAACCACTAAGCCACCGCGGCCCTAAACCTCCAGATTAGACTACTGTAATTCATATGTGAGACTGCCTTTGAAGACTATTCAGAAGCTGCAGTTAGTTCAAAATACAACTATTTTAACTGGGATCAGTCAATGAGAGCACCTGCTAAATCATCTTATGAAACGCTTTTGTGGGTATACTTGTCATCTGAAGTGCGGCAATTGGAGAGAGGGCTTTTTTGGTTGTGGTGCCTTGCTTATGCAATGGGCTCTGCTTAGGAAGGCTTGCCCAGTGCCTACTTTGTCTTTTTTGTACCAAGTGAAGACTTTTGCATTTCCCCAGGCTTTAAATCTGTGACAAATTGTTCTTAATTGCTGTTCACTTCGTATTTTTTATTGTGTCATTTAGTTTTTATTTTGTAAACCACCCTGAGAGTGTGTTTTACACTAAAGGGTAGGATATAAATTGGAGTAATGCCATATCTGAAGATGCAAATAAAGACTAATCCTGCAGTATATAGTTCTGATGGCCAGGATCCAAAGAACCCCATGACTAGTTCTGTGTGGCCCATGGTTCTTTGGATTTTGTTTCTCAAAAGAGAATTCCCTATGCTACTACAAGTTTCTTTTGAAGCTAGAGGAGTTCTCAAAGCAGTTTATGACATAGTTGGGTAGAAGCTGGAATCTGTTGTTAACAGGAAATCACAGGCACCGCTAGATGTTCCTAATGCAGCTTTTTGCATCTCAGCTATTATATTCCTTGTATTTTCCAGATTAGGAAATAATCCTGAGATTCTATAATGTAGGCTAGTAGTTTGCTTAATGGTACATAGTTGGAACAGTCTTTATTTTCTGTCTAGTGCAGGGGCAGGCAACATTTTCAGCCCCAAGGGTGCCAGGTGGTGGGTTGGGGGCTGTACACGCACATGTGTTATGTGGGCACACATACACAAGGAATAGGATCACTGTGGGAGGGGGAGGCTGAAGCCTCTCCCTGCCCCACCTCCCAGTTATCCTGGCGGAATCGGGATTGATTGTGCTGGGGACGAGAGTATGCACGGATAACTGCCCCTGTATGTTCCCTTTGCCAGTTCAATCAGGCTCTTGGAACAGTCAGGACTGTTGGAAGTGCTATTGAGCAGGGGAAGAGGGTGCATAGGAAGAGTCGTTCCTGTGTGCCCTCTTCCCCAGCCCAGTCAAGCCACCTCAGTATGGGAGGTGGGAACCCACAGTTGGCCTCCAGTGGCTGCCTCCTGGTTGCCCATCCCTGATCTAGTGAGACTAAAATGAGGTCATCTTGCTTGTTCAAATGATGCTACTGCTAGTACTGTTCAGAAACTTCAGCTGGTCTAGAATGCTGTGGCCAGACTGTTGACTGGGACTCGTTACAGGGAACATGTGACTTGGGATGTACGGATTTTGTTAAATCCGTTCTGTCTGTGTTTCGCAGATTATCAGCTGTCTTTCATTCTGTCACCTGCTCATTGATGGAACTGGATTGTTTTTACCAGATTTTGTTCTACTTGGCTGATGCGCACTTGTACTAATGCACAAAAGTGAAAAACTGGTCTGTGGGATCTGCTTGATTTGGAAAAAGCCAGTCCACTGCAGAATGCACAGGTCGGATTCATAGAAATCTGAACTGATTTGAATCTGTTGCGGATTTCTCCAACATCCCTACACATGGCTCCCTGGTTAGAAGGCTTCGCTGCCTTCCGGTCTTGTTCTGGGCAGAATTCAAAGTGCTGGTTATGACCTATAATGCTCTATATGGCTTGGGACTAGGTTACGTGAAAGACCACCCTTTCCCATATGAGCCTGCCTGTTTCTCCAGATCTTCTGGAGAGGCCCTTCTTCGAGACCACCATCTTCAGAGGCATGTTTGGTGATGACCCGAGATAGGGCCTTTTCAGTGGCTACTGCCAGACCATGGACTCCAAGGGAGGTTAGGTTCAGTTCCTTTCTGGTGTTCTTCTGCCCGCAGGCAAAGTCCGCTTTATTCAAGAAGGCCTTTGGCCTGAAAGTGGGTCTGTTGGCTTGGATGCTGTTTTTAATTCTTAATTTAAAAAAAAAATCCCCTATAATTGTTAGGTTTTCATTTTAATGTATTTTATTGTTTTAATCAATTTTAATTGTTTAAGACAGGGCTCTGACCTTGGAGCCAAGAAGCCGCGCTCCCCACCTCCTCGTACCTGGTTTGGAGAGAACCATGCCGGCTGTCTCTCCACACTCGGAAAATGGAGCACAGAGGTGGGGAAAGGCAGCATTCCTGGGGAATGGTTGGAGACTGGGGCAGCTGCAGTGGCTTCCACTATTCCTGCCCTGCATTGGATACTCGGCAGCCTCCAAGTTTGATGGCTGCCAGTAATCTGCATAGGATTGCTCCCTAAACTGCCTTGAGTGCCATTTTTTGGTAGAAAGACAGTATACAAATCAAATTGATGATGATGTTGATAATGATAATAATGATAATGATACTGTCAGGTTCTGTTATTTCCACCTCTAATTGAAGCCCAGTTCTCTTACGTGACATTTTTATTTTCTTTTTTTTTAGAAATTCAAAAGCCTATTGATTCAAGAGCTGACTAAAGTGTTCCCAGAGGACATGGCCAAGTACAAAGCTATTCGGGGTGAAGATCCTTCTCCTTAATTACATTCTTAGTTGTCCAGCATTCTTGTCTAGACACTGCCAATAGGCTATTGTGACAATATTTGACTTAACCAGAGGAATGAAGGTATTCTATCCAACAGAAGCATTTATTAAATCTTGTATTTCCTGGCCAGGATGGAACCTTATTCACCTGTGCTACTTCTGAAGCCATTAAGATTTTCTAAGGATTTCCAGTAAGAAGCCAACAATTTCCTCTTTAATGTGACTTCAGGTCCATAGTTGAGCTGAATGCTATCAGCGTTGCTTTTTGTAAGATACTGTTCGAATTACTCAACTTATCTGCCTTATACAAAGTTAGGTGGGGTCAGGGAGGACGCTTTGTCTCCTATTGATGCACTGTGACTTACAAAATGGAAAAGTAGAATAAACATGTTGTCTCTTCCTGGATAATGTAAAGGTTTGGGCATAGGTTTTTTTTTTTGTTATGCTTTAGTCTGCTGAAACAGTAAAAAAAAAAAAAAAAGTTTCTGTGGCTTGAGGAATAAGCTGAAATATTTGTGATATTGTACATGGGATGCTTAAGATGCCTTTAAGAACAATCTTTCTAACATTCTCAGTTTTGTATATTTATCTGTCATTTAATTATTCTGCAGTCTTACTATGTTAATGTACAGTAAAGACTTTGAAATAAGTTTTTCATCTTTTATGTGGTCTCTTGAGGTTTTGCAGAGTACCTGTTCTGACAGAGCTCACAATCATGGGAATTGAGTACCTAAATTTTAAGCAACAAAGGACCGTGCATCTTATACATTCTAAACATATAGTAATGATAGGCTGTTTCATACTGGCATGTTCGTCTCTTGATGACTGTGGAAGTCAGTGTTGACTTGAATGGAAATGAGCCATCATTGGTAAACACTAGAGACCGCCTCCATATTGCCTCAAATCCAATATTTTTCAGTGGGAAAATTTTATACAGTTAACTAATTCATAAAATACATAAGGAAAGGCCAACTCTTGGGGCATATCCAAACCCTGTTCTTGAATGTGGAGGTGAGGCAGGGGCTTTGCTAGGCCTCGGCCCAGGGTGCCTGAGTCCTGAATCTATTTTTCCAGAGCCAAGAGTGTCCATCTGTGCCAATGGAAGGTTTTTTTGATGCTTAATTGCCATGCATGGTTGGGATTTTCAGTGGGAGGAGTCACGGTTGGGGAGGGAAGGGTCTCTGTGTCCTCCAAATCATCATGTGAGTGGCAACTAAGCTTAGGGGGGAAATACCCATTTGCACTAATGAGAGCTTTTTTTCAAGCCTAGTTGTGTAGGGTGAGGGCAATTTTCCCCTAGAGGGAAAGGGAGAAGTATGGGAAAAGACAGAGATGAGGGGGGTCAGGGGTCGGGGTCAACGTGTGGAAGAGAGCTGTTTTTCCATTACCAGCACCTTGCCTCAACCTCTGCTTTCCAGACTCCCTCAGTCTCCTCCATGCTACCCAGTCATTGCTCTACCCCAGGGGTTCCCAACGTGGTGTCTATGGGCGCCTCCAGCAGCACCTACAAAGCTCTCCTTGTTTGTGTCAAACATTAATTTTTAGTTTTAAAAAAACTTGAAACACATTAGGGGGCCAGGAACACATCCTTCCTGTTCCTGTTGATTAGCTGTTTGGCAGGCAGGAAGAGAAGGAAAGAGTTACTTCCTGCCCAGCCCAATCTTCTTCCGCCCACATAGACCTTTCTCCTTTGTTCTCTCTTCACGCCTAACCTCGCTATTTCTCCCCAAACCCTTTCCTCGCTCTTTCTCTCCCATCTCCCCTTTGCCTTGCTCTTTCCCCTCCCAGCCTCTAGCTTTGGTATTTCTGTCTTCCTCCCCACCTCTTTATCTCATTGTTCCTTCCCCTCTAGCCTTGCTCTTTACCTACTGTTTCTTCCACTCCCCAGTCCCTAGCCTTGCTCTCTTTCTGTCCCTTTCCAGCCCCTTCTCTTGTTCCCAGCCTCACTCACGCGCGCTCGCTCTCCCCCCCCCCCCCACACGCAGGGTGAGCGCACAGTCCTGGGCGGGGACTGTGATGGCAGAGGAGGAGATAGGAGTGCTGGGTGGGGAACAGAGTGGATGAGCTTGGAGTTGAAGTAGGGAAAACATTTTCTTACCTTTTCGTGATGGCGATTCCACATGCACAATATGTAAATAGTGAAGGTTTGTATGTATGCATGGTGGCTAGTATGTATCTGGAATGATTGACAGGTGAGTGTGAGGTGGGGGTTTGGCAGAGTGTGGGCAAGAATGACAGTTTCGCCAATGGAAGAAAGGGGGAGTGGCTGAGTGAGAATGGAACGCAGTGTGATTGGATGAGAGCTTGTGCAGAAAAAGGTGGGGTGATTGCTTCTGGAGAGTCAGATAGGTCTGGGAGTAAAATAGATTGGGAACAGCTAGATAAATCTGAGATTAGGCTGGGAAATAAGAGTGAGAACATCTAGTGAGATGGCCTGTGGGTTAGAGAGCGTGTGAGAGAGGGTGTGAAAGGTTTTGAACATAGAACTAAAAGCAAGAGTTATATTGTGCAGTTTATAGTGTTGCCTTATTTTAATCATCATTCCTGATATCCTTTCCTCATCCCAACCCAGTTCCTATTTCCAATCCTGTTGTACCAAATAAACCTATGTTTTCAATTTTAAAAGACAGTTTCCTTTTTCGTTATTAGGAGGGGTTTCGTGCTGGCTGCTTGGTCTGTGCTACCAAAAAGAAAGCAGGTCAAAAAAGGGTTATTGGTGACAGCAATTGAGAGAGTGGTGAAGCATCAGAATACACAAACAGAGGGTTGTGAGTGAAAGCCTAAAAGTGGCAGTGCAAGGGGAGACACTGACCAAAGCACCTGACCTGGTGACTCGAAGTAGGGTCGTGAGGTGGTTAAAAAGGTCTCAGGTCCTAGAATCATAGAATAGTAGGGTTGGAAGGGGCCTACAAGGCCATCGAGTCCAACCCCCTGCTCAATGCAGGAATCCAAGTCAGAGCATCCCTGACAGATGGCTGTCCAGCCTCGTCTTGAACGCCTCCAGTGTGGGAGAGCCCACCACCTCCCTAGGTCATTGGTTCCATTGTGGTATTGCTCTAACAGTCAGGAAGTTTTTCTTGATGTTCAGCTGGAATCTGGCTTCCTGTCACTTGAGCCCATTATTCCATGTCCTGCACTCTGGGGTGATCAAGAAGAGATCCTGGCCTTCCTCTCTGTGACAACCTTTCAAGTACTTGAAGAGCGCTATCCTCTCTCCTCTCAGTCTTCTCTTCTCAAGGCTAAACATGCCCAGTTCTTTCAGTCTCTCCTCATAGGGCTTTGTTTCCAGTCCCCTGATCATCTTTGTTGCCCTCCTCTGAACCCTCTCACGTTTGTCTGCATCCTTCTTAAAGTGTGGTGCCCAGAACTGGACACAGTACTCCAAATGAGGCCTAACCAGTGCTGAGTAGAGGGGAACTAGTACTTCCCGGGATTTGGAAGCTATGCTTCTATTAATGCAGCCCAAAAGAGCATTTGCCTTTTTTGCAGCCACATCACATTGTTGGCTCATATTCAGCTTCTGATGGACAACAATTCCAAGATCCTTCTCACTTGTAGTGTTGTTGACCCACATATCCCCCATCCTGTACCTGTGCATTTGGTTTCTTTTTCCTAGGTGCAGAACTTGGCATTTAATAGGGATACTGTAATCCTTACAGTATCTTTTATTGTTCACTGCTCCAGAATCTGTGGAGCGGTATATAAATGTTGTAAATAAATAAGTAGTTATAATTATGCCTAGAGAAGGCTTCCAATTGTAACTGCAATCGGCAGCCATGCAAATGAAGAGCTGTTGACCTTTTAAGGCTACTGATGATGAAATGCAAAATTCTCAGTATGCAGATCAAATGTTCCCTGATCAGAAGCTGTTCTTCCCCATTCTGCTTCCCAGAAATAACAAAAATCTGCTGGCAGCTACTGCCTCTAGTTCTTTCCTTTCAAACCAGCATTCAATGGACGAGTATGCTATAAGATTTTAGGATGTCCCCCCTAAGGCAGCTAATATATTAAGAACTCCCTTTTTATTTACAGTCTTAAAAATAGCATTCTAAAAAGAAAACATTAATTTTTATACTATATGACCTTGACTCATTCTGTGCCCTGATACAGTTTGCACACAGGACAGTCCCCCTTGTCCCGCTGGCAACAGTTACATTGGTAAAGGAAGGAGTGCTGGTCAGGAGTAAGGAAAAAAACAAATTTACTCTGCCAGAAAGAACAGACGGAAGGCTTGGCTTTCTAGGTTACAATTGCAATATCTGTCTGTTAAAGGTCTCTAATCTCCTGCTAAACCACGTTTTTATATAGGTGAGTTTAAAATGTGGCTTGTCTGTTTGAGTCCAGCAAGCATGCAAAAGCCATATGTATCCCTTCTTACTGTGATTAGCAGGATTGTAGTAGATCAAACTCAAGTCCCTGCCTCCATGAGCCTTTCTGCGCAAGGCATTTATTGTGTGCTCGTTATTTCTCACTCACGGTAGTTTGCGGGTGCTTTACACCACATCATCTTCCTCGAAAGCCTCTCCTGTTCTTTGCAAGCATTTGGGGGGGTGGGTGGTGGTTCTTTTTTACTAATGAGGACAGTCTGGTATTTCCTTGAATTGTGGCATGAAACTCTGGTGTATTTGTGCAATTCCGCTCTACCACAGCACTACTTAGTGGTTGTGTAATAGAACATATAGAAAGGCAGGGAAAGAAACCCCCTGGAAAAAACACATGTAAAGGAGCCAAATTTAATCCCACAAAGAATCCGGAAACAGAAGCCTCGGTAAAATGGCAGGTTAAAAGTCTCATATAGAGGAAGCCCCACATTTGCAAAAGCTGAATGCAAATTATTCCCTTCCCTTCTTCTTTTAGTGTTCATTAAATGTGTGTAGGTTGCAGTGATTCAGCATCTTTAAAAATGTAATCTATTGCCAAAAGTTTGCTCAAACTCACATTTCAACATTTTTTAAATTACTGACTCTATTTCATATTTTTTTAAAAATACGTATTTACCTATCTTTCAGTTATAGCCTTTGATAGAAAGAGCTGCATGCAGTTCCTCCAGATTTGCTTTTATCATGCAAGAGAGTCATCTACTCCATTATCAAATATATTATTGAAGATGTTGGATATAATTAATAATAATATTTGTAGGGAACTAAGTCCTCAAAGCACTCCGCGCATATTTTGTTAGTAAACCTTATAACAGCCCTGTGGGGTAGAGCACTGTTATAGCCCTCCAAGGGAGGGCTGTGACTCAGTGGTAGATCTGCATTAGAGAGGACCAATTACAGCTTGGCATCGGCTACCTGAAATGCCACCCAACTCTCATGCAAACTAGCCTGGGTAAAGCAAACCCATGGAGCTATAAAGGAATGGATGCCTAAACCCAATGGAGCAATAAAGGGATGGATACCTAAAAATAAGATACCATTGATAACATACAGAAAACTAAGGCAGCTGTGTTGGCCGTAAGCAAAATTCCAAAAATCCATATAGTGTAATACCTTTATTAGGCCAACTCAAAGTTCACAAAAAATATGCCAGCTGGCCATAGCTTAGTGACAGAGCACTTGTTTTGCATGCAGAAGGTCCAAGGTTCAATCCCACACATCTCCAGAGAGGGCTGGGAAAAATCCTGCCCCAAACCCTGGAGAACTGCTGTCAGTCAGTGACCGGGTTCGCACGATCACAGAGGGAAAATAAGCCACCGTGGCTTATTTTCCCTCTCTGCACATGCCAGTTGCAAGCCACCTAATTAGCATAATTACTCTTTCAGGGCATGGGTTGTTGTGACGTCTGAACCCAGTGAGGTGGGCTGGCTGGGGTGGATTACAAACCACCCAGCAGCCCTAGGGTTTCAGGGTGGTTTGTAAACCACCCCAACCAACCACCTTTCGGACATCACAACAACTTGCAACCAGTGAGGGTAATTATTCTAATTAGGTGGCTTGCGACTGGCACATGCAGGGAGGGAAAATAAGCCACTGTGGCTTATTTTCCCTCCATGGTCATGTGAACCTGCCCAGTTTTGACAATACTGGGCTAGATCTGACTCGGTAGAAGGCAGTTTCCTATCACTACTACAGATATGGGGCTGAGACTGATAGACTGGTGAGTTATCTTGTGAGTAAGTGAGAAAAGCGAGATCTGAACTGGCTAGACTTTCTGGTTCACAGCTCCTTCTCTTAACCGCTAGAGCATGACAGGCTCCCTGGTATGATTTGTGGTCAGAACTAGCCTTGGAGTCTGCTTCAGTTCCAGTTTTCAGCACAGAAAAAAGTGTGTCCAGCTCTTTAATAATGTTTAAAAAATCTAACGCAATGATAACTGCAACCAGCTGATACGCACTGGTAACTGCTCATGTAAGTACTCAGGTGAGCAGTTATGTGTACAGGTAAGCTGGCTGCAGTCATGACTGCATTGTCTCTTAACTAGAAATTGCCACCGTATCCTGCGTCAGCAAATTCCACAAGCCAATTACGCTTTGTCGACTTCTGGCTGGGACTGATGTCGCTCTGGCAGCTTCCCACGGGTGCTCCGTGGGAGCTTTCTCAAACAGCTTTTTAAAAGGTTGAAAAACCTTTTCATCTCCCCACTGGAATTGAAAGGGGGGGCAAGGCAGCAGCTCTGGATAACATCTTGGAGAAAAGTAACCCCCACGAGATAGTGGGGGGGCTGGATTCCAGGGTTATCTCCCCAGAGTTTTACCAATGCAAAAAGCTGTACTGAGACTCCTATTTTATAGGACAAAACAGGGCTGATGTGTCCCATAACAATATATGCTTTAAGAAATGTCAACAACTTCTGAGGGATGATTTAAGAAATGTTAACAGTATTTGAGAACATCTGAGGACCTGTAAGATCTGTTTGAGAGAAACATGTCTGCGCTGAGGAGAAGAAAGGAGCTGGCATCGACTCCCCCCACATCCTCTGTGTCAAAAGTGTTGAGAACAGAAGATATAGGGGAATTATTTACTCTGATAAAGACTTTATCTTCACAATTTACGGAACAAGTCAAAAGGCTGGATTTATTCACCGCCCTGCAAGGAGCTGTAGATTTAATTAATGCATCATGGCAAAAAATGAAGACGAAAATTAACGAGCTGGAAGACCGAGTGGCAGGAAATGAAACTATAACACAAATTTGTTTTAAAAATATCTCTCATAGAATTTCTCAACTGGAGGCCTTCATGAAAAGTTCCAATGTACTTATTATTGGGATTAAAAATTAGCCTAATATTGTAAAATTGCCTATTTTTGTGGATAAACTTTTGCATGAGATACTCCCTATCCTATCTGATTATTTACTTGATATTGAGCAGGCATTTCATGTGCCAAATGCTAAAGGGACTGATTATGTGATCATAGCTCAATTTGCAAAAGTCTCCACAAAGAATTATATCCTGCATTTGGCAAGGGAGGCTGGAAGCCTTTCCTGGAAACAAGGTAAAGTTATGTTATTTCCAGACTACATCAAAGAGGTAGCGAATAAAAGAAGGCAATTTATCAAAGCAAAGAATATGGCAAAACAAATGAACTTACAATATTACTTAAAATATCCTGCTACACTTTGTATTGTGTCTGAAGGTCAGATGAAGAAGTTTCTAAATCATGAAATGGTGGAGGCATGGCTGAACGTAAAATTGCGTGAGAATTCTGTTACAACCCCATGAACTGGAATCTTTAAACAAGCTTTGTTAACTGTTTGTGTTTAGTCTACATGATCCAGGCTAATTCAGAAGATAAATGATTATATATATATTGGTTTACTCTCTTTCATCTTTTATTCTTTCTTGCTTTTCTTTATATTTTTAATTTCAAAATATATAATATATCTAGAATAAAATATATTACTGATGGTTGAAGGTTTATATTGAGTCTTATTATTATATAGTACTATATATTTATTATTAATAATAATATAGGCTTTTGGGAATGAATTGTAGACTTGTTTCTTTGATACAAGATTGATGATATGATATAGAAATGTAAGGTTGTTTATTAAACTGTAAGATCGTTAAGGTTATAGATATAGTTTTTAAAATAGAATGGCATTGGAGGCTGGGGGGTGTTGGAGTTTAAACTCAATTCTTTTAAGGGGGAGGGAAAGGGAGGGGAGGGAATTTTCTTCTTTTTTCTTCACTTCACGTTTTTTCCTCCTCCCTTTCCCCTTTTTTCTTCTTTTTTTTCCTCTTTTTTCTTCTGTCTTTGTTATTGTGGTGTCCTCATCAGAATATTGTACTGTTGGGAAATTGAAGTATTGATTAGGTTGTTGGTAATTTTGGTATTGTGTATTTCACTTATAAAGATAAAATAAATAAAAATATATTTAAAAAAAAGCCAATTACGTTTTGTCTGAAGGAGTACTTTGTCCTGAAACTTACTGCAAATCAGCTTCATTGTATTACCTTGAGTCCTGTGTTTCAGGCAAGAGGGAGAAAAGCTTCTCTTTCTATCCACACTCTTAACACCATCCACCATTTTATAAATAGCATGTCCTCTGGTTTTCATTCTTTTCATTAAAAAGCAATATTACTCTAGCGATTCTGAGTAGAAAGTGTGTTGTAGCTCCTTGATTTTTTTTGGGGGGGGGGATTACCTTGTCCAAGTAGTAAATTTTGAAGTGCAGACACTCATCACCTCTAAGGGAGACTTGGAAGGTGGCAACAAGGGAGAGGGCCTTTTCAGTGGTGGCCACCTGATTATGGAATGACCTTCCCACTGAGGCCTGCCTGGTGCCAACACTATCATCTTTTCAGCGCCAGGTTTAGACTGTCTTCTACTCCCAGGCATTTAATGGCACAGAATGGGGTAGCTGTGTCAGGTGTCTTAACAAGTCTAGTATTTTATTGGCATTGTTTTTAGCCATCTAAATTGTTTTAAATTTTGTATATTGACATTTTATGTGGCATTTTATTATCTTATGAATTGCTGTGAACTGCCCAGAGAACTTCAGCTATTGTGCAGTATAGAAATGGAGTAAATAAGAACATTAGAAGATTCATGCTGGATCAGACAAGGGTCCATCTAGTCCAGCATTCTGTTTACACAGTAGCTGACCAGCTGTCGACTAGGAACCCACAAGCAGGACACAAGTGTACAGCACCCTCCCGCCCATGTTCCCCAGCAACTGGTGCACATAGGTTCAGTGCCTCTGGTACTGGAGGTAGCACATAGCCCTCAAGCCTAGTAGCCATTGCTAGATTTCTCCTCCAGGAATTTGTCTAACACCCTTTTAAAACCCTCCAAATTGGTGGCCATCACCACATCTTGTGGTAGTGAGTTCCAAATCATCATCATCATCATCGCCCCCATAGTCATACCCCCAAGGAGTGTGTGCAAAGGTAGGCAGTTGTGTTGAAACCTACCAGTTTTCGTTTTCATCAGGAGGTCTTTTGTAAAGCGAAAGGGTCTTAATTGGCCATTGAAGACCAAGATACCCCACAATACTTCGTATAGCATCAGGGAAATATATTACTTGTGGGAAACTCCATCCCCCGCTCCCAGCTACGGTGAGGATTGGAGCTAAGCTTGGACAGAACATGGACGCCTGAGTGGGGTGGCCAATAATGTCATTGTCTTTGCTTATCAAAGTCTCGTCGCTTCCACTGAGTGAGCCCTGGCTCTTGCTACAACACTGTGCGTCCAGCTCTACAATGTCCTTTTGGAGATATGGAACCCAAAAATGCTAAACTGTGTGTCCAGCTCTACAATGTCCTTTTGGAGATATGGAACCCAAGAATGCTAAACTATGTGTCCAGCTCTACAATGTCCTTTTGGAGATATGGAACCCAAGAATGCTAAACTGTGTGTCCAGCTCTACAATGTCCTTTTGGAGATATGGAACCCAAGAATGCTAAACTGTGTGTCCAGCTCTACAACGTCCTTTTGGAGATATGGAACCCAAGAATGCTAAACTATGTGTCCAGCTCTACAATGTCCTTTTGGAGATATGGAACCCAAGAATGCTAAACTGTGTGTCCAGCTCTACAATGTCCTTTTGGAGATATGGAACCCAAGAATGCTAAACTGCACACAACTGGAACACACAAGTGTAAATTATATAATATTCTACTATAAGGGGACAAAAACAACGTGGACCTAATAGTCATAATAAATAGCTCCATCCAGATTGCAACACCTTTACGTATTGATGTGCAACCTCAGATGGGGACAATTATATTATTTACAGTGCACATGGTACTGATATGAATATGTGATGTCTTTATTTTCATCTCGTATGATTTTTACTTCTGAGGAAGCCTGTTGCGAAACAAGAATACATCCAGATTCCTGTAAAAACTAAAGGCCACAACTTCTACAGCACAGTTCTTCCAGCTGCAATTAATTAGTTTGTCTTTGTAGCATTTAGCCAGTTTCATCTACAATTTTACAGTTCTGTTCCTTGTATTGTGCTGTTACTCACTGTGGTCTTTTTTTGTATACACACTGTTTTTGTCCCCTTATATTTGAATATTATATAATTTACATTTGTGTGTTCCAGCTGTGTGCTGTTTAGCATTCTTGGGTTCTGTTTTGTTACCACTGGTGCCCTTTGTACTCGTTCATTTCTTTTTGAGATATGGGCTGGATCTATATTTACCACCTTTTTTCACTTCCAGTGAGGTTTCACCGCCTGCCTTTCACACTACGCAGTACTCGCCACAAATTGGAAACGGAATTTCCCACTTCTGTGCTCCTGCTTTCAAAACCCTAATATCCCCGTATTTCCCCTTAATGTGCTCTGATTTTCCGCCTTCGCTACCGTATCCGGTCGTAGTCCCCTCCCCTGCCTGTCCATATACGGCAGTGTTTGTATTTCCCTCCTGTCCAATCACAGCTCTCGATGGCCCCATGTCGTCTTCTGGCTGCAGATCGCATAGCTTCCTCAGCACTCAATGTTTCCTCAGCAACAAGCAAAGGGCTGGATGTGCACGCGCTTGTCTGATCTCGGAAGCTAAGCGGGGTCGGCCCCAGTCAGTAGTTGGATGGGCGACCGCCTGGGAATCAGGCTTCCTGCATTGAGCAGGGGGTTGTTCTATCCCTTCAAATGAGATTAAGTTTTACCCCCTCCTATCCCCCGCTCTGGATGTTTATTTTAAATTAAGGCATTATCCTCGCAGAATCGGGGCTTCTCTGCGATGTTGTTTTTCCTAATTCAGGCATGATCTTCGAAGATTCAAAGTTGTGAAGCTGATTGTGATGTGACTGAAGCCTGAGTAAACGTGCTCAGGATTGCCTTGCAGGTTGTCTATTATTGTCACCTGAGTCCCTGGTTGCCATAAGAGCATGTTGATACATCATGTACACAGCTATCTTTATTTGTAAATACACCCTGCTCAGGGACAGCCCTAGGAAATGGGGATTTCAAAGTAATGCCAACCATCCTCTTGGTTGGGTATCCCTTGCCTGAGGCATAAATGACTTTCCCATGACAAATATTTACTCCTCCCCTAAAGCTGGAGAATGCTTTGTACTCACTACTAACAGATCCTGTGAATTCTAGCTTCTAAGGATTGTCACTCACTATGGACTATGGGAGTCTTGAGCACTCCTCCTCCATGTATTCAGTAAATGCATAGTGGAAGGGAAAGGGATATGCCTGCTTGCCCTTGTGTCTGCTTGCCCGCTGGACTTGTTCCTGATCTACACATGAACAGTGTATGCTGTGAAAGGGCTTCTGTATACCTACAGCTGTCTGCGTGTGAGTTCTTCACTGGATTGGGACCCCTGCTTGATCAGCATTCCCAATGTTATGGAGAGAACTTACACATGCATATAGCTGTATGTGTGCAGAAGCCCCTTTCACGTCACATGCTGTGGGCTAAAATAAACCCAACATTGTGCTAGCACAAGTCTGCTAGCACAAGACTTTCTCCCTCTCTTCCCTCCCCGCCCCCCAGTCCTCTGTACCTCCCATAAATCTGTCCTGGAGGGGTTCCCAGGTCTCCGGAGCAGATTTTGAGGGCACAGGGGTGGGGGAAAGTGGGAATCATCTCCCCTCCTGGTTCCACTGATGGAAGCAGTTCTGTCAGTGTGATTACACTGTTGGATACAACTCTATATGCATGGAGGTCCCAGGGGGGTGAGAACATATGAGCCTGCTACCTATCCTAGTGTTCAGCGAATGCATGCAAGGAACATATGAAGAGGGCTTCCAACCTGATTTTGGACCTGAGATGACCTTCACCAGGAGATGTATTGGATGGGTGTGTAGTGGGCTTTGTTGTATTAAATACCACCAGACATGCTATCTTTCTGGGTTGCCTTGCTGGGATGGGCCTGGGAGGTACCATACTTCAGTTCTTTCTGGAGGTACAGTAGATTCCAGTAGGTGGTCCTGTGAGTCAGCAGCTAGTGATACAGCTTTCAGAGTGCTGCAAAGGTCCATCTTGTGTCTCATGCTTTTTAACATCTACATGAAACCACTAAGTTTCATGTGGAGAAATCTCTATGAGAACTCTGAGACAGAGATTTGGGCTGCTCTGTTATCAGCATGCTGGTGATGTTCAGCCCTACCTCTAATTTTCATCCGATCGTAGGAGGGTGCTCCCACTGGCAGGAGCACAACTCCACTCATGGAATGATTCTGGTGGTGGGAGCAAATGCTGGATCCACCCATTAAATATTTCTATAGTAGAGAGAAAAAGGTGTATGGTGTCTTGATATTTATGGTTCCAAAAACTAACAAATGAAGAACATTGCTCTAGAAAACAATCTGTTTAGGATCTAGATTTAACTTTGTGTAAAATAGGTAAACTTTGTTAATCATACCATTTTTCAGACTATTTCTTGAACCAATCTGAAATTTGTGAAGCTGAAGGAAGTGAGTGTGGTTTTTCTTACAAGGTCTTCTGAGCTATTGAACCCTGGTTAACCATTCTGCAGCTTGGACACATTCAGGCTGTCTGAGTCTTCTCTGACATGTTCCTTTGTTAGCTTGACCAGGGTCCCCTCCTCCTGCCTTGCTTCTGTCAATATTGTTATATCTCATGACAGCTTTCCTTCTTTGTAAAGACTCAAGCAGAGGAGGTAGGTATTGAACAGTTCAGCTTCCTATGTGTTGTCTCTCCACATTTGCCCTTGAACTGAACTTGAATCTATAACTCCTAGCATTCCCCAGCCAGCTATGCCTTTTCTGTCTAAACAGGCATAGGACTGCACCCTTAGTTACAAAGTTGAGCAGACCATGGAGCTGGATCTAAGCACAATGGAAGCAGCCCACTGCTTCCTCGTTCTCTCTCTCCCCCCCCCCATGGCCTCAGTAGTGGCAGTTGGAAGCTGGAGGGAGGGGGTTAATGGTAATGGTGATATTTTGTATTGTGAGGGAATTCTTTTCCACCCAATGTCTGGACGGTACTTTCTCCTTCTGCCTTCAGTCTAGTGAAGCCACGTTTCTCCATTATACCGAATAGTGGGTTTCAAAGAGTCTGAAGCAGGTAAAGCTGCTGCGGGGGGAGGAAAAGCACCCCCCACTGATGGATTCTTGCAACAACAGGGTTCTCTGTGGGGGCTGAGCCTCCCCTCCCTAGCATTTTGCGTGTGGAAGCTGCTGGAAGGGAAGCCCACCGCTTGCAGAGGTCCCTGTTTCCCCAAGGACCCTCTGTGGGAAGCAGGTGATCCCACCAGCAGCAATTTTTGTGGGTGCAGCAGTCAAGGCCAATCAGGGATTGTGTGAGGTTACAAGCTTCCCATGATCCCCAGCTGCCTTTATTGCTTCCCATGGCCAGGAGTAGTGCTGTGCTATTGGGTTTTCACTGGGCACATGAAGCACTGGCCAGCAGCCAGGACTCTGGAGAGGCTTACAAGGGTCCTGTTGCCTTAGAGTGGCCCTGTCTCCTCTTTTACAGAGGACAGTCCTCCATTTGAAGGGCCGCCAGGGGACTGTCCTCTATTTTGAAGGTGTTCTCTATCTGAAGGACTGTCCAGTCCAAAGTCCTGTTTAAAGAGAACGAACCATCTGGAGGAGAGCTGGGCCTTGACGTTGCCCATCAGCAGCACCTGGGCAGCCGGCTGAGCAACGCATACGGATCAGTCTTCAATACTATGGTGAGGTGTACCGGATTTCTACTTAAATTATAATTATTTCTAAATTTGCATATGCACATGAATGAGCAAATGTATTTTTATGCAAATCGTCCTTTCAGTGACACGTTTCCGCTTTCTTGGTGATTCACAAGTGCTCACCCTAGTATGTGTATGTGCATGCGTGTGTGTGTGTGTGCGCATGCACATGTGGACAGAACTTGGCCTGATTCAGTCAGATGGTTCTCTAGTTACCTACTTGTTCAGTGGACATCTTAATACATGGAAGCTGTATGGGGACTTGTATTCATTGCTGTGCTGATCCCTGCTTGTCCAAATGGCAGCTGAGCAAGTAGCGGGAGCTGGGGTGGGGGTGAAGATGGCATATTACAGAACAGTAATCATGGTTCAAAACTTTGCTCTCATTGGCCTCTCTCTCTTGGTAGCTTTCCCCCACTGTTTATTTGGCGATACACCACTAATCCAGTTGTGGGGGAAGCTGCCATCTGAAAGAGCCTAGACATCCAACTGAGTCTTCTGGGCTGGTGAGTCTTCTTGGCCCTGAGATGATTTCCCAATAGGAGGAGTGCCAAAAGAATGGCTACCTTCCCAACAGGAAATGGGAGGTGCTGGAGAAGGTGGAGAGAGAAGGGTGCCCCCCTTCTTTTTAGCCTTGCTGGTACTAAAAGGGGTGGGAGAAAATAGATTTAGAAATGTGTAGTTTGAAAAATAGTATTTTACATTTTAAAATACTTATTAGAACACATATTTAAAAGCAAAATTTCATGCGGATCTTTTAAAAATTGCAGATGAATGTGGAAACAGGATGAAAAGGAAAGTAACATAGACCACCAGCATAGACCTACTAGAGGCATACTTTTTTTGAGAGCAAGAAAGACATTCAAAGAAGGCATCATGCCTTTCAACCCAATCTGCCATCGCAAGCCAGGCTGCCCCATATTCCGCACCAGCTGATGACTGGGTAGAGGGCGTGGGAAGGGGAGGAGAACGCCTGACTCAGACGTTTTGGAGCTTCTAAATTTGAACACAGTGATGTCTGCAAAGTCTTCCCGATCATGCTGAAGCAGTACAGGCTGTAGCTAGCTGGCATTCCTGGGTGGCTGCCCACGTGGCCCTGGCTCAGCAAAATGCCTCATCCAGGCAATCCAAGGTGACACGAACAACACCAGCATCTTTCTTTTACTGTTGCCCCTGCTAAGATATATTGCTTTACACTCTTGGGCCTTAGACATTTAGGCTACAGTCCGACGCATATTTACCTGGGGAAAATCCCATTGAAATCAATGTGACATTTCTGAATAAACATGCATAGGACATGCTCAGCTACATATTTAGTACAGTAGAAATGAAAGGCAGCAGATCTTGGCAGCTTTAGGAATGGCAGGGTGGAAGTCAGGCAGATCTGTCCCATGGGGCACAAGACATCAGGAAGTTCTTTAAAATCAACTGCAGCTATTTTTCATTTCAGTAGGGCTTGTGCAAGCGAAATTTGGGGTTTCATTTGGAACTACCCCCTCAGGCACCAAAATATCTTGAGCCAGTGCTACCAGTATCACAAATGCATGAGAAAGAAAAGGTAAAATATACTAAATGTTGTGATTGATGGGCCACATTGGATAATTTTTTTAATCTTTCTTTTTATGTTATATTATTTATTTAGAATTAATTTTAGGCTACCTTTAAGAGTAGAACCATCTCAAAGTGGCATAAAAGAGAGCCAGGGCCTGCAGGAGAAGCCACCACCACCACCGGGGAAGAGGCGTGTTTGCTGCCGCCGGGCCTGCTGCTGCCGCCGCTGGGCCTGCTGCTGCCGCCGCTGCCACCACCACCAGGCCTTCCTTGTGGACTTCTGCCTGGCAGACCACCAGTCCCTGCAGGACCAGGCCCCCAGGTACCGAGCCAGCTGTGCTGCTCCACCTGCCCCTCCCTGGAGGGGCTATATAAGCTGGCTGGCTGAGGTGGCCTGGGAGAGCCAGGGCCTGCAGGAGAAGCCACCACCACCACCGGGGAAGAGGCGTGCTTGCCGCCGCTGGGCCTGCTGCTGCCGCCGCTGGGCCTGCTGCTGCCGCCGCTGCCACCACCACCAGGCCTTCCTTGTGGACTTCTGCCTGGCAGACCGCCAGTCCCTGCAGGACCAGGCCCCCAGGTACCGAGCCAGCTGTGCTGCTCCACCTGCCCCTCCCTGGAGGGGCTATATAAGCTGGCTGGCTGAGGTGGCCTGGGAGAGCCAGGGCCTGCAGGAGAAGCCACCACCACCACCACCACCACCGGGGAAGAGGCGTGCTTGCCGCCGCTGGGCCTGCTGCTGCTGCCGCTGGGCCTTTTGCCGCCGCCGCTGCCACCACCACCAGGCCTTCCTTGTGGACTTCTGCCTGGCAGACCGCCAGTCCCTGCAGGACCAGGCCCCCAGGTACCGAGCCAGCTGTGCTGCTCCACCTGCCCCTCCCTGGAGGGGCTACATAAGCTGGCTGGCTGAGGTGGCTTGGGAGAGCCAGGGCCTGCAGGAGAAGCCGCCGCCACCACCACCACCACCACCACCGGGGAAGAGGCGTGCTTGCAGCCGCTGGGCCTGCTGCTGCCGCCGCTGCCACCACCACCAGGCCTTCCTTGTGGACTTCTGCCTGGCAGACCGCCAGTCCCTGCAGGACCAGGCCCCCAGGTACCGAGCCAGCTGTGCTGCTGCACCTGCCCCTCCCTGGAGGGGCTATATAAGCTGGCTGGCTGAGGTGGCCTGGGAGAGCCAGGGCCTGCAGGAGAAGCCACCACCACCACCACCACCACCACCGGGGAAGAGGCGTGCTTGCAGCCGCTGGGCTTGCTGCCGCCGTCGCCACTACCACTGCCACCAGGCCTTCCCTGTGGACTCCTGCCTGGCATTTTTAAGGGGATTTTAATTGTTTTGTTTGTTTGTTTTATTTTGTTGGGGGGGATTTTGTTGTGTTTTTAGGGGTGGGTAGCCTGCCTGATAGGCGGGAGCGAGGGGGCATGTGTCCACCTGATGGAGGCAGTGGGGGGAGTGTTGGGGGCCAGAACATACCGAGGCTGGGCGGCAGGCGCTGGCGGAGCGCTAGGGGCAGGCCATGCCAGCTAAGGGGAACGAGGGAGAGATGTGTAGTATCTGTCCCCTGCTCCGGGCCTGTCCAGAGCCAAAGGATGGCTGGGGGAGGCGTGACCCCATCTTCTGGCCTTCGTTTGCTGCTCTGCAATGCCAGGTCTGTTACCCAGAAAACCTCCCTCATCCATGACATGATCCTGGACGAGGGTGCAGACCTGGCATGTATTACGGAGACCTGGCTGGCCGAGGCTGCTGCTCCAACCCTTGCAGCCATGTGTCCAGCTGGATTTTCGTATGCACAGCAGCCGAGGCCTGGGGATCGGGGAGGGGGAGTGGCTGTTATCTACCGAGAGTCCTTGGTCTTCACCAGACCCCCTCTCCGGGAGACCAAGGTTGTTGAGTGCATGTACTGGAGGTTGGGCCCGAAGGGCAGTCTGGGGATTCTGCTCGTGTACCGTCCACCCCGCTGCACGACTGACTCCCTGGCCGAGGTGCTTGAGGTGGTCTCTGATGTGCGTGTACAGTCCCCTAACTTACTGGTGTTGGGGGACTTCAACGTACATTCGGAGGCCATCCTCACAGGAGCACCTCGGGACTTCATGGAGACCATGGCCTCCTGGGAGCTGCACCATATTCTAACTGGGCCCACCCATGTAGCCGGTCATGCACTAGACCTTGTGTTTGTTTCTGGAGAAGCGGGGAGTGATCTGGAAGTCGGGGGTATATCCACCACCCCCTTGTCATGGTCAGATCACTATCTGGTGATGTTGGACTTCTCGGTTCCACAACCCCTCCGCAGGGGTGGAGGACCCATTAAAATGGTCCGCCCCAGGCGTCTTATGGATCCAAATGGATTCCTGAACGCGCTTGGGGATTCTCTGGGGCATGCCAACGGCCACTCGGTCGAGACCCTGGTGGGTGGCTGGAATGCCGCAATCACTGGGGCATTAGATCAGGTGGCTCCGAAACGCCCTCTCCCCCTGAACAGGGCTCGGACTGCACCATGGTTCAATCCGCAGTTACGAGCTCTGAAACAGGAGGTGAGACGGCTAGAGCGCCGGTGGCGGAAGTCTCGCTCCAAAGACGATCAGACACGGGCTAGAGCTATATCTTCAGCCTATCACGTGGCGGTGAAGGCAGCAAAAAAGGAATATTATGCTGCCTCCATCGCGTCTGCAGAGTGCTGCCCCAGGAGGCTGTTCCAAGTGGTCCGGAGCCTGGTCGGTCCTGTGGCTCCGGAACCACTGGAGCATTCTAAGGCCTCCTGTGAGGCTTTGGCAAGGCACTTTGCAGATAAAATTGATCAGATTAGGTGTGTTACTCTGCACGCTGTGGATACAGTTAGCGAGCAAGAGGCGGCCTGTGGCAAACCGGTTTTGTGGGATCGGTTCCAGCTTCTTCCTCCTGATGAAGTGGACAAGGTGCTTTCATCTGTAAGGCCAACCACCTGCTTACTTGATCCTTGCCCATCTTGGCTCATTATGAGCTGCAGAGAGAGACTGGGTGAGGGGATCAAGGCGGTGGTGAACGCCTCCCTTGAGGAGGGAGTGATGCCATCAGCCCTCAAGGAGGCAGTGATAAGACCGCTCTTAAAGAAGCCCTCCTTGGATCCTCAAGTTCTGAACAACTTTTGCCCAGTCTCAAATCTGCCATTTTTGGGCAAGGTGATTGAGCGGGTGGTGGCGGTGCAGTTGAAGGCACACTTGGAAGAAACTGATTATCTAGACCCATTTCAGTCGGGCTTCAGGCCTGGGCATGGGACAGAAACGGCCTTGGTCGCCTTGGTGGATGATATGAGGAGGGCTCTGGATAGGGGTGAATGCTCCTTCCTTGTTCTCCTCGACCTCTCAGCGGCTTTTGATACCGTTGACCACGGTATCCTCCTGGACCGCCTGGAGGGGTTGGGCATTGGAAACACTGTATTGCGGTGGTTCCAGTCCTTCCTCTCTGGCAGGTACCAGAGGGTAGCACTGGGAGAGGAGGTTTCGGACCCGTGGCCACTTACTTGTGGGGTGCCACAGGGTTCCATCCTCTCCCCGATGCTATTTAACATCTATGTGAAGCCACTGGGGGCTATCATCAGGAGGTTTGGGGTGCAGTGTCATCAATATGCGGATGACACTCAGCTCTACCTCTCATTCAAATCTTCACCAAGGTTGGCCGTAGAATCCCTGTCCAAATGTCTGGAGACGGTGAGTGGCTGGATGGGGA
Organism: Heloderma suspectum; assembly: GCF_057233095.1. Taxonomy (NCBI): domain Eukaryota; kingdom Metazoa; phylum Chordata; class Lepidosauria; order Squamata; family Helodermatidae; genus Heloderma; species Heloderma suspectum. The sequence goes on along the minus strand of NC_139461.1, from coordinate 140,781,177 downwards.
GGAATAAGCTGAAGCTCAACCCTGACAAGACCGAGGTACTTTTGGTGGGAGACAAGAGGAAGCTGGGGGATGTTGACCTGGTGTTGAATGGGGTACAGCTACCCTTGAAAGACCAGGTCCGCAGCCTGGGGGTCATTTTGGACTCCCAGCTGTCCATGGAGGCTCAGGTGTCAGCTGTGAGCCGGACAGCGCTGTATCAACTCCATCTGATACGGCGGCTGCGCCCCTACCTTCCCGACCATCTGCTCCCATCGGTAGTACATGCCCTGGTCTCCTCTCGTTTAGACTACTGTAATGCGCTCTACGTGGGGTTACCCTTGAAGACGGTTCGGAAACTGCAGCTGGTACAGAACGCGGCGGCTCGCCTGATTAAAGGCAGCCGCCGGCGAGATCACATCACTCCAGTGCTGAAGGAGTTGCACTGGTTACCAGTTGTTTTCCGGGCCAAATTCAAGGTGTTGGTTTTGACCTTTAAAATCCTATATGGTTCCGGCCCAGCCTATCTTAAGGAGCGCCTCCAGCAACACCAGACAGGCCGCTTAACAAGATCAGCCTCAGATGGCCTTCTCTCTGTCCCATCAGCCAGGACAGCTAGAGTGGTGGGGACGAGGGAGAGGGCCTTCTCTGTGGTGGCCCCCACTCTGTGGAACTCCCTCCCTAGGGAACTCCGTCATGCCCCCTCTTTAATGAGCTTCCGTCGTGCATTAAAAACATGGTTGTTCAGGCAGGCATTTGGGGTGGGTTAGGGTATTTTTTTTAAAAAAATTTATGGTAAAATTTTACTGTTTTAAATTGTTTATGGTGGGTTGTACATCGCCCAGAGTGGCTGGGTGACCAGTCAGATGGGCGATTAATAAATTTAATAAATAAATAAATAAATAAAAGATTTTTAAAAATACAAAGTATCGAAATAGGCAATAAATAAATAAATATACAATAAAATACTAAAAAACCAAACCCCAAACAGATTACACCCATAAAACCTGCAGCCCACAGATTAGGGGCAGGCCAGCCAAAACAAATGGGTCTCCAAAGCCTTCCTGAAGACCTGCAAAGAAGGGGCATGATGAATCCCTGATGGAAGCTGATTCCAGAGGTGAGCCACCACTGAAAAGGCCCTCTCCCTTGTATTCACCAGCCTAACCATCTTTGCTTGATGTCCTCAAAGTATGGGCAGGCTGGTACATGAGAAGGTGGTCTTTCAAGTAACTAGAGCCCAAACCATTTAAGGCTTTAAAAGTTAAAACCAGCACTTTAAACTGGGCTCAGAAATGCACTGGCAACCAAGACAGCTGGTGCAGTATATTGATGTCATATGAGCAGACCACCCAGCCCGCACCAATATCCAGGCAGCTGCATTCTGCACTAACTTAATTTTCCAAACCCTCCTCAAAGGCAGCCCCATGTAGCATGCATTACAGTAGTCAAGCCCGAATGTCATGAAGGCATGTATGACTAAGGCAGTTTGTATGTTCCAGATGTAAGTGTTCATGAAAGGGAACAAATCCTGAAATGGTTATGCTTTAAGAAGCACAACTTTTTTAGCTGAGACAAATTATCTTAAAACAGGCCTGCCACTGGATTAAAGAATCATAGCTCATTAAATGTATGAGTTTTAATTGATTAAGGCTGGAAGCCTATACCAGCTTACCTGGGAGTAAGCAACGCTGAACACAATGGGACCTACTTCTGAGTAAACATGTATAGGATTGCACTGTGAATCTGCATAAAATCTGAGGAATGAAACAATAGTTCTGAAGTGAAAGCACATTGTTAAGTGTCCCCCACTTCTGAGGAGAAGTCCAGGGAGAAACATTACGTGTGGTTAGTTTTCTTTGCACGTGAAGGCACTGGACAGTGATGATGTCTATGTTTAATTACAAACATGCAGAGTACAATGGAGGCAAGGATACACTCCGAGAAGAGGAAACAAACTAATCCTGGTTCAGGGCTGCAAGAGCAACTGTGTCCCCAACGGCGCATTAGCTCAAGCTCACTCACAGATCTCCTCTGTTCTTTGCCTTCAAATCAGAGCTGCAAAGCTGCTCGTTTCTGCCTTATAGTTCCAGAGTGCCCTTCCCCATCCCAGCTCTGTCATTGACAGCTGAACATGAGCCCATGGGGAAGTGCTCTTTGTATATATTGATTGGTTGTGATGATAATAATAATAAATTTAAGATTTATTATAGCATAAGCTTTCATGGACGATGCCATAATAAATCTGTTAGTCCTTAAGGTGCCACCGCCTTTTTATTGTCTTTGCTGCTACAGAGTAACATGGCTATCTTTCCGGAAGGAAAGAAAGAAAAGCATCCTGAGTACATGCTTTCCCCTCAGATAATCATAGGGGTCCAGCAGTGACAGTGTGGGAGGGGGTGACCTACTTGTCTAAGGAGTGGTGGTTCTTGCTTCCTTAAGCCCCTTCTGGTGCCATCTGTACCTGGCTGCTTTGAGCCTGGACTGGAACAGCACCCTTAAACACAGATGTTATTTGGGGGTTGGTAAGAAAGGGATTCACTCTCCTCCCCCCCGCCGCCCCTGTTCCCCTCTGTTCTTCAGAGAGGCAAACAAGGGATTGTATTTTCCAGGTAGCCACTGGAGAAGAACAGACAGGGGGTCTGGAGATTTCTCTCTCTCCTGTATTTATCTTGACCCGAACTACAAACTGCTTTTCTGAGATGAAGACAAAGAAAACCTGCTATGCGGCCTACTTATACATTTCTAAAGACTTTCAAATGTCAAATGAAGTGACACTGATATTTCAGTCAGAAATGTCTGTCTAGTTCACTACTCCAGAGTGTGTTCTGAATTCGAGGAAGCAAGGAATACTTGGCCAAAGAAAGATCCACAATGCCTTGGTCCCTACCTGGATACTTTCATGAAAGAGCATCATCTCAGTAAAAGTGAAAATAAGAACATAAGAATTGCCTTGCTAGATAAAACCAGTCCTCTTTTATAGAACTGCATTTCCCCCATCTGTTTTGCGTGGAATCTGGCAGATAATTGTGTTTTTATTTGGACTGAAGCTGACCAAAATCGGATGAGAATATTTTCTGGGCTGTTGTGCTTGGAGAGCACGGTGGGGGCTGGCCCCATAACTCCACATTGACTGGGCTAGAGAGGCACCTCACTGTTTCAACTAGAGAAGAGCCAGGAAGGATGCTGTCAAAATTCAGCAGCCGGCCCTGTGGAGCCATGGTGGAAAACCTGCCGTGAGCAGAATTAATTACATGCTGAGCCAAATATATGTTGTTGTGTGTTTTGCCTGCTTGATCACTGAGAATGAGTGGTCAGGGAGCTGACAAAAGAACATTAATGTTTCATAAAGCCAGTGCATTGTTTACTGAATGGGTAATTCTCCTGCGGGGGTCTGAGACCCATGCTCTGCACCGATATGTTTGAAAAACAGCCACTTTGCCGTTTGAATTTAGACACAGAGTGACTGGGAAGTGAGACTTTCTAGCTGACGTCAGTTGGAAACTAGGGCGCAATCTTTGAGTGGGGAGTGTATAACTTGTGCTCTGGGAACCTGATGCAGCCTGTGCTGTCTGTTTATAGGGGCGCATTTGCCTTCATTATGCTTTGCTTTATAATCTACAATAATAAAAGAGATCTGTCTGTCTGTCTGTCCATGCCATAGCGCCAAGACCATGAAACCTAGACACCTGAAATTTGGCATGGGTACTAAGGAGACCCTAAGGGTGTGTGCCGTGAGTTACTTTGATTTTAAAATGCATTAGTTAATTTTAATTAATTTAAATGTGTTCATGTGGTTGAAGCATGCAGCAACATATTCAGCCACTAGGGGGCAAATCTTCCAAGCCAGCTTTGCAGTCCATGCAGCTGGGAACCAGGGGAGATTAGTTGATGAAGAGACAGTTATATGCCTGCCCTCTGCTGCTGGGCAGTCCTCCCCTCAGGGGAATGGAGTGGCCAGACCCCACCCTCAGGGGGCCACGGGGGTGCACCATGGCTGGGGCTATGCCTAAGGGTGCCAGCAGCCACGGCTTCACTCAGATGGGATGGACACAATGTGTCCAATTCTGACAGCTGTGTAAGTTTGGTAAAGGCTTTGTTGTATCAGACTAAGACCTATTTACTGGTTGTAATAAATAGGGCAACTATTACAAAGTCACCATAAGTTTCCAGTACTCTTCATTCCAAAGGAAAAGAAACCCTTTAACGATATGCCCGAAACATCTCACTGCTTGGGGAGGTGGAGAACATGTAGCAATGGTATCCCGGTTTCAGATTTCTCCCTATGCTTGCCCATGCATCTGCTAATGAAACAAATCGCAATTTTTCTCTTGTGACTTCTCAAAATACACATATGCATTTCCATTGGGTGACAGTATGCTAGCATCTTCTGTGTATTAGCAGCCACTGTCTTGACAAGGCAATTTATGCTGGTGAAAATAATGTTTCAAATATTACTTTGGCCTTTCTAGGTGATTTATAAAATTTGGCCTTCCCAGATCATTTACAAAAACAAAAACACACCATGGGCTGGATCCAAAGGCTCATCTGTTTATTTATTTAAAATATTTATGTACTTCATTATCAATCCACATTGTCAAATTCTCTGAATTCCACTTTGGAGAAACTCTCAGGGGCTGTACGCCAATGGTGGGTGGTGCCAAAGACAAAAGAGGTGGGGCGAGAGCACCCAAAATACCAACATAGTTTGTATCTTAAAGCTCCTTTCGCTAGTCACCAATTCTTAGGTGTGGCATTTCAACCTTTTAGAATGGGGAAAAACTGCGCAAAAGCCAGGAAGCCACGAAATGATCTGTGGGGCCAATATGGGGAATGCTGGAGGTTCTGCAGCCTTGTCTTAGGGCCAGTGGCAGAGCCAGGACAGAATGTGGTGGATCACAGCTGAGCCAGCATAGAGCCTAATGGACTGGCATAGAAGAATCAGAAATGTCCAGGATAAAGCCCGTCTAGAACATATAGGAAAGCTTGGAGTTTGCTGGTGTTTCAGATGGCTTTTGTTGGCCCAATAAAAATGTGGCTGCTTGGCAACCCCAGGTGAATGCACTGCCAGCCAAACCATCATTAAAAAAGAAATGTCTGCAGAAGGGATTGGTGCAGAAGAGTTCTTGCTTGTCGCCAACAGTGCTGTAGGCACTACTCATCAGGAGTTGTGACATTTGCACCCCGCTTTCATGCAGCAACAGCATTGCTGTGTATGCACCAGCTTAGGGATGGGAGGGTGTGCAACAATATTACCTCCCCGTCTCAAAATATTGGCATTTGAGAGCCAAAATATTGGCATTTGCCACAGGAGGAAGGACTTCCCTTGAGAGGAGCTGTCTCCAGTGGCAAATGAGAAGCAACAGCCTCTGCATGTCTGAATGAGTCATCACTGATCAAACACAACTTGAATGTCACCTCGCATCACCCCAGACGCAGTGCTCCTTACTGGAGCCTGTTCACACATTCAGTGGTGAATCATCAAGCAGGAAGGCATCAAGTGATGTAGATGCATTTGTGAGGTGGCCATTACTCATGCTACAAAGCATGACCAAGTGCAGAGCTAAAATAGAGGTGACGATGCACGCAGGGCGGCTGGCCAAAAGAGCAGCCCTGCATCTAATTTCCTCTCCTCTGCTAGGGTGACCACGAGTCCTACTTTACGGAGGACAGCGCTCTATATTCAAAAGGCTGTCAGAGGTAGGGATGTCAGAGAATTCCGCCACGGATCTCGGTGAGATCCCCCGAAATCCGTGGCGGAACGAAGTCCCCCGGCCCCCCTGCGAAAGGCACGCGAAATGGGACACTTACCTGGTGCCATTCATGCTGCTTTGCGAATGGCGGCCGTGTCTGCGGCCGCCATTCACTTCCCTATTTTTGCTGTGATAGGCTACGTAAATATTTATGTAGCCTATCATGGCAAAAAAAGGGAACACAAATGGTGGCTGCCATAGCCACTGCCATTTGCGTTCCCTTTTTTTGCCGTGATAGGCTATGTAAATATTTATGTAGCCTATTATGGTGGGGAAAAAAGGAACGCAAATGGCGGCCACTACGCCATTTGTGCCCCTGGTGTTTTTTGTTTGCCATGATAGGCTACATAAATATTTACGTAGCCTATCATGGCCAAAAAACAGGAATGCAAATGACAGCTGCTGTAGCCGCTGCCATTTGTGTCCGCAGGCTCCATACGGCGCCTGTGAATGCACCTGGCCAGCAGCTCCGTGGAGTTGCTGCGGAGTGGAGCTGGCCGGGTTAGGATTTGGGGGGGAGGTGCGGAGCACCTCCCCCCCACCGCGAATCACCCCGTCGAAAAGGTGTGACTTTCTTACATCCCTAGCCAGAGTACGGTTCATATTTGAAGGCATGCTCTATTTTAGGGACGAGGAAAGTCTGGCCCACAGGTGCAATTTGCCTTCCCCAATCATGGGGCTGGTCTGATCAGCGAAGGCACAGGAGAAGTGAAGAAGCTGGCTTGGGGCCCAGCTGCCAGCCACCTGGAGAAGCTGCTCCTCTGCCTGCTGGCTGAGCACCTTCCTCCATGCAGAGCAGAGCGCAGAGCTCCATGCCTTTCTCTGCCCAGAGAAAGGCAAAATGGGCTGCATAATGTTAGGGGATGGGGCTTCATGCGGGCGTACCCCCTGTGTCAACCGGCCCTCCAGATTGCTCCCCAATCCTGCTCTGTTTGAAGGGCTTTCCAGTCCAAAACTAGTTTTACAGATAAAGAATCGTAAGAAAGGAGAGGCACGTTGGCACCTGAACAGTTGGCACCCGAACAGGTCACCTAATTACAGTCATCCCCTCAATGGCAAGGTGCATTGTATTTCTATCTTAAATTGTAGTAATTATTTCACTGTTTGAATCTATACATATAAATTAGCATATGCAAATTTCACGCACATTCATGCCCTCATTTCTCTCCTCTCTCTCTCTCTCTCTCTCTCTCTCTTTGGTGAGGCATTTTCTCTTTTATGGCAATGCATTTTTTTGATGGAGTGGCCACGCTACTCCAGGAAATGTTGTATAGTTGTGGAAATGTGTGCCTTTCCCCCAGCTCCCTCCAGCAACAGATAAAAATGTGGACAGGTGGTGCAGAAATGCATAGGGTGTTTGTTGGTTTATTTGAAAGGCTTATATATTGCCCTTTAGCAGAGCTTCCATGGCAGTGTACAAAAACAAGATAAAAATACACAAACAAGACATGACATGTAAAAAAGAACAATACATTAAAACCCCTGGGAGAATTAAAATGTATTTGACTGGCGCTGAAAGGATAACAATGTTGGTGTCATCTGGGCCTCTTTAAGACAGGAATTCCAGAAATGTGGTGCCACCACTGAAAAGGTCCTCAGTAATCATTACTTCTTTATCTTAAATAATGGGGGCACCTGGAAGAGAGCTTCTCAAGAAAATTTTAGTGCATAGGTAGGTTGGTATGGGAGCAGGCATTCCTTAGGCATCTGAGTCCTAAGCCATATAGGACTTCAAAGGTAAGCACCAGCACTTTGAATTGTGCTCTGAAATGGACTGGAAGATAGTGAAGTTATTTCAGTACTAGTGAGACATATACCCACTGACTGGTCCTGGTCAACAGCTTGGTGGCTCTATGTCCAAACAGCCTTCAAAAGCAGCCCCATGAACAATGCATTATAGTAGTCAATACAAGACACTACCAGAGCATGGATAACTGTAGCCAGGCTATTTCTGTCCTGGAGAGGCTGTAGCTGATGCAGTTGCCTAAGCTGCTGAAAGTCACTCCTTGTCACAGAAATGACGAGGGTCACCAGTGACAAAGCTGCATCCAGAAGTACCTGCAGATGATGAACTTGATCCTTTAGGGGGAGTGCAACCCCATCCAGAACAGATGAACCACCTGCCTATAGAATCCCCATCTTGTTGGGATTGAGTTTCAGTTTATTGGCCCTAATCCAGACCATTACTTATTCCAGGCACTGGTTCAGCATTTCCACTGCCTCACAGAAAGCTGATGAAAAAGGGAGACAGAGCTGGGTGTTCAGAAGGATCCCATGGGCGATGGTATCAAAAGCCACAGAGAAGTCCAGGAGAATTAGCAGAGTCACACTCTGCCTGTGCTTCTCCTGGTGTAAGGAGAATACATATAGTCCCTCAAATACATATAGCTCAACTATGGTATGATTATAAAACTCTCCTTAAAGAAAAGAAAGATATTATGAGTCACAGTGGAAAGAATTGGGGGATGCAGCAATTCAAACGGATTCTCAGAAATTTTGGCATTTTGTTGCTCAAGTAAGATCAGTTACTCTCTAGAAGCATTAGTGCAAGGAAAGGACTGGGAGAAATATTTCACTGAAATGTATGGCCCCTGAACTGGTGTGTCTTCACAAGTCCATCATACTCTATCATTAGACCTCCCTGAATGGCCAGATGTCACTTTCAATCAGATGAAGGGGATTATCGCAAGACAGTAAGTTAATAAAGCACCAGGAGAAGACATGATCCCCATGGAACTTTATAAGGTGAGGCCAGAGTACTGGATCCCTATTTTTGCAGAACTGTTGTCTTATATGAACCGCACTGGCTGTGAACCAGAAGGGTGGAAACTGAGCATCATTGTTCCCATACATAAAAAGGGAGATATCCAGCTAATTATAGGCCTATTAGCCTTCTAGATGTTGCTTCCAAACTGTATGCCAGGTTCCTCCTTGAACAGTTAGAAGAATGGGCAGACATGCAAAAATGGTATCTGAGACACAAGCCAGGTTTCAAAGAAGGAAGTCTACAGCTGATCTGTGTTTTGTGATGAATTTTCTGTTGTGTAAATATGTTCATAACATGAGGCAAAAGCTCTATGTCGCCTTCATTGATCTGAAGTCAGCATTTGATAGACTTTCTAGACACTTATCGCAGAAATTGGAAAAGATAAGCAGACTGTCATTTACTATTTCTTATTAAAACATTGCATACCGATACATCGGTGCAAGTTAAAGTTGATCTGGCTGGCTGTCTTACCTCTAAAATAAAAACCTTTGTTGGAGTTAAACAAGGATGCACTTCAGCAGCTTTTCTGTTTAACTTTTACATTAATTATATGGTTAAGGAACTGGATGGTCTGCAGTTTGCCCCTGTTACAATTCTTGATCAAAAACTTTCACATGTATGCGGATGGCCTAGTGCTAGAACTCAGGTGGGACTAAGACGACTTCTTGCCAAGTTTGACTCACATTTTGAGGTAAATGCTTTGTCCATAAATTACACTAAGACCCAGGTTGTTGTGTCTGGGAAGCATCCTAAAAAGCATGTCTGGTATTTGGATGCATACATTATAAAACAGGTGAAAACATTTAAATATTTGGTGTGAAGTTAGAGCAGTTTGAGGTCCTTTGTGACAGATGACATCATCAGCAATCCGCTGCTAACCAGCCACTTCCCTCTTGAAAAGCTACATTTTCTGAAACTCCTTTGACTTTGACTTTTTTTAATTGAATGCGGCTCCTTGATGATTTTGCCACAGTGTGCCATGGTTCCCCTGCACTAAATCCTGGGAGTGCCTCTGTGACCTGGCAGAGATGTGGTCAAGGGGGTGGGATGCCCTATTCCCTCCTGTTTCCCCAGTGGAAGTAGTTTTTCCCATTGAGAAAATCCCCAGGAGTGCAGCAGCATCCGCTCACATTACCACAGTAGTGGGAACACTCATTCACCTTAGGTAGCCGGCTTTTAATGTTTAAGATATCCCCCCTTCTGTGCATGTTTATTCAGTACTAAGAAATAAATCTTGCTCCCCTGCAGTGAAAGGGTTAAAGGCTCACTTTAGTAATTCACCCTAAAGCGCTTTTTTGCTTCTCTGATGCTCTCTTAAATCGCTTTTGTGATGTGGTTCTTCTTTGATGTTCTGTAGTTTGTTGTTATGGAAAGTCCCTTCTCCACTTTATCGCTTCATCGCAGTAACAATCTTTTGGGTTTATGGGAGCTTCTCATTGATAGCAGGGAGAAAGAGAAAGGGGGGGGTTGGAAGGGGGATTGGAAGCAATAGGCAACAGTGCACACATGGGGAAAAGTGGGGTGGGAGCAATAACTCTGCAGCAGATTGCTGGGATGTGGCAAAATTGGGATGTGGGGGAGCTCTCAGGAGCCTTCAGATGCTGCACTGGAGAACTGTGGATTTTGGTTTCTTCAGGGAAATCTGCACACACAGGGAAAATTGGTTGCTCTCCATTCATAATGTAGTAGCAGCGGGGAGCCTGGACAGGGGTAGTAAACAGGCTCTCTCATTGGTTGAGTGGCCCATGCCAGTTTGATGATGTTAAGTTCTACTCCCCCACACCCTCGGAAGTATGTTCCTTTCAGCCGCTGAAAACCAGATTTTAAAGGTACGCTACACTCGGCTTATCTTGCTTCATGCGTCCCTGATGGAACAAAGCCGATTCCATGAAAATCCAGGTAATACTCCAACGGCCTTCTCAGTCCGTTGTCGTGAAGACCCCCCTGAGTCTATGCAATATCAGAATCCCTTGGCTGTATAGCACCTCAAATTAACTGGCAGCAAAATTCTAGCAGGTTGAACATATAATTAAAAAAAAAAATGAAGACCCTTTTTACAATCTTGTGGTCAAAAGAACTGAGGTGTGCAGCTAAATGAGAGCTGGTTTTTCTGTTTTTTAAAATCACTCCCTCCTTGCCTATGCTTCTATTTTAATATGTTCCACCATCAACTAATGGTTTTTTTTTTCTTCCTCATTTGATTATAGCACAGAGTCACTGATGCAGTAGCAAATTAGATTTTTCTCTTGGCCTTAACGCTCAGCAATAATGAAATCCATGACTTTCAGCCTCACAGGTTGACATCACCTGTATATTGGCTGTTCAGAGCTGAAGGCTAGAAGCTCATTTGTCTTACTCGAGCTGGTTTTCTTTCCCAAGAAAGAGCCCCCAAGGAACAATAATTTCCCATGCTTGCTATTTTGTGCTATCTGAGCTGCGAGATTCTTAAGCTGAGTAAATGCTTTTTGAAAAAGGACCATGCCAAACAAGAAGCCTTACTTGTTTGCTCGTAACAGCTGTTACTAATATTGTATATCTTAAGATATATCCTGTCATGTCTGTCCTCAGACTCTGAGGCATAGGGGGACTTTACAGATAGTGTCAGCAGGAGTCTGCCTCAGGGACTGTGTAGATCCCAAGAAAACCTAGGCTTTGTTAGAGCCGCAGTAGAAAAAAGAAGGAAACCGCACTACAGTGAAGGCACAAAAAGAGAGACACGCTCTGGTACTTATGAAAAAAGACTATTAAACTCTTCTTAAATAAGCTCAACACATTTTGGAGATAATCCTTCAGGAGCTATAAATACAACATAAATATTAATTAAGAGACAACATAAATACCGATATTACAAAAACCTGAAACAAAGCAGATAAAACTGAAAATCAAATTGTCATGCATTTTATCTAAGGATGCGCAAACCCATCCCCATCTGGGTTCTCTAGGCGCCCGCCCCCTACTCAATGGTCCCTGGGCAACATTCAAGCCTCTCCCACACTCAGTGAGCACCCCGCACTCATCCCTGTGGCCTTGTCGAGCACCACAGTCTCCATTTTTGAGAAATAAAATGGAGATCACAAAAATGAGCATATTCGCACATGCGAAAATGCACATTGTTTGCAAATGCATGTATTTGTGCATGCGAAAATGCATATTGTTTGCAAATGCGCATCTTCGCAAAAATGTGCATTTTTGTGCAGATGCAAATATGCACATTTTTGCAATTGCCATTTTATTTCTTAAAAAATGCAACTGCAAAGCTTGATGAGGCCGCCGGGGTGAGTGCAGGCCATTTGCTTAGCATGGGCAGGGGGCAAGCAGGGGCAGTTCCGCTGGATTCCCAGATGGAATCAGGTGCCCATGCCATGCCCAATTTTATCATATTCAGAATTTAAAATATCTAAAAACAGACTTCCATGTAATGAGACCTGCATTACTCTTTGGTGACCACTTCCTCAAAGAACAGGCCGTCTTATAGAATTGTGGCTCTAAGTTACAATAATCTGTTTCTCTTTCTCCACATGAGAGGGTAAACATGCATTTAAACCATTTGTGTCCATATGCATAAACATTCCTGAAGACCTCCCTCCCCCAATTACCTACTAACTTGCATTCAAACACGAATTACTGAATTCTTAATTCAATAATTCAAGTTTGATTAATTAAGCCTGCTTAATTTTTTTTTAAACCAAATATTTGTATGGGCTTAGTGCTGTGACTCACCAGCACTAAGCTGGTGCTTAGTTCACAACTTTTGGTGTGAACCAAAAGTTCAGGAGTGGGCATCTGTGCCCTCCAGATGCTGTTGGAGTGCAACTCCTCTTGGCCCAAGTCCCTGAGCTTTTCTACACGCGACATTTATTGTGTGCTCATAGTTCTTGACTCACGGTTGTGATCCTCCAGCTGGAATTCAATGGGGCTTTCTCCTGAGCAGACACATATAGGCATACACTGTTGTTGTGATTTAGGTTGTGGTAGTGTTGTTGTATTGAGATGTGAGCTATCATTTCCTATAAACAAAGATGGATTTTGCTGAAAGCAAAATTATGCAAACACACACACATGATTAACATTATTTAAATGTTATTACTGCAGGTGTGCGATAGCAATTATAGTAAAGCACTTTTACTGATGTATAAAGATTCAGTGGTAGAAATACCAGTGCACCTGCCTCCTTTATTGAAACATCTTCATTAACATAATATGTTCTATATTTGATTACATTAAAGTGGAAATCTGTCCACCATATCTAAGGCACATGCTTCTGTTTCTGAAACACAATCGTTCAATTGTTGTTGTGTATATTAGTTCCTTCCCCGTATGTGGCCACAGTTGTCTCAAAGCCATTGACTTGAAAGCTGCTTTTTCTGCTCAAGACTTTAGGCCGGGGAGCCATTTTGCCAGTGGCACACTCAGGGCAGGACTTTGGAGCAGAATTTTGTCCAGGGCACCACTCAGAAAGAGCAGGAGGGCTCCCAAATATGGTAGGGCTGGTATGCCACATTTTGAAGTCAGTGAAGTTGCCATGACCATCGAAATAGCCCTGCCCCCTGGAAGACCAATGCGTCCAGAGTTTAACATTCCCTAAGTGCACCACTGCATCTTGCTGCCTTTCTATTTACATTTTCTTGGGATATGATTAGATAAGTTGCAAGTTGATTAGCATCTGGGGGCCCCAGGGCTTAAACCCGAGACCTCCAGATCTCAGGTAAAGAACCTAACCTGAATGATATGTGTTCAAGCTCCAGGGCCCTTCTCAGGCAAAGAAAGGAACAGGGATGTGACACTGCAGCATTAGTTCCTGAGATTGGCAGGCAGTATGAAGCCTATGGATTGGCCAGGTGAGGAATGAGACCCTCTCTATATTTCATTTCATTTATTACATTTCTATAATGCCCAATAGCCAAAGCTCTTTGGGTGGTTTTAGAGAGATTAAAAACCAAAAATACAATATTGTACATAATATAAAAACAGTTTACGTATAAACATAGAAACAGACAGCACACACACACACACATGGCCAAACAATTTTAACAATCAACAATAAGAAATCCCATGATCTCATTAAAAACCTTATCATACGCTGCCAAATGCCTGAGAGTGCTGGAGGTGCTGAAAAGATAACAGTGTTGGTGCCAGGTGGGCCTCGCTTGGGAGTGGTGCGTATTCAGTGGGGAAGCCAGGCCTGGGGCTGCACGCCAGGGCCCCACTGCCCAGCCCAGCCCGAAGTGACCACCCAGAGAGTGGCAGGTGACCAAGGCAGTGGCGAAGAGGCCCAGCTTCACCACCTGGGTCAGCATGGACATGCCAGGGCCCAGAAGGCTGGTACTGCTCGCCAGAGTATCCTTCCTTTTTATTTTCAAAAACATTTAATAGTCTGGGGTGGGAGTGGGGGGCAGGGCTGGATGGACATGTAAATGGTTACAGATGCTCATTTTATTATGTTCACTTAAAATATATATTATCCTCTGCCCTTTTTGCAACAAAATGGTGCTTATCTGTTTATCATCAGGGAAGCAGAAACAAACCCCATTTCATTTCTGTAGACATGATGGTGTTATGATTTAAGTGTGCTTAGAATGCAAAATTGTACATGCTCAAAGTATTTCGTCATTTTTTTTTTTAAAAAAAATCAGGGTTGGCAAACAGACTTGAGGGGGTGGGGTTGTTTTTTGTTTTGGTCTAATGTTATGAAGAAAAAAGTACTTATAAAGCATGGAATGGCAGTGTGGGAGGAAAGTAATACACTTGGCCGTCTAAAGCCCTCCCCTCCCCCTCATAAGATAATTAAGGACACAATCCTATGTATGTTTAGACAGAAATAAGTCCTATAGGCCTTGCTGGCTAGGGAATGCTGGGAGTTGTAAGACTTATTTCTGTCTAAACATGCATAGGATTGTGTCCTAAGTCCAGGGTCTAAAATTACCTAGATGCATCACTGTGCATATTTGCTGTCTAGATGTAAATCACATCACTCATTCACATGATGTACAGTAGGCAGCTTACTGTAAAGACTTCCCATATGTTTGACTGGGAAAACTCAGTTGAGGAAGAACTGGACATTTCATTCCTAGGAGGACACAAGTGTCCCAGGGCTTCTTCACACAGAGCTTTTATCTTGCTATTGAGACTGGTTACTCACAGAAGTTTACGGGTCTTTTAGATGTCATCATCAACCTCCAGGGCATCTCCCACAATAAATGGCCTTTATTCCATTTTTTAAAAGATCGGAGATAATGAGCTATCAAATTGCAGTGCTTGAGTTCCACTTGAGTTCCCTCTGTGAAAAGAGGAAAGCCCTCAATAAGAGGAGCTAGACCACAACACCATCTAGTGGCTGTATAATAAAACATATGGAAGACTCAGATAAGGGCTTAATCAATCAAAGGCTTTAGCATAGTCAATGAAGCAGAAATAGACTTTTTCTGGAATTATCTTGCTTTCTCCATGATCCAGCGAATGTTGACGATTTGATCTGAATGATTAACCAGCAGTATCCCTCCGGGTCCATTGTTGGTGCCACTCAAATATGGACTGGCTTTATAAAGGTATGTGTGGTGTTGAGAGAGTGAACATAAGTTCTTCTTTCTCTGTCCTGTTACTAGAACTCAAGGTTATTAAGTTAAATTGATCCATAGTAGCTTCAGGACAAACTAAAGAAAGTACTTCTTTATATTATGCACACTTCGTTGCCACCGAGTGTGGTGACAACAGCTAAGATGGTTCTAAAACAGGATTAGACAAAGGATAGAGGAGAGGTCTGTCAATAGGTATTAGCCATGCTAGTTAAATTGAACCTCCATGTTTCAGAGGCAGCATACTGTATCTCTAAATATCAGTTCTGGGGACGGGGTCAGGAATGATAGGGGAGGTGTGTGTGTGTGTGTGTGTGTATCACGTGAAGCACTAGTCCCCCTCTACTCAGCACTGGTTAGGCCTCATCTTAAGTACTGTGCCCAGTTCTGGGCACCACACTTTAAGAAGGATGCAGATAAACTGGAGAGGGTTCAGAGGAAGGGCAACGAAGATTATCAGGGGACTGGAAACAAAACCCTGTGAGCAGAGACTGAAAGAACTGGGCATGTTTAGCCTTGAGAAGAGAAGACTGAGGGGAGATATGATAGCGCTCTTCAAGTACTTGAAAGGTTGTCACAGAGAGGAAGGCCAAGATCTCTTCTTGATCATCCCAGAGTGCAGGAGACAGAATAATGGGCTCAAGTGACAGGAGGCCAGATTCCGGCTGAACATCTGGAAAAACTTCCTGCCTGTTTGAGCAATACAACAATGGAACCAATGACCTAGGGAGGTGGTGGGCTCTCCCACACTGGAGGCATTCAAGACGAGGCTGGACAGCCACTTGTCAGGGATGCTTCGACTTGGATTCCTGCACTGAGCAGGGGGTTGGACTTGATGGTCTTGTAGGTCCCTTCCAACCCTACTATTCTATTATATATATATTTCTTGTATGTCCTCCATTTTTATTATTTCTCCATGTTTTCTTTTGTTATTAATCTATAATATAATCTATTCTCCTCAAGTGTGTTCTCTTGCAGTCATTATAGATTGTTTTTGTTCATTTATTCAGGCAGCTGCCACTTCTTGACATGTTCAGTTTCTCCACCAAGCCGTGCTCCTCCCCTCCCCACAATTGTCTACTATGAAAAAGCCTAGATCTTTCCCTTCTTGATTATTCCAAAGCCCTTCTTTCTGGCCTTCTTGTTTGGTATCCTCAACCTCTACTCCATCCTTTGACCTACTTCTTGTTTTGTTTGTTCTGGTTCTTGTTTCAGTTGCATCACTCCCTTTCTCTCTCCAATTCCCTTTCCAGGGTGTGTCCGGTTTAAATTCTTTTGTTCTACAGCTGGTTACATTTTATTGCTCTAGTGTATCTGTCATTTTGTCTTGTTTTTTATACAAAGCCAACAAAAAGGGAACCCCATGAGGAATGCCAAAAATGCCAAAAGCAAAGGGGTAGACAAAAAGGATGTTTAATGCAATGAAAAGAACTCCAACGTGTTTCGGACCATACACAGGTCCTTCTTCAGGGCAATTTAATATAATGTAACAAGCATGTTTGCTCCTCCTTGTTTTCATTGAATTAAACCTCCTTTTTGTCTACCCCCTTTGCTTTTGGCTTTTTTGGCATTGTTTTTATACAATTTTCCTTTTCTTCATCCTGCTGGTTCTTACATTATTTTCTACTCCTGTTGTCCATTTCCTGTTTTCCCTCCTACCCTCTTTTCATTCCTTTTCTTTTCCTTTTCTCCCTTTTATCATCATTTGGATGGCCTCATTGCTTTCTTGTTTTAAAAATGCTTTAAAATGATATTTTCTTCCTAGGCCATTCCATCCTAGCCACTTTCAAGATATGCCTTTCTTTCCTCCCTTCCTTATTTGGGTGCTTTCAGATGAGGCTTTTATAATACCATCACCTTGCTTGATTCATGGACTTTTATAGTGGGGTCTAAACAATGTTGTTTTCCACTGTTTTCTCACCACTTCTTCCATCTTTTTTCTTACTGTGGAAAACCCATTAAGGAAAAATATGGAATAGCTGCACAATTCTTTGTAATTGTTCATACTAAGAGTCCTCTGTCTGGAAATACACTTTGTCTGACACAAGTGTTTGATCCTGTGGCCAGGACCTGTTTTCTCAGCTCTTTTTGTACTGCGCTTGTAGAGCATTTCTACACGAGTGATTTATTGCATGCTCATGATTGGCCACTCAAGGAAGTTAGCGGGTCCTTTACATGACATCATCAACCTGACATCAGTATCCTGATGAAACACAGCTCTATTTCTCCTTTTAATCTTCTTCTGGTGAGGCTGTGGAAGTGCTAAATTGGTGCCTTGCTGTGACAATGGACTGGATGAGGGCTAATAGACTGAAACTTAATCCAGATAAGACTGAGATGCTGCTAGTGGGTGGTTCTGCTGACTGGATGGAGGGTACTCAACCTATTCTGGATGGGGCTGCACTCCCCCTGAAGGAGCAGGTTTGTAGCTTGGGAGTCCTTCTGGAGCCATCTTTGTCACTTGAGGCTCATGTGGCCTCAGTGGCATGGAGTGCCTTCTACCAACTTCAGTTGGTGGCCCAGCTACAGCCTGGCTTCAGTTGTCTATGCTCTGGTAACCTCCAAGTTAGATTAGTGCAATGCACTCTACATGGGGCTGCCTTTGAAGATGATTCAGAAGCTGCAGCTTGTGCAAAATGTGGCAGCCAGACTGATAACGGGGACCAGGAGGTCTGAACATTTAAGACCAATTCTGGCCCACTTGCACTGGCTGCCTATAAGCTACTGAGCCCAATTCAAAGTGCTGTTTTTGACCTATAAAGCCATACACAGCTCGGAACCACGGTACCGGACAGAATGCCTCTCCCGGCATGAACTGACCCATACACTACGCTCTACATCCAAGGCCCTCCCCTGGGAGACTCCTCCTAGAGAGGCTCCAAGGGCGGCAACAAGAGAGAGGTCCTTTTTGGTTGTGGCTTCCCATTTATGGAATAATCTCCCTGATGAGGCCCACCTGACACCAACATTGTCATCTTTTTGGCACCAAGTTAAAACTTCCCTCTTCTCTCAGGCATTTGGCAGCATATAATGAGTGTCTGATTGTCTCTGGCTGATTGTTTTAAATTGTTTTAGGTATATGTTGTTGTTGTGTGTGTTATTTGTTTTATGTCATTATGTGAATGGTTTTTATATTTTATATAATGTATTTTAATGGTTTTTAATTTTTGTGAACCACCCAGAGAGCTTTGGCTATGGGGTGGTATAGAAATATAAAAAATGAAATTAAACCTCCAGGATGTCTCCTGCATGTTTCCCCTTTATCCCACTTTCAAAAAGATTGGAGATAAAGCGACAAGGGATGTTAATCCATTCATTTGGCTGTGTGTAATGATGGCAAAACACTATCATCACAGCATCATCTAGTGGCTGTAAAATGAAATGTATAGAAACATATAGAACTTGCTGAGGAAGGACTTTCTTCAATTCAAACCATGGACTCCTTCACACCAGGCTTTTATCCTATGATGGCGTTTTATATTTGCAGTCAGTGGATCAATCCACTAATCAATCAGTCAATCAGTTCATCCTCCAGGTCTGGTTCCATCACAGACAAACAGCTGCCCACTATTCTACTGTGCAGAATGCTGGAGCTGCTGTTTTTCTCTGACATGTTATGAAAAGGTGTGCTGTTAAAAACAGCTGTTGGATTTCCCCCCTTTGTGAATTTCTCTGCATGGCAAAGAGAGCCATATACAGAAGAAAAAAGGACCCCCCGGAATGCATGCACAATAGCAAGATTTTCTCAGTATTTATAAATTACCTGCAGTTGGTGTGTTTGTGAGTGTGAATTATCAGCTTCGAATAGGAATTGTAATTGCCATGTCTTAGGAGAGTTCTCATTAGTGGATAGACAGTAGGGAAGAACATTTTCCTTATCAGTTCGTGCAAATGGTATATCTGACTACTTATTCTTTCATTGGCTTTAAAGGAGGTGGAAAGCAGGAAGAGAGCTTTGTAGAGAGAAAGAAACAAATCAAGTTTGATCAGGATATGGACATTTCTTTACCAAGTGATGTGTTTTGTTTATTTTTGTTGTTGTTGTTGTTCAGTCGTTCAGTCGTGTCCGACTCTTCGTGACCCCATGGACCATAGCACGCCAGGCCTTCCTGTCCTGCGCTCTCTCCCGGAGCGTGCTCAAGTTCATATTCATTGCATCCGTGATGCTATCTAGCCATCTCATCCTCTGCCGTCCCCTTCTCCTTTTGCCTTCAGTCTTTCCCAGCATCAGGGTCTTTTCCAGGGAGTTTTCTCTTCGCATTAGGTGGCCAAAATATTGGAGCTTCAGCTTCATTATCTGTCCTTCCAATGAGCACTCAGGGTTGATTTCCTTTAGGATGGACTGATTTGACCTCCTTGCAGTCCAGGGGACTCGTAAGAGTCTTCTCCAGCACCACAGTTCGAAAGCATCAATTCTTCGGCGCTCAGCCTTCCTTATAGTCCAGCTCTCACAGCCATACATTACTACTGGGAAAACCATAGCTTTGATTAGACGGACCTTTGTCGGCAAGGTGATGTCTCTGCTTCTTACTATGCTGTCTAGGTTGGCCATAGCTTTCCTCCCAAGGAGCAAGCGTCTTTTAATTTCATGGCTACAGTCACCGTCTGCGGTGATCTTGGAGCCCAAGAAAGTAAAATCTGTCACTGCTTCCATTTCTTCCCCTTCTATATGCCAGGAAGTGATAGGGCCAGATGACATGATCTTAGTTTTTTTAATGTTGAGTTTCAAACCAGCTTTTGCACTCTCCTCTTTCACCCTCAACAAGAGGCTCTTTAGATCCTCTTCGCTTTCTGCCATTAGAGTGGTATAGTCTGCATATCGGAGGTTGTAGATAATTCTCCCGGCAATCTTAATTCCGACCTCTGATTCATCCAACCCGGCATTTCTCATGATGTACTCTGCATATAAGTTAAATAAGCAGGGTGACAATATGCAGCCTTGTCGTACTCCTTTCCCAATTTTGAACCAATCGGTTGTTCCATGTCTGGTTGTTTTGTTTATAGCGGAAGATTTTAATTCTTTCTCTGTATGATTTAAGAATCCCTTAGAAGAAATGGAGTAACACTCATAGTCAACAAAAGGGTGGGAAAAGCAGTACTGGGGTACAATCTCAAAAATGATAGAATGATCTCAGTACGAATCCAAGGCAAACCATTCAACATCACAGTAATTCAAGTCTATGCCCCAACCACTAAGGCCGAAGAAGCTGAGGTTGATCGGTTCTATGAAGACCTACAACACCTTCTAGAATTAACACCAAAAAAAGATGTCCTCTTCATCATAGGGGATTGGAATGCTAAAGTAGGAAGTCAAGAAATAACTGGGATAACAGGCAAGCATGGCCTTGGTGAAGCAGGACAAAGGCTAAAGAAAATGAAGCAGGACAAAGGCTAATAGAGTTTTGCCAAGAGATCACGCTGATCATAGCAAACCCTCTTTTCGAACAGCACAAGAGGCGACTCTACACAGGGACATCACCAGATGGTCAATACTGAAATCAGATTGATTATGTACTTTGCAGCCAAAGATGGAGAAGCTCCATACAGTCAGTGAAAACAAGACCTGGAGCTGACTGTGGCTCAGATCATGAGCTTCTTATTGCAAAATTTCGGCTTAAATTGAAGAACGTAGGGAAAACCACTAAACCATTCAGGTATGACCTAAATCATATCCCTTATGAATATACAGTGGAGGTGAGGAATAGATTTAAGGGATTAGACCTGATAGACAGAGTGCCTGAGGAACTATGGACGGAGGTCTGTAACATTGTTCAGGAGGCAGCAACTCAATCCATCCCAAAGAAAAAGAAATGCAAGAAAGCCAAGTGGCTGTCTGATGAGGCTTTACAAGTAGCTGAGGAAAGAAGGGAAGTGAAAAGGAAGGGAGAAAGGGGAAGATATATCCAACTGAATGCAGAGTTCCAGAGAATAACAAGGAGAGACAAGAAGGCCTTCTTAACTGAACAATGCAAAGAAATGGAGGAAAACAATAGAGTGGGAAAGACTAGAGATCTTTTCAAGAAAATCGGAGATCTCAAGGGAATGTTTTGTGCAAAGACGGGCATGATAAAGGACAAAGAAGGCAGGGACCTAACAGAAGCAGATGAGATTAAGAAGAGGTGGCAAGAATACACAGAAGAACTACACAGGAAAGATCTTAATGTCCCTGATAGCCATGTTAGTGTGGTCACTGAACTTGAGCCGGACATCCTAGAGAGTGAAGTGGGCCTTAGGAAGCATTACTAACAAAAAAGCTAGTGGAGATGACAGTATTCCAGCTGAGCTATTTAAAATCCTAAAAGATGATACTGTTAAAGTGCTGCACTCAATATGCCAACACAGTTGGAACACTCAACAGTGGCCACAAGACTGGAAAAGGTCAGTTTACATTCCAATTCCAAAGAAGGACAATGCCAAAGAGTGTTCAAACTACCGTACAGTTGCGCTCACTTCACATGCCAGCAAGGTTATGCTCAAAATCCTACAAGGTAGGCTTCAGCAGTATGTGAACTGAGAACTACCGGAAGTAGAAGCTGGGTTTTGAAGAGGCAGAGGAACTAGACATCAAATTGCTAACATTCGCTGGATTATGGAGAAAGCAAGAGAATTCCAGAAAAACGTCTATTTCTGCTTCATTGACTACGCTAAAGCCTTTGATTGTGTGGATCACAACAAACTCTGGCAAATTCTGAAAGAGATGGGAGTACCAGACCACCTTACCTGTCTCCTGAGAAACCTTATGAGGGTCAAGAATCAACAGTAAGAAGCGGACATGGAACAACTGATTGGTTCCAAATTGGGAAAGGAGTACGACAAGGCTGTATATTGTAGCCCTGCTTATTTAACTTATACGCAGAGTACATCATGAGAAACGCTGGGTTGGATGAATCACAGGTTGGAATTAAGATTGCCAGGAGAATTATCAACAACCTCAGATACGCAGAAGATACCACCCTAATGGCAGAAAGCGAAGAGGATCTAAAGAGCCTCTTGTTGAGGGTGAAAGTGGAGAGTGCAAAAGCTGGTTTGAAGCTCAACATTAAAAAAAACTAAGATCCTGGCATCTGGCCCCATCACTTCCTGGCATATAGAAGGGGAAGAAATAGAAGCAGTGACAGATTTTATTTTCTTGGACTCCAAGATCACCACAGATGGTGACTGTAGTCATGAAATTAAAAGACACTTGCTCCTTGGGAGGAAAGCTATGGCACACCTAGACAGCATAGTAAGAAGCAGAGACATCACCTTGCTGACAAAGGTTCGTATAATCAAAGCTATGGTTTTCCCAGTAGTAAGGTATGGCTGTGAGAGCTGGACTATAAGGAAGGATG
Source organism: Heloderma suspectum (assembly GCF_057233095.1). NCBI lineage: Eukaryota > Metazoa > Chordata > Lepidosauria > Squamata > Helodermatidae > Heloderma > Heloderma suspectum. The sequence goes on along the minus strand of NC_139461.1, from coordinate 140,758,778 downwards.
AGTGCCGAAGAACTGATGCCTTCGAACTATGGTGCTGGAGAAGACTCTTACGAGTCCCCTGGACTGCAAAGAGGCCAAATCAGTCAATCCTAAAGGAAATCAACCCTGAGTGCTCATTGGAAGGACAGCTACTGAAGCTGAAGCTCAAATATTTTGGCCACCTAATGTGAAGAGAAAAGTCACTGGAAAAGACTCTGATGCTGGGAAAGATTGAAGGCAACAGGAGAAGGGGTCGGCAGAGGATGAGATGGCTAGATAGTATCACCGATGCAATGAATATGAACTTGAGCACACTCTGGGAGAGAGCGGAGGACAGGAAGGCCTGGCGTGCTATGGTCCATGGGGTCACGAAGAGTCGGACATGACTTAACGACTGAACAACAAAAACAATATTGATGAACTGATTCATTGCTTTTCTGACCAAAAATATTCAAAGCAAGTAAAATAAAATCACATCAATCCTGCAATTAATTCACATCCAAAATAAAATAATAACAATGAAACACAAATTGGTATAAAACCAATGAAGTGGCACATAGAGATAACAAGAGCAACAACAGTAAATATAAGATTGAATCTGAATGTCCAATGTAGCCATTTTATCCTATTTATGACATTTTTGTATGTACTCAGAGAAAGAGAGAGAGTGCAGATGGAGGGGGTAGATAGGGAACCAGTTAGGTTTGGGATAGGTTACTGCAGGCCCAGCGGTCAAGTCTGTCCCCCCAGAGACTTCCAGTCTGTTTACCCAACATGGATCAGATCCCAAGGACTCTCCTATTCATTCATCTTGGCTGTTTTCTCCAGAGCCAAGACACAAAGAGATCTTTAATCCTCTCATCCCAGCATGAAGAGTAAAGGAATATCCTGCCCCAGCTGTGATCCAGTTAGGGATGTTGGAGAAATCCACAACGGAACCAAATCAGTTTGGATTTTTATGAATCTCACCTGCACATTCTGCAGTAGACTGGCTTTCCCCCAGCCAGGCGGCTTCCACAGACTCGCAGACTGTTTTTCTAACTTTCCAGAATGTTGCACAAATTAAGTAATAGAAAAATAAGCAAAATAAAAAAGGCTAAAAATGTGCATTTAGGGGAATGCGCACATTTTGGGGGGAACTGTGCATTTCCATAGGCAGAATTTGCACAAATGTGAATTTGTGCAAAGTCAAAACTTAAAAAAAATCCGCTTCCATCTCTGAGTGGTCAACGGAATGAAAGGTGTCTGACAATCTGTGAAACACGGATGGAATGGATTTTTACACAATTTGTACATCCCTAGATTTAGCTGCCTGTTCCACCTCATGGCTCTTTGCCTGAGCCATCAGCCAGAGCAGATGATGGAAGCTGAGACAGATCAGGACACTCCAGGAGAGGGACTGCTTTCTCTCTCCCCCCACTGCCAATCCCAGCTGCGGGAAGCTTTCCCCTGACCTGAGAGGCCTCTACCTCCTCCTCCTCCTCCTCAGTATGAGTTGTATGAAGAATCTAAGCAGGGTTGGCGGCAACTGCCATCTTTTTTTACTGGCTCCTGCTGCCACCCTGGGCCAAAGTCAGATCAATCTGACCTGTCCTAGCCTTGGAGTCCAGATCAAGGCAGATCCTTGTGATTTTATCTGCAAAAAATGAAGCAAGGTTTTCATGGTAGGCCACCAACTGCTCTGGCTTCCCCTCCAGAATCCTGGTAAAGGAGGTCCCACACAGTATGGAAAAGCTTTGCTGATATATTCTGTGCTAGCAAGATGGTGGCAGAGAAGTGAGCTTTCTCTGCTGCTCTTACTGCTGTGGAGTAGGTCTCTAACTGGTCTCTAGCCTGTGTTTGGACTGAGAACGCCTTCACACTGGGCTTTTATCCTGCGATTGAGATTGATCCTTCACGGAAGTTTGCAGGCTCTTTACATGATGCAGTGATCATCCCAGGCATCTCCTGCACTAAATGCCCTTTGTTCCATTTTTAAATAGATCGCAGATAATGCGCTATCACATTACCCTGTTGTGTTCCGCTTGAGTTCCCTCTGTGAAAAGAGGAAAAGCAGCAAGAAGAGGAGCGAGATCAATGAAAGATAATGGAAGACTCAGATTAAGGAGGGGGAAGGGGTGGGGGGAAAGGAAGCACGTGAAAAAGGGAGTCATTGTGATCCTGCATTTAATACGGAAGCAGAAAGCCTCCTTTTAAATGCAGGATTTTAGGCTGGTGTAGAGATGCCCTGATTCAACCCAGGTTTTTCCCCATCAGTGCTCTAAGGATTAGCTGCCAACTAGGGTCATGAAGCATCATTCTTTTCCCCTTCTTCTCCCTGACTTGTTCTTGGCCATTACATGGAATGAGAGACATTTGTGTGTTTCCAATAGAAGGATGTAACAGCCCCGCTCTTCACATGTTCTGGCTATTCTCACTTGGAGCATGAATAGTCCGTGGGAGGCTGGGGGAAAGTTATTTCCCCTAACACAACCCAGTAAGTTTATGAATGAGCTGACATTTGAACCAGGGACTTTCTGGCTCCCAAATCATGCTTTTCACCTATTGTGCAAATATTCAACATGCCCAGCAATTGGGCAGTGCTTTCCCCATTTATCAAAAATGCAAAGGTATGATATAAAGACAGATCTGTAACTCTGCTAGAAAGAAAAGGATTATTTTCCCTGCCGAATGTCCAGAAGATGCTTTAAAGGCTCACAGATGGGCTTAAAGCAAATACAGAAATAACTATCCTGTTTGGAGGAATCTTAATTTTTTTACAGCACTTAACAAAGTCTGGTTTAACTTGAATGTGGCTGTTAGGGGCAGGGTCAACATCGCATTTTCAAAACATCCAAGCTTAATGTTCATCTAACGATTAAAGCTGAAGCTCTAGTGAGCAGTGGGGCTCTCATGCAATAGAGCAGAGAGGGACTCTCATGTAATTAAAGCAATTACTTCACTTTGGCATATCTGGAAAGTTGCCATTCCCTGTATTTAATAAGGAAGGGACGTAGGTTGACAAGATCTATGCTGCTATGTACCATAAAACAAACTGCTGAGCTGTCTATTACTCAGGCAACACAAACCTATTTTTCATGCTGTTTTGTCAGGTCTAATTTCTCCCAAGAGTCCAGATTGCATTAGTAGTCATCAGACTTAGGGGGAAGGGATTTTTTTTATTATTATTTTAAGTTGATGCATTCATTTTTCTCTCTCTCTCCTCTCTCTCTTGATTAAAAAATCCTCTATGTTTTATTTTTAAAATAATATATTCCTGAACAAAGCAAGTCATTAACTGAAAATATGAAATACTTGTTTATTTCATACAATTTAAAAAACCTAATTTCACATTAAGAATTGCACAATATTTCAATAAGGGTGAAATTAAGAGAGGGCCTGCTCTGGAAACCAAAGGTCAGGTATTTTATTGACAGCTATTAAAAGAACATTACAACAGACAATGTTTTCTTTTCAGTATGGAATAATTAAGCATGGTTTCAAGACACTGATTTGCTGAGCTGCTCTAATGTCACAGGCAGGGTGAAGATTCTGTGGCTGCCGTTGGGGCTGTTTGCATGACACAACAGCCCACCATGGGTTATTTAAGTTATGGTGAGGCTGCAGCCCATGCAGGGCGTGTGCAGCCACCCTTTTGAATATGCAACCCCACTCTGGGCTGTCATGTCATGTGAACCTGGCCAGCGTGGCTTATGCAAGGGTTAAACAACCCTCATATAACCCATGGTCTGTTTTAGGGTTATATAAGGATTGTTTAACCCTCACATAACCCATGCTTGCTGGATTCGCATGAGATGTCAGCCACCGAGTGGGGGTTGTATATTCAATCTGGTGCCTGTAGGCACCGTGGATCATCATGGGTTAAATAACCCATGATGAGCCGGGGTGTGTCATCCACACCTGGTAATTGGCTGAGCTGCTGAGATCCTAGAAAGAAGCATGGCAGGCAGAAGAACCTAGGGAGCATGAGAAACATAGGCCTAAAAAAGCAGGAACCACACAGGAAAGGCCACAGGAAAGAGGGATGGGTGAGGAAACGAGGCCTGGGACTTAGAAGAGGCAATGGTGCAGAGGAAAGAGGGAATGGAGGGAGTCCACAAGCCAAAGGCCTTAAGATGGAGCAGCACCCACCACCTTCTGGAGAAGAGCTTTTCCTATGGCAGGGACTAGTCTGGGTGCATTGCTGTTTTCTGCATGTGAACAGCAAGGTGCAGAGGTTCTGGGTACCAGTGAATGAACGGGACAGAAAGGAGGGAGCACGCTGGGGCAGCCCTTCTCCTTCCCCCTCCCCCCTTCTGTCATTCAGCAGTAGTGACGTCTAAAGTAGGAACATCTAAAAGAGGCGGCTGAATTAGGTAATGCCCCGAACCAGCACATTCTACAATAGCTTCTACCGTCATCTATCATAATAGAGTCAAAGCAAAGACCAGATTAGCCCCTTTTCAAGCGAAGTAATATAACCTCTCTGACAACTACTGTCTTGCATCATGACCTTGGCAAGCTGGAAGAAAATGCACTTCGTGTGATTTACACGGTTCACTACTTCCTTTGTTCTTCCCCCAGATTAGCTATTTTAAAAGTCACTGGTGGTTCACACCCGCACACAAAAACTTCGTTAATCACTGCAGCAGAGGCAGTATTCTAAAAAGTTTGCTACTGTTTTTGAGAACCAAATGTAATTAGCTGTTTTGTGATTCATTCAGACTGGCAGTGTTGATTAGCATAATTGATAGGCTGATTAATGAATAAATCATGGATTTAAAATGGGTTTTTTAAATCAGCACTGTCCCTTCTGAAAGAGTGTTTCTGTGCCAATCATAATGTTCTAAATTATATGCACGCAGAACATGTCAAAGTTTATTTAGCAGCTACTTTAGAAATGCAGGTATCTTTTAATTACCCACATAATGTCACTTGAAATGAGATACCATATTTATTTAGTTAACACACTAACGTCGATGCAAAAAGAGTTAATCACTGAAAAGAAATATCTGATTGCCCTACTGCTCAGAGGTCTGTTAGAGTGAGTCAGCTGTTCTGAATGGCAATTATTTATCTTTAGATCACAGATGTTACATCTCTCCTGTGAGGTATACAACTGAGCAGTCACAGATAGTGGCCATGCCAACTTCTGTATTTCTTACTCCAGGATAAACTATAACTTCATGGCTCTTGGCACAGTGTAAGTGGATTCCTTCTCATCTGGACCATATAGTTTTTGCCCTGGTGGTACCAGGGCTGTCAACTTTATCAATGCCTATCTCAACCCATACCACCTGCCTAACTGGGGCCCTAGTCCCCAGCAGGAGCTGGGAGGGCAATTCCTTGAGTGGTTGCTGCTAGGGAAGATTAGAATCATAGAATCATAGAATAGTAGGGTTGGAAGGGGCCTATAAGTTCGTTGAGTCCAACCCCCTGCTCAATGCAGGAATCCAAGTCAGAGCATCCCTGACAGATAGCTGTCCAGCCTCGTCTTGAATGCCTCCAGTGTGGGAGAGCCCACCACCTCCCTAGGTAATTGGTTCCATTGTTGTATTGCTCTAATAGTCAAGATGTTTTTCCTGATGTTCAGCCAGAATCTGGCTTCCTGTAACTTGAGCCTGTTCTTCTGTCTCCTGCACTCTGAGATGATCGAGAAGAGATTCTGGCCTTCCTCTCTGTGACAACCTTTCAAGTACTTGATGAGCACTATCATATCTCCCCTCAGCCTTCGCTTCTCAAGGCAAAACATGCCCCGGTCTTTCAGTCTCTCCTCATAGGGCTTTGTTTCCAGTCCCCTGATCATCTTTGTTGCCCTCCTCTGAACCCTCTCCAGTTTGTCTGCATCCTTCTTAAAGTGTGGTGCCCAGAACTGGACACAGTACTCTAGATGAGGCCTAACCAGTGCTGAGGAGAGGGGAAATAGTACTTCACGGGATTTGGAAGCTATACTGCTATGAATGCAGCCCAAAATAGCATTTGCCATTTTGCAGTCCCATCACGCTCATATTCAGCTTGTGATCTACAATTCCAAGATCCTTCTTGTTCGTAGTATTATTGAGCCAATTATGGCCCATGTTGTAACTGTGCATTTGGTTTCTTTTTCTTAGGTGCAGAACTTGGCATTTATCCCTATTAAATATCATTCTGTTGTTTTGTGCCCAGCACTCCAGTCTATCCAGATCACTTTGAATTTTGTTTCTGTCTTCCAAGGTATTAGCTATCCCGCCCAATTTTTGTGTCATCTTTTGTGTCATCTGCAAATTTGATCAGCATTCCCTGTACCTCCTCCTCCAAGTCATTAATAAAAATATTGAAGAGCACTGGGCCCAGGACTGAGCCCTGCGGTACCCCGCTCGTTACCTCTCCCCAGTTTGAGAAGATCCCATTGATAAGCACTCTTTGAGTCCGATTCTGTAGCCAACTGTGGATCCACCTGAGAGTTGTTTCATCTAGCTCACTTTGAGCTAGTTTGTTCATCAGGATATCATGGGGCACTTTGTCGAAAGCTTTGCTGAAGTCGAGGTATATTATGTCCACAGCATTCCCGCAGTCCACAAGGGAGGTTACTTGATCAAAAAATGAGATCAGATTCATCTGGCAGGATTTGTTCTTGACAAATCCATGTTGGCTTCGAGTAATCACTGCATGGTTTTCAAGGTGCTTACAGATGGATTACTTTATATTCTGGTCAAGAATTTTCCCAGGGGTTGATGTCAGACTGACTGGTCTGTAGTTCCCAGGTTCCTCCTTTTTACCCTTTTTGAAGATAGGGACAACATTAGCCCTCCTCCAGTCATCTGGCACTTCACCTGTCTTCCATGATTTCTCAAAGAGAATAGACAGTGGTTCTGAGAGTTCTTCTGCCAGCTCCTTTATTACTCTAGGGTGCAGTTCATCTGGCCCTGGAAATTTGAACTCATTCAAAGTAATGAGGTGTTCCTTGGCCTATCAATCTCAAGCTGCAATCCTGCCCCTTCAGCCTGTACTTCACCTTTGCCAGGGGGTCATAGACCCTCTTTTGGGAGAAGACTGAGCCAAAGTAGGAATTGAGCACTTCTGCCTTTTCCTTGCCATCTGTTATCATTTTGCCATCCTTATTTAATAGCTGAACCACCATTTCTTTCCTCTGTCTTTTACCATGCACGTAGCTGAAGAAAGCCTTTTTGTTGCTTTTAGCTTCCCTTGCTAACCTCAGCTCATTCTCAGCTTTAGCCTTCCTGACGCCATCCCTGCAATTTTGTGCTACCTGCCTGTACTCTTCCTTTGTAGCTTGGCCTTCCCTCCACTTCCCGTATGTGTCCTTTTTTGTTTTCAGGTCATCTAAGCTTTTTGTGAAGCCACATTGGCTTCTTTTGTTGTCTTCCACCTTTTATTCTTGTTGGAATTGTTTGTAATTGTGCCTTTAGAATTTCCTTTTTTAAAAAAACTCCCACCCATTTTGGACTCCTTTTCTCATTAGCGTTGCTTGCCATGGGACCTTACTGATCATTGTTCTGAGTTTATGAAAATCAGCTTTCCTAAAATCCAGGGTACGCGTTTGGCTACACTTGGCTTTTGCTTCCTTTAGAACCAAGAACTCCAGTATAACATGGTCACTTTCCCCCAGAGTTCCTGTAACTGCTACTTGATCCACTAAGTCATCTCTGTTGGTTAGGATCAAGTCAAGCATAGCCAATCCTCTAGTTCCTTCCTGTACTTTCTGTAGGAGGAAATTATCAGCAACACAAGTCAGGAATCCCTTGGAGGGGCCAAGTTTTGCAGAATTTGTCTCCCAACAAATACCAGGGAAATCAAAATCCCCCATTACTACTACATCATGCTTCCTTGAAACATTGGCAATTTGCAATTTGAAACTCAAAAGTTTCATCCTCATACTCTCCTTGATTGGGTGGCTGGTAGTAGATTCCGACCACCATGGTCCTTGTATTCTTTGCTCCATTTATTTTAACCCAGATGCTCTCGATGGGGCTACTGAGCTCATCCTCCTGTATTTCTGTGCAGAGATATGTATTTTTCACATACAGTGCAACCCCACCTCCCTTTCTGTTCCTCCTGTTCTTTTTGAACAAGTGATATCCTTCAATTGCTGTATTCCAGTCATGACAGTCATCCCACCAAGTCTCAGTTACACCTATCAAGTCATAATTTCCCTCTTGCATTAAGAGTTCAAGTTCATTCTGTTTGTTTCCCATACTCTGGGCATTAGTATATAGACATCAAAGACCATGTGCTTCATAGTCTGGCTTTCTTCCCACATGTTTCTGAAGACTATTATTAGGTGCTATTACAGCTGTTCTCTCTACTGTGGTGCATGAGCCTTCGTCCATTGTTACCCCCAACTTTATGTCTCCCTTCCCCGTAGGATTCAGTTTAAAGCCCTCCTGATGAAGTTCTTCATGCTGTGGCCAAACATATTCTTCCCAGCCTTTGTGAGGTGCAACTCATCCCTTGCCAACAGTCCATCTTCCAGGAAGTATAGCCTGTGGTCCCAGAATCCAAATCTCTCACTCCAGCTCCACCTTCGTCGCCAGTCATTCACCCAGAGTATTTTTCTTTCCTGTTCTATCCCTCTTCTAACTACTGGAAGGATGGATGAGAAAACTATCTGGGCCCCAAAGTTCTTGAGTTTCCTGCCCAAAGCTTCAAAGTCTGATGTGATTTCTTCGTAGCTCCACTTGGCAGTATCATTTGTTCCAACATAGATGAGAAGAAAGGGATACCTGTCAGTGGGCTTTATGAGTGCAGGCAACCCTTCAGTCATGTCTCTAATCCAACCTCCCAGGAGACAGCATACCTGGTGATTCCATGGGTCTTCCAGGCATACTTGGGTTTCAATCCCACGCAGCAAGGAGTCTCCCACTACTACTACTCTTCTCCTCTTCTTGTTGTAGGTTTCATTGCCTCTGCTTGACTGACCTTCAGCCTCTTGCTCACTCTCATGTGGGTTCCCCTCTAATTCTTCCTCTGCAGGCTGTCCTCCAGTCTCATCCTCAATTAACTGGAAACGGTTCCATAGCTCCATTGCTTCCACTGGTGCAGAGTGGCTTCTAAGTCTTCTGCTCCTGTCACCCTTTTCCAAGGAGTATCCTCTACTTCAGTTTTCCTCACCTCAGCATTTTCCTCTTGTGCCTCAGCTTGCTGTTGCTCTTCTAGCTTCTCGTCTTCACTTTGCTGCTGTAGTTCCACTATTCTGTCCAAGAACTCTTTATTTTCTCTTATTCCCTGGAGGGTTGACACTCGCTGCTCCAGTCCTCTTACTTTTTCTTCCAACAGCGTGATCAATTTGCACTTGTTGTATGTGTAGTCCATGTTGATCTCAGGCAAGAAAACAAACATTGCTCAGACCTTGCAGATCACCACCACTGGAGAGTCTTTTCCTTCCATAGTCTCTATTCCCTTTATGTTTCTAGCTTTCTGATTGTACTGGAATAGTCTGTACTTTGTCCTGTATTCCCTGGAGGTTAACAACAGGGTCCCACGGGTATGGAAGTGTGTGTGACAAGAAAAAGATTTTGTTAAAAAAATGAAAAAAAGAAAAAAAATGTTAGGGGCCTCCCCCTTGACCTCCCCTGGCGAGCTCCGTAATTTCAAATGAGGAGGGGCGTGATTCCTATTTTCTTCCTGAATGCTTAGACCTAGTACTGGTTAAGGAAGAGACCTGTAACAAAATGTTGCAGTGTATTCCCAGCCCCTAACAGTGTTCCTATCAGTGGAGGCTGGTGGCTCTGATGTCAGTGGGGCAGTGAATTCGCTCCAGGTTTCTGTCAGAACTCTAAAGGTGCTTCACATCTTGGATAGCTTCAGTTCTGACTGAAACCCGGGGTGGATTTACCACCCCACTGACATCGGAGCCACCAGCCTCCACTGGTTGCTGTTCAGGGCTCCAGCCAGCATGGAACAGGAGCCCTGTAGTGTTGTTCAGTGCTCTCAGGGCAGGGGAGTTTCAGGAGGGGGAAGGAGTAAAATACAGCTTTCTTCTCCTCCCAGTACCCAAGACCTTCCCCTCCTATACTATATAGTCCTAGAGAAATCATTTGGGGGGCTGAGTGAACATAGGTACATAGTGTGTGTAGAGTAGTTCTAGATAGTGGGGAGTTTTCTCTCTTCTGCTATATAGTGCAGAAAGGGAAGGTGGTTTGTTTGTTTTTTAAATCGCATGGGGCACATCCCCCCAACCCTAAGCCCCAACTCCAGGGTAGTCTGTTCGGGACTTGAGTTGATCAATTCCATTTATTCTCCATCATCCCCTTTTTCATTTGACATCCTAACATTATGTGTCTCAAGTGCTCTCAGGTATAAATTACATTGATAAACTCACACAGTTTACCCAACTTCTGGTTCCTAGATCCTCCCCACCTCCCCTGGGACATAAGTGAAAGTTACACATAGAAATCCAGGCTTTTAGCATAGCTGTGACTGGACAGCAGTGTGTTACCCCTAAGCACATCAAAAGGTAGCAGCAAAGACAGGAATTCTTATCTTTGGTGTACAATGTAAACCTGGAAGTTTCATCTCCAGATAACGAGGTGAGTTAACGGTAGAAATTTTTATCTGTCTAGTATCAACTGTGTCAACATTCTGTAAATCTTGGAAGCTCACAGGTGCTTGTCAGGTTATTTTTGGTTTTTGCTTTGTAGAAACCACTATGTTTTGTATGTGGTGGTGGTGGTACATCTCCATTATGCTTCCAAACAGATAAGCACTCAACCATCTGAGCTGGCTATGAGAGGGAATTATGATTATGATATTAAAACTGCCATGATTGTAATGCTGTGTAATTTAAAATTTAAATGGCTAAAATTGCTGTGCGGACCATTCTGTATGCTATTTTCCATGCTCTTCTTCATGATGAAGTGACATAAAATTGATTTAAGTTTCCTTAAGTTATTTGGGAAACCTTATACACAACACACACACACTCACCTGGATGCTTCCACATTCATTGGTGTAATAAATGATACACCATATAAATCTCTAATAAAGTTCAAATTGCTATTTGGGATATACTTGCTAGATGTCTGTGACTGAGTCATAACAAAGTGAGGTGGCTGCTGAAGTGCCACAGAAAGCCAATCATAAGACAGATGGGAAAGCTCCCATAACCTTGACAGTGAAATACCACCTGTTATGACCTGAACCATTGAAAGATATTCATGTAGTATTTGAAAACCACCTTCAGTTCTAATATTCAAATCTATTTACCTGCATTTTAGAGGATCATGCCAGAATTAGCCTCAGACACACTGGTTGTTATTTAAATATTAGCAAAATGCATCCCGATGAAAGGATGATGTGTGTGCAGGAAGATGTGTCTATTGCAAAAACTATGTAGTGGGGAGGAGAGAATGCATCTCTATGGACACATTGAGTTGGATCCAGATTTAGTTATAATTAGAGTAGGTCCAGTGAAAGATGTTATTTTCATTACAGGGGACTGGAATGCTAAGGTGGTAGTCAAACGACACCTGGAATTACAGGCAAGCATGGTCTGGGAGAACAAAAGGAAGCGGCACATAGGCTGATAGAATGTTGCCAAGACAACTCACTGTGCATAACAAACACTCTCTTCCAACGACCTAAAAGACGACTTTATACATGGACTTCACCAGATGGTCGACACTGAAATCAGATTGACTACATCCTTTGTAGCCAAAGGTGGCGGACATCTATACAGTCGGTAAAAACAAGACCTGGAGCTGACTGTAGTTCAGATCACGAACGTCTTATTGCACAATTTAGAATCAGACTAAAGAGAATAGGGAAGACCCACAGATCATTAGATATGAGCTCACTAATATTCTAATGAATATGCAGTGGAGGTGAAGAATAGATTTAAGGGACTAGATTTAGTAACGGCTTGGGGCCAGGTTACCTGAAGGATCGCCTCCTCCCATATGTGCCTGCCCAGACCTTAAGATCATCATCAGCGGCCCTTCTCCGTGAGCCCCTGCCAAGGGAAGTGAGGCGGGTGGCTACTAGGAGGAGGGCTTTTTCTGTTGTGGCACCCCGGCTCTGGAATGAGCTCCCTAGTGAGGTTCGCCTGGCACCTACATTGTATTCCTTTCGGCGCCAGGTGAAGACCTTTTTATTTTCCCAGGCATTTTAGCATTTTAGCTTTCTAAATTTTTATATTTGCTGTTTTAAATCTGTATTTTAAACTCCTGCACTGCTGCTAGGTTTTATTGTGGTTGTATTGTTATATTGTGGTTTTAATGTTCTGTATATTTTAAATTGTTTTATTGTGTGTTGTTTGAATTTAATTTTTGTGAACCGCCCAGAGAGCTTCAGCTATTGGGCGGTATAGAAATGAAATAAATAAATAAATAAATAAATAAATAGTAGATAGGGTCCCCGAAGAACTATGGACAGAAGTTCGCAACATTGTTCAGGAGGCAGCAACAAAAAATGTCCCAAAGAAAAAGAAAACCAAGAAGGCAAGATGGCTGTCTGCTGAGACACTGGAAGTAGCCCAAGAAAGAAGGAAAGCAAAAGGCAACAGTGATAGGGGGAGATACGCCCAATTAAATGCAAAATTCCAGAGGTTAGCCAGAAGAGATAAGGAATTATTTTTAAACAAGCAATGCGCGGAAGTGGAAGATGATAATAGAATAGGAAGGACAAGAGACCTCTTCCAGAAAATTAGAAACATCGTAGGTAAATTCCAGGCAAAAATGGGTATGATCAAAAACAAAGATGGCAAGGACATAACAGAAGCAGAAGAGATCAAGAAAAGGTGGCAAGAATATACGGAAGATCTATATAGGAAGGATAATAATATTGGTGATAGATTTGATGATGTGGTCAGTGAGTTAGAGCTAGACATCCTGAAGAGTGAGGTTGAATGAGCCTTAAGAAGCATTGCTAATAACAAGGCAGCAGGAGATGATGGTATCCCAGCTGAACTGTTTAAAATCTTGCAAGATGATGCTGTCAAGGTGATGCATGCCATATGCCAGCAAATTTGGAAAACACAAGAATGGCCACCAGATTAGGAAAAAAAACTTACATCCCCATACCAAAAAAGGGAAACACTGAAGAATTGCCAAACTATCCAACAGTGGCATTTATTTCACTTGCCAGTAAGGTAATGCTCAAGATCTTGCAAGATAGACTCCAGCAATTCAGAATTGCCAGATGTACAAGCTGGGTTTCGAAAAGGCAGAGGAACTAGAAACCAAATTGCCAATATCCGCTGGATAATGGAGAAAGCCAGGGAGTTTCAGAAAAACATCTATTTCTGTTTTATTGACTATTTATTGACTAAAGCAGAGCAGAGCAAGCTGCTCCAGCTGGTCCAGGGACTACAGAAGCAGGCAAGCTCCCAGAGAGTGAGCGAACAGAGCGAGCGAACAGGGGGAGCAAACAGGAGTTGGCCAGGGGAGTTGCAGTGGTTGAAGAGACAAAGGAGACAAAGGAGACAGAGGCTAAGAGGTAAGTGGGTTGCAGGAAGCCCAGGGGGCTGCCCTTTATCCTTCTGATTGGCTGTGAGCTCACCAGGTGCTTCTGAGAGCTCCAACTGAATTGGAGGGGTGTGGCCTGAGTACTCCCAGCAGCTGACTGGGCGGGAAGCTTCAGTCTGTTTCCCGCCTCCCAGCTGAGCAGAGCAGAGCAGAGCAGAGCAAGCTGCTCCAGCTGGTCCAGGGACTACAGAAGCAGGCAAGCTCCCAGAGAGCGAGCGAACAGAGCAAGCGAACAGGGGGAGCAAACAGGAGTTGGCCAGGGGAGTTGCAGTGGTTGAAGAGACAAAGGAGACAAAGGAGACAGAGGCTAAGAGGTAAGTGGGTTGCAGGAAGCCCAGGGGGCTGCCCTTTATCCTTCTGATTGGCTGTGAGCTCACCAGGTGCTTCTGAGAGCTCCAACTGAATTGGAGGGGTATGGCCTCCCAGCAGCTGACTGGGTGGGAAGGTTCAGTCTGTTTCCCACCTCCCAGCTGAGCAGAGCAGAGCAGAGCAAGCTGCTCCAGCTGGTCCAGGGACTACAGAAGCAGGCAAGCTCCCAGAGAGCGAGCAAACAGAGTGAGCAGACAGGGGGAGCAAACAGGAGTTGGCCAGGGGTGTTCGGCAGGGGAGGTCAAGGGGGAGGCCCCTAACATTTTTTTTAAATTATTTTTATTTTTTATTTTAACTAACTTTTTTCCATTTATTTGTCTTGTAACACACACTTTCACACCAGTGGGACTCTGCTTTTAACCTCTACTGAGTAGAGGAGCAGGCACAGGCTAGTCTAGAACAATCACAAAGCTAGACACAAACAGGGAAAAGAGGCTATGGAAGGACAAGACTCTCCAGTGGTGGTGACCTGCAAGGTGTGTGCAATGTTTTTTTTCTTGCCTGAGAACAACATGGCCTACATCTGCAACAAGTGCAAGTTGATCACGCTGCTGGAGGAAAAAGTAAGTGGACTGGAGCGGCGACTGTCGACCCTCTGGGGAATAAGAGAACACGAAGAGTTCTTGGACAGAATGGGGGAACTACAGCAGCAAAGGGCAGACCAGAAGCTTGAAGAGCAACAGCAAGATGAGGCAGTGGGAAATGCTGAGGTGAAGAAAAATGGAATAGAGGATACTCCTTGGAAAAGGGTGACAGTTAGGAGAAGAAGAACTAGACACGACTTTGCACCAGTGGAAGCAGTGGAGCTGTGGAACCGATTCCAGGTACTTGCGGATGAGACTGGAGGACAGCCTGCAGAGGAAGAATCACAGGGGAACCTGCATGAGAGTGAGCAAGAGGCTAAAGGTCAGTCAAACAGAGGCGATGAAACCCAGGCCTACAAGAAGAAGAAGAGAAGAGTGGTAGTAGTGGGAGACTCCTTGCTGCGTGGGATCGAGACCCAAGTATGTCACGAAGTCCCGTGGACTCGCCAGGTATGTTGTCTCCTGGGAGGACAGATTAGAGATGTGACTGAAAGGTTGCCTGCACTCATAAAGCCCACTGACAGGTATCCCTTTCTTCTCATCCATGTGGGAACAAATGATACCGCCAAGCGGAGCTACGAAGAGATCACGTCAGACTTTGAAGCTTTGGGAAGGAAACTCAAGAACTAGGGATGGACGAAAGTCACTTACCTGTCCTCGAAGCTTTTTGTGGTGGGGGAGAGGCGCTTCGCTGCTCCCCCCGCGAAGTTCAGGCCGGGGGGGGAGGTTTCCCGCCTCGCCCGGCCGAAATTCAGGCCGGGGGGGAGGCTTCCCGCCTTGCCCGGCCGAAATTCAGGCCGGGGAGGAGGTGCCTCGCCTCGCCCGGCCGCGAAATAAAAAGTTAAAAAAAAAAAAAACGCCCCCGTGATAGGCTACGTGACGATTAACGTAGCCTATCACGGCTAGATTTGCAAAGTCAGCCGTGATAGGCTACGTAAATCGTCACGTAGCCTATCACGGGTGACTTTAAAAAAAAAAAAAGCGCGTATGCAAATGGCGGCCCCCATAGGGAGCCGCCATTCGCGTTCCTTATTTGGTCGCTGTAGTCTACGTAAATCTTTACGTAGACTACGGCGAAAATAAGGGCAACGCAAATAGCGTTGCCCTTATTTTCGCCGTAGTCTACGTAATCTTTACGTAGACTACAGCGACCAAATAAGGAACGCGAATGGCGGCTCCCTATGGGGGCCGCCATTAGCCGTACGCGCTTTTTTTTTTTTTAAAGTCACCCGTGATAGGCTACGTGACGATTTACGTAGCCTATCACGGCTGACTTTGCAAATCTAGCCGTGATAGGCTACGTTAATCGTCACGTAGCCTATCACGGGGGTGTTTTTTTTCTTTTTCTTTTATTGGAATGGCGGCGGCAGCAGCCGGTCAAAAGACCGGCTGCCGCTCCCGCCCCGGACGAAGACCCGCCGAACCGCCGGCTGGACCCGCCGCCGGGAGGGACATTCACCAAAGGTAAGTCCCGTCCCGGGGGGGGGGGTGCGGGGTGCGGGGGGGTGCGGAGAATTTCTCCCTGAAACTTGTTCGGGGGGCCGAACATGTTGGCGCTCAGCCCCCCGAAGATTCGGGGTGAAATTCTCCGCCAACCCTATCAAGAACTTTGGGGCCCAGATAGTTTTCTCATCCATCCTTCCAGTAGTTAGAAGAGGGATAGAAAGGGAACGAAAAATACTCTGGGTGAATGACTGGCTATGAAGGTGGTGCTGACGAGAGAGATTTGGATTCTGGGACCACGGGCTATACTTCCTGGAAGATGGGCTGTTGGCTAGGGATGGGTTGCACCTCACAAAGGATGGGAAGAATGTGTTTGGCCACAGCATGAAGAACTTCATCAGGAGGGCTTTAAACTGAATCCTACGGGGAAGGGAGATGTAATGTTGGGGGTAACAATGGACATAGGCGCATGCACTGCAATGGAGAGAACAGCTCTGATAGCGCCCAATAATAGTCTTCAGACACATGTGGGAAGAAAGCCAGACTATGAAGCACATGGTCTTCGATGTCTATATACTAATGCCCAGAGTATGGGAAACAAACAGAACAAACTTGAACTCTTAATACAAGAGGGAAATTATGACCTGATAGGTATAATTGAGACTTGGTGGGATGACTGTCATGACTGGAATACAGCAATTGAAGGATATCACTTGTTCAAAAAGAACAGGAGGAACAGAAAGGGAGGTGGGGTTGCACTGTATGTGAAAAATACATATCTCTGCACAGAAATACAGGAGGAGGAGCTTGGTAGCCCCATCGAGAGCATCTGGGTTGAAATAAGTGGAGCAAAGAATAAAAGGAACCTGGTGGTCAGAGTCTACTACTGGCCACCCAATCAAGGAGAAGACAAGGATGAAACTTTTGAAAAGCAAATTGCCAATTTTTAAGGAAGCATGATGTAGTAGTAATGGGGGACTTCAATTTCCCCAATATTTGTTGGGAGACAAATTCTGCAAAACATGGCCCCTCCAGGAAATTCCTGACTTGTGTGGCGGATAACTTCCTCCTACAGAAAGTAGAGGAAGGAACTAGAGGATCGGCTATCCTTGACTTGATCCTAACCAACAGAGATGACTTAGTGGATCAAGTAGCAGTTACAGGAACTCTGGGGGAAAGCGACCATGTTGTACTTGAGTTCTTGGTTCTAAGGGAAGCAAAAGCCGATTTTAGTCAAACGCGTACCCTGGATTTTAGGAAAGCTGATTTTCATAAACTCAGAACAATGATCAGTAAGGTCCCATGGCAAGCGATGCTAGCGAGAAAAGGAGTCCAAGATGGGTGGGAGCTTTTAAAAAAGGAAATTCTCAAGGCACAATCACAAGCAATTCCAACAAGAAGAAAAGGTGGAAGACAACAAAAGAAGCCAATGTGGCTTCACAAAAAGCTTAGGGATGACCTGAAAACAAAAAAGGACACATATAGGAAGTGGAAAGAAGGCCAAGTAACAAAGGAAGAGTACAGGCAGATAGCACAGAATTGCAGGGATGGCGTCAGGAAGGCTAAAGCTGAGAATGAGCTGAGGTTAGCAAGGGATGCTAAAAACAACAAAAAGGCTTTCTTCAGCTACGTGCATAGTAAAAGGCAGAGGAAAGAAATGGTGGTTCAGCTATTAAATAAGGATGGCAAAACGATAACAGATGACAAAGAAATGGCAGAGGTGCTCAATTCCTACTTTGGCTCAGTCTTCTCCCAAAAGAGGGTGTATGAGCCCCCTGGCAAAGGCGAAGTACAGGCTGAAGGGGCAGGATTGCAGCTTGAGATCGATAGGCATATGGTCAAGGAACACCTCATTACTTTGAATGAGTTCAAATCTCCAGGGCCAGATGAACTGCATCCTAGAATCATAAAGGAACTGGCAGAAGAACTCTCAGAACCTCTGTCTATTCTCTTTGAGAAATCATGGAGGATGGGGGAAGTGCCAGATGACTGGAGGAGGGCTAATGTTGTCCCTATCTTCAAAAAGGGTAAAAAGGAGGAACCTGGGAACTACAGACCAGTCAGTCTGACATCAATCCCTGGGAAAATTCTGGAGCAGATCATAAAGCAATCCATTTGGAAGCACCTTGACAACAATGCCGTGATTACTCGAAGCCAACATGGATTTGTCAAAAACAAGTCCTGCCAGACAAATCTCTGACAAAAAATGATCTCATTTTTTGATCAAGTAACCTCCCTTGTAGACTGTGGGAATGCTGTAGACATCATATACCTCGACTTCAGCAAAGGTTTCGAGAAAGTGCCCCATGATATCCTGATGAGCAAACTAGCTCAAAGTGGGCTAGATGAAACAACGATCCGGTGGATCCACAGTTGGCTACAGAATCGGACTCAAAGAGTGCTTATCAATGGGACCTTCTCAAACTGGGGAGAGGTAACGAGTGGGGTACCGCAGGGCTCAGTCCTGGGCCCAGTGCTCTTCAACATTTTTATGAATGACTTGGAGGAGGAGGTGCAGGGAATGCTGATCAAATTTGCAGATGACACAAAATTGGGAGGGATAGCTAATACTTTGGAAGACAGAAACAAAATTCAAAGTGATCTGGATAGACTGGAGCGCTAGGCAGAAAACAACAGAATGACATTTAATAGGGACAAATGCCAAGTTCTGCACCTAGGAAAAAGAAACCAAATGCACAGTTACAAGATGGGGGATGGGCTCAACCACACTACAAGTGAGAAGGATCTTGGAATTGTTGTTGATTACAAGCAGAATATGAGCCAACAATGTGATGTAGCTGCAAAAAAGGCAAATGCTCTTTTGGGCTGCATTCATAGAAGCATCGTTTCCAAATCCCAGGAAGTACTAGCTCCCCTCTACTCAGCACTGGTTAGGCCTCATCTGGAGTACTGTGTCCAGTTCTGGGCACCACACTTTAGGAAGGATGCAGACAAACTGGAGAGGGTTCAGAGGAGGGCAACAAAGATGATCAGGGGACTGGAAACAAAGCCCTATGAAGAGAGACTGAAAGAACTGGGCATGTTTCGCCTTGAGAAGAGAAGTCTGAGGGGAGATATGATAGCACTCTTCAAGTACTTGAAAGGTTGTCACAGAGAAGAAGGCCAGGATCTCTTCTTGATCATCCCAGAGTGCAGGACACGGAATAATGGGCTCAAGTGACAGGAAGCCAAATTCTGGCTGAACATCAGGAAAAACATCCTGACTGTAAGAGCAATACGACAATGGAACCAATTACCTGGGGAGGTGGTGGGCTCTCCCACACTGGAGGCCTTCAAGACGAGGCTGGACAGCCATTTGTCAGGGATGCTCTGACTTGGATTCCTGCATTGAGCAGGGGGTTGGACTCGATGGCCTTGTAGGCCCCTTCCAACCCTACTATTCTATGATTTTATGATTCTATTCTAAAGCCTTTGACTATGTGGATCATAACAAATTGTGGCAAGTTCTTGGTGGTATGGGCATACCAAGTCATCTTGTCTGCCTCCTGAGGAATCTGTACAACAACCAAGTAGCAGCAGTAAGAACAGACCACGGAACAACGGACTGGTTTAAGATTGGGAAAGGAGTACGGCAGGGTTGTATACTCTCACCCTACCTATTCAACCTGTACACAGAACACATTATGCGACATGCTGGGCTTGATGAATCCAAGGCCGGAGTTAAAATCGCTGGAAGAAACATTAACAATCTCCGATATGCAGATGATACCACTTGGATGGCTGAAAGCGAGGAGGAGCTGAGGAATCTTCTGACGAAGGCGAAAGAAGAAAGTGCAAACGCTGGGTTGCAGTTAAACCTAAAAACCAAGATTATGGCAACCAGCTTGACTGATAACTGGCAAATAGAGGGAGAAAACATGGAGGCAGTCACAGACTTTGTCTTTCTAGGCGCAAAGATTACTGCAAACGCTGACTGCAGCCAGGAAATCAGAAGACTTTTACTTCTTGGGAGGAGAGCAAAGACAAATCTTGATAAAATAGTTAAGAGCAGAGACATCACACTGACAACAAAGGTCCGCATAGTTAAAGCAATGGTATTCCCTGTAGTAACCTATGGCTGCGAGAGCTGGACTATAAGGAAGGCTGAGCGAAGGAAGATAGAAGCTTTTGAAGTGGTGTTGGAGGAAAATTCTGAGAGTGCCTTGGACTGCAAGAAGATCAAACCAGTCCATACTCCAGGAAATAAAGCCAGACTACTCACTTGCAGGAATGATATTAAAGGCAAAACTGAAGTACTTTGGCCACATCATGAGAAGACAGGATACCCTGGAGAAGATGCTGATGCTAGGGAAAGTGGAAGGCAAAAGGAAGAGGGGCCGACCAAGGGCAAGATGGATGGATGATATTCTGGAGGTGACGGACTCGACCTTGGGGGAGCTGGGGGTGGTGACAGCCAACAGGAAGCTCTGGCGTGGGCTGATCCATGAAGTCACGAAGAGTCGGAAGCAACTGAATGAATAAACAACAAACAACCAGTGAAAGCAATGGGACTGAAGTTAGTCCTGACTAAGTATGACTAAATCTCTATCCAACCCATTGTGTGTGTACCCCCTCCTCATTCTGGAGGGTCGGTGCAATGATGTCTCTGAAGGCCCTTTATTTTTCCCTACAGTGCTGAATGGCAGGTATTCAATTATCTGGGAGAAATTAAAGAGGTGCACTCAGAAATATTGGGAAGAAGGCATGAAAGAGGGTTATAAAACCCTGCATGTTGTGGAGCAAGGAAATTTCTTCTTCCTACTTGGACTTGAGTTCTACCAATGAAGCTGACTGCTATCGATTCCAGATGGGAAAATAAAGTATTTCTTCACACAACATGAAATTTAGTCATCCAGTTCATTACTACATTTTATGGCGATCGCCATTAGCTTAGATGGCTTTAAAAAAGGATTGGTTAAATTCATAGAGGCTAAGCCTATAAAATGACTATTAGCTATAGTGAATAAATGGAAGCTCTATGTAGAGGGGCAGTATACCTTTGAATACTACATGCTGGGGACAATCAGGGGAAGGCTATCACCATGAAATTATCTTTGTGAACTCTAAGAACCATCTGGCTAGTCATAGAAAGGTGGACTTGGTGGATCTTGGTCTAGCAATAACAGTGTCAGTCATCTGCTGCAGTCCTGCTAGAAATGTTCCTCCTAAATTCCTCTGGCAACTTCCTGTGTTGCATCTACCATGAGGATTGATCAGAAAAGCAAAACTCCACATGATTAGCAGGGAGTGGTAACAGCTGCTATTTGTGCAATTAATTGACTTCATCAATCCCCATGAACACCAGGCTTAAGAAAGGCACCCAGGATTTTGTGTGTAGATGTGTGTGTTTTACTGTGTATTGTTAACCTCTTTCCTCCCAACCTCATAAGAAGACAGTCTGACAACATTTAACATAAGCTGTAGGAAAGAAACCCAGCCATGCTTTGCGTGCAGAAGGTCCCACATTCAGTCTCCAGCATCTCCAGGTAGGGCTAGGAAAGAATCCTGCCTCAAGCCCTGGAGAGTGGCTGCCAGTCAACATCAGCAGTACTGGGCTAGAGGGACCCAGGGTCTGACTCAGTATAAGGCCACTTCCTACGTTCAGCTCAGTCCTTACGTTCTACGTGCATTCTGTCCCTTACTACTTGAACAATGGAAATTGGTAGGAAGGAGACGATTGCTCAAGGAGGCACACCCAGGTGTTGTAAAAAGAGAAAAGGAAGAAAAAGGAGCCAGGAACATGTTACTTCATTCAGCTTCAGAAACAATTATAATTAGAGAACCCCATGCTAAGGAGGATAAATGTCTCATGGTAGGTATTTGGCAAAGCATTTATCACAACAGCCCACAGGAAGTTGGACATGAATAGTTAATGGATAGAACCACTGAGGGTGACTGATTGCCTTGCAGGCTCAGCCACAAGTCTCTTTTGAAGAATAATTTGGTCTTGAGATTGCCATTGCAACCTAGAGCAGCATTTTAACCTTTACCATTTGGTGATGTCAGACAAAGTTTTACTTCCAAGTGAATGTTACCTGTGGAAAACCAAGGGGCACAAATAAGAACATAAGAAGAGTCATGCTGGACCAGACCAAGGGTCCATCTAGCCCAGCATTCTGTTCACACAGTGGCCAACCAGCTGTCGACCAGGAAACCACAAGCAGGACATGAGTGTAACAGCACCCTCCCACCCATGTTCCCCAGCAACTGGTGTACAGAGGCATACTGCCTCTGGTACTGGAGGTAACACGTAGCCATCAATCCTAGTAGCCATTGACAGACTTCTCCTCCAGGAATTTGTCTAACCCCCGTTTAAAGCCATCCAAGTTGGTGGCCATCACTACATCTTGTGGTAGCAAATTCTATAGTTTAACTATGCACTGTGTGAAGAAGTACTTCCTTTTATCTGTCCTGAATCTCCCACCAATCAGCTTCATGGGATGAACGCGGGTTCTAGTATTATAAGAAAGGGAGAAAAAAAGTCTCCCTATCCACATTCTCCACACAATGCATAATTTTGTACACCTCTGTCATGTCTCCCTTTACCCTTCTTTTTTCCAAGCTAAACAATCCCAGCTAAACAATAAACAAATAATACTTACGCTCAGAATGCTTGTGACAGTCATTCAGCATATATGTGGAAGTCCCTAATCTTTTGGGACTAGGAACACATATGAAATGTTGAGAAAGTGTTGTGGGCACCATCACAATAGGGCTGCCAAGGGGGGCTTGCCCATTCACAAAATGGCCACTATGATGGGCACAGTAGGTATTTCCTGCTTTCATGGTGTACAAGTTAAGCCCAGATCTCTTCACATGCAATTTCCATGCTTTGGGGCTTAGTTTTTCTCTTAAACTGAAGGTTTTTACATTTTAGAATTAATCTCTTAGTGCTGTACGCTCATGTTACTTGACACGAAAAAGTCCCTGACCAACATTAATTCTGATGGTGATGGACAATATAGGAAGGTCTCCACAAAAGGTCTAAGGGCAAGGACTCACATGGAATAAAGCATTCCCTCAAGTCTGCAGGGCCCAAGCCATAGAAGATTTTAAGGCTCAGAACTTGACTTGGGCCTGGAAACAGACTAGCAACCAGTTCTTTCTACCTGTCTTTGAACCATGATTCCTCAGACTGCAATACCTTCCCTCAATCATTTTTTCTCCCCTCACACTAACTTTCCAGCTACTCTGATCCCAGAATTCCACATTTTTGACTATCTTACTATTTGCGTGATGCTGAAGCTCAATAGAAATGCTGAATACACCTGTTCCCTGCTGGTGGTAAGAGGGGGTGGGGGGAACCTTCTTCCAAATCCCAAGTATCCTCTTTTGCATAATTGACTTTGTAATGTCTGTGAAGTTACAAATGCTGGAGGTCACAGGATCAAGAAGTCCAAGAAAATATTGATCGAACAACTGGCTGTAGACAGCAGGAGACAGGGTAGCAGCCTGTGCCTCCCACAACCACTCAACCAACACTGAGCTTAGTTGGTTCCAAAGCCTCCTTCCACCCTCTCTTTTTCCACTGTGATCAAACTCTACATATTACAACATCAACAGTGAGGCAGGAGCTGCTACCAGGGAGTGGGTAGTCAGATGGAAAGGACTCCATGTGCCTAGGGAGTTGAGACTATTATTTTTTCACTGATGAAAGCTGGTGCTAAAAGGAAAGGGGGAAAATGAAATTTGAAAGAATTAAAGTGGAGGTATATTCAGTGCCAAATCTTCCAAACTTGTGAGCGCCCTGTCAGAAGGCTCTGTTACTGGAGCAGCTTTCCAGGTTATATACATTTTAGTTAAATAGAAGATGTCAATTGAGGGGGATCTCTGTAAATTCTGTGGGCATTCAGAGGGCAAGCCTTAGTGACTACAATGGGAGTTACTTCTGAGGAGACACTAATGGTTTGTTGTGGGAAAGAGAGCAGTAAACAGAAATACGGAAACCAGCCCCCATTTTAAACTGCAGGATCTCTATAATGAAGGGTGGAAGTAGTTCCTTCCTAAGGCAATAAACCAAACAAAGGAGAATTAGAGCCTCGAGATTGCGCTTTACCACACTTAGGGCTTTAAACTGTGCCATGTCAATTGGGTGTGGTGGTCGATCTCTGTAAGTTCTGTGTTGACCACATCGACCACAATGGGAGTTACTTCTGAGGAAACACTAATGGGTTTGTGCAGGGGTGAGAAACACACAGGAAACACCCCTTGACTAGGGTCATGGTGAAAGGCACACCCCTGGGCAGGGCTAGCCTACCCGAGGTCAATGTGGGGGTTGGGGCACACAGTAACTATACCGGAAAGAACCTGACTTAAGGAAAAGAATCAGACTTTTAAGCAGTCTCAGAAAATCCGTTTTTTCCCTGATAAGCTGAGGTGGCTGCTGGATGGCCACGACGTCATGTATCCCTAACGACCTCAACACACAGCCGGCTCAGAGTAAATCACTTATGGAAATGGCCCCTTGTCTTGAAAGCTACTAAGGAAGTGTAACTAGCAAGCTAACCTGTTCTTTTTTTAAAAAAATCGTATATTATGTTTTTATACCATTTTCATTTATGTAATCTACAAAGAGGTTCACAACAATAAAACTAAAGTACAACTTGTTAAAAGCAATAAAACCCATGGCATCTAAAACAATTCAGCCAACAGCAGATCAAAAGCAGTAGAATCAGTCCTCCATACCTACCAAAAGGTCTGGCAGAGCAGAAATGTTTTTTCCTGTTTAAATGGAGGGCAGTGTCAAACAAACCCCATAAGGGGAGGCCAGTCCACTGAAAAGACAGAGATACTCTATACTGTTAGTGTTTTAAAGGCCAAACCAGTGCTCTGAATTGTGCCCAGAAATCTAATGAAGTTGTAAGGTTGGTGCCATATGTTCCCACTGACCTGTGTCAGTCAAAAGGCTGACTTTTTTCAAGTACTTTACCGAAAAGAGGCAAATTGGATGCTATTTTATGGTAAAGCGAGAAGATAAAAACATAAGAAGAGCCCTGCTAGATCAGACTAAAGGTCCATCTAGCCCAAGATGGGGTGGGGGGTTAAGTGGGACCTTACCACTGCCTCCTTTAAGACAGAAGGGTACACACCCTTGAACTGACCAAACCAATCGGTCTCCCTTGACTAGGTGTTACCTGCCATGATGGATAGGCATTGAGAGGCCACACTGTGGGATGTATGGGATTTTATTGTATGGGAATTTATTGTGTAAGGACTTTTGTCCTCAAAGGCAGCTGAGAAATATTTCAAATAAATACATTAAATTAAATGGACTTTGCCAAGAATTTTGTGGGCATCCTCAAGAGAAATTCATTAGTCTGACACCCCCACCCCACCCCCGTTATAATGATTCCCAAATTCAAGCTTTCTTGGGCACAGCTAAGGATAAATTACAGTACCAGTGCATTGGTTAAACAATGAACACACACAACATAATGAGGTTTAAAACATTATTGAATGAAGAAGTCAGAGATGGAAATGGATATTAAATAAGAGCAGTTCTTTCCTTCGCTGACCAAACCAAATAGCTGTGGGGTACAATAAATACACTTTGAGAAAAAGTCTGCTTCTTGCTTCTAACAGGCTATGCAAAACTTATCTGTGTAATCCACAGATGTCCATTATCTTGTACTTGGGGTCATAAGTTACAGAGGAAGACTCCACAACCTCCCTATGGGATCTATTCTATCAGTGAACTGCTCTTTCAGTGAAGTTCTTCATAGCATTCAGCCTAAATTTGCTTCCTGTTGTCCCTTCTTCCCATCCTGTTCCCAGGACTCTAGCTCACAACAGGTCTCAAACTGGTGATCTGGGTTGTCAGGCAGGGATTCAATCTGTCCTCCACCATCCAGCTTAAATGAGGGAACCGCAAAGTGGCCAGCTAGGAAATCCTCCATATACTGATAGGATACAGCAAGCTACAGATCATACACCTTGACCCTTACCAAAGTTTCCAGATCAGGTTTGCTGGTCTGTGCACCCAGGAGAGAACTGTTCTTGCTGTCTGCAGACTGCCACTACTCTACAGGAGACAAAATGTAAGAGTGAAGAGAATGAACAAATGTCCCTTGCTTTCAATGTATGAAAGAAGTCTAGGACAGATAGATATGCATGCACACAGCCATGCCCGTTCTCTGCTTTTCTACATTTCAGGCGTTTTAGACCATCGTTTATATCTTACTGAGTACTGTATTCATTATGCTAATAGAACAGAACCAATGGGATTGTTCTTGAAGAAACAACATTAATCAAATGCTCCTGAGAGCATTTGTACAGGTAAAACTAGTATGGCATGAATTCAAAACAATGAGATGAATGGTAATAATTTTAAAGGGTAGTAAAATATTGCTTGCTCCAAAAAACAAGTTAGCATTATAAATCTTGATCTAGTTGCTTGAGTCTGTATTTGAGATCTCTCTCTCTCTGAATCTCTCTCTCTCCCGTCCCGCCCCTCTCTCACCCCCCCCCCCTGCACAAATCAG
Source organism: Heloderma suspectum (assembly GCF_057233095.1). NCBI lineage: Eukaryota > Metazoa > Chordata > Lepidosauria > Squamata > Helodermatidae > Heloderma > Heloderma suspectum. The sequence continues at coordinate 140,732,480 of NC_139461.1, read as the reverse complement.
GTCTTCCCCATGTGTTTAGATATAATTTTATAGGGACCATTAAGGGACCATTTTATATGTTTTATAAAACATATAAAAAGCATTTATACCCAGTAAAGCATTTGTACCCTGATCTTCAGCTGAAAAGGCTCCCAGAGTGGCTTACATATGATCCATAAAAGCAAGACAGTCCCTGCACTGAATGCTTTCATTCTAAAGACATGACTCACAAGGAAAAAGGGATGGAGAGGGAAGAGGAAAAATAAAGTCAGGCACCAATTATTTGGCAAACTAAGAATATCATGGGCGGGGGCGGGGAGCATACATGTCTGCCACCATCCATAATGTGTAATGTGGGCAGCACTACAAAAAGTTGATGTAAAGTTCGTAGGAATTGGGCATGGGTTTGTCCATAAACATGTCACATTGGTGTCATATGTTACATTTGACATGCAATGGTGAGTGGAAGCATGGCCTCACCCTGTGCATACTGCATTCCTAGGCAGCTCCACAAGCATGGATTCGGGTCTGAGTTTGGCTATTTTGATCCATGTCTGTGGGCCTATCCCTCTAGCTGCTTTCTGGTGTTAATTGTGTGAAGCGGTCAAGTGCATAGGATAAAGACATACCTATCAACACACCCCTAACAATGCACATCTCCTCCCACCCCATCCCCACATTTATTTATTTATTTATTGCATTTATACCCCGCCTTTTTTCCTCTTGCAAGGAACCCAAGGTGGCTTACATTATCCTCCTCCTCTCCATTTTATCATCACAACAACAACCCTGTGAGGTAGGTTGGGCTGAGAGTGTGCGACAGGCCCAAAGTCACCCAGTGAGCTTCCATGGCCAAGTGGGGACTAGAACCCAGATCTCCCAGCTCCTAGTCCAACACTCTTGCCTCTACACCACATTTACATGGACACCTGAGTCAAGGAAGAATTTATGCATAGACCTCTATGCATGGAGGTTTCCTTCGGTTCTGGAACCCTAATCATGGTGAGTTCCAAGTTCTGAGGAAACCTATCCCTATAAAGATCTAGGCAGGTAGGCTCCCCAGCCTCAGATGAGTGCATGGGAATGGGAGAGGGAGGAGCCATGAATCATTGAGGGGGGGCACTACAGGTGTACAATACATGCTTTATTTGTTCACATAACTAACAGATGAAGGGGGTTATCCCCCCCAATATTTCACGATTGGGGTAGGGATTTAATGCAGAACTCTTAATGTTCCTTTATAGCTGGAAATCTCTCTCCAGCCTTGGAATCAGAGTTTGGAAAGGCGATACCATCAGAATTTCCATTGCTTTCTCATCCAAAGGAAACACAATCCTGCTGTAGCAATCTCTCTGGAACTTCTTCCCACTTTGGGAAGTGGGGTGCATGTAACAATGTTCCCAACAGGGACAAGAACAGGGACCCCCTGTTTATGCAGAGCGTCTAGATTATGGCATCAGAGCTCACGGAGCTATTCGATTATGACAATAATTATTAAGATTGATTTTTTTAAACCCACATCTTCGTTTCAGAACCTCAGCATGACTGGCTGGGTCATGCTAGGAGTTGTAGGACTTTTTTCCATCTAAACATGCATAGGATTGCACCCTAAACCACTTTATATTGTTTACCTGTAGCAGAGTGCGATTTGCTGTGATGTGGCTCATCCTATGCCACTGGCAATAACATTTCAACACTGCAGGAAGGAAGTAAACACATTGCTGGCCACGTTCATCATTCTTAAAATGTTAGTTAACCATGTTGCTGCAGTTTCTTGCAGTGGGGGTGGTACTAATTTCACAGCTATGAAACCCTCTGTTACTAAATATTGCTTGGTGTTGTAATTCACTCTTCTGTGCTTATAAATATGATTTAGGTAGCAAAACACCACCATTATGAGAGTTTAAGTCAAGATTATATGCTGTGCCCCCGCTAGAAGATTCCTCCTCCTCAGAAGAGCTGGGAGACCAGGAACCACCCACCAGCAGCAATGCCCAAGATCTGCCAGTGGGCCAAGAGGAACCCAGGCCCTCAGGTGCGCTACCATGATGATATCACCTGTGGAGGAAAAGGACTCTGCCTCAGAGGTGGAGGCAGAGAAACCCCCAAGACCTGGGAGAGCCACTGCCTGAAAAGTAGGGATGGGCGGATCACTTACTCCATTCCGGGTGGGGGGGTTCGCAGGGGGGGAGGCGATCCGTTCCTCCCCCCCAGAATCCATCCAGGCTGGCTCCGCCCCATCTTGATCCTGTGGAGCCAGCTGCCAGCTCTGCTTCGCTGCCGAATGTCAATATGGCCGGCAGCCATTGCCATGCCATATCGCTGTAAGTCAGGCTCTGGATGCAAATGGCGTAGTGGGCACCATTTACGGCTGTAAAGCTGGTAGATTAGTCTAAATGCAGCTTTAAATGGCTGTATTTAGGCTAATCTACCAGCTTTACTGCCACAAATGGCACCCACTACACCATTTGCGTCTGGAGCCTGACTTGCAGTGATACAGCACGGCAATGGCTGCCAGCCGTATCGACATTCGCCAGAGATGCGGCCAGCTCTGCAGGATCAAGGCAGCGATGGATCTGACCTGGAAGGATTCAGCGCAGAGATGGAGGTGAGTGCTCTGTTCCGCCACGGGCCCTGATGGGGCCAGATTCGTGGAATCCGGCCTCATTGGGGTCTGTGGCGGATTTCTCCCCCATCCCTACTGAAAAAACAGGAACTCATAAGGAGTGCTACACTGAGACAGAGCCCTCCTTGTGTTAAAAGGTCTATTTGCATGTAGGAGGCTTGCTCACAAGGAGGAACTTTTCAGCTGCAGTCATTAACAGCTCACAGCTGAAGCTTGGGTGTGGCTCTGACAGTCTCTGCATAAAAACAGCAATATAAGGCTGAGAGAGTTGCTGGAAAAAATGTTGATCAGGCCTTCCTGAATCCAGCTTCCCTTGTTTTGATTTCAGACTGCTTCGTGGCTTGAGTACTTCTGCACTGAATTCTTACCCTCTTCCTACACGCCCTTCATCTGCTGTCACCTTGGTACCTTGTTGCCTGTGACCTGGGCTGTTGAGGTCTTGCCTCTTGCCTGATCCCTGTTTGTGCTGACCACCTTGGAACTCTTGGGCCCTTGAACCTGCAACTGCTAGGCTCAGATTTTGGAGATGTGACATTACATTAGAATAGGGACGTGATAAGGATATGGCCTTTGCCTTTAATTTGTCCCAAGTGACAAAGGACTTCTAGGGAGAGATCTTGTTCTGTTTCTCTTTCCAACAACACGATGACATTGATAAGCATGTTACAGATGTCCTCTTGGATACTGGCCATCTCTGCAAAGAAATGCATCTTGAGAGATGGTGGTGACAGGCTGCCCTCCGAGCAACTGGATGATTCTTCAGCATAACATATTTCCTTCAAACATCGCTCCCTCTAACAGTGTACTCAGCTGGTGGGTGCTGATGGGATTGGAGCCAAAACTGGACCACTGAGAACGACCCAATTACAGGTTTCCATTTCCCACCATTAATTTACTGAGCCATAAAAGAACTCCTGACATTTTATTTAGCTTATTAACAATTTCATCTGAGCGTTCACTTTGTGTGTGGAACAACAGTAACACAACATAACCTCAACTTGCTGTTAATGTCAAGGTTATATAATAGCTTGAAGGTGTGATCTCATTAGAGCTCAGAAACAAAGCAGGGTTGCCTCTGATCTCTGCTTGCACAGGAAACTTCAAAGCACATGCGTGCACACCAGGGGCTGCTTCACTAGCTAGCATTTGCACCGAAAAGCTAGCTGCGTTTTCCCAAGAGTTGGAGCATTGCTCGCAGTTGCTGGAAATAGGCCTTTACACCATCTCCCTGATTTTTGAGGTCACCAACGGTATCAAACAATTTTGGTTTTGTTTGTTTTGTAAGGAAAAAGTCGTTCAAGTTTCCGAACTATTTAAATATGAAAGATGGCCTTCTGGATGCCTCTGGGGAGCCCACAAACAGGGTATGAGGGCAATAGCTCCTCCCACTGTTGCTCCCAGTGACCAGTATTCGCAGAGGTATCCTGCCGCTGATCCTAGAGGTAACACATTATCTTCTATGACTTTGTCTAACCCCCTTTTAAAGCCATCAGACTTGGTGGCCTTCATGACATCTTCTGCGGCAGTGTGTGAAGACGTGCTTCCTTTTCTCTGTCCTGAATTCAGCTTCAGTGTACGTTTCTAGTATTCTGAGAGAGGGGAAAAAACATTCCCTTATCCACTTTCTCCACACCATACATAACGTTATATATCTCTTATCATGCCCACCTTACTCACCTTTTCCTAAGCTTTGCAACCTTTCCTCATAGGGGACTTGTTCGGGCCCCCTGGTAATTTTGGATGCTGCTTTCTGCACCTTTTCTAGCTCTACAATATCGTTTCTGAGATGTGGCAACCTGAACTGTACACAGCATTCAACATATGGTTGCACCATAGATCTGTAAAAGGATATTACAATCCTGGCAGTTCTATTTTGATCCATTTCCTAATTATCCCTAGCATGGAATTCTCCTTTTTCGCAGCTGCTGTACACTGGGTCACCATTTTCCTGAGCTACCCACCATGACCCCATAGTCTCTTTCCTAGTTCCTCTTTCATCAGATCTGACTCTGATTCCATCAGTGAAGTTAGGATTTTCTCACCAACGTGCATAACTTTACACCTACTTTACATGGAATATCATTTGACATTTTGTTGCCCATTCACGCAGTTTGGAGATCTCCTTCTGGTATTTAAACTACACTAAGTTGCAATCCTATGGTCCCAGGGTGGGTATCCCACAGGACATAGGATAGATTGGATCTCTCTTTCCAAGGGTGGAGAAAGAGGAGAAGGAGATCAGATGCTCACTCCCAGCCCCCATGGAAACCTCCAAGGCCATTGACTCTCTAGTGTCAGAGTTCCAGGGCTTTTCTGCATGAAGCTTTTAACATGCTACTTTACTGAGGCTTCTGCTTCTGGATTCTTTGTGGAATTAAGATTGGCTCCTTTACATGTGTTTTTTCCCTGAGGGGTTTCTTTCTCTGCCTTGTGTTTCATTACACAATCACTAGGTGGCACTGTGATACAGTGGAATTGCACAAATCAACCAGGGTTTCATACCGCCATTCACAGAAATAGCAGACTTTCCTCATTAGGAAAGGAGAGGCTCTAGAGGTGGATGACATTGCACAGAGCACCCACAAACTACTGTGAGTGAAGACTCATGAGTGCACAATAAATGCCTCATGTAGAAGGGCTTCCGATGTCAGTAGAGGCTAAAAGGGGGCAGATCTGAAGGTGTTACCAGAAGAAGGTTACCAGAAGAAGGCCTGAGGATGAGCAGGACCATGAGGAATGTGTACCTGTCCAATTGTGGACAATGTAATTGGCTGAATTTGGACGAACACCAGCAGCAAGAGTGAGCCCTGAAAGAACCAGTAGCTGTAAAAGGTATGCTTCACTGGGAGAAAAATAAGAGTAATCTCATTAAGGATGAGTGACGGGGTACCCAAGTAGATGAAATAGACCAAGGCACATTGCCAAGAGATGTGATCTTCTTAACCTGAAGGCAAAGAACTTGAAAAGGGTAGGCTATGAAGCACCCCAACATCACCCATTCATCAGGAAAGTGATGAAAGTGATGGACGTGAGCAGAGATATATTGATTTGCTCTAGGGATACATCTCATCTTGCACATTGTTTAATTGTGCTGAGCCCCCGACAATGGGATAGATGTCTCTTTGTTACAGCTGAATCTGCATGTTGTACAGATTAATAGGAGAGTGACTTGGGTCTTTGTATGAAATGGATTCTTTGCCCTGTCCTTCTGGAAATGATTTTTCCCCCACAGTTCAAGGCAAGATCATGTCATGTATATATGTTAGGAGAAGGGCATTCGTGTGGAGCTTCAAACTGCATTGATTGAAATGAAATGCCAACACCAAGGGTGGCTGGAAGGTTCAACTCTGTCCTTGCAATCAATCATAATGTATTTCAAGAGGAGTTAATTAAGGACCCTACATAAAAGACACACAGCCTGCCCTCAGGCTTACAATCTGGGGGCCCAACTAGATGTGACAATGCCATTTCCAGGTGCTTAAAACACAGAACTGCCCCAATCACACAGAAAGTAAGTGTGTGTGTGTGTGTGTGTGTGTGTGACAGTGAGTCTGGTTTTCACAGGAAAAGGGGTGAGGAGTGCTGAAGTTTCTCTGCATCCACAGCTTTCCTCCTTACAGCTCCTCCCTCCACCCACATCTCTCCCAGTTAAACACCGTTCTGGTATTGGAGCTCAGCTGAGGAAAGAGGCAGTTTGGAAGAGAAGGGAGATTCGCCATGGGTGGGAAGAAGGTTTCGCATTCCTCATTTGCATGCCTCTCTTGCTGTTGAAATCAGACTCCCAACCCCACTTTCTATGCCAGGCATGCCAAATCCAGCCCTTTGGGGTTCCCCAGAAGACAACACCTCCTTCCCTTTGTCCTATACCCTTCTCCTTGACCACCCATTGTGACGTGGTTTCCTGGCCCTTGTACAGTTTTTCCCCATTCTAAGAGGTCAAAATGCCTCTCTGAAGGCTTAGTTTCTGGCAGTAAGAGCTTGAAGCTACAATATGCTGGGGCTTGGGGCCCGCCCCTTTTGCCTTTGGTCCTGCCCACCACTGGAATGTGGCCCCCAAGGGCCTCTCTGAAATCAAATTCAGCTCTCAGGCCGAAAGAGGTTCTACACCCCTGTTCTACACAGTGGGAAGGTTCCATGTTTAAACACACATGAATGGCCATCATCATGACTGGCTTGGCCTTTAGAGGCAAGGTATGTGAGGGAAAGCAAGAAGAGGGGGAAAGTCCAGAAGAAAGAAGTTTGAGAATGCCAGGGTGAACAGGTGAGGGATTTTTTTTTTAATTGGCATTGAAACACACAGGAAGAGTGTGGACGGCAAGCTCCCTGCAGTTGCTGGTCCTTTGGCCAATGGCCAGAGTGGTCTTTTCCATCCTGGTGATCTTGTGGGGAGGGGAGGGCTGAGCCTCCCATCAACTGTTGGTTCTTTGGTCAATGATGACAGCCAAAACCTCAAAATTTGGCCATCGCTACCATCCAAAGGACACACAAGCTGACTGATTTTTGGCAAGCTGTATGTCACTTGAGATGGAAAATAGCCTTACATAACTCTTAGTCTTCCCTGTATTATCACCGTATTTCCAATCATATCCCTGAATTTGCCAAAAGCTATAATGTTACCATTGGTGTGTGTGTCTATAGCAATCTCCTATAAAATCTTTATTGGTTAAGAAAGTCAGGTCATTCAAATTAAGAGCTATGATAGTCATTGTTCTGCACTTTCATCCTTTATCCTTTGTATAGGTGTTTCTTGGCATCTTTCAAACATCACATTAATTCCATGATTTCTACTTCCTTTGGTCAGAACCATGGACAGCACAGGCATCGCTACTGCAGCAAAGCTGGCTCAGTCACTTCTCACCTTCTGAATAAGTTTCATTCCATTAAGCTCAGTGGCAGAATGTTATGGCACATCAGTGGGTGATAATTTTTTTCTTTCTCTGAAAGTGTGTAGTGAACACAGCTTCGCTGGTCCTTTGAAGGAGCATTCGGCGATTCCCGAAGTCCACAGCAAAGGATCCAGAGGATGGGATAATACACCTGCTATCTGATGGTTTGTGCCACCACAATGGTGCAACCAAAAAGTGTCCTGTCTGCTTTCAGAATGGTTGCCTTCCCACTGCTTTTCACCTCCTTCTTCCAGATATTGCTGGAAGTTTTCAGCTTCTCCATTTTCATAGGTCATGGAAATTCTTCATCGATTGACTGTTCTCTCATCTCTCTGTTCAAAACATGATTTTCATGCCTTACTTCATTTTCCTTGATTATGTCAGTGGCTATTTCCTGAGGAGCTGCTTTTGCTGCAGAGATCATGTGTACTAGCAAAGTTCTTGGCCTAGCTTTGGGGTAGACTCACCAGTCATGATACCATCTCCTCTTCTTTTTTGCTTTTTGGTTTGGGCATCTTCACATGGTGAAGTTCTGATCTGTTGTGCTGCACCATTTCTCCCATCTAAACCAAGGAAGGCACTCTTCCATCCTGCTGCACCTGGTTTTAGGTTCAACCTTGATGTACTGTCTTGAGACTGTGTTTTAATTTACTTTCACCTCAATGGCTAGGTGAATAGGATTATATTCAAAAAGACTGTTATCTTTTGAATTGAGTGTTGAAAAAGGGTATTCCACTGGAAATATCTGGGCATAGAGGATTGGCAAGTACCTACCACTGCTTACTGTGTCATAAGCAAAACACCAGAGGACCATGCATCATATGGCAAATGGTTGCCCTTCTCTGGTAGCACACAGTAGTGTAAGTGTAGCCATGCCCATGTAGGAAATACAAATGCAGACAGATCTCCATTATGACAACAATGAGGCTTGTTTATGGTATACATCCAACAAATACAATTTGAAAATTTACTAGTAAATATCCAGAATCACCAAGTGCCTTTGGCCACTGACCAAATTCCATCCTTGTTTCCCATCATGTACATAGTGACAGTTACCAAACCATGCTAGTAAATGCCCCAAACAAGACAACGTAAATGCTGATGTTTACTGATAATCCCCCCAAATGAAATGATTTCATTGTTTTTCTGCTCATTATTGAACGTGTGTGTGTGTGTGTGTGTGTGTGCGCGCGCGTGTGTGTGTGAGAGAGAGAGAGACAGACACACAGAGAGAGTGTATTATATTTTGTATGCTGCCTTGAGAAAATATTGTTTTTTGAAATGTGTCTTGTTGTTGTTGTTCAGTCGTTCAGTCGTGTCCGACTCTTCGTGACCCCATGGACCATAGCACGCCAGGCCTTCCTGTCCTGCGCTCTCTCCCGGAGCGTGCTCAAGTTCATATTCATTGCATCCGTGATGCTATCTAGCCATCTCATCCTCTGCTGTCCCCTTCTCCTTTTGCCTTCAGTCTTTCCCAGCATCAGGGTCTTTTCCAGGGAGTTTTCTCTTCGCATTAGGTGGCCAAAATATTGGAGCTTCAGCTTCATTATCTGTCCTTCCAATGAGCACTCAGGGTTGATTTCCTTTAGGATGGACTGATTTGACCTCCTTGCAGTCCAGGGGACTCAGGAGACAGGTAAGGTGGTCTGGTACTCACATCACTTTAAGAATTTGCCACAGTTTGTTGTGATCCACACAATCAAAAGCTTTAGCGTAGTCAATGAAGCAGAAATAGACGTTTTTCTGGAATTCTCTTGCTTTCTCCATGATGCAGCGAATGTTGGCGATTTGATCTCTAGTTCCTCTGCCTCTTCTAAACCCAGCTTGTACTTCCGGTAGTTCTCGGTTCACATACTGCTGAAGCCTAGCTTGTAGGATTTTGAGCATCACCTTGCTGACATGTGAAATGAGCGCAATTGTGCGGTAGTTTGAACACTCTTTGGTGTTGCCCTTCTTTGGAATTGGAATGTAAACTGACCTTTTCCAGTCTTGTGGCCACTGTTGAGTGTTCCAGATTTGTTGACATATTGAATGCAGCACTTTAACAGCATCATCTTTTAGGATTTTAAATAGCTCGGCTGGAATACTGTCATCTCCGCTAGCTTTGTTGTTACTAATGCTTCCTAAGGCCCACTTGACTTCACTCTCTAGGATGTCCGGCTCAAGTTCAGTGACCACACTATCATGGCTATCAGGGACATTCAGATCTTTCCTGTATAGTTCTTCTGTGTATACTTGCCACCTCTTCTTAATCTCATCTGCTTCTGTTAGGTCCCTGCCTTCTTTGTCCTTTATCATGCCCGTCTTTGCAAAAAAGTTCCCTTGAGATCTCCAATTTTCTTGAAGAGATCTCTAGTCTTTCCCATTCTGTTGTTTTCCTCGATTTCTTTGCATTGTTCATTTAAGAAGGCCTTCTTGTCTCTCCTTGCTATTCTCTGGAACTCTGCGTTCAGTTGGGTATATCTTCCCCTTTCTCCCTTGCTTTTCGCTTCCCTTCTTTCGTGAGCTACTTGTAAAGCCTCATCAGACAGCCACTTTGCTTTCTTGCATTTCTTTTTCTTTGGGATGGATTTCGTTGCTGCCTTCTGAACAATGTTACGGACCTCTGTCCATAGTTCCTCAGGCACTCTGTCTATCAGGTCTAATCCCTGAAATCTATTCCTCACCTCCACTGTATATTCATCAGGGATATGATTTAGGTCATACCTGAACGGTTTAGTGGTTTTCCCGACGTTCTTCAATTTAAGACGAAATTTTGCAAGAAGCAGCTCATGATCTGAGCCACAGTCAGCTCCAGGTCTTGTTTTTACTGACTGTATGGAGCTTCTCCATCTTTGGCTGCAAAGGACATAATCAATCTGATTTCGATATTGACCATCTGGTGACATCCATGTGTAGAGTCACCTCTTGTGCTGTTGGAAAAGAGTGTTTGCTATGATCAGCATGTTCTCTTGGCAAAACTCTATTAGCTTTTGTCCTGCTTCATTTTGTACACCAAGGCCATGCCTGCCTGTTATCCCGGTGATTTCTTGACTTCCTACTTTAGCATTCCAATCCCCTATGATGAAGAGGACATCTTTTTTGGGTGTTAGTTCTAGAAGGTGTTGTAGGTCTTCATAGAACCGATCAACCTCAGCTTCTTCGGCCTCAGTGGTTGGGGCATAGACTTGAATTACTGTGATGTTGAATGGTTTGCCTTGGATTCGTACTGAGATCATTCTATCATTTTTAAGATTGTACCCCAGTACTGCTTTTCCCACCCTTTTGTTGACTATGAGTGCTACTCCATTTCTTCTAAGGGATTCTTGCCCACAGTAGTAGATATGATGGTCACCTGAATTAAATTCGCCCATGCCTGTCCATTTTAGTTCGCTGATTCCCAAGATGTCGATGTTCAATCTTGCCATCTCATGTTTGACCACCTCCAGCTTACCTTGATTCATTGATCTGACATTCCAGGTTCCTAAACAATATTGTTCTTTACAGCATCGGATTTTCTTTTCACCACCAGACACATCCACAGCTGAGTGTCCTTTCGGCTTTGGCCCAGCCGCTTCACTCTTTCTGGCGCTACTTGGAAATACCCTCTGCTCTTCCCCAGTAGCATATTGGACACCTTCCGACCTGAGGGGCTCATCTTCCGGCGTCATATCTTTTAGCCTTGTGATACGTTCCATGGGGTTTTCTTGGCAAGAATACTGGAGTGGGTTGCCATTTCCTTCTCCAGTGGACCACATTTTGTCAGAACTCTCTGCCATGACCTGTCCGTCCTGGGTGGCCCTGCACAGCATAGCTTATGGCTTCACTGAGTTACGCAAGCCCCTTCGCCACAACAAGGCAGTGATCCATGAAGGGGGAAATGTGTCTTACAGATCTATAAATTTAAAAACAGCCAAGGCTGTCTGGCCATTGACCAAATTTCATCTGCATCCATTTATTTATTTTATTTGTTTGTTTGTGGCATTTATATACTGCTGAATATAATAAAATCTCTCAGTGGTTCACAATATTAAAATACAATATTAAAAACACAACATTAAAACACAGCATTAAAAACACTTCCAACTACAATAAAAATAAAAGAGCAGTAAAATGGAGCAGCATAATTAATTTACTTACAGCCCAGGGAAAGCCTGGGTGAACAAGTGTGTTTGAGGAGGCATTTGAAAGATGTCACGTTTTCTGCCTCCCAAACTACACAAGGGAGGGTTTTCCAGATGGAGGGGTGCCGCTACAGAGAACGCCCACCATCTGGGTACTTCACAGCGACATCCTGTTCGTTTTGGAATGACCAGCAAGGTTGCCTTGGTATGTATAAGGGAAGGCGGTCTGCCAGATATACTGGTCCGAGGTTGTTTAGGGCTCTGTATGACAATAATATAACCTTGTATGTGGCTCAGTAGCTAATATTAAAAAGCCAGCCTCCAACACTCCATCCCACTCCAGCATGATCAAGAAACAGAGCCCAAGATGGGACTAGGCAGGTAGAAGCAAGCTTGATTTTCAGTGACTGAGCTCACTAGGCAGCAGGGAGTTGGTCTAGTCCTAACCGCAGTAGTGCTACCTAATTGTGCCCCTTTATTTCTTCCATATGGTTATGGATTCAGTTCTATGGGGAGAAGTAAAGCACTGTGCTTGGGGACATGGTGAGAGCAAAACCTTCCCTCCAGCCAACACTGAATGCCACTGCCAAGGGTGCCATGAAACCCACTGTATTATCTCCCTTCCAATATACGTACAAGGCGGTCCTTCACACACCCTGCCCATCATAAGAGTGGGCATTTTGCTAATTTCTGTTGTTTTGTATTTCTGATTTCTCCAGTATGTGAAGATACTTCAAAATTTACTGTATAATATTCTTCACATATTAAGATCTGCCCCGCCATTCTGGCACTGATGTTTGAATTGATACAATGGTATAATGTCACCTTTTTGCTACATTGGGCCTGAAGTCAGTGGAGGAAAATATAAACAACTCCTGTTTCATTTCATATCTGCCATTATGCTGTTATTTGATCACTTTCTGGAACAACATTATATCAGAGAAAGTTTTGATTCAACGAGAAAATGAATGCAAATGCACTTGGAGCTGAGGGATGCACAGGGGTTGCATAATAATCCTTCACTCCACGTACACCATGAAACCAAGAAACAAAAGTCAAGGAATCACTTTAAAATGTTTTTCAATGACATAAAGGAGTGTTTTGTAGTTTTAAAAAAGCCTAAACCAAAGAATAATCAAAGAGGGCATTAATGGATAGCTGAAAGCCTTGACAACAAACATATGTACTAATCTGGTGCCTTTAGATGCATCAGATTACAATGCCCATCATCCTAGATGGGGATGGTGGGTGTTGTAATCCAGCAGATCTAGAGAGCACCAGGTTTGGGAAGGCTAGTCTATTCTCTCTCTCTCTCTCTCTCTCTCTCTCTTAAGGACTAGTAGTTGCATGTTTGCTATTCTGCATTTCCTCAAGATTTAGAAAATGCCAAAGGCCTGCCTTCTACATGGTTAATTCCCTTTTGATGAAAAAGTAATGGAGACGTCTAGTGCTTTTGCAACCTCTGCATTGACAAATATAAACACTGAGTCTGGGGGAGCAGGCAAGGACCTCAATAGACAGTAATAGCCTTTAAAGCTCCATTAGTTTCTATTCAAGTAAAGCTAGTATACCAGGAAACGCAAGTAAAGATAACATACTAAGGGAGGATCTACATTGTGTCGGCTAGCACAATGAATTTGGTAGACTGGCGAGTTAAATGCCATCACATTAAAATGTGATTATTCACACTCCCCCTGTTTCCCCATTCCAGTACTTCATCGAATGTGCAAGCACGGTTCACACTCGAGTGCTGTGCTGTTTTCCTGCTCTTAAAGAAGGCGGCTCTCATTGGAGGAGCAGAAACTCTTCCTGTTTCTGCTGATTCCCCGCCCACTGTCCCTCTCTTCCTCTATCCCTGTGTGTGTGTACTGATGGTGTGAGCATCCTGTTGGGGCTCGAAGCCCAGAGAGAAGTTGCCATTCCGCCCCCTGCCCCCGGACACCAGTTCCCTCAGCAAGAAGAGGGGAAGAAGGCAGCGCCTCTTGTCCTCCCCCTATCATTGCTACAGCGGCATCGGCACTTACTTTCCGTAGGTTGTCCTGGCCTTAGGGAAAATGACCAGCTTGTCCCTTGCTGCCACTGCTGTAGCAGGTGGGGGTGGAGGGAAGAAGGAGGCATCTATCCTCTTCTCCCCCCCACCTGCTGGAGGCCAGAGTGAGAGGCTGTGGGATGTCTCCCAATGCTCTTTTCCTCATGCCAGCCCTTGACAGCTGGTGTGAGGAAGAGGGGCGGCGGCGGCACCCAGCACTCGGGTTGGGGGGGGGCCGCTAGCGTCTTCAAAGCTTCAAAGAGTGCCCTGTTTTTGTCTGCCACTCATGAGATGATGTTAAAATTGACCACGGACATTTTTATTGATGTTAGTCCGTGAATAGTGATGACTGTCTGCCTGGATATGTGTGTGTGTTTCTTTCCATGCTGCGAGCATGGAGGGGACTGTGAAAAAAATTACGCTTGCCTGGGCTTGCCCGGGCAAGTGTGCAGAGAAATCGGGCTGGAGAAGCTATGATTCTTCGAAGATTTGAAGATAATGCCTTTTTTTTTTAAAGCCAAAGCAGGGGATAGGAGGTAAAACTTAGTGTCATTTGAAGCAACCCCCTGCTCAATGCAGGAAGCCTGATTCCCAGGCAGTCTCCCATCCAAGTACTGACCAGGACTGACCCTGCTGAGCTTCCGCGCACATCCAGCCCTTTGCTTGTGGGTGATGGAACTTTGAGTGCTGAGGAAGCTATGCAAACAGTAGCTGGAAGACCACATGGGGGTGTTGAGAGCTGTGATTGGACAGGAGGGAAATATAAACACTGCCATATATGGGCAGGTGTGGGAGGGGACCACGACCTTATATGGTGACAAACTCAGAAGAGCAGAGCACATGAATGGGAAATACTGGAATATCAGGGTATTGAAAGCGGTAGCAGAGAAGTGGGAAATTGCGGCTCCAGTACGAAGCGGGGACGGTGTAATGTGAAAGACGGGGGACGAAACCTCATTGGAAGCATAAAAGTGTAGATCGGCCCTAAGAAATCCCAGTCAGCTGCAAAACTCAGACTTTTGCACTCCTTTGCTAGAAACATCTCAGCTGTCCAACTCTTTCCATTTGTTGCCAACCAGGCCACTATCTATCAAAAGCCACTGAAGAAACGTCTTTAGCTATTAGGTATATGAAAGCCTAGAGATGGTGATCTCTTCACTTGGCACGCACAACACAGCAGCATTTCTGTACTTTCTCTAACCCATTTAACCTGCCCGCCACCTCTGCAATTATTTAAGCATACGATATATCCATAGCTATAAGTTTATAAAATGATTACTCTGGAGTCATCTGCCAACCGCTCTTGTAAATGCACAAGTAAGGCATAGCATGACCAGGGCAATCAACTGGCCTGGTAAGGACTGGACCTGGGAAAAGGCAACAGGAGATAGCAGAGGGTGGCTGGAGCACAGCAAGATCACAAGGCTGTGGCTATGGGAAAGGAGCCATGCTGCGGAGAAGGTGGGCTGACTCACTGCACATTATAAATGGCAGAAGGGAAAGGGAGCTGTGGGGTGGTGGTGGAGGAGGAGGACGGGGCAAGAGAGAAAGAGTGTTAGACAGGGGAGAGGGACAGGGAGGAAAAGGAAGCAGATTCCGGGTGGGGGGGACTCCCAGAAGTGGGATATCTGAAGGAGTGCTGAAGCTATAGCTAGCTGGGATAGACCCAAGAGTACATGCTGGAGAAAACAGGAAAGAGCCAACCCGGAGCCAGACTGGAGAGACACTGTGGCCAGGAAAGTAGTACAGCTGTGAGACAGAGAAGAGCATCTGGTCTGAGGGTTATGAAGAAGATGAAACAGGGAGAGGGAGAGGCTGCATCCAAATGGGATGGGGTGCAGCTCACCACCGCCCTTGGGCCAGGATCCCCAGGAACTGAAAATCAATAAACCAAAGCAGGGAGTTTTGTGCAACAATCAAACGTGTGAGTCTGGTTTCTTAAAAAGGGGCACAGGGGGTCCTGGAGTTTTCTGACGCAGAGCTGCCCCCATCAAGTCCCTATAGGATAAAGGGCAAGTTAAGTCAAGCCTGGTTCATCTGGAGCTGTGGCAGCACAATAAGAAGTGTAGCTAAAGTCGCTACTACAAGGTTTTGTGGACAGGAAGCAGGGCCGAGCTGATAATCTCTGACCCACCTGCATTGCAAAGGGGAAAGCCCCTTACGATATCTCCAAGCTGCCTCAAGGTTGTCTGGTGTTAGAAGCTCAGGGTCTGGTGCATGGAACTCTAATAGATGCCCCCACCCATTAGGCCAGGACATAATGGCACACATGGAACTCTTCACCTATAAGCACAAGAACTGCATATGCTGGTTCAAGGGTCCATGTAGTCCAGCACTCTGTCTCCAGCAGTGGCCAAGTCAATTTCTCTAGGAAACTTCAAAGCAGAGCAAGATAGAGATACGTTGATGTTTGCCTCATCTGCAAGGTATACTGCATCTGAATATGGAGGTTCTTTGCCATCCCTGCCCACCCTTCCTTCCACGTGTTGCTGCTTTGCTGTATGAGTGTGGGGGGCGGGCAGGGGGGATGGTGTTTGAAACAAATAATTCAGAAGACTTGTTGGGTGTGCAGAGTTAAATGCATGCTTCTTTTCATTGCATCTCTTGTTCAGGGATGTCAAAGGAATCTGTTTGGGGGGTAGAGCTTGGTGAGTTTTTGCCAGCTTGGCCCCCCACACTCCATCTCCCTCATCTGCGAGCTGGCCTGACTTTGGGAAGTGGGGGTGTTCCGGCCATAACTAGTGCATTTTGCGCAAAACTGCGGGCGTAAATTTAGACCATTTACACCTCAAACGTTATGCAAATTGCACTATTTACGGCTGCAATTTTGTGCACATTTAGATTTCTGTAAATACTTATATCAAATATTCCGTAAATATTTACAGCTGTGATTTAGTGCAAATCGCAGCCCACAAACAGCAGAGTTCCCGAGTTTCAGGAACTGACCTGCTGCTCGGCTCACAAATGCAAGCTGAGCCAGGTCCATTGTGGGATCCGTGGGGCCCCAAAAGGGCCAGATTCCCTTGTGACAAACACCCCTACTCATGTTGTCACTACTATGGCTTAGTCTGTACCAGTGGAGGCTGGTGGCTCTGATGTCAGTGGGGCAGTAGATCTGCTCTGGGTTTCAGTCAGAACTGTAAAGGAGCTATCCAACATGCTGCACCCCATCCGCAAAATAGGTCCAGTACCTCGGATAGCTCCTTTAGAGTTCTGACTGGTTCTGACTGAAACCCAGAGCGGATTCACTACCCCAATGACATTGGAGTCACCAGCCTCCACTGGTCTGTACAGTGCTTTGCACACCACGTCTCACACTGCAGTTATGCAGGTTTAACAGCCATTCCCTCTCCCTGAGGAACCCTGGGAATTGCACTTACATGTGTGTCGTGGAGGTGGAGATCTTGTAACAGATTTTTTAGTGCATGCACTAAACTACATTTCCCAGGATTCCCGTAGGGGGCCATGGCCGTTAAATCAGTATATGACCTGTAGACATTTGTAGCGTTGCGCCGTAGACATCCCCCCTGTCAATAAATAAACAATAACAGGACATTTTTTCCTAAACATTCAGACAGTTGATTCCTTCAAGCATAAAAGATTTTATATCTGATATTAAATCGCTATTATTTCACCCAAAGCCTGGCTGCATTTCAATAGTGGTCAGTGCGGTGCCTATTTGTAGGTGTAAGTATTGGCAACTGGAAAGTGCTGTGTAAATAATCCTCACCGGGTTGCTATTAAATTTCAAGGTGGTATATTTTTCAAAGACAGGTTTCTGAATCGCTGGCAATGCAAAGTTGTGCTTGCAATAAACACAAGTAGACAGCCCTGTCTCTATTTGAAGTATTTATTTATTCCTGGTTTCCTTGGCCCAAGTGTGTCTTACAAACACTTGGGCCAAAGAAACCTGTAAAGCTAAGCCAGTGAAATCAAATGACCCCACAGAAAAAGCGACACGGCTAGGCCAAGGATGGGCAAACATCCTAGGGGCTGTGTGTAGCCTCCCATGGCCATTTTTGTGGTGTCCCCCATGTTCCCCTGCCACCGCTACTGCTGCCAGATTAGCTGTGGTGGCAAAAACTGATGCAATTTTGTGGGGCACACAGAGAGCACACACCTTGTTTGCAAGCAGGATCATGTTCCTGGAAGCACAATTCTGCTTGGGAAAAAGGTGCATGCTCCTCTGGGGACCACTCCTAGGGACAGAGGACACTTGTTGTAAGAACGTAAGAAGAGCCATACTAGATCAGACTAATCTAGCCCAGCATTCTGTTCACACAGTGGCCAACCAGTGTCACATTCACGTCCTCTTTATGAGTTTCCTAGAGCCCTCTAGTTTCTCACTGATGGGGAGACTGAGAGCCGAAACAAACATTACTTTAAATCTGTGTCCAACACCTATGCCCTTTTTTTTCATTTTTTACTCTAGAGTACATGCAGGGTCCCTGATCTGGACTGGGACCCTAGTGTGTGTGTGTGTGGCTTTTAAAATCCACATCAGGGGCCCTGCACTTACTCTAGAGTATTTTTTTTTTTTTTTTAAGGATGTAGCTGTTAGATACACATTTAAAGTATTGTCTGTTTTGGCCCTGAATTCTGGATTAGATGGGTCTTTCATTGGATTCAGCAGAACAATTCTTCTGTACCTGTATTATCTCTCGAAGGATGTAATGGAGATGGGGCATGTGAACCATTCCTGGGCCTGCTGCTGTTTCTCCTCACCCAGTGGCTTCCAAAATCATATCCCTTTTATTTGGCAAATTGAATCCTATGTGTGTGGTTAGGCTTATACCCTTTTCCCCCAAAGACTTTTTTTTTTTTTTTTAGCAATAAATCTTAATCTTCCCTTTTTTGTTATGGGAATAATCAAGCCTGCACACTCTGCCTAATGGACCTCAAAGCTACATGAGGCTGGGGTAATGGATGTGTCGTTTGCCTGGAAATCAAAATTCCTTCTTAACTGCAGACTTGAAAATGATTTTGCTTCCAATATAGAGAGCGACACTTGGAATTCTAAGTGAAGATATAGACGGTTAATGGAATAAACATAGTTATTTCTCCCATTCTGCAAAGCTATGTGGAATGCTAACTGATGCCAGCAAGTGACAGTTGAATGAGATGCCAGATTGTCACTTACAAAAGTTACCATTAGGGCCACTCCAAACATGTATCTTTGTTCTTTTACACTGAGATTAATTTTTGCATGCACGTCATTAGGCCAGGCTTCCAAGATTTCCACTATAATGACATGAAGGAAGAAAGCACATTGAGAGCCAGCCAAACTAGATATAAGAAGAGCCCTCCTGGGTAGGGCTGAACTGAAAATGCAGCCCTGCTTTTGTGGTCCCAGGGTGCTTCCAGATGGAGGGCTCTGCATCGGTTTGTCCTTACAGATTTTTTAGACAGATGGTTGGATCCAAGTTTACGCTGGATCAATTGCACTGGTGGAAGTAGACTTCCCTGATCTCTTTTTCCACAGCAGGCCCTCCTGACTCCTGAAAATGCTATGCAGAGACCCTGCTGAATGCGGTGAGCTCTGGTGTGTGTATGGGAGGAGGGATCTCCAAAAACTGGGCAGAGAGACCTTCTATAACCAGAGCCTTTTGTCTTGTGGAAGGTGCCTTCCTCTTGCAGATCCAGGATCCAGCTCAGAAGAAGTGGTGAGAAAACACAGGAGGGCTACAAATTGAACATGATGATGATGATTTATTACATTTCTATACCGCCCCATAGCCAAAGCTCTCTGGGCAGTTTACAAGGATTAGAAACATTACAGTAAGTATACAGAGGTTAAAAGCCATTTACATAGAAAACACTTGAACAGACAATATACACAAAGGGAACATATATCTAAAAACAACTTCAAGCAATCAACCATAACCATAAGACAAATCCAAGATTGATTAAAACCTAGCATATGCTGCCAAATGCCTGGGAGAAGAGAAAGGTATTGACTTGGTGCTGAAAGCGGCGAAAAGATAACAATGTTGGTGCCAGGTGGGCCTCGTTGGGAAGATCATTCCACAATTGGGGGGCCACCACTGAGAAGGCCCTCTCCCTTGCTGCTGTGTTCCAAGCGCCCTTTGGAGTAGGCAGCCGGAGGAGGACCTTAGATGTTGAGCATAATGTATGGGTAGGTTCGTGTTGGGAGGTGTACTGTCAGGTATTAGGGTCCCAAGCTGTGTAAGGCTTGATAGGTTAAAACCACTAGCACCTTGAATCAGGCTCGGAAACATACAGGCAGTGAGTGCAAGCTGGCCAAAGTTGGTCTTATATGTTCAGACCTTCTGGTCCCCATTATCAATCTGGCCACTGCATTTTGCACAAGCTGCAGCTTCGGAACCATCTCCAAAGGCAGCCTCCCCTAAAATTCTGTGTTTGAGGCATGGCGATTGCACAGTCAAACCTAGTCTGGAAGCACCCACTTTCTCAGGCTGGAACAGTATACAGTGGCCCAAAAGTAGGTATACAGTATAGTTTATTTGCATTTTATTACATCATTTATTACACTTACATTTGTTTAACACTGTTTAATCTCGTAAGTGCCCTACTTAAGGGCCTCACTCCCCTCACTGTCTACACTTAACTGATTTAACTGTCACTCCCTGTCACTCACTCTTCCCAACTGTCATTCTGACTCCACCCACACATCTTCTATTCACACATTGTCTCCCCCTCCCATCAACATTCCAAACAACTGTATACCTACTTTTGGGCCACTCTGTATGTCCATGGGGGGAGGAGTGGGGAAGGCATCTCAGCGATTTTCTCAAGGGTCAGGAGAAATTCTCAAAATTTTCAGGGGTAGGGGGCTTAGCGTGGAAGCAGCAGCAGCACTGCCTTTTCTCAACCAAAGTCTTCTTTCTTAAACTTGGTTGCTCTGCTTCCAGAAGCGGTGACAAAACTACACTAAGCAAGGCTGGCCAGTGGGGAGCACCAACTCCCTGCCCCCTTCACAATGGCTCTGCAACAATGCTCTGTCCTGACATAGATAACTTTCCAAAAAGGCATTGTGGGGGCGGGGTGGGGAATGGTGCTCCACTGGTTGCCAACTGTTGTAGTTCTACTGTTGCTTGTAGTAGTGGAGCAAGGAAGGGCTAAACTATAATGCGTTAAATGAGTTGTGTGAAGCTGGTCCATTTATTTTTTTACCTCAATGTAAGTGTGTGGGAGTGCAATCTGGATTCAGACCACCGCACATGGGTAAGGGAGGGCTAAACTTTCTCATCCAGCCCTCTCCCCTCCTAAATTTGCCCCTGCATTGGCACCAATAGAGGGGTTTTCCCTTTCTTTAGCCCCCACAAAAAGGTGTGTGTGTGGGGGGGAAGTGGCTGGGCAGGAAGGTTTAATTCTCCTACTGTATGCAATAGTCCTAATCTGGATCACGGCCCCATACATTTACAATAGAATAATCTTTTTAAAGGATCAGCTACATGCTTACACATTTAACACAGCATGTAGTTTAGCTTTATGTTTAAAAGATTAAGGGCGCAATCCTATAACTCCCAGCATTACCCAGCCAGCCGTGCAACATTTTGGGAATTTCTCCCCCCTCCACCTTTTCTCCCCATTCCACCATTTCTTCTCAGAGAAAAACCTCTCTGAGAAAATGTTGGCTCAGTCCTACTTCTCGATCAGATCATTGTTCCATCTACTCCAACATCCTGTTTCCAGCATTGGCCAACCAGGTCCTTCTAAGGAAGCCTATAAGCAGGGCATGAAGGCAAGAGCCTTCCTCCATTGTTGCTCCCCCACCCCAACAACAGTTACCCCCCCTCCATTCCTGCACCCCTCAACATAGATCAGACTCCCAAACCTGGCGCTCTCCACATGCATTGGACGGATCGGCCCTGAGTTCATCTGATCTTCTTAAAAAGTAGCCATCACCACATCTTGGTGCAAGGAATTATGCATTGTATTTAACTGCTGAATCTATTACCAGTCCATTTCACAGACTCACATTCAAACATGTTATGAGAGAGGGATCATTATTTTTTCCTAAGCTGTTCTCTTGGCACCATTCATAATTGTATACGCCTCTTTCATGTCCTCTCTTAGGCCAGATCTACACCTTTGTCATATCATTACAATCCCATCACAGTAACACTATATCCCTCTTGTGCATTTATACCTCCTAGGACACACAATGACATTTGTTGTAGTATTTTGAATAATGTGGAATAAAGAGCTGGAAATAACACTACGAGAGCAGTATATAGATTGTGTAATGTGCCTCAGCAGTTATCAGTGCACTTCAATACTGCTATAAAGCAGTAGTGTAGATATAGCCTTAATCATCTCCTCCTCCCACCACCTGTAAACCAGAAAGCCCCAAATGCTCTTATAGGGAACGTGCATCAACCCTTTCATCATTTTAATTGCCCCTTTCTGCACTTTTTCTATGGTATCATTGTTGTGAGATGGTAACGAGAAGTGCACATAGTATTCCTAATGTGGTTGCGCTATACTAAATATTCAACCGCCACAGAAAAGAACAACTAGGCATTTAGCTCTCCCATCACCATCTGCCCACTCAAGTACAGGGGTGTTGAATGTCTGAGTCCTCAAGGGCTGAATTCCTTTTCAGAGAAGCTCTCAGGGGCCACATTCCAGTGGTGGGTGGGTGGGGCCAACGGCAAAAGGGGTGGGGTTACTAAGCCTTGGGAGGGCCATTTGAACCTTTTAGAATGGGGAAATAATGGCACAAAAGCCAGGAAATGGTCAAATAATCGGTGGTTGGGGAAAGAGGGTGGGGCCAGGGGAAGTGGGTGTGGCCATCAGGGGTACCCAGGAGAGCCAGAGTGGGACACCAGGAGGGCTGGATTTGGCCCCTGAGCCTGAGGTTCTGCACCCCTGCTCTGGCAGAAATTGACTTGGGCTGACACTTCACCGTGTTCTGCTTTTTCCTGCCTCCCACCAGCAGGCACCACCAATGAATGGGGAAAGAACAGTGAATGGGGAAAGGCAGGATGTTGTATTGTCATGAGGAAAGCTCATTTCTACTAACTGCTATGGAGGCGAAGGGCCCACATGTCATCCTTGGGCCCAATACAAACTTGTTGCATGATCCATCTACCTCTCATACACACACACCACGATCCCATCCCATGCATACAATCTTATGTGTTATGAAAGAAACATTCCTGTTTTAATTCTGAAATTACATTTTCTACATTTCTGAAATTACACCATGGCCCATGCTGCAATTTTTCTAACCCACACCCCTTTGCTATTTTTGTATAACACAACATCCAGCCTGAATTAGAGTCCTACAGAGCTTGTTGATGTCTCGGTAGTCCTGATGAAACTACTAATTGTGTTTTTAATGTATTTTGTTTTGTTATATTTTAAGTATGATTTCGTTTTCTAATCCAGATTTTACTGTTAGCCACCTTGAGTGCCATTCTTTAGCAGGAAGGCAGGATATAAATTAAAGAAATAAATACATATTATCTTGTCATTTTGTTTGTTTGTTCTAATGTACCAACATGACTGCAATCATTTTATAAATAGGCCAATTCACCTTGAAACTTTATTTCTATTTTCTGACCCTGCTTATTATGGTACTTTGTGTCCCGTCCCCCCGCCCTGCTGCCCCTCCCTCCTGTCTATGCACTAGGAACTCTGGGACTTGACAACATTCACATAGGGAAGCAAAAATCTCTTTGTCTCTCAAGCTGCAAGTCCTGCTTTAACTCCACATGCACATTTTCTCTGTTCTAGAGAACATCCGGCTGAAGAGCAGGATAAAAAAGCTTTAAGTAAATAAATAAACAGTAATGGCCTCGGCCAGCAACTCACTCTTCAGAATGTTGCTTGTGCTGCTCTGCTTCCGATAGGTTCCAGCAAATCCCATCAGATCTGGACATTAGGTACATAAGTAGAGGGAAATAGGTTTCCATAAATATGGAATCTACAGGGGTGACCAACTTGTGGTTCTCCAGGTGTTTTGGCCCACAACTCCCATCAGCCCTAGCCAGCATAGCCAATGGTGAGGGATTAATGGCAGACAGAACACTCTTCCTAGGGCTTCTTCACATGGATCTTTTATCCTGCTATTGAGATCGCTCAATCTCCAGGGCGTCTCCTGCGCTAAATGCCCTTTGTTCCATTTTCAAATAGATCACAGATAATGAGCTATCAAATTACCTCATTGTGTTCCGCTTGAGTTCCCTCTGTGAAAAGAGGAAAAGTGGCAAGAAAAGGAGCGAGATCAATGAAAGATAATGGAAGACTCAGATATGGGGAGAAGGGGGGGGGAGAAGGAGAGGGGGGAAAGGGAGCAGGTGAAAATCTGCATTTTTCCAGAGAAAACCATGGATGGCTGCAAAGTGGTGACTACGTCATCTGTCCCGAAAGACCTTGACTCGCAGCCACCCTGAAGTAAAAGGCTCATGTAGATGGGGCCCTGTTGAGCATACCCTGGGACAGAACTGGACATAACATTTGATACAGGGCCGCTGCTGAAAAAAGTACCCCACACCTATGTTGTCACATCATCATGTTGTACATTCCCCCAGGCCACCTCATTGGCTGCTGCTTGTTATGGGGACATGGAGGTGGGGAGAACTCAACACAGAAGTATGTTCCATCCCCAGGGGCAAATCCAGGTTTGCTGATGTGTAATGTGTAGAACAGCGCCGTGTAATGTACAGAATGACCTGTCAATAGAACCCCGATCCATTAGCCTCTCTCAAAGATTTGGCAGTGGCTGTACGCACAGAATTGGAAGGTCAATATTAACTCACAATGTGAATATTTAAGATTTGATTGGACAATCGGCAGACTTTAAGGGAATCCTCATGGCCATTTGGGATTAATTTAATAACTGTCTAATTATGACCTGGGATTCACATTTTAAATATCACAGGGGTTGCCATGTAAATCTCTGACCACCTCCCATGTCTAAGCCGTAAAATCAATTAACAGATAAGCATCAAACGAACAGCCATTATCAGTTAGATCTGGCCATTTTGTTTTCCCTGCTGTATACCCTATGAAAACATTGCAGCTGCTTTCTTTAAGCCAAATGGTTATGGTTTCAGTCTGTTTTCCAGGGAAAGTTTAAAATAAACAAATCCTTGCATATTAATGCCAGGAGATCACTTCATCCCCAAAGAAGGTCACATCAACAAAGGGAATGTACCATTACGCTCTGTTATAACAAACAGTCCATACTGCAATCTTATTTTTAAAAGAAAATGCACACACATTTCAGGCTGTGAAAACATTGCTATCTATCCCATCATTCACAATGCCTAGAAACATTGAAAGGTGCAATGGAACCTTTAAGGGCAGAGTATAGCTTAACCAAACACATAAATAATAATTGTTTGCCTTCAGTGCAGATGGCCTAGTCGATTGATGTGAGAGGGAATGGAGTCTTTTATGGAGGGAGATATCTGGTCCTGCAAGACTCAAATCAACACAAGGGCCATTTTGTTACTGTTAATAGTTAATGTGGGACACACTGCCCTCCTGGATCAGGTGAAGGATCCATCTGGTCTAGCAGCAGACAGCGTACAATCGGGGAATGAAGGCAACAGCCCACCCTGATGGTTTGTCCCTTATACTGACAGCATTTCTACACCAGCCTAAAATCCTGCAACTTTACCCGGGCTTTCTGCTTCCTTTTTACATCCCTTTGCACACACTTCCCTCCCCCCACCCCTGCCTTCCCCTCCTTATCTGCATGTTCTATATGTTTCATTATATAGCCACTAGATGGCACTGTGGTCTAGCTCCTCTTATTGTGCAACTTCTTCTCATGAGGGAACTCAGTGCGCTGTAATTTGATAGCTCATTATCTCCATTTTATTTTTTTTTAAGGGATAAAGGTCATTTAGCATGGGAGATGCCCTGGAGGTTAACAATGTCACGTAAAAGACCCGCAAACTTCTGTGAGTAACCAATCTCAATAGCAGGATAAAAGCCCACCATGGAGAAGTCCTTTGTTTGACAATTGGTAACACAGGAAATTCCATTGAGTTAAATGGGACATCCCCCCCTCCTGGGCCAGTTAAGTGTGTATAGGATTGCAGTGTAGTTCAGTATTGTGTATTCTGACTGGGAAAACTCTTCAACGTCTCAGACAGCAGCCTTTCCATCTCTGCTATTTGAGATGCCAGGCACTGAACCTGGGGTCTTTTGTGTGCCAAGCATGTACTCCCCTTTGGGCCAGTCTTCCCCAACCCGGTGCTTTCCAGATGTGTTGGACTACAACCCCCTTCACCAGCCAGCTGGAGGAGAATGGGAGTTGTAATCCAACATGCCAGGAGTGCACCAGGTTGGAGAAAGCTGCACTGAGCTATAGCCCCTCTTGGCATGTGGGTATTCAGAGGTACGTGGCATCTGCAAAATGTTGCAAGCATGGAGTGCTCCGGTTCAGAGTTCCAGCTGTGCCCTCTTCCAGGATACTCCATTATCTTCCTCTTCCCTCTCATTTTTCTCGTTCTGGTCTAACAGTAAGTGTGCCCACTGAGCATGCTCAACCAGTCTGCCTTGGGCTGCATTTGGTTTGGGCATGCCCCTATAGATTTTTTGTACTCCAGCAAATTTCGGGGTTTCCCCAACCATGCTGCTTCATCCCTCTTATGTGAGGGTGGTGCTGTTTTGGCTACATAAGAATTCACACATGGAGACTTGCTGTTAGTACACAGAAAACTACCTCTGAATAAGGAAGTTCCATTTAGCAATCATGTCTAATAGTTGTTGACAGATCTATCCTCCATAAATTTGCCAGTTCCATTTTTTAAGCTATCTAAGTTACTGGCCATCATTACATTCCTTGGTAGTGACTTCCATAGGATGATGATGATGATTTATTACATTTCTATACCGCCCAATAGCCAAAGCTCTCTGGGCGGTTTACAAAGATTAAAAACATTAAAAATTCAGTATACAGAGATTAAAAGCCATTTACATAAAAAAAACACATGAACAAACAATATACACAAGAGAACATATATCTAAAACAACTTCAAACAAGCAATCTCAAGCAAACAATCACAACTGCATTGTGTGAAGTACTTTCTTTCCTTTTTTTCTGTCCTGGACCTAGTGCCATTCAGTTTCACCAGATGGCCCTGTGCCGTAGTATTATTATAAAGGGGGAAAAATTATCTCTCCTCACCATTCATATCAGATGGTACCATGAGTCTTGGTATAGCACAGTGGCTAATGGGCTGTGCCACAAAACAGCAAGTTCCCAATTTAAGTAGCACTATTGCCATAATCCCTAAGAATCCCTTAGAAGAAATGGAGTAGCACTCATAGTCAACAAAAGGGTGGGAAAAGCAGTACTGGGGTACAATCTCAAAAACGATAGAATGATCTCAGTACAAATCCAAGGCAAACCATTCAACATCACAGTAATTCAAGTCTATGCCCCAACCACTGAGGCCGAAGAAGCTGAGGTTGATCGGTTCTATGAAGACCTACAACACCTTCTAGAACTAACACCAAAAAAAGTTGTCCTCTTCATCCTAGGGGATTGGAATGCTAAAGTAGGAAGTCAAGAAATCACCGGGATAACAGGCAGGCATGGCCTTGGTGTACAAAATGAAGCAGGACAAAAGCTAATAGAGTTTTGCCAAGAGAACACGCTGATCATAGCAAACACTCCTTTCCAACAGCACAAGAGGCAACTTGGACACATGGACATCACCAGATGGTCAATATCGAAATCAGATTGATTATGTCCTTTGCAGCCAAAGATGGAGAAGCTCTATACAGTCAGTAAAAACAAGACCTGGAGCTGACTGTGGCTCAGATCATGAGCTTCTTGTTGCAAAATTTCAGCTTAAATTGAAGAATGTAGGGAAAACCACTAAACCATTCAGGTACGACCTAAATCATATCCCTTATGAATATACAGTGGAGGTGAGGAATAGATTTCAGGGATTAGACCTGATAGACAGAGTGCCTGAGGAACTATGGACGGAGGTCCGTAACATTGTTCAGGAGGCAGCAACTCAATCCATCCCAAAGAAAAAGAAATGCAAGAAAGCCAAGTGGCTGTCTGATGAGGCTTTACAAATAGCTGAGGAAAGAAGGGAAGAGAAAAGCAAGGGAGAAAGGGGAAGATATATCCAACTGAATGCAGAGTTCCAGAGAATAGCAAGAAGAGACAAGAAGGCCTTCTTAAATGAACAATGCAAAGAAATCGAGGAAAACAACAGAATGGGAAAGACTAGAGATCTCTTCAAGAAAATTGGAGATCTCAAGGGAACGTTTTGTGCATGACGGGCATGATAAAGGACAAAGAAGGCAGGGACCTAACAGAAGCAGATGAGATTAAGAAGAGGTGGCAAGAATACACAGAAGAACTATGCAGGAAAGATCTGAATGTCCCTGATAGCCATGATAGTGCGGTCACTGAACTTGAGCCGGACATCCTCGAGAGTGAAGTCAAGTGGGCCTTAGGAAGCATTACTAACAACAAAGCTAGCGGAGATGACAGTATTCCAGCTGAGCTATTTAAAATCCTAAAAGATGATGCTGTTAAAGTGCTGCATTCAATATGCCAACAAATTTGGAACACTCAACAATGGCCGCAAAACTGGAAAAGGTCAGTTTACATTCCAATTCCAAAGAAGGGCAACGCCAAAGAGTGTTCAAACTACCGTACAATTGCGCTCATTTCACATGCCAGCAAGGTGATGCTCAAAATCCTACAAGCTACTAGGCTTCAGCAGTATGCGAACCGAGAACTACCGGAAGTACAAGCTGGGTTTCAAAGAGGCAGAGGAACTAGAGATCAAATCGCCAACGTTCGCTGGATCACGGAGAAAG
Source organism: Heloderma suspectum (assembly GCF_057233095.1). Lineage (NCBI taxonomy): Eukaryota > Metazoa > Chordata > Lepidosauria > Squamata > Helodermatidae > Heloderma > Heloderma suspectum. The sequence goes on along the minus strand of NC_139461.1, from coordinate 140,704,061 downwards.
CAAGAGAATTCCAGAAAAACGTCTATTTCTGCTTCATTGACTACGCTAAAGCCTTTGATTGTGTGGATCACAACAAACTGTGGCAAATTCTTAAAGTGATGGGAGTACCAGACCACCTTACCTGTCTCCTGAGAAACCTGTACGAGGGTCAAGAAGCAACAGTAAGAACCAGACATGGAACAACCGAGTGGTTCAAAATTGGGAAAGGAGTACGACAAGGCTGCATATTGTCACCCTGCTTATTTAACTTATATGCAGAGTACATCATGAGAAACGCCGGGTTGGATGAATCACAGGTCGGAATTAAGATTGCCGGGAGAACTATCAACAACCTCCGATATGCAGACGATACCACCCTAATGGCAGAAAGCGAAGAGGATCTAAAGAGCCTCTTGTTGAGGGTGAAAGTGGAGAGTGTAAAAGCTGGTTTGAAGCTCAACATTAAAAAAAACTAAGATCCTGGCATCTGGCCCCATCACTTCCTGGCGTATAGAAGGGGAAGAAATGGAAGCAGTGACAGATTTTACTTTCTTGGGCTCCAAGATCACCGCAGACGGTGATTGTAGCCTTGAAATTAAAAGACGCTTGCTCCTTGGGCGGAAAGCTATGGCAAACCTAGACAGCATAGTAAGAAGCAGAGACATCACCTTGCTGACAAAGATCCGTCTAATCAAAGCTATGGTTTTCCCAGTAGTAATGTATGGCTGTGAGAGCTGGACTATAAGGAAGGCTGAGTGCCGAAGAACTGATGCTTTCGAACTGTGGTGCTGGAGAAGACTCTTATAAGTCCCCTGGACTGCAAGGAGGTCAAATCAGTCCATCCTAAAGGAAATCAACCCTGAGTGCTCATTGGAAGGACAGATACTGAAGCTGAAGCTGAAATATTTTGGCCACCTAATGCAAAGAGAAAACTCTCTGGAAAAGACCCTGATGCTGGGAAAGACTGAAGGCAAAAGGAGAAGGGGACGACAGAGGATGAGATCGCTAGATAGCATCACCAATGCAATGAATATGAACTTGAGCACACTCCGGGAGAGAGCGCAGGACAGGAAGGCCTGGCGTGCTATGGTCCATGGGGTCACGAAGAGTCGGACACGACTGAACGACTGAACAACAACAATTGCCATAAACCTGCTAAGTGGCTTTAGGGATGTCTCTTTCTCTCAAATCTTCAGACTCCGCATCTTCAATATTGGAATAGGAATACCACTCTGCCTTGCAGAACAATGTATATGAAATGCTTTTGAGCACTCGATAGGTATTATTGTAAGCACCACAGATTTTACACAAATCAGTGGTATTTGTGGGCTCATATGCTGCTGGGATTCACCACTCATGCTGTGCCTGGTGCAGGCAATCTGTAAGTATTTGGGCACCATGTAGTTGGTGAGCTATACATGGTTGGTGAAGATAATCATTTCTCCAGGTTTAGCCTCACCTTTGGACCTCCAGCTAGTAACTCGTATCTCTGGGCGGATGACTGCTGTACCCCTCCACTCTACCAGCAAAAGCAAACAATACAAAAATTAAAATGACTGGGCCTAGTAGCTGTCTTTAAAGTGATATGTAGAACAAACCTCTTTTGGCATTAGCATGCTTGAATCCTTAGAAAAAGGCTTACATATTTTAACATATGATGCTTTGTGTACTGGCCTCTTTTATAATTCATGTTTTTATTATTTATTTGATGAAGGATTCCAAATATTGGAACCTGAGTAACACTCAGCACTGTGAGTCCCACCCACACTGGAGGAAGGGTGTTGGTGGGGAGGCGATCTTTGTGATTCCTCCATGCCCAACTCCCCAAAGCTGCTTTGGACGGCTGGGGATTTTCCTGAATCGCGTGAGAAGCAAGCAGGAGGCTGAGGGGGGACTCCCCAAGACTGCCTCCACACTCCTTGCCTCTGCTGTTCATGGAAGGCCTAACCTGGATCCAACCCATTGTAATTACTGATATAGTAAAATGCCTGGTATCATTTTCAAGGGTTGCAGGGCCCTTAAAAAGGAGGAGCTACAATGGATTTTGGAATGCAAATTCATTCCTTCATCCAGGCGAAGATTTTAGATGTTCGGGGTTAAGCACAGAGAAGTCCACCTGAGGCCTTATACAAGACCAGCAGAGAGAGGAGGATTCTGCCTGTGGCGATATGCAAGCAAGAAATTATAAAATTAAACTCTTCTTCTGCCAAGGTTAGTCTGAATCCATATACTTCTTTCCAAGAGTTCCAAGCCTATGAATACAAGAGCTTTTCAACACTAAATTCATTATTATGTCCCATGGAACTTAAATTCGTAGCAGTTAACTTGTTTCATTGGTTTTGTTTCAGTGGGACTTAGGGCCAAAAACAGACATTTCATTTTTTCTATAGAGTAGGCACACAGATGTCCATCTGGATTGGGACCTGGGGATGGGGGGTGGCTTTTAAGATCTGGACTTGGCCCCCTGTGCCTACACAAAGGACATGGAACAGCACCACCTAATGGTTGGTGGTGTTCTTATATAACCATTAAAATGTCATGGAAAAGGTGGGGTTTTGAGGATGGATTTGAAGGAAGGGTGGGAGACAGGTATCACTAGCAGAGTGCTCTGGGAGGGAATGCCAAAGTTAAGGCAGTAGCAGCAAGGGAAAATACGTGAGCTATTTAAGTGAGCAGGAGACCTTCAAGTGGTTATTTCATTAAAACATAAGAACTGTGCTGGATCAGATGAAAGGTGTACCTTGTCCAGGATTCTGCTCCCACAAGGCCAACCAGATGCCAATGGGAAGCCCACAAGCAGGACATGAATGCAACAGCACCCTCCCTCCCATGTTTCCCAGGCAAATGGTTTTCAGAGGTATGCTACCTGTCAGAAATAGATTGGCCTTTCCTTTCACAATCAACACCACAATAGACAAAGGGCTCCTTCACACTGAGCTTTTATCCTGTGATTGAGATTGCTCCTTCATGGAAGTTTGCAGGCTGTTTACATGATGCCATGACCCTGCCATGACCCTCCGGGGCATCTCCTGCACTAAATGCCCTTTGTTCCGTTTTTAAATAGATCGCAGATAATGAGCTATCAAATTACCCCATTGTGTTCCGCTTCAGTTTCCTCTGTAAAAAGAGTTAAAAAGTCAAGAAGAGGAGTGAGATCAATGAAAGATAATGGAAGACTCAGATACAGGGAGAAGGAGGGGGGAAAGGAAGCGTGTGTAAAGGGAGTCAGTTGTGATCCTGCATTTAAAACGGAAGCAGAAAGCCTCATTTTAAATGCAGGATTTTAGGCTGGTGTAGAGATGCCCAAAACTTCAGGCTAATACAACTGTATTTTGCTAGAGACTAGCCTCTCTACAAGTGCAGATTCAAGGAAACTCTCAGACTGCTCCAGGCCCTAAACAACTAATCAACAATCTCTAAGCAGAGGAGATGAACCAGGGGATAGAGAAGTTGCCAGTAGTTTGGGTATGAACCTCATGGCCAAGCTTGCTTCACAGTGATGCCCCTCCCTTAGGGTAGCTCCTTCCTACCTTGGCTTTCAAGAGTGGCTATCTGGGCAGAGTGTCTGAGCCCTGCCCCTAACTTTTCCTGCTTAGCTTTGCGACGCACCCTAGCGTCTTTCAAGTTACGCCCCTCCTCCTCCTCCTCCGAAACTTGAGTTCCCACAGTAGAAGGAGGGGGCAAAGACTGAGCCCGGGCCATCTGTTTGTCAAGGCTTTCAGAGGAATAGCTCCCAGCATCTAAGTGCTCTAGGGAGGGTCTCTCCCCCAGGCTCTGATCTAGGAGTTCTAATTCTGACTCAGAATTGGGGGTGTCAGACATCTGAAAGGGCTGAGACCCATCTCTGACACTACCTTTGATAATGGAGGTAGCATATAGCCTTATCCTCCATGAATTTGTCTGATCCCCCTTTAAAGCTGTCCAGTTCAACGGCCATCACTACACCTTGTGGAAGTGAATTCCATAGTTTAACTATGTGCTGAATGAAGAAGAACTTCCTTTCATCTGTCCTGAATCTTCCATCATTCAGCTTCATGGGATGACCCCAAGTTCTATTATTATGAGAGAGGAAGAAAAATGTCTCCTTTCCACTTTCTCCACACTATGCATAATTTTATACATCTCTATCATATCCCTGCTAACTCACATTTTTTTTCTAAGCTAAAGAGCCCCAAATGTTTGTAACCTTTCCTCATAGGGGAGTTGCTCCAGCATCTTGATCATATTGGTTGCCCTTTTCTGCACCATTTCAGCTGCCTTAGTAGAAAACATTGCTACTGACTTTGGGAATACCCATCTGAGAATCATGAATCAATGGTGTTCTGGGACAAAGGAAGGGAAACTTTATTAATTTTAGGTGTTTTTAGATATCCTAAATGTTCTATCCTTTCAGAATTCAATAATATTTATTAGCTGTGCAGCAATATAGTCTCCTTCCCAGAGTGTATTTTTATAACATTTTAAAACTCATGTTGGTGTCCCAAAATGATGAAGAATATATTACACAGTAGAGAGGTATCATCAGCCTCGAACTGTACAGGTAACCTGGTAGCTCCCTTAAAAGAAATACTGAGAATAACATTCTTCTGACAGCTGTCAGCAAGACTAAGACTCTATAAAAAGATTTACATATTTTAACACTGATATGACACTTCATATAGAGGCATGATTTGTAGTTCACATTATTCCTTGCTTTAAAATGAAGGACTCCAAATGTTATGATCACTGAGATTTCAAGGGCACTGTTAAAAATTGCTGCCTTGGCTTTTAACACAGCAAACATAAACATAAAATACAACAAAGCAAACAGAGTTGTAAGAATTTGAAATGCAAAGTTAGCTAACTGAAAAACTGTTAATATCAAATTAATGAATCTACAGCCCATACCTATTTATTTTCAAGTACGTCCCACTGAGTTCTGAGTCTCCCAAGTATGTGCAGAGGATTTGCAGCATTAGATATCAAATTGGGTTATTAATTTCAGCCGTCTTTGCAAACATGTTTTGGTAACGGTCTATATTAAAGTTCCAAAAACCATTTACAACACAATCCTATGCATGTTTACTCAGAAGAACGTTGTAATAAGTTCAGTGAAACTTACTCCTGTTTAATTCCTTTTGCCATTATTTAAAATCATAGTTTTTTTTTCTACGTGGATAATGTCATTATATAGTTTAGTTAGGAGGTAACACTGGACTTAATTATGACTGGATGTCGTCAGGAGTTTCCTGTTACTGTTCTGTTCTTGTTGGGGAGACATAAATAAAGTTCTTGTCAAGCTTTTTGATTGGTATGTCCTCTAAGCCTTTCATGATACTGACCCTGTGAATTCAAAACATGTCAGTTATCCATGAAAGTGAGGTTCTTACATAAAGAGAGTTATTTTACCCAACAGTCAAAAGTGACAGACTATAACTTTTTTTTTTTTTCAAAAACAGGACTCTACATTTGCAGCTGTCAGGCTATATAACAAAATTTTTCAGAAAAGAGCTGACACTGTGAACAGCAAAATCCTCCATGGAACCTTAATGCCTCCATTTCTTTGCCATCCAAACATCCCGTGAAGTAGAACCATTTCACATTAATAAATGACCACTTACTTTAGCCAGAAACTTTCTTGATTAGATTCTCTCAGAGGGATGTTCCCAATGCAACTTTTTGTAGAGGGTCAGGGTGGAATTCAATGAAAAGGATAGGTGGGGATTTATACCAGCCTCTTAGGGATGTATTCGATGGTTACGTGAGTGGAAGGCAGGTTGCGCTATTGATCTTTCTCTTCCCCTCCTTCCCACTGCAGCTCCCTGTAACACCCCACATACACCTCTACAGTGGGTCAGGGGGTTCTGAACAGTGGGGTCTGTGTCATATGGAGCTGCAGTGAGAGGAGGGAATTGCCTGAAATGTGGCAGAGGGATCTTGCACCAGAGCAATTCCCACTACAGCCCCATACAACACAGTCCTGTTCAGCATAGCCTCCACTATTCAGGAGGGTCCCATCTTCTGGAGAGGTTTCGGCGGGAGGAGAGAAAGATTGGTTGTACAAGCTGCCTTTCACTCACACAACTCTTGGTATGAAACGTCTACCCCACCCCCCACCCCACACCAGGCTGCACATTTTAAAAATTCCTACAACAGCCAGATTGAGGAAGAGTTTTGTGTAATTCAAAAACTCATGTACTACATTGTATTGGCTGGCACCAGAAGCAGGTGGAATTAGGCATTTGTCAGGGTCCAGACCCTTAAGAGGCCTATGGACGTAATGCCAGTGCTGCTATTTTGGGTGTTACTTTCTGTGAAGTTCAGCGATGTTGGAGGTAGCCCTGCCTGCCTCCTCATTTGGCGGGCCCTGCATCCAGGAAGGGTGCTTCCCTAGAGTCCATTGTGACTATGCAGGTGATTCTGTCTGTTTGTGCACCTATTCTCCTTGCCTTCCATTGGCCACGCCTCCACTTTCTCACAGTAAACAGACCCTCCTAAGACAGGTTTCCTGATGGACTCCAAACATTGGAGCTAGCCCTGAACTTGATATACACAGAATGTATCTAGTGAAAAAGGTACTGATCCCATGAATTGTAACAGACCAGCATGACTGATTTTTGATAGGCCTTTCAGAGAGATGTTGAAGGATCTGGATCCACAGCTCAGTTGTGAATTCCTTCCTTGTTTTAAAAGTTAAAAGTCCAGAGCCAAAGGATGGCTGGGGGAGGCATGACTCCATCTTCTGGCATTAGTTTGCTGCTCTGCAATGCCAGGTCTGTTACCCAGAAAACCTCCCTCATCCATGACATGATCCTGGATGAGGGTGCAGACCTGGCATGTATTATGGAGACCTGGCTGGCCGAGGCTGCTGCTCCAACTCTTGCGGCCATGTGTCCAGCTGGATTTTCATATGCACAGCAGCCGAGGGCTCGGGATTGGGGAGTGGGAGTGGCTGTTATCTACCAAGAGTCCTTGGTCTTCACCAGACCCCCTCTCCGGTTGCTGAGCAAGGTTGCTGAGTGCATGTACTGGAGGTTGGGCCCGAAGGGCAGTCTGAAGATTCTGCTCGTGTACCGTCCACCCCGCTGCACAACTGACTCCCTGGCTGAGGTGCTTGAGGTGGTCTCTGATGTGCCTGTACAGCCCCCTAACTTATTGGTGTTGGGGGACTTCAATGTACATTTGGAGGCCATCCTCACAGGAGCACCTTGGGACTTCATGGAGACCATGGCCTCCTGGGACCTGCACCATATTCTAACTGGGCCCACCCATGTAGCCGGTCATGCACTAGACCTTGTGTTTGTTTCTGGAGAAGCGGGGAGTGATCTGGAAGTCGGGGGTATATCCACCACCTCCTTGTCATGGTCAGATTACTATCTGGTGACGTTGGACTTCTCGGTTCCACAACCCCTCCGCAGGTGTGAGGACCCATTAAAATGGTCTGCCCCGGTCGTCTTATGGATCCACATGGATTCCTGAACTCGCTTGGGGATTCTCTGGGGCACGCCAACGGCCACTTGGTTGAGACCCTGGTGGGTGGGTGGAATGCCGCAATCACTGGGGCATTAGATCAGGTGGCCCCGAAACGCCCTCTCCCCCTGAATAGGGCTCGGACTGCACCATGGTTCAATCCGCAGTTACGAGCTCTGAAACAGGAGGTGAGACAGCTAGAGCGCCGGTGGCGGATGTCTCGCTCCAAAGACGATCAGACACGGGCTAGAGCTGTATCTTCAGCCTATCATGTGGCGGTGAAGGCAGCAAAAAAGCAATATTATACTGCCTCTATCGTGTCTGCAGAGTGCTGTCCCAGGAGGCTGTTCCAAGTGGTCCGGAGCCTGGTCGGTCCTGTGGCTCCGGAACCACTGGAGCATTCTAAGGCCTCCTGTGAGGCCTTGGCAAGGCACTTTGCAGATAAAATTGATCAGATAAGGAGTGTTGCCCCACACGCTGTGGATACAGTTAGCGAGCAAGAGGCGGCCTGTGGCAAACCGGTTTTGTGGGATTGGTAACAGCTTCTTCCTTCTGATGAAGTGGACAAGGTGCTTTCATCTGTAAGGCCGACCACCTGCTTACTTGATCCTTGCCCATCTTGGCTCATTATGGGCTGCAGAGAGAGACTGGGTGAGGGGATCAGGGTAGTGGTGAACGCCTCCCTTGAGGAGGGAGTGATGCCATCAGCCCTCAAGGAGGCAGTGATAAGACCGCTCTTAAAGAAGCCCTCCTTGAACCCCCAAGTTCTGAACAACTTTTGCCCAGTCTCAAATCTGCCATTTTTGGGCAAGGTGATTGAGCGGATGGTGGCGATGCTGTTGAAGGCACACTTGGAAGAACCCGATTATCTAGACCCATTTCAGTCGGGTTTCAGGCTTGGGCATGGGACAGAAACGGCCTTGGTTGCCTTGGTGGATGATATGAGGAGGGCTCTGGACAGGGGTGAATGCTCCTTCCTTGTTCTCCTCGACCTCTCAGCGGCCTTTGATACCATTGACCACGGTATCCTCCTGGACCACCTGGAGGGGTTGGGCATAGGAGACACCGTATTGCGGTGGTTCCGGTCCTTCCTCTCCAGCAGGTACCAGAGGGTAGCCCTGGGAGAAGAGGTTTCGGACCCGTGGCCACTCACTTGTGGGGTGCCACAGGGTTCCATCCTCTCCCCGATACTATTTAACATCTATGTGAAGCCGCTGGGGGCTACCATCAGGAGGTTTGGGGTGCAGTGTCATCAGTATGCGGATGACACGCAGCTCTACCTCTCGTTCAAATCTTCACCAAGGTTGGCCGTAGAATCCCTGTCCAAATGTCTGGAGTCGGTGAGTGGCTGGATGGGGAGGAATAAGCTGAAGCTGAACCCTGACAAGACCGAGGTACTTTTGGTGGGAAACAAGAGGAGGCTGAGGGATGTTGACCTGGTGTTGAATGGGGTATGGATACCCTTGAAAGACCAGGTCCGCAGCCTGGGGGTCATTTTGGACTCCCAGCTGTCCATGGAGGCTCAGGTGTCAGCTGTGAGCTGGACAGCGCTGTATCAACTCCATCTGATATGGCAGCTGTGCCCCTTCCTTCCCGACCATCTGCTCCCATTGGTAGTACATGCCCTGGTCTCCTCTCGTTTAGACTACTGTAATGCGCGCTACGTGGGGTTACCCTTGAAGATGGTTCGGAAGCTGCAGCTGGTACAGAACGCGGCGGCTCACCTGATTAAAGGCAGCCGCCGGCAAGATCACATCACTCCAGTGCTGAAGGAGTTGCACTGGTTACCAGTTGTTTTCCGGGCCAAATTCAAGGTGTTGGTTTTGACCTTTAAAACCCTATATGGTTCCGGCCCAGCCTATCTTAAGGAGTGCCTCCAGCAACACTAGACAGACAGCATAACAAGATCAGCCTCGGATGGCCTTCTCTCCGTCCCATCAGCCAGGACAGCTAGACTGGTGGGGACGAGGGAGAGGGCCTTTTCTGTGGTGGCCCCCACTCTGTGGAACTCCCTCCCTAAGGAACTCCGTCATGCCCCCTCTTTAATGAGCTTCCACCGTACATTAAAAATGTGGTTGTTCAGGCAGGCTTTTGGGGTGGGTTAGGGTATTTTAGAAAATGTTTTTATTGTAAAATTTTATTATTTTAAACTGTTTTATTATATGAGTGGCTGGGTGACCAGCCAGATGGGCGATTAATACATTTAATAAATAAATAAATAAATAAATAAATAAATAAATAAATAATAAAACTGAGGAGGAAGGTAAAGGATTCTTTTATAACCTTTGGCCTATTTGCTTGCAAATGCTATTTGCAGCCTTGGCTGAGCTTCCAAATCTAATAAACTCACCACCAGTAAAGGAGAAGTTGCAAAAATTCTCCTGTGTTGCCCTCAAACTACGGAATGTGCTCCCTCAAGATTTACAATTCCCCCTCCCCTCTTATGGCTTTCAGAAAGGGTGTAAAGATGCATCTTATCAACTTAGCCTTTTAAAATGTGTGTGTGTTTTTACTGTTTTTACTGTTTTCATTTTTATTTTTGCAATAATAATTACAATTATTGCTTTAATTTGTTGTACTCTGCCTTGATGGCTTTTTAGCAGATAAGGCAGTATATAAATGTTAATAATAAATTAATGATAAATTAATGATAAATTAAAAAAAAGAGGTAACCTGGTGGTTTCTCACACTTTCTGCCTCCAGGAAACACTTTCCACATTCACTTGGCTGACATAGAACTTATAGGCATCTACCAGGGGATTCCAAATGGGGCATGTTGTATTTGTAGTGTGCACACTCAGTTTGTGCAAGATCCTGACTAGGCTAGTTGGAACTCACCATTGCCCTGTATGAACACCGAGTGTGTATTTTACAACATGCCCACGTCCCCCTGCAGCCGTGCATTGCAAGGAAGATTGATAATGGGTAAGCCAGCTGTATTTCAAGGACGTATGTCCGCCATTACTGATCTACTCAATAAGAATAAGCTTCTGAGCATTCCCAAGGTTCCCAGAAACACGGCTTGAACACCGCTGATATAAGGGATAATGCAAACTCCAGCTTTGGGATCTACAGGAAATGTAAGCACTCCATTTTACCATATCATCACTGAGGTATTTGCAGATTTTTGAGAAATTTAAGCATCGGATTTATTTCATATTGTTACAATCTCAATTTGACCGAATCCTTATTGCACATAATTGACATACATTGTAAAGGGCTTCTCGGGCTCATATTCCACAAAGAACTTTTAATGCGTCCATTATAGATTGCTTCACAAGTCAATTCTCTGAGCAGTTGCTCTGAGTTACGATTTTTAGCAGCTGACACCATCTGCATACTAGACGGTGAAGGGGTGGAGAGGGGCTGTGGGGAGAAACTCCTCAGCTCACAGCCATACATCATTTTGAAAGCAGGTCAGGGAATATGCTTACCCTTGCATCCCTGTGTTTCATTAGAGCTGATTCTGATAAAAAATGTGAAATCATAAAAAAGAAGAAGCCATTTAGTCATTCAGGGACATCATATTGAAAATGCTATTCAGAGGCTGCTGGAGATGGTGTCATAAGGTTTACTCATTTTGAAAAGTAGAGATAATGTCCTTGCCTTGATATTACAATGATAGCTACTGTTTGCTCTCCCCTCCAGAAAGGGGGGGAGGGAATGCATGTTTTATTTGACAAAACGCAAACTCTGTTTTGACTAGAAAGGGTGCCTGAGAGTCAGCTTGCTAACCGTCCATTATCTAGATCCGTCATATTTTAATAATCAACCACAAGGGGATGTCTGGGTCATCGTGTATGTTAAACTGCAGTGTTTTAGCTACTTTAAGAATAAAATATTATGATTGCATTACAGAACCCCTGGTTGAGAGTTTCCAGACAGGAGATAATATGAGTAGACACACATTCCTGGCTGCCAACATAGATCCCTACTCCGTACCACAACTTCCAATGTGTGAAGGGGAAACATGTCTCCTGCAGTCCACCATTCTGTCTTTGCTCTATGCTGGAGTAATGGCCATTGTTGTGAGGACGTTTCATATCCTGAGTTTTAAGGGAGAGATTTCTAGTATTAATTTTATTTATTTATAATATTTATAAATTGCTTTTAGGGAAAACTCTCAAGGCAGTGTACAAAATTTAAAACCTCAAAACACAATAAAACAATGATGAAAACAGTACTAAAGCAATCGGATTTGTTAGGGTGTGATACCTTCATCGGTGAGTGAATGAGAAATGTAACTAGTTATAATAGCGGATTGTTGCCACAAATGGAAACTGCCCAAATGGAGAGACTGTATTTGCTTGAGGCTGAGTGCATCACTTAAGGCAGTAGCTATGGATACTGGGAAACAAGGATCTGGAGCTCCATCAGACTCCACAGATGGGTTGGGATGCAGGCCTGCTGTTCTGTGACACTGGCTTACCACAACCTTGCACCAGAGTGATTTTTTTCTTGTATTTTCCAGTGATTATATGGCCTTGGGAAGTAACCTTATGTAGTAAAATCTTAAGTTTTCTCTGCACCTGTGGTCTTACATATATAGGCTGCATGTTCTTCAGGATAAAAAATGAAATAAAATTCTATGCTCAAGCAATCCAAATTCTGCACCCAGAAAAGCTGGATTGCTCAGCCTATAGCAATCACATAACTTGCATAAAGTTGCATTATCTGTCTCATTTTGCACAATTTGTTCTGAATCCTTGACTGTTTGGTATATTTTATCCACTTCTGCTGGCCATGGGGAGGGACAGGAAGCTGAAGCCCCTCACTCAACCCCCTGGAAATCTATTTCAACCACTTCTCTGGCTTCTGAGATTTCAGCTGGTGTTGTTAATGCATTCTCAAACACGTCACTGTAGTCCTAAGGGCTAGAAACTTGTGTGTGTGTTTAAGCAAGCAAGCTAAGAGTCTCAAGAAGATCAGTTCTGCACAGCAGTGTAGTGGCAAATTCAGAAGTTCAGGTCCCTTCGTAACAGTCAAAGCCACGCCCCCTCACAGCCACCACCCCCCTTCTAAGATTGTACAAACTTGTAAGATATACAGCCTTCAGCTGCGATCCAAAAACAGTGCAGCTGAGAGTAAGGCAGTGGAATTTCAGTTGGTCATCTGAGAAAAAATGCAGGGGTGATAAAATCTTGTTCACCCACTCACTCACTCACACACAAACATTTTAGGTTTTCAAAATATGATACCCTATGGAGGCTTCACCCACAACTCAGCCCTCATGGACAGATCACTTCTCATTTAAGCAGCCCCCTTGCATACTCCCTTAGCACCCCAACATTACCCATTAGTCTTCCCTAAGCTCCTTCATTATATCTCCCCCCTCCCCCTCCAACAGAAATGTCCACACACCCAGCTGGATTGAACTACACGCGCACACACACACACACACACACACACACTTTGGAAATGCAGAAGCTCATTGTGACAGTCTCCAAGGGCAGTCCAAAAATTTCAGGCAGCGGTGTCGATCCATATCAACAAACCAATTCTAGGAGTTTTCATCTCCACCAGGAGCATGTCTTTGGTAAAGCGAATAGGTCTTAATTGCCCATTCCAGACCAAGTCATCCCAAATACTTTGCATTCCAACATGGAACAGTATATTGTTGCTTAGAAAATTCATTCCCCCCACAGCTACAGTGAGGATCGCAGCCAAGCTCAGAGGGAACAGGGAATTCTGAGGGGGGTGGCAGATGACATCAGAGCCCCTGCTAATGAAAAAGTGCCAGGGCTGCATCCCTGCGAGCCCTGCCTCCACTACGCCACCGGTTCTGCACCAAATAACATTCTGAAGTGTTTCTGCCCTCCTTCAGAACTGTGGCCTACGGAGAGCACTTGCACAAGACTGGCCCTTTTTTTCTTAATGTGTGTTGAAAATTTAGGTAAAGCTCATGACCCAGACTGCAGTGTCATTCAAGCACTTTCTCCACACATTTGTCCAAAAGACGTTCTGAGACGATGCATAGTTCTGGATATTTCTTTGGCTGAAAAAGAAACCAGTATCTATTTGGGCCTCTCAGCTATACAGTACCTCAGATGTATTCTTCCAAGAGCATAGAGTATGCAGCCTTTCTTTTGTTGGACCTGGAAAGAGAACAGTCATGTGACAGAAATAGCTGTTTTATATCCTGCTTGTATTGCTATTTGATATTAAAATGCCCTGAACTGTACTGACAGGTGCTCTTAACCCCCCTGCCCCAAGTAGTTTATCCCCATGTACATATGTTGTTTATTCTCCCAGTCGCTTCCGACTCTTCATGATTTCATGGACCAGCCCACACCAGAGCTTCCTGTCGGCCGTCGCCACCCCCAGCTCCCCCAAGGTCATATCCTTTCATTATTTCCCCTCATTCGGTTTCAAAGAAGAATTTAAGGATGTCTTTTCAGTATGCCAACAGTGAGTGAAGCCAAACGTGATAGCTCCACCTCCCCTCCATTGCCATCCATGTCGCTCTCCACACGTTGAGGGATAACTTCTGCTGTTTGGAGCCTTTTCTAACCGCGTAGGTTCCCCACACTTTAGACTGGGGAGGCACTAGCATGTGCATCCTCACTCTCCCCCTCACATGTTAATTAAACTCAGAAATGGAATGCCTGAATAGGGTTGTGCGATGTTATATGTCTGCATATAATAAGTCTATGGTTATGGCTATGCATTCCTGTTATATCTCAGCATTTTATGGTGAGTATTTCTGTGGAGAGAGAGGGAGATGAGTGATTTGGAGAATGGTGGTTTTGCATATGTGTGATCATTGGCTGAGAGATTGAAGGGGGCTGAAGTGTGTGCGCTATATAAACTGTGTTCTTTGTTGTGAGAGGCAGATAGGGATTTGATGTGAGATGGTTTAGGTCACAGATAGGATAGAGGCAGGGATATATTTGATAGGGTTAGGACTGAGACCTGAAAGAGAGAGAGAGAAAGGTATGTGGGGATTTGTGAAGTGATTGTTTGAGAGTGTAATCTAGAGAACGGTTTATGAGAGAACATAGATTGATAAAGCCATTAAGAGTTACCAGTTTATTATTCAACAACTTATTTGCTGTAGTTAATAAAGATCATTTGTTTAACCATATCCTACGCCTTCTGCTCTTGGCTACGTAAGGGGAAAGTATAAAGGGAACAGTACATGATTATAAGTAAAGTGTGTGTCCTCGCAGACGCAGAGAGAGATTGCGTAAAGGGTTGGGCCTAAGCCTTAAAGGTCCTGGTGGCAGCGAAACCCGGTGTGCGTGAGAGAAGGTGGTTCCTGCTAGGGTTGAGATAGGCCTTGTTGTTGTTCAGTCGTTAAGTCGTGTCCGACTCTTCGTGACCCCATGGACAATAGCATGCCAGGCCTTCCTGTCCTCCATTCTCTCCCGGAGTGTGCTCAAGTTCATATTCATTGCATCGGTGATGCTATCTAGCCATCTCATCCTCTGCCGTCCCCTTCTGCTTTTGCCTTCAATCTTTCCCAGCATCAGGATCTTTTCCAGGGAGTTTTCTCTTCGCATTAGGTGGCCAAAATATTTGAGTTTTAGCCTCAGTATCTGTCCTTCCAATGAACACTCAGGGTTGATTTCCTTTAGGATGGACTGATTTGACCTCCTTGCAGTCCAGGGGACTCGTAAGAGTCTTCTCCAGCACCACAGTTCGAAAGCATCGATTCTTCGGTGCTCAGCCTTCCTTATAGTCCAGCTCTCACAGCCATACGTTGCTACTGGGAAAACCATAGCTTTGATTATATGAACCTTTGTCGGCAAGGTGATGTCTCCGCTTCTTACTATGCTGTCTAGGTTTGCCATAGCTTTCCTCCCCAGGAGCAAGCGTCTTTTAATTTCATGGCTACAGTCACTGTCTGCTGTGATCTTGGAGTCCAAGAAAATAAAATCTGTCACTGCTTCCATTTCTTCCCCTTCTATATGCCAGGAAGTGATGGGGCCAGATGCCATGATCTTAGCTTTTTTTTAATGTTGAGTTTCAAACCACCTTTGCACTCTCCACTTTCACCCTCAACAAGAGGCTTTTTAGATCCTCTTCGCTTTCTGCCATTAGGGTGGTATCATCTGCGTATCTGAGGTTTTGTTGATAATTCTCCCGGCAATCTTAATTCCAACCTGTGATTCATCCAACCCGGCATTTCTCAAGTTGTACTCTGCATATAAGTTAAATAAGCAGGGCGACAATATACAGCCTTGTCGTACTCCTTTCCCAATTTTGAGCCAATCGGTTGTTCCATGTCCTGTTCTTACTGTTGCTTCTTGACCCTCGTACAGGTTTCTCAGGAGACAGGTAAGGCGGTCTGGTACTCCCATCTCTTGAAGAATTTGCCACAGTTTGTTGTGATCCACACAATCAAAGGCTGTAGCGTAGTCAATGAAGCAGAAATAGACGTATTTCTGGAATTCTCTTGCTTTCTCCATAATCCAGCGAATGTTGGCGATTTGATCTCTAGTTCCTCTGCCTCTTTGAAACCCAGCTTGTACTTCCAGTAGTTCTCAGTTCACATACTGCTGAAGCCTACCTTGTAGGATTTTGAGCATCACCTTGCTGGCATGTGAAATGAGCGCAATTGTACGGTAGTTTGAACACTCTTTGGCATTGCCCTTCTTTGGAACTGGAATGTAAACTGACCTTTTCCAGTCTTGTGGCCACTGTTGAGTGTTCCAACTGTTTTGGCATATTGAGTGCAGCACTTTAACAGCATCATCCTTTAGGATTTAAATAGCTCTGCTGGAATACTGTCATCTCCGCTAGCTTTGTTGTTAGTAATGCTTCCTAAGGCCCCCTTGACATCACTCTCTAGGATGTCTGGCTCAAGTTCAGTGAGCGCACTATCATGGCTCTCAGGGACTTAAGATCTTTCCCGTATAGTTCTTCTGTGTATTCTTTCCACCTCTTCTTAATCTCATCTGCTTCTGTTAGGTCCCTGCCTTCTTTGTCCTTTATCATGCCCGTCTTTGCACAAAACGTTCCCTTGAGATCTCCGATTTTCTTGAAAAGATCTCTAGTCTTTCCCATTCTATTGTTTTCCTCAATTTCTTTGCATTGTTCATTTAAAAAGGCCTTCTTGTCTCTTCTTGCTATTCTCTGGAACTCTGCATTCAGTTGGATATATCTTCTTTCTCCCTTGCTTTTCGCTTCCCTTCTTTCCTCAGCTACTTGTAAAGCCCCATCAGACAGCCACTTAGCTTTCTTGCATTTCTTTTTCTTTGGGATGGATTGAGTTGCTGCCTCCTGAACAATGTTACAAACCTCCGTCCATAGTTCCTCAGGCACTCTGTCTATCAGGTCTAATCCCTTAAATCTATTAATCACCTCCACTGCATATTCATAAAGGATATGATTTAGGTCATACCTGAATGGTTTAGTGGTTTTCCCTACATTCTTCAATTTAAGCCGACATTTTGCAACAAGAAGCTCATGATCTGAGCCACAGTCAGCTCCAGGTCTTGTTTTTACTGACTGTATAGAGCTTCTCCATCTTTGGCTGCAAAGGACATAATCAATCTGATTTCGATATTGACCATCTGGTGATGTCCATGTGTAGAATTGCTTCTAGTGCTGTTGGAAAAGAGTGTTTGCTATGATCAGCGTGTTCTCTTGGCAAAACTCTATTAGCCTTTGTCCTGCTTCATTTTGTACACCAAGGCCATGCTTGCCCGTTATCCCGGTGATTTCTTGACTTCCTACTTTAGTATTCCAATCCCCTATGATGAAGAGGACATTCTTTTGGGGGGTTAGTTCTAGAAGGTGTTGTAGGTCTTCATAGAACCAATCAACCTCAGCTTCTTCGGCCTCAGTGGTTGGGGCATAGACTTGAATTACTGTGATGTTGAATGGTTTGCCTTGGATTCGTACTGAGATCATTCTATCATTTTTGAGATTGTACCCCAGTACTGCTTTTCCCACCCTTTTATTGACTATGAGTGCTACTCCATTTATTCTAAGGGATTCTTGCCCACAGTAGTAGATATAATGGTCACCTGAATTAAATTCACCCATGCTTGTCCATTTTAGTTCGCTGATTCCCAAGATGTCGATGTTCAATCCTGCCATCTCATGTTTGACCACCTCCAGCTTACCTTGATTCATTGATCTGACATTCCAGGTTCCTGGACAATATTGTTCTTTACAGCATCGGATTTTCTTTTCACCACCAGACACATCCACAGCTGAGTGTCCTTTTGGCTTTGGCCCAGCCGCTTCACTCTTTCTGGCGCTACTTGGAAATTCCCTCTGCTCTTCCCCAGTAGTATATTGGACACCTTCCGACCTGTGGGGCTCATCTTCCGGCATCATATCTTTTAGCCTTGTGATACATTCCATGGGGCTTTCTTGGCAAGAATACTGGGGTGCATTGCCATTTCCTTCTCCAGTGGACCACATTTTGTCAGAACTCCCCGCCATGACCTGTCCATCTTGGGTGGCCCTGCACGGCATAGTTTATGGCTTCACTGAGTTACGCAAGCCCCTTCACCACAACAAGGCAGAGATAGCCTTGAAGGGAGAGATAGGCCTTAAGGAAGGGTAAGTCTCACTGGAAATAAGCATGAATGCCACAGGCTGCAATTTAAATGAGTAGTAAATATATGGGAATGGAGATTATAATGTGGGAGCTTTTGTGGACTACTTTCTAACACATTTTCCTCCATTAGTACTCCCCTCTGTGTCTGTTATCTCCTCACAGTCAAAATTTAGACTGTAAGCTCCTTGGGATAAGAACCTGTCCCTTTTGCTTATTCTATAAAGTGCTATCTGCATTGATGGCACAAAATAAATAATTAGGAGTATTAGTTAGTAATTAGTAGCATTAAAAGTAGTAATAATATCATTATCTTCATCTTCTCAACCAATCTGGTGTTCTTTAAAACTGGTGGAAAGAATACGTTTGGTTGTTTAGAGAGTCAAATTCAGGGGTGGGCAACACGTGGGCTGCATTTGGACCTCCCATCCCTTTTTGCAGCCTCTGCTATCTGCCCCCCCCCCCCGGCCACCACATCAACGAATTGCTGCTGAATTGCAGCAGTGAATTGCATGAATTGCATGGCAGTGAAAAAAAAAAGCTGCATTTTCACTTTAAAATAAGGCACAGTAGAGCTTACAGACTAAACTTTGAGTGTATGAAGAGAGCAGAGATGGAGACAGTACCAATGGAGCAAAATGTGTCAAAATATAGTCCACATAAACTCCCATATTATTTTTTTTAAGTGAAAATGCAGCTTTTTTCTTACTACAGAATTGGTGCTAAAATGTGGCGGCAATTATTTTAGCAGTGGGTGCCCCTGGTGCATTTTGTGTATGTGTGTGTGTGTGTGTGTGTGTGTCTGTGGAAATTGGCCCCTTGGACCCCCAAAGTTACCCACCCCTGTTCAAAAGCATCCCTACCACCACCATTAAAAAAAGCTTTTCCCCCCTGAGCATCTAGCCTGAAGACGTGTTCTATGCACTATGAAAGACTGTATGCTGGATTGCGAACATTGCTTCTGCCTAAAACCAATGGCTGTGAATTTTGTTCTAATGGGCCAACCCTGGAAACCCTTCCTCAAGTCAACACATCCCTCTGCCCCCGCCGCTGCCGCTGTTTCTTGGAGATTTGCGGCAGTATAGAGAATATTGGCAGATCTGTCTGGCAAGATACTGAACAAAAAACAGCTTGCTGTGTAATTGTCATGGGTGGGAAGGAAATTATTTAAAGTGCTACCTAGATTCCACATGGCTGCAGATTTGTCTGTACCAGCCCCTTGATAATGTCCGGTGGAGTCCTCTCTCTGTTATATGACCAAGGAAGGTGTGCAACAAATATATTATCCATATTTTGTTCTTTGGAAGACTTACGTCTAACAATCTGAAGTGATACTTAATGATGAATTGACTTATTTATCTATGCAGTGCTTCAAGAGACTCACATTCCCATTCTAAATTGATTTACGTCAGTTTCATCAATAGATCAACCAACTAAAACTGTAGTTGATTAATCAGTTGGGGGGAACTTTAATGAGTAAGAACAAATTTTAATTGGTGAGGCTGATAGTTAACGTTACAGTTGGTTGATAGCCTTGCAGCTATGCATCCCTTTTTGTGTGTGCATATCCTAAAAGGGTTTGCAAACTTCCCTTTGGGAGGGTAATAAAAATGAAAAGGCTACTGGTTCTAAAACAGTGAATGAAAAAGACAGCATTAAAGATTGTCTTTCCTTCTGGCTCTAGCTTTTTTTAAAAAATTAAATATTAACTTCTGTCACATTTCTATCAATATGTAGGGATGTACGAAACTCCCTTACCTGGAGTCTGGGGGGGGGGGGAGGCAATCCGTCCTTCCCCCCTGGAATCTTCCCTGGTCGGCTCTGCTCCGTTGACATCCAGCCGCTGAGATGCAAATGGCGTCCGGTGTAGTGGACGCCATTTGCGTCCCTGCTCCTTGCCATGATAGGCTACATAAATCTTTTATGCCACTGGAGTCCGTGGCGGAATTCTCCAACATCCTTAACGTAAAGATTTACGTAGCCTATCACGGAAAAGAGCAGGGATGCAAATGGCGTAGCGGACTTATGTAAAGATTTACGTAGCCTAATATTGCAAAGAACAGGGACACAAATGGCATCTGCTACGCCATTTGCGTCCCTGCTCTCTGCCGTGATAGGCTACGTAAATATTTACATAGCCTATCACGGCAAAGAGAAGGGACATAAATGGCGTCTGCTACGCCGGACGCCATTTTCTTCCGCAGGACGGCAGCGGACAGACTGGACCAGCCTGTGGCAGGTAGGATCCGTTACAGGGCAACTTCACGGGGTAGTGGAGGTGGGTGGTCTGTTCCACTACGGACTCCGAGGGGCTGGATTCTTTAGAATCTGGCCTCATTGGAGTCCGTGGCAGAATTCTCTAACATCCCTATCAATATCTCTAAATGGCATCTATATTTAAGAAATTAACCAGATAAAAGGAAAACAATCAAGTAACAATTCTTTAATTAGTTGGCAACTCTGCTTGGGCATCAGGACTTATTTACTTCAGAGAAAATGTACTTTGGATTGTTGCCAGAATGTGATCTTAAAATGAGATGGTTGTTATATTCTTGCTCCAAATCTACTATTTTAAAACTGTTGTAATGATGTCAGTCATCTTACTTCACGATGCAGAAGAACTGGAAAGTGTCTTCCATCATGAAGTGTGCACTTGCTCTCGCTCTTTTAAAACCTTTTCAAAGCACTCAGGTCCACCTAGGAATAGTGAAGTATAACTGCAACCTCATTTGCAACTGCAAACACCCGTTTAAAAGGCCAGGAAAATAGATTGCACAGACTTCAACAGCAAACTGGCTCATCTGCCCTTTTCACCTTCCTCCCTGCCACCCCCCACTTTCCCCCGTTCCCATTTTATTTGCTTCAAGGCTGTTATTACAGCAGCCGCTGGACACTCCCCTTTTAGTGTGATAATAGTGATTCGCGTAAGTGCTTAATGAATTGTACCGAGCGGGAAGGCCAGCGAGTCCATTGGGGGGAGGCTCGAGGCTCATTAATCATGTAATCCCCCTTTGCAGGGGCCTGAATTGCCTGCCTTGGACACATTCAGGCTGACTTCTGCATCTGTCAGCTCCACCAGATGCCAGTCTCGTCCTCCCGGCTTTTGTGCAATACCTATTATTTCCCATTGTAGCACAATGCCCTAATTAGGTCAGCCCCAAACCCCAGAGTGAAAAGGTAAATCTCCATGGAGGGAGCAGCTAAGGGATCACGTGCTCTTTCAGACAAATCAGAATAGTATTTTACTGATCATTAAGAAGCAATAGCAATTCACCTATCCCTTTATCTGCATTAATCATCATGCACAATGGTGGAAGGCAAGAGCCTGGAGCCATAAAGGGAAATACAGAAATCCCTTGTTGCTTTCTTGGGATTGGCTATGAGTAGTCTGCACACATCTGCTTCTTGGATAAAAATGCATGCTTCAGTGTGGTGCCTCTGTGAGAAGCCAGCTGCCTCTGAATCCAGCAGGGCCTTTTTAAAGACCATGAAGGGCCATTCCCCACTTCCCCGAATGGAGAGAACTGCCCGGGGCAGCGCCACAGGATTTCGTTTCCTTTGGATGAGGGAGCTCTGAAAACTTATGGTGCCTCTGTAATACTTGTTTATAAATTGTTGTTGTTGTTGTTCAGTCGTTCAGTCGTGTCCGACTCTTCGTGACCCCATGGACCATAGTGAAAATGGCCTTCCTGTCCTGTGCTCTCTCCCGGAGCGTGCTCAAGTCCATATTCATTGCATCGGTGATGCTATCTAGCCATCCAATCCTCTGCTGTCCCCTTCTCCTTTTGCCTTCAATCTTTCCCAGCATCAGGGACTTTTCCAGAGAGTTTTCTCTTCGCATTAGGTGGCCAAAATATTTGAGCTTCAGCTTCAGTGTCTGTCCTTCCAATGAGCAGTCAGGGTTGATTTCCTTTAGGATTGACTGATTTGACCTCCTTGCAGTCCAGGGGACTCATAAGAGTCTTCTCCAGCACCACAGTTCGAAAGCATCGATTCTTCGGCGCTCAGCCTTCCTTATAGTCCAGCTCTCACAGCCATACGTTGCTACTGGGAAAACCATAGCTTTGATTATACGAACCTTTGTTGGCAAGGTGATGTCTCTGCTTCTTACTATGCTGTCTAGGTTTGCCATAGCTTTCCTCCCAAGGAGCAAGCGTTTTTTAATTTCATGGCTACAGTCACCGTCTGCAGTGATCTTGGAGCCCAAGAAAATAAAATCTGTCACTGCTTCCATTTCTTCCCCTTCTATATGCCAGGAAGTGATGGGGCCAGATGCCATGATCTTCGTTTTTTTAATGTTGAGTTTCAAACCAGCTTTTGCACTCTCCTCTTTCACCCTCAGCAAAAGGCTCTTTAGATCCTCTTTGCTTTCTGCCATTAGGGTGGTATCGTCTGCGTATCTGAGGTTGTTGATAATTCTCCCGGCAATCTTAATTCCGACCTGTGATTCATCCAACCCAGCGTTTCTCATGATGTACTCTGCATATAAGTTAAATAAGCAGGGCGACAATATACAGCCTTGTCGTACTCCTTTCCCAATTTTGAACCAATCGGTTGTTCCATGTCCTGTTCTTACTGTTGCTTCTTGACCCTCGTACAGGTTTCTCAGGAGACAGGTAAGGTGGTCTGGTACTCCCATCTCTTGAAGAATTTGCCACAGTTTGTTGTGATCCACACAATCAAAGGCTGTAGCGTAGTCAATGAAGCAGAAATAGACATTTTTCTGGAATTCTCTTGCGCATGATCCAGCGAATGTTGGTGATTTGGTCTCTAGTTCCTCTACCTCGTCAAAACCCAGCTTGTACTTCCGGTAGTTCTTGGTTCACATGCTGCTGAAGCCTAGCTTGTAGTATTTTGAGCATAACCTTGCTGGCATGTGAAATGAACGCAATTGTATGGTAGTTTGAACACTTTTTGGCATTGCCCTTCTTTGGAATTGGAATGTAAACTGACCTTTTCCAGTCTTGTGGCCACTGTTGAGTGTTCCAAATGTGCTGGCATATTGAGTGCAGCACTTTAACAGCATCATCTTTTAGGATTTTAAATAGCTCTGCTGGAATACTGTCATCTTCGCTAGCTTTGTTGTTAGTAATGCTTCCTAAGGCCCACTTGACTTCACTCTCTAGGATGTCCGGCTCAAGTTCAGTGAGCGCACTATCATGGCTCTCAGGGACTTAAGATCTTTCCCGTATAGTTCTTCTGTGTATTCTTTCCACCTCTTCTTAATCTCATCTGCTTCTGTTAGGTCCCTGCCTTCTTTGTCCTTTATCATGCCCGTCTTTGCACAAAACGTTCCCTTGAGATCTCCGATTTTCTTGAAAAGATCTCTAGTCTTTCCCATTCTATTGTTTTCCTCGATTTCTTTGCATTGTTCATTTAAAAAGGCCTTCTTGTCTCTTCTTGCTATTCTCTGGAACTCTGCATTCAGTTGGATATATCTTCTCCTTTCTCCCTTGCTTTTCTCTTCCCTTCTTTCCTCAGCTACTTGTAAAGCCCCATCAGACAGCCGCTTTGTTTTCTTGCATTTCTTTTCCTTTGGGATGGATTGAGTTGCTGCCTCCTGAACAATGTTACGGACCTCCATCCACAGTTCCTCAGGCACTCTGTCTATCAGGTCTAATCCCTTAAATCTATTCCTCACCTCCACTGTATATTCATAAAGGATATGATTTAGGTCATACCTGAATGGTTTAGTGGTTTTCCCGACGTTCTTCAATTTAAGACGAAATTTTGCAAGAAGCAGCTCATGATCTGAGCCACAGTCAGCTCCAGGTCTTGTTTTTACTGACTGTATGGAGCTTCTCCATCTTTGGCTGCAAAGGACATAATCAATCTGATTTCGATATTGACCATCTGGTGATGTCCATGTGTAGAGTCGCCTCTTGTGCTGTTGGAAAAGAGTGTTTGCTATGATCAGCGTGTTCTCTTGGCAAAACTCTATTAGCCTTTGTCCTGCTTCATTTTGTACACCAAGGCCATGCTTGCCTGTTATCCCGGTGATTTCTTGACTTCCTACTTTGGCTTCCAATCCCCTATGATGAAGAGGACATCTTTTTTTGGTGTTAGTTCTAGAAGGTGTTGTAGGTCTTGAATTACTGTGATGTTGAATGGTTTGCCTCAGATTTGTACTGAGATCATTCTGTCATTTTTGAGATTGTACCCCAGATTGTACCCCCACGTTCAGAAGCCGACCAGCTTGGCAGTTCAATTTTACTTCAATGCCAGCAATGGGACTGTGTCTTCCACTCCAGCTGAGGGCAGGAGGGCAGCTTGGGGGGGGGGTACACACAGCTCTGTTCCGCAGCAGGGGAAGTTGCTCAGGTAACTCAGGAAGAATAACCAGGGCGGATGCCACCGTTGCTGCCTCTGCCTCCGCACCACAGCATCCACCACCTAATTCTGCCTAAAGGTAGGGCTGGCCCCGTCTGCCTCTGAACGGACTGCAGCGAGGAGGGAGGCTAAAAGACAACACGCTCCTTTGGCACATTGCCTCTGAGTCCAGTTCATGCCCCTCACTAGTTATTTCAGAGGGTTTCTCTACACGAGCAGTTTATTGCACGCTTGTGATTGGTGACTTATGGAATTTTGTGGGTCCTTTACACAACGGCATCTGCATCCAGGACATGTTGCACATATTCCCCCCTTTTTGATGCTTTCAAAAAGATCGGAGATAAACTAGTAATAAAAGTTAATGGCACCATATTGGAACTGTGTAATGCTAGCTTAGCGCCATGAACTTGCCAAGGAAGGACTTTTCTTGATTCAAATCATGTGTCTCTCAATCGCCAATCGGAAGGAGAAGAGAGTAAAACACCTCCCTGCAATGAAGGGAGACAGATCTGATCCCCCACCCCACCAAGCTCAGAATCAACGTCCTCTGTTGATTCAGAGCACCCCATTAAGTTCAGTGGGGCTTACTCCCAAGTAAGTGTGCTGAGGATTGCAGACTTACAGTGTGGTCTTATGTCTACTCAGAAGTAAGCCCTATTGACTTCAGTGGGGCTTACTCCCAAGTAAATGTGCCAAGGGCTGCGAGAAAACAGTACAGCACACATTAAATGACGAAAGCAAGGCTCCCCCTCCCCCCCTTTGCACACACGCCAGGGAGGGCAGGAGGCACTTCCTCTATTCAGACCACGTGCCTGTTGTGTAAAGAAGCCCATCCTGATCCCACAAAGAAAGTGAAAGCAGGAAGTCCCGCAAAGGAGGGAAGGTTCAGCCTCCCTCCACCTCTGAAGTGACTGCAGGGGAAGGAGGCAGGTGGGAAGACCCTGAGGAAGGAAGTTCAGCAGCCTGCTAACTCTTGGACACTGTGATGGCCTCCCCAGCGTCAACCCGCCTCCTCCTTGTGAGTACCTGCATGCTGCTTTGTGCTACCAGGGATCTTCTTCAATGGTATGAGGGAAGTACACAGGCATAACCTTTGCCCTGGGTGGTTTCTGTGGCTTTGGGGAAGGGAGCGGGTCAGTGTGACTCCCTGCTCTTTTTATGCAAGGCTAGGGTGCCTCTACCATCAGTAGCGATGCCCCTTACCCTGCCCTCTCATTTATGCCTCTGGGAGTCCACACTCTGGGAAACTCTGGGATGTGCCACCTTAGACATTCTTCCCCCCCGATGAGCCCCTTCCTACATTGGCGAGCCCCACACATTGGCTTACCTAGTGGTACCTGCAACAGGCAGTTTTTTAAATTTCCAACAGTGCCCCTGACAACCACCATTTAAATTTCCCATAATGCCCTGGGGTGGCACTACAATGGGGGCATTGTGGGAAATTTAAATGACCATCTGCCAGCATCGCCTGATCAGCTGATGGTCAGGTCCCAGGGCAGACATCAGTACTGGTGGGCCCTGCCAGGATGTGGGGGCCCTGGAAGCTGCACAAGGATACCAGGTGCCAATCGACATCCCATTTTACAGATAGATAGTGCAGACAAGGGAGGGGGAGACCTGAGAGACAGTCACTTGCCTAATGCCACATTGTAAGTATATGGCAGGGGCAAGATAGGAATTGAGGGAGGGATTCCTGGCTCTGGCTCTTTATTAGTACACTAGTACTCTTTACTGCACTACACTTTTCTTTACCTATTAAGAGGTGTGTTTGTCCCCTCTCAGGTAGCATATTGCCAAGATTGGCTACCAAATATATTAGGAAAATAGTTCTAATGTAGAGGCTGAAACTGAGGCTTCCAATGTGGTTGTCACCTCGTTTAAGCCCCAGGGGATGAACTCCCCAAATTTGTCTTCCTTCTGTTCTAATACTGCAAGACCCAGTTCCTGCCACTGTGTTTTTGTGTATTTTTCCTTCTTGTTTTTAAGCAATGTTTTATAATCTGACTTACATTTAATAAGATTTCCCAGGGATTCCTCTGTTGATTTCTTGTGGGATTCCCTAATTTTTCTAGCCAGATCTTTCCTTGCTGCTTTGCATTCAGTGCTAAACCAGCCAGAACATGATACTGATGAACTTTATTTACAGATGTTATTAAGCAAGACCTGAATTTCTGTAATATTGGGTAGCATATTGGGTGGCCGCACGTATTGCCCAAAAGGAGGAAGTGCTTCACCAAGAACAAGGGCAAAAATGAAGCCCTAGATTTGTATAAAATCGCATACGCTAATTTATACGCATAGATGTATATTTAGAAATAATTACTATCATTTAAAGAGAAATATAATACAACTCACCATAGCGGGGAAGACTGGGACAAAGTGACCTGTGTATCTGCTCTGTCTGCTACCCGGGTGTTAACTGTTGATGGGCAACTTCAATGCCCTGGCTGTCCCGTCTTATGATTCTTTATCTTTAAACTGACCAGTCGTGGACTGGGCAGCCCTTCAAGTAGAGGACACTTCAAATAAAGGACTGTCCTCTGTAAAGTAGGACACATGGCCACCATATAAAGACTGAGATAGCATAGCATAAGAACTGAGATTATGTGTATCTTTCTATTCTTGACTGCAAATGGGCACAATCATGTGCAGGTTTAGAGAGAGAAAGTCCTACAGCATCCCAGCCCTTGCTGGCTGGGAAATGCTGGAAGCTGTAGGACATTTTTCCTATCCAAACCTGCACAGCATCGTGCCCTTAGATGCTCTTCTTCTCAGTAGAGGAGTAACAAATAGGAATGTCAGAGAATTCCACCACAGATCTCGGTGAGGCCAAATGCCAGTGCATTTGGCCCCCCGAACTCTGTGGCGGAACGGCCTGCCCCCCGCCCCCCCACGGATGCCCCCTGGAACGAGACTCACCTGGGGCGGATCTTCCAGGCGGCGGCGGCTCCGGCGGCGGCGGCCGGTCTTCTGACCGGCTGCCGCTGCTGCCATTTCCAGGCTTGCCTTGTGTAAAAAAAAAAAAAAAAGACGTGATAGGCTACATAAAGATTTACGTAACGTATCATGGCTAGGTTTAAAAAAAAAAAAAGACGTGATAGGCTACGTAAATCTTTACGTAGCCTATCACGGCTGGGTGGGTAAAAAAAACAACAACCGCGTACGCAAATGGCGGCGGCTATGGCCACCGCCATTTGCGTTCCTTCTTTTTACGGTCTTAATCTACATAAATATTTACGTAGACTATGACGGCGAAAATAAAGGGGAACGCAAATAGCGTAGCGGGTGCTATTTGCGCCCCGTTTTGATTCACCGTTTTAGCCTACGTAAAGATTTACATAGGCTAAAACGGGGAATCAAAAAGGGACGCAAATAGCGCCCGCTACGCTATTTGTGTTCCCCTTTATTTTCATCGTCATAGTCTACGTAAAGATTTACGTAGATTAAGACGGCCAAAAAGAAGGAACGCAAATGGTGGCAGCTGTAGCCGCCGCCATTTGCGTACGCGGTTGTTTTTTGTTTTTGTTTTTGTTTTACCCAGGGCCCTCCACGGCCGGAAATTAATCCGCGAAAGGTAAGTCACTTTCGTACATCCCTAGTAACAAAAGCTTATGGGGTGAACAAACATTCTCAAGTCTAGTTCAAGCTTACCTCTGCAAAAGACTCTTCGCTGAATGCTAGAACAGTACAATTTTATGTTCTGAAGCTGTAGGTGTTTGGTTTCAGTGCACCAGATTGTGGTAGGATGGTGACCTGGGGTTTGATCTATTCATTATGCAATTATTTTGTAGGAATATTATCTCATAAGGGCACACACACACCCCAGCAATGCCCCTGTACTCCTTTCCTTTTCTCTCTGAGTGCTAATACAAAGGAGGCCAGGAATCCTTAATGGTTCTATAAAAGAGGGAATTTCAGGAGTAAGGGAAGTTGCACCTGCATAAATTCCTTCTTCAACAGCACTATTAAAGATAAGGAGCTTTTCTACCCGAGGCTGTTAATCCGCTGTATGTACTTTCAGTTTCGTTACGGAATTGAGATCCGAGCTCTACACAAAGAGCTTTACCCTTTCCTGCTTTTCCGTTATATGAATTCTAGCTGGCACTGTGCTATAGAGGAATAATGCGATTACAACAAGTAGGAATCTTTTGCTTTCAGAAATAGTACTCCATTTCCCCCACTCTCTAAAAAAATTGAGAAAGTGGTCTTAATTGTTTATTTTTGTTACATTAAAATAGAAACAAAACAGGACAGTCAGAATGTTGTCTAAAGCACCCGTAAACAACCATAGGAATGACAATCCCACAATAAATGCCTCATGTAGGAAAGCTCAAAGGACCTCTGTCAAGGTCACATTCACTATTTTTTTGCTTTCTGTGTGTCTTTCTCCTCTTATGGGGAAAAAAAACCCTATAAGCTAACAAGTAAATTTTGTGTTGGTTTCACTAGTGGGTCTACAGCACTTTCTGATGGTTGCAAGCCAGCCGCCGCCATTTTCTTTTCCCCAAAGCTACTGGAAGCAAGGAAATGTCATCTCTGAGTGGTGCTCCTGGAGGGCTTTTTGGAAAGGAAACTTATGGCTGACAGTCAACAGCTGCCTGGAAGAACTTCAGGCAGCAGCAGGGAATTTTACTTCCCCCCTCAAGTAGGGATGGCAGAGAATTACGCCACGGATCTCGGGGAGGCCGAATGCCAGTGCATTCGGCCCTGCGAAATCTGTGGCGGAACGGCCTGCCACCCGTCTTAGTCTACGTAAATATTTACGTAGATTAAGACGTCAAAAATAAGGAACTCAAATGGCGGCGGCCATAGCCGCCACCGTCTGCGTACGTGGTTCCCCCCCCCTGAGCCCTCCGCGGCCGGAAATCCGGCTGCAGACGGCTCTGGCCTGGCTGGGCCTGGCCGGCTGCTCCGCGGAGCTGCCGCGGAGCACAGCCAGCCACGGAGGATTCCGGGGGGGAGGAACGGAGTGCCTCCCCCCCGTCCAGGATTCCAGGGGGAGGGACGGAACGCCTCCCCCCCATTAACATAATCCGCAAACAGGTAAGTAATTTTCGTACATCCCTACCCTCATGTTACCATCCCTGCCCTCAAAATTGCAAGGTGTTTTTTTTTTTTTTGCCCTGTATAGCCCTGAAAACTGAGCCAGCAATTCAATTCTCATGCGAGAACCTTCGGACCAGCACTATATAAGTCATGCAAAGAGATGGGAGCTTTAAATTACTAATTATTTTAATTCTCACAGCATGCTAACAGTTCTTTCAGGGCACTCTAGTTAGGAATTACTGCCATTGAGTCTTTAACTAACTTGCTTCGACCACCTCTAGTGATTCTGATTAAGGGACTTTCATGGTTCTCCCTTTCAACAATGAAATTGGCCGTTATGCTTGATCACTAATACATTCCACAAATTGGGCTTTTGGTTTTCAGGCCATTTCTTATTATTTTTCCCACAGTCAGTGCTGGAAAACACGTCCCTTTTGCCTCCAGTTAGCACTGCTGGGGCGTGCCTGTAAAGTGATCAGAACTTTTCTTTGATCTGAGATGTCTGATCCCCTTGCTTGATGTGTCACATTCAGCCTTTTAATTATCCATTGCTAAACTTTCTCTTGATACGGCCCTACCTTTTGGGAAAATCCCAGGCGTCATTTATAGTGCAATCCTATACATATCTACTCAGAAGTAAATTGACTGAGTTCAATGAGACTTTTGTTGTTGTTCAGTCGTTAAGTCGTGTCCGACTCTTCGTGACCCCATGGACCATAACACGCCAGGCCTTCCTGTCCTGCGCTCTCTCCCGGAGTGTGCTGAAGTCCATATTCATTGCATCGGTGACGCTATCTAGCCATCTCATCCTCTGCTGTCCCCTTCTCCTTTTGCCTTACTCCCAGGTAAATGGGTATAGGCATGCAGCCTTAAGGGAGCTTGGTGGGAAGTTTATAGTTTGTCATCATCCAGCTACAAATGTGCTGTGTATGATTATCAATAATAGATTTGATAACAACCAACAGCACTATTTCTTGTTTCTTCTTTATTCCTCAGCAGGGCTGCCACTCTTTTTGGGGGCCCCAGTCCTGTGCCCTTTACAGCAGCCCAGCAAACAGAAATTAAGGAGGCTGACATTTTTCCTATCACTTCATCTCTGCTTCACCTTTTTATGTTTCTGCATGCAAGTCTCCTATTAAAGGGCAGGGCCAGAAAAATGCTAGTGACAACCCTAGTTCTGGCCTAAGAAAATGTGAGGAAGAAAATGGCAGTAGAAAGGTGCCTTTGTTTGAATGTGGCGGAAGGTAGGTGAGCCCTATTGACAAACACCATTCCCATCCCCTCACTCATTACAGTTTTAGCCAAATTAGCCCCCCCGCGTGCCGCTGCCGCCGCCGCCATTTAGCCTTCCAAACAATAAGCGGAGCATCACAAAATGTAGGGGGGAATAACCTGAACTCAGAATTAAAATAAATAAATATGATATATATCATAAAATATGATAAATGCATCATCATCAACATCATCATCATTTTAAAGATAAAGAGGCTGGGCCCTCTAGTCCCCCCATAATCCAAGCTCTGCAGTGGACTGCTGATACTGAGGCTGGATGTTAAGAAAGATTTTCTAGTACAGCACTGCAGCAACTCTTCACCTCCGTCTTGCAGCTCATTGATTGCTGTCAGAAAGCATTTCCATAACAACGTAAGAATTGCCTTTGTTGGATCAGTCCAACAGCTCTGTTTCCAACAGTGGCCAAGCAAATGCCTCTGTAAACTCACAAGTGAGGAATGAAGGGTGTGTGTGTGTATGTGCTCCTTGTTGTTGATCTTCAGCCTGGGCGCACAGTCTCTGGATATATGGAGGATCTGTTTAGTTGTCTTGGCTGAAACCCACTGTTAGATCATTAATGTCATAAATTAAATCTCACCCTTTAACACGCTCCCTGCCCACACACACACAACTCTATCTAAACTAGTAGCAATCACCAGCCACATATTGTGGAACTGAGTTCCACAGTTTAATTCTGAATTAAGAATATTATATGTAAGGTGTTATATGTGTTTATTCCCGTGGGTGCAAGTCAAACCTGGGGAGCAGGCAAGCATGCAGTTTTTAATGCAGCATCGATCTCCCCAAAGGGCGTACATGTCCCTTTGGACTTCCACAAGAATCCTTCTTGCAATGTAGCTACAAATTCAGTCTTCTTTCTCCCTCACTGGCTGAATGTAATACTGCCAAACTCCTTCCTTCACTTCCATGTCACCCAAGGAGATGCAAAGGTCTGGAAAAAAACCCAGAAAAATGAGGAACACCCCCCCCCCCGATTTTTGGAAAATCTGGGGGAAAACATTCTTTCCATATTTTTCTGGATTCTGCCCACCCATTTTTAATATCCCCCCCCCCCCAGGCCTTCAGTTGTCTTAGTATATCCAGTAGTTAGTAGGCATTAGTCAACGGGGACAACAGCATCTGGGGGACCATAGGATAGTTTGGATTCCTGTATCCGAGGCTGGAAACACCGCCTTGACCTTGGATCCAGGAGTCTGAGCTCCACGCTGCCTCCCTCCTCCTTGCAACCAGCATGGAGAGAACCACGACAGCTGCCTCTCTGAGGTTGCAAAGGAGATCTTGAGGAGGAGGGAAAGGGGGCGGTTCTGTGGGCAGGACGGGGAGGGGATGGGGAAGTGGGGATATGAACTACCCCCAGCCTCCTTCCCTCCCCTTCCACAGAGCCCTAGCTAGATGGGCAAAAAAGCACGCTCCTCCTGCTCTGCATAGGATGCCCATCAGCCTCTCAGTTTGGAGGCTGACGGGCATCTGGATAGGATTGTGCCCAATGAATATTAAGGTCACAACCCTATGCATGGTTAGAGAGAGATCATGCCTACAATTCCCAGCATTCCCCAGCCAGCCATGCTGGGAATTGTAGGAGTTTTTTCTCTCTAACCATGCATAGGATTGCACCCTAAAAATGTTTAAGAAACATATTTAAGTATTAAACTACACAAAAGGCCAAAGAGGCAGCATATTATAGTAACATTCAGCACTTTGTGGAGAAAGTTGTCTTTCACTTGCAAGAGAGAGCATATTCAACTGTTTCTTGGCTTTTCGTCCTGTCTTTAATACCAGCCATCGTTGAAGGGCATAAATGATAAATTGACCAGATGCTCTTACATTTTAAATATCTTATTCTGTATCTTGATGGTTTTTAAAGCGTTATGAAAATGGGCTCTAGGTGTACCCCTCTCATTTTCAAGAATGAATAGGCAATTTAGAAAATGATCTACTGTCCCTAGCATTGCAGTCAAATGAAGCTGGGAGTAGCAAGGGTTCAGGATTACTGAGCAGACATTCACAAATAGTTTGTCACTAATTTCTTTAAGTCTTTATGTGCATAAGCAAGGGCAGTCTATGCTATGAATAGGTGAACTGGCCTGTTGGATCTGAGATTGACAAATGCTTAGAAAAAATATCAGTCCTGTCCTTGTGCCATTAACAATAGCTAGGTCTTTAAACATCGGCTGATGAAGCTTTTCACAGCATGGAGGTACATACGATTGCTTGCTGATTTCTGCAAGCCACTGTTAAGGCAGAGGTACAGGGGGTAGTTGAAGAGTTGGCACATATCCAACACAGGCTGAACATCTATTCCAGGAACAGACACATTTCCAACTAAGAGTACTCCCATTTTAGGGTGGTCATATTTCCCTTTTTACAGAGGACTCTCCTCTATTTGAAGGGCTGCTAGAGAACTGTCATCTATTGAAGGCATTCTCTGTTTGAAGGGCTGTCCAGTCCAAGTCTGGTTTAAAGAGAAAGAACCATCAGAAGGGAGAGCTGGGCCTTCAAATTGCCCATCAACAGCACCTGGGCAGCGGACTGAGCAAGGCACACAGGTCCCCTAGTCACAGTCTTCCCCACAATGCTGTGATGTTTTGTATTTCTATTTATAGTAATTCTAAAATTGCACACATACATACACATTAGCATATGCAAATTTTATGGAAATTGGTACCATCTTTTGCCCACTTTTTTAGTGACCCTTTCCCCCCTCTTGCTCCTTTTTTGGGATTCATAGGTGACTGCCCTATCCGATTGTGGATTACGTTTAAGTTTGTTCTCCCAGTTCATAGCTGACTTCAAATGCTAAGTCCAAACTTCCGTTTGATGGAAAGGAAAAAAAGTTGTTGTATCTTTCATCTGTATGCTGATAGAACCATATACTAAACCTCTGGATGATCTCAGGTCAGCTAACAGTATGATGTAAACGTTAAACAGCATCAGAGAGGAGATGGATCTAAGTGGTCCTCCTCAATACAAAAGCCAAGGGCACAACAGCTGTCTCTCTTGCATTGCCTTCCGAGGTCGACCCTCCAGGAAGGACCAAAACTACTGCAGCCCAGTACCCCCCTCCACATCCCATCCTAGCAAGGCAATCCAGAAGAATACTATGGTTGATGATACTGAAAGCTGCTGAGAGATCCAGAACCAATGGGGACAGCACTCCCCCTTGTCTAGTTCCAGTGGACTTGGTGGACTCTTGGTTTGTTCACTTATTGATTACACCTTAACCCTATGTTCTTCTGTGGAGCTCAGGATAGCTTAAATACAGTCTCCTGATAGTTTCCCACTCAGGAACCTTCTAAGCCAAACCTGCTTAGTTTCAGCAGAAGTGCATTACGTTTCTTCACACTATTTTCTGATTGTGGTCTGGGAAGGTGATGGGGAAAATATTTAGGATTTCCAGTACTTGGAAAAGTCAGCAAAAATGAAGACAAAGCAATCAGTGGCTGGCTTTGTATGATTTTGGAGACATTCTACTGATTCTCAAGACCTTCGTATCTCTTAGTATTCCCAGCTATTTTAGTGATCAAATACGCAGAGCTTTTATGTTACATCTAAACTAAAACAGAATTTTAAGAAATATTATGAGAGCACTGAAGGGCTCTCCTGCAACTGAAACAAGAATTTCACTGATGGAGATGAAGATCTAACTGAGTCAATTTCATAATCTGGATCCTTGTTGTTCAGTCGTTCAGTCGTGTCCGACTCTTTGTGACCCCATGGACCATAGCACGCCAGGCCTTCCTGTCCTGCGCTGTCTCCCGGAGCGTGCTCAAGTCCATATTCATTGCATCAGTGATGCTATCTAGCCATCTCATCCTCTGCCGTCCCCTTCTCCTTTTGCCTTCAGTCTTTCCCAGCATCAACCCTTGTGAATTTTCAGAGTATCATTTTTGTGGAATGAACCGTGACACTGCAAAAACAAACAAACTTGTAAGATTAGAGTGTCCAATAATATTATCCAGTGTGATTATTAGAGTATAACATAGCCCCATGATATGCTATCATAAAATTCAACCACAGAGTTCAATTCTATTTATGAGATCTTTCTAATACGTCTTTTGATGAAAGAGTTCACTTTGCTCAGGATTTAGCAACTGTCTGCAGTTTTGGATGGGCGCTATAATAATATATCACTTTCAATCACCATTATTAATAATGTTGATAAGCGCATCTCACATTATTATATGTTCCACTGTCCCATTAATGTCGTGAAGTTTTTGCGACAGTTTTGCTAGAAATGTGTTATTGCAAAAACTTGCAAACAGAAAAAAGGTGACTCTGAACTGGCTGCTGCCAATTTTGATTTGGCAGCAGCAAAATGCTACCAACAGTATGTTTATGCCCATATTGTGGACTGTAAACTGGATTATTGAAGCTTTCTAGCATAATTTGCATTTGTTGTACACCCTGTTATTGCTTGTGTACCTTGGTTTGGATCCTAACTAACGCTTCACAAATAGAAGAACTGCTTCTGTCCACAGACAGAACTTCAATCCAATGGAGGTTTCCGGTGGAGGAAAAGCAGCAGGAGGCGATTTTCACTGATTCCCCCTCCCATCTGTGGCCCCCTGTGTCACCCCACACTGTTTCAGTGTGCTCCCCTGGAGCAGATTTTTGGGGTGCAAGGGGTTACTGAGGGAAGGGGGAATTGGGGGAAATTGCCTTCTCCCTCTTCTTCTGAGTGTTCCCTGAGCAGAACTCCGCTGAGGGGATGCTCCTGCTGATGGATGGACTGTCAGTTAAGCTCCATGCCCTTTTCTATTTTTAAGTAATTCTGTTATGGCTCATGGCTAAAACAATTTGTTAAAATAGTCCTGAAGTTCATTTTGCATACAAGGTCACCTCTGTGTAGGAAAAAAGTATGTACAAATATGTTTAACAAATATTGTTGGAGCAAGAGAAGGCATACATATAATAGGTTTATTGACAAATGGAGCATCTTCGTAATATACTGGAATCTGGAGGTTCAAGACTGTCTCTAACTACATCTAATACTGGGTGTAATTTAAGAATTTTATGGAAACCGGTTGCACTTGTGGTTTTGTGATATCAAGTAGTGGTTTATATTATATTAAGTTTTTTTTCTTTATGTTTAAGTTTGTATATTTTGAAGTGTAGGGTTATGCAAGTTTATTGAAATGAGTGTATGTTTTTTATATTGTGATATTGAAAAAACGCTATACAAAATGGTTTTTTCCTTCATTTGTGAAAGGCATATGTGTGTCTGTTTCATCCTGTGGCTGTTTTGTCATGTGTATGTGTGTGTCAGTGGCACTCCGTTTGCTACTGTTGAAGGCAAGATTGTACATACCAGAGGAAGAGACCTCTGTCTTTCAGCAGCAGTTGGAAAAAATGTTAACACAGAGCTGAGTTAATATAAATACATTCAGCGTAAATACATTAAAATACCCATTAAATACAGAGCTAGGGCATAGGAGTGGGACAATTAAACACAAAGGAAATAGAACAGTTCCTGTCAGTAGAGGCTGGTGGCTCCAAATTTGGAGGGGTTGCGATTCTATTCTGGGTTTTAGTTAGAGCCAGCCAGAACTCTAAAGGTGCCATCCAAGGTGCGGAACCAATTTTGGAGATAGGGTGCAGCACCCTGGATAGCACATTTAGAGTTCTGGCTGATTCTAACTAAAACCCCAGAACAGAATCACTGCCCCTCCGAAACTGAAGCCACCAGCCTCCACTGTTTCCTGTCCATGGTGGCCTCCATGGCAGTTTTCTCTGCTAGGTTTGCCAGATCTCTGGGTTTGACCCAAAGTTTCAGGAGTTTAGCTGCCTCCTGACAGATTTCAAGCAAAAGAGAACAAGCTGAAGGGGGGGGGGGCAGAAACAAGGGATTAGTTCTTCACCCTTTCCTTCTTTCTTTCTTTCTTTCTTTCTTTCTTTCTTTCTTTCATTCTTGAACCTAAGGAAAAGGTAGGTGGAAGAAGAAATCTGTAGGGGTGTACGAAACCCCACTTACCCTGCTCCGCTGGGGTCCGTGGGGGGGGGGAAGCGATTCGGTCCTCTCACTGGAATCCTCGATGGGAGGGTGACAATCCCTTCCTCCCCCCTGGAATCCTCCCCGGCTGGCTCCACTCTGCGGCGTGTCCGCGGAGCTGCCCACCAGGCCAATCGGCAGCCGGGCTGCTGCGGACACAAATGGCGTCCTGCATAGGGGACGCCATTTGCGTCGCTGCTTTAGTCGTGATAGGCTACGTAGCCTATCATGGCTAAAGCGGCGATGCAAATGGCGTCCACTACACAGGATGCCATTCGCAGCCGCACACCGGAGGAGCGGCCAGCAGCGGCCGGATCGGGACCACTGGAGGCAGGTAGGATCCGGTCCACGGGGACTTTGAGGGGTGGTGGTGGGGATTGCTCCATTCCGGACTTCTTTAGAATCTGGCCTCACTGGAGTCCGGGGCGGAATTCTCTGCCATCCCTAGAAATCTGAGGGAAAAGACAGAGGGGACAGGAAATGGAGGCAAAAGGAGGATTTGAAGACATTTTATAGCACCTAAACTCAGTCTGAGGGTAGCAGCTTCCACCATCACACATGGAAGCATATGCCCCTCTGTAGAGACCTGGAGCGTGGGCTACTCCTGCAAGGAGCATAAGCACCCTGCCTTATGGGGGTTTGGAGTGGAATGAGGCCACTGTATAAAGCAGGGAGATTGAACCTCTTTCTGCTGGAGGGCTGCATTCCATTTTGGAGACACTCTTGGGGGCCACATTCCAGGGGTGAGTCGGTGGGTGGCACCAAAGGCAAAGAGGCAGGGCCAAAAATGCCAGCCTACTTTAGTGTCAAGCTCTCACTGCCAGTACCTAAACCTTAGGAGAGGCATTGCCTGCTTCAAGAATGGGGGAAACTGCACCAAAGCTGGGAAGCCACCAAATGACTGGTGGCTGGGGAAGATGGGGTGGGGCCAGGGGAGGAGGGTGTGGCCATCTGGAAAACAATGGAGGGGGCTGGATTGGGGCATCTGGTGGGCTGGATTTGGGGCCTGAGTCTCTCCGTGCTTGGTACAGAGCCTCCTGTTTAAGGTAGGGGCTGGGGTGGTGCAGCGTGCTTGGCAAAATGTGCACAGGGGTGATGGCTGGTGGGATGAGAGAGGGGAAAGTGCTCTTTACACACGTTATGGGTGCATAGCCCCCTGCTAGGGATGTCAGAGAATTCCCCCATGAACTCCAGTGAGTCCATGGACTCCAGTGATTCTTTAGAATCCAGCCCCCCATAATCCATGGTGGAACGGCCTCCCCCCTGCCACCCCGCGGAATTCCCCTGGGACGGAGCTTACCTGGCCGCCACAGCGGCTGCGGCAGTGGCTGCAGCTCCAGCTGGTCTCCCGGCAGCTGCTGCGGCCGAAAATGGCAGCTGTCATAGTGGCCGCCATTTGCGTGGCTGCCTTTTGCCGTGATAGGCTACATAAATACTTACGTAGCCTATCATGGCTTGGCAGCCACACAAATGGCAGCCGGCATAGTGGCCACCATTTGTGGCCACAGCAGCCTGGCTTCGGCTGGCCCCAGCCGGCGGCTCCGCAGAGTCGCCGCGGAGTGGAGCCAGCTGGGGAGGATTCCGGGGGGAGGGATGGAGTGCCTCCCCCCCCCACTGCTGATGCCCCGGAACGGACGGGTGAGAAGGATTCATATATTCCTACCCCCTGCACACAGTTCCAAGAGTTGGAAGAGGTAATGCTTGAATTTTGGAAATAATACATTGAAAACCCCCCTTTTTTTTATGTGTGTGGCCTGGAAGGTAACTACATTATTTTTCAGAATTAGTAGGATATATCCTTTTTGCTGGAACCTTCACATAAGGGAAATTCAGTCACCCTGCACAAGGTTTAAGAAATGTAGCCACTTTTAATGATTTCTGTGACCTATTGCAGCCAATTAATACATTGATGTAATTGTAATATGCTGTGCCACTGTGACATTAACTACTTTCTTGTTTGGCAGTTCAGCCTTAATGGCTTTAACACTGAATCCTGAGGGCTCTTTTGATGATTCTTTCACAGATCCATCCTAGTCAATTGATTATACCTATGAATCATTACTCCTTTTGAGATTAATACACCCATTTTAATCTCCAGAACATCCATCTTGAAATTCATGGTGCAGCAATAATTGTATTATAGAAACCCAAGTTTTACAAATTTTCTGGACTTTTTTCTTGGCTTGATTTGTACCAGAAGTGCCTTGAATTTACACTGTGGCTCAGTGAGGAAGGAGTTCGAGTCCATAATATGATTGATCCCCAACTGCATTTGACCAAATAGTGCCCCACAGGTTTTTTCACAAGTATTTCTTTTAAACCCACCTCACAATATGAAATATAGCAAATACAGCCTAAAGAGCACTGGCAGCTTCTATATGGGGATTTATTATGGAATCACCATGCCTCATTCAGTCAAATTGGGCGGGTGGGGTGTTCCACCACAATGTCATTATCCATCTGTAATTTTCCCCTTTTTTCACAGTACTACTTCCATCTTTTTTCTTACCAGAGAAAGCCTGACTTTTTTTTTGAGAACCATGGAAAAGTAATGCTATCTCCACAGCTGTAGATGCTCTTAGCACTATTCTTCCATCCTTTTTCAAATGAGGTGTGATTTTGTTGTGAGCTCTGAACCTATCATAGCTCAGCATGCATTATTATAATCTTTTTGATGGGTGCCATTTTTATTGCCCATTTGGTTTTGTTAATTGATCTTTGAAGTAGTCCTGAAGCTGTTTTCTGGCTACATATATATTAAAATGCTAGCAAAACACCACTTAAATGAAAGAATGTTATTGCACTATACTCCAATAATGCTATAACGCGAGATATATATATATATATATATATATATGGGGAAAAACTCTTCCACCATTTTAGCAACGTGGTTAATAGAGCAGGTGAAGTTGTTGCACAAAATGCTAGTTTCGCCCGCTGGAGGCTAGTCCAATTTGCCTCAAAGAGGAGAGTCACATTCAGGCTGGGTCCAACACGATTTTATTGTTTGCAGACAGTTCGACAGAGGAGCATCAAGGCTCAAAGCAGAGTGGACAAAAGGGCAACGCCCCTGCTACAGTTTTATCACTTAGCTTGCATTCCTTAGTTAACGTGTCACTTCTGATGGGTTGCCAGCAGTTTGCCTAGCTACCTCATCTTAGGGTTACTGTTCACTCATTCCAGGCATGCACAGCTCTTACAATGCTATGCCTGCTTAAGGCACATACAATTGCATCAGGTACATTTTTACCACAAAGGAAAGGTGTTTTTAAAAATTATTTTAAAAATCAGCATTGTAGAGGTACAGTGCTATACTGTATCTGTAGTGCTATAATACTTTTTCACTAAAGTGGCACTATACCACTATAATACTAACTTAAAAACACACACACATTAAACGCCTTTCATGTCCCTATCACTTTAGCAAGGTGGTTCATGGGCGATGCAGAGGAAAGAATTTCTAAATGATATTTTTAATTAGCATTATAAAGATGTAAAACTATACCTGTTTAATGCTCTGATACTTGTCTGCTAAAATAGTATTATAGAGGCATAATGCTATATTCCTACAATAAACCACCTTGCTAAAATGGCGGTTACTAGAAAGGGTCCCCCCACATCATTTTGTAAAAATATATTTATTGTATTATAGCATTATAGGGGTAGAGTGCCATTACACACTTTCATTTAAGTGGTATATAGCCAGAAATAGTGCTTTAACATTACTTCAGAGATTGGGCTTTTTTAAGGGTGATAAAATATGTGTGCTGAACTGTATTACGTTTAGCTGCCCAGTAAGTCACTATGCATGTCAACACTCTTTTAAAAAACACACAGAAAAGTAGCACTGGCACGGAACGAACATAGTGGGATGTACACACATAAAATGCACTATATCACCAGATTGTATGGAAAGTCAGTTGCAGTTCTGTTCGTTGCATACAACGGAAGAGGGATGATTGATTAGTGCTAGGAGCTGTCTGACTGGAAGCACTCAGTGTTTTAAACAAGATTTCAAACCCTTAAAAATCTCATAGAGATCACAGATCTTAAATGCCTTGGCCAAAAATCCACACAAGAAATTCAGCTCATATGTACTTCTCACTAGTTCCTCATTTTCATTGTCCCTCTAAGTTTGGCAGGTCACAGTACAGAGGCAGTAAGAGCCATAATAGGCAGAATTTCCCCATCAGTGATCAAAGGGCTGGATGTGCCTGATCTCGGAAACTAAGCAGGGTCAGCCCTGGTTAGTACTTGGATGGGAGACCTCTTGGGAATCAGGCTTCCTGCACTGAGCAAGGGGTTGGACTTGATGGTCTTGTAGGCCCCTTCCAGCCCTATGATTCTTCTACAAAAAGTGTATAAATTCTTAGTCTAGCAGGCTTATGTCCTCAGCTCCCTGGCTCAAATTCCCCTGCCCTCTGAACCTCCCCTGCCCATCCTTTTTTTTGCAATCAGCAGTGCCCAGCCCCTCTTGTCTCTAGATACTGTGTGTGGTTTGGCTCAAGTTTTCCTGATATCTTTATTGCCCATTGTTTCCTTAGGTCTCTGCTGTTCAGGCCATTGCCTTCTTTGTCCCACCTTCTTCACTCATTCCTGCTTCACATGGATACAGAACACATGGAAGGAGTTACTTAAAACACTTAAATTAACAAACGTCTAATCTACTAAAGGTATTCTGGTGTATTGGCATTTCAACACGAGGCTTTATTGTATGCTCGTGATTGCTCACTCACGGTAGTTTGCGGGTCCTTTTGACGATGTCATCGTCCTTCAGGTCATCTCCCACTCTTTGCAATCATTATCATGGGTTTTTTCATCACAAGGAAAGTCTGTATTTTCTCTCATCCCGCCATAGAAGCCGCATGTAAAAGTGCAATTCCAGTGCCATCTAGTGGTTGTATAATGAAATGTATAGAAGGGCAGAGGAAAAAAATCCTGGAAAAAGGCATGTGTAAAGCCGCTGATCTTAATCTTGCAAAGACTCCAGAAGTAGAAGCCCTGGTAAGGGTGCAGGATAAAAGCCTCATGTACAAATGCTCTCTGTCCACTGAATGGGCTGGGAGCACCTGATGCTATTGCATTGCTAAAGCTAAAGCTAAGCAGGTCTGGGTCTGATCGATGCCCAA
The DNA here is from genome assembly GCF_057233095.1 of Heloderma suspectum. Classification (NCBI taxonomy): domain Eukaryota; kingdom Metazoa; phylum Chordata; class Lepidosauria; order Squamata; family Helodermatidae; genus Heloderma; species Heloderma suspectum. The sequence goes on along the minus strand of NC_139461.1, from coordinate 140,662,333 downwards.
CTGGATGAGAGACTACAGGGGAGCGTCACACAGTGGAGCCTGGTGGCTCTGATGTCAATGGGGTGGTGAATCTGCTCCAGGTTTCAGTCAGAACCAGTCAGAAGTCTAAAGGAACTATCCAAGGTGCAGAAGAGTTCAACATGAGAAAAATCAAAGACTTACAAATGGTTATCTTCTTTGATCTGTTCTTTCATGGAGGTAAATATCATTTTTACAATGTTGTTCTCATACTGGCCCGGTTTTTACCCAACAGTAACCCAGGGTTTGTTTTTCGGTCACAATTCTGGTTTGTTGGGGGAGGCACAAGCTAGAATTCAGGGTTCAGATGTAATGCCAGCCAAGTCGTCCCTTGCTTGTTTTGCCACTCATGCTAGCAGGAGGAGCCGAGCCAATTGGGAGTGACTGGGCTGCATGCACTAGAATTCTGGCTTGCTTACGGTAACTCAGCCTTTTTAAAAAACATGGGTTACCATTTTGTGTGAACTGAGCTACTGACTGTAGCTACTGATCATGACAAATTTAGCACATTTTATAGTTTTTTTAAAAACTTGGCAAACATATGTCACAATCTTCATAACATTCCCAAATTAGCCTTATTTTGCCAGCTGCCAAAGTGACTCAATTGGCACATTTTGGTTCCCTCGTTTTAAAAATTAAATCTTGCCACTCTAAACGTTTCCCAGTATTTTAAGACATTCCATATAGATAATTCAAACAGGCTGTCACAGACAGCCTTGAGTTCAGATGGGTGTTTGATAATACTATCCAAGAAAGGAATTTGCCTCTCCATACTCTGATGATCCTTCCAACTTAAAAAAAAAAATTAAGTGAAGTGTTTTAAAAGCAGCATTCTCTGTTTCAAATAATGTATCAGTTGAATCTCATGGGTAGGTAGAAGTCTTAGCGCTCTGTCCCAGTGGTGAAACAAACACCCCTTATGTGGTGATGGGGGCAGGAGTGAGATCATGCTCTCTGGCCTCACCTTTTCTATGCTTATGCACACACCAGCCATGGTCCTACTGTCCACGTGTTTGGCGACAGCATGAACGGCCATATGTTCACAGGGACAGCTCCTCACGTCCTTTCACACTGGTGCTAAACACATAGTTGGTGGGATGTGTGGCCAGTATGCATATCAGCATGGAGGAGATGTGGCCACTGAGCACAACTCCACTCCCTCCGCCCCTCATACATTTCTGTATGCATGAAGAGGGAGGCTTGTATGAACTCTCATAATAATATTCTCCAATGCAGCATGGTAGATTGCTGGGTCTAGCACTTCTCCACAGCTGTGAAGCATACTGGGTGCCCTTGGGAAAGTCACTATTCTCAGGGTTGTTGTGAGGCTAAGAGGGGAGGAGCATTTTATATCGGAAAGAATGAGTGCATGCAGATAACAGAGGTCTGATGCATGACTCAACCAATTAAAGCACAGGTGAGGAATTTATGCAATCTGTTAACCAACCCAATCATGATTAAGGCCTGCTGAAATTTCTCAGATCTGTCAATGCACTCCACTTCAGCAGCCTCACACTATTCACCCCTTATTTATTATTATCGTGGACGTAGCGACCTTGAGTTCAGGAATGGAATGTTCTGGAAGACTGAAATGTTCAGCCACTAGTTTCTGTGTGTTGCCATTTCTCATGTCCAATTTGCGTCTCTTCGTTCTCTTGCACAGACTGTCTGGCTTGGCTTATGTAAATCTGCCAGGGATGCTTTGACTTGGATTTCTGCACTGAGCAGGGGGTTGGACTCGATGGTCTTATAGGCCCCTTCCAACCCTACTATTCTATGATTCTTACGAAATCACAGAAAGGCATTGTTGCCAAGTGATGGCATATATCAGTCTTCCCCAATCTAGTGCCCTCTCTCTAGATGTGCTGGACTACACCTCCCATTACCTTGAGCCAGCAGGGCGAATGGCCATGCTGGCTGGGGCTGATGAGACTTGTAGACCACCACATCTGGAGGGCACCAGGTTGAGAAAGGCTGGCATATATCGTATTGGAGGATGTGCAGGTGTATGAACACTTGATAGCATAGCTGACATATTTGGACCTGTAATAGTTTTAATTCAGTGAAACCAGAGGTGTTTTTCCAAACTGAGGCTTGAACATACTCTTAAGGTAGCCCTATATAAATTCACCATACAGTCAAGCACTTGGCTCTGTGTTTTTCATATTTGTTGCTTCCCCAGGCTAACAGATTCCCAGTCTTATGCAGGGTTATTAGTAATAAAATCTTCTACTAATTGGTTCTCTTCCTATTCCCTGTAGTCTCTAAGAGACTGACTGCCATCTGTTCCTCGGGGTTTAACCCCTCTTTGGTATCTCTCTCATATGATTTGTACTGCCTCTTGTTTCTCATTCTGCACTGAAGCTACACAAAGAGCTTTATGGCTTTGACACAGACAGAGTGAGTCGTGTTTAGTGAAATTTCAGTCGAGTTTCATAATTTACTTTGAAGCCACAGATGTGTTACCGTGGTTCTAATAGATGTGCACTTCACAACTTCCCACATGTGGGGTACTTAATAAAAACAGGTTTTAGACAAAAGACTGCACATAAAAGTGATTCTATAGGCAGCCTGTTGGCCTGACTAAAAACAAAAAAACATTATTTTTGCTTCAGTCTGTGATCTGTTTATATGATTAGTGAACTTTAATTGCATGTGGAAACAAATTCAAAGAGAGATAAAGTGCCCCTGGGTGCCTAGTGGCTGTTGATTTACCTTTCTTTCCATCTCCAGAAAAGTAGCTGGGTAAACAATATGATCTTTCTTTCAGGGTCAAGCTCCATGTTATGTTAAAAGCATAGAGTGTAGCTGAGAATAACCTTGTATTTCATTTTAGAATAAGATCAGTATCGGAATAGCGCGCTTTCAATCATTCAGAATAGTGAAGTAGCTTCTTTATATTCAAACTAGTGCTTTTAGGCACAGGCTTCTTCCCACTTAGAGCTACTTCCCATTCACAAGCATTCACAAGCTGCTTTACCCATTGAGATAACGTAGCAAAAACCGCAGTTTCACTGTTCCAATTGGTCAGAATACCACAGTAGTGGCTTTACTCATTCACGAAATGCAGCCTGTTTTCCTGATTCATAAAGTGCAGTTTTGCTGTTCCAGTCAATCAGAATACTGCAGTAGTGGCTTTACAGATTCAGAAAATGCCACCTGTTTTTCCCATTCATATAAGCCCAGTTTTAATTTTTAATCTTTCACAATATCCCAATGGTGGATGAGAGGGGAGAGGTGTGGGGTAAACTATGGGGGGCGTAATTCATTGCTTCCAGTAAACTTCCCCTGAGTAGGGGAGCATGGACAGGGGCTGGGAACAATCCTCTCTCTTCACTGAGCTTCACCTACTGGGTTGATGATATTCAGTTCTACTCCACCCACCCAGCCCTGAAGTATGGGGATTTCAAGTGCTGTGTGACCCGTGAAAGTGGGTTTTTAGGTATTGTATAATCTGCGTTTCTTGCTTCATGTGCCCCGATGGGCCACAGCAATTTCAGGAAAATCCAGATATAACAGAAAAGCTTTTCTCATTCCATTTCTATGTAGACCTGGCCCAGTAAAGCATAAACTTGGATAATTGGCAAAACAAGCCATGTTGGCCATAAGCAAAATCTCAAAACCATATCAAACCTTTATTAGGCCAACCAAAAGATTACAAAGAATGTGCAAGTTTTTGAGATCAGAAGATCTTGAAAGTTTGTGTAACCCACTGGTATATTTTTCTTTAAGAATTCTGAGAAATATTCCTGCGCATGCTCAGTAAAAGAGTGAGATAGGGAGTGGCCACCATTTTAGGCAGTTACCAAAATAGCGGTGTACAAGAAGCTTGTTTTCTCTTCCCTGTAAGACCCTGAACCTTAAGACAGGGCTCTTTACATTGTTCCTGTGTTGTTGGATCCTGTTCCAATTTTGAGAAGACTGCTGCGGAGCTGAAGTGAATGGAACAAAGACTGTTTTTCCTTCTTCAGCCAGCAGAAATAATCAAGCTTCAGAGAGAAGTTTTATTTTATTTATATTTTTGTTGTAGACTCAAGCTGAAAAAAAAGACAGAACTTTGGGAGGACTGTGCTCTTTTATTGTTTTGATGGGTTATGCATGTAAAATTATTACATGTGCATTATTGTTTTTAATTAAGATATAAATTAAAATATATGTTAATTGTCCCTATACAAAGCCTTTGCTGTGAATCCCTTTAGAGACCCTGAAGAAAAGTGTTACACTTGCACATTTTTTATGATCTTTTGGTTGGTCTAATGAAGGTATTATGCTAATATGGATTTTGGGATCCTGGCTTATTGGGTTTTTTTCTCCATTGCAGCCTAAGGGGCAAATGCTTTTGGGCAGTGGAGCTTTTTAAAATGAAAAGCAACCTCAGAGTGCTGCAGTTTTTAGCAGAGGATTGGCTGGGGTGGGGGCCGGGAAGGAATGCTTAGTCCTGTAAACAGACATCTTGAAACTTGTGGGGGTAAAAACAACTATGGGTGAGTTTAAATGTAAAAACCAGCATCAGAAAAGTTATCATCCCCCCCCCACCCCAAACTGCAGCTTCTTGGGGCTAGTTTTCTTTTTCAAACTGTTGGGGCTTAATTACATGACCGTAGCTTGCCCCAAAGTTTTCACTTATAAAGATCTCCCCCTCCCTGGCTTCTTCCATGAATGCTGAGACAACCTAGGAATTACGGATCCAATGTTAACAGAAGTAGAAGTGTATATTTGGAATCAGAAGCAGGCTTGAAGGCAAAAGCAAAGTGACATGCAAAACATGTGATTTGTCTTAGAAACACTCATAATCTCTTGAAAGGGCAACCTGCCAGTCCCCCCCCCCTTTTAACAGACTTATCCAGCAACCCTGCCTATTCCCATGCCCAATGTTGCCAGCAAGCCTTTGTGAGTGCTGAAGCCACCTGCTCCCGTTTTGACAGCATCCACCAGGAATGTATGGGGTGTGAATTCAAACATCTGTTGCATGCTGAGAACAAGAAGGCGAGTGTAAAAATTGGGATGTTGTGCTTCTTGACTTACAATCGATATTGTAAACAAGCCCACAACAGATTTGGTTTTTTTCTGTGTGCTGTAGAAAGTGAAGCTTTACCAAAAAAAAAATCATAAACTGATATATGTGAGAGGGGTCATGGCTTAGGACCCAGAAGGGTCCAATTTGACCTCACAGAATCTGCTCCCAGCTATAGTGATGACCACTGATGTAAATGGCTGTTAAAGGAGATTTGGCAAATGCATGGCTGATAAAACTGAGATAGCTGAATGTGCATTGAGAGGGAACATGCTGGACACTGTTGGAAAAATGCAGTTGGATGCGATCTGCCCTCCCCAGCCTGGTGTGCTCCAGATGAATTGGACTCCAATTCCCATCATTACGAGCCAGCATGGGAATGATGTGATGTTCCCATTGGCCATGCTGCCTGTGACGTTGCAGTCCAACACATCTGGAGGGCACCAGGTTGGAGAGGGTTGGATTAGATTCACCTTTGGTTAAATCCAACAGGGCTCTTCTTATATTATTAATATCAAAGGTTCCTTCAAAATCACAAAAAGTGACTGGCTGGCTGATGCAGCACATGCAAGGAAGGCCTGGCATAGATTATGGGCCATTTTTCGACATTTGATATCTTGCAACTGAAGGCATTAATTGATTCCATTAAAAAGCATTGGCTTCTGAGGTGATATAATTGTTCTACCTGTGGGTCATCTGCTGTGGTCATCTGTGGACTGTGCAGGGTAGCTGAAGGATGCTAACTGCACAAACGTGCTGCATGATTTACTCTGTGATGATCATTACGTTATGAAGTAGAGTCCATTTGAAGCACCATATTTCCTTTCCTGATAGAATTCACAGATGAATATTTGTGCTAATTTGTGGGGTTTTCCATAGAACATACTTTTCACATCCAGGACGGCCAAAAGAGAGCAAAGGTTTCTGTCACATGGTGAGTAACTTGAGTTTCAAAGCTCCTCAGAGACGTTTCCTCAGAGGCCATACCATTAAAACTGCAATTTTTGTAGTTCTATGCGGAAGGAAATAGAAAGAGTTATAGTCACCATGTGAACTTTTATTCTGACATATGCATGATTAAAGTCTCAATGATTGCAGCATGACCTTCTTATGCATGAGGATATGTTATAATAGGAGTCTAGAGACTCTCATATAACTGGGAATGTGTGTGAAGAAAGGCATGTTGCACGATGATCAATATGAATGACACACTGGGAAACAAACTGGGATGCAGAGGTATCTTTAGCTATAAACTGTGTAAATGTAGTGCTTATGAAGGATAGTAGCAAAGCTCCAACTGTTGGCCAGCCATGGGGCTAATGCGAGAGGATTGCAAAATTACATTTCTCAGCTTCCAACATGAGAAAAAAAAAGCATCTACCTATTTTCATCAGCCTTCAAGCAGTGCAAAGCGACAAACAATGCAGGGATTCTCTTGCAGTTCTCACTTCTCAGGGGAGGGTCATACCTCAGTGGCAGAGCACATGCTTGGCAGGCAGGTGTCCCAGGTTTCATTCCCAGCATCTGCAGGTAGGACTAGGAAAGAATCCCACCTGAAGCCCTAGAGAGCCACTGCCAGTCAATGTTGACAATACTGGCTAGATGAACAAATAGTCTGACTGGGTATAATGCACCTTTCTACCTTTCGTTAATGAATATGCATCTGTAAAATATCTGTCCATAGTGGTGGGGCCTCATGGTGTCCCCTTGCCAGCAGCTGCCTTTCACAGAGCTATGCCAAAAGGGATGCAGAAATCAAGGGGTTTGACTTCATATACTACAGAATTCTGGATAGGTAAATACATGTTTATGAAGGTGTAGTGAGAATAATAGCAAATCAGTCCCCCAGATCCAATGTTACTAGTATTAGTGGGAAAGCTTTATTAAAAACAAACAAACACCACCATCAACAAAGAGATAGTCTAGAACATACACACACAGAGACGGAGCTAAAATTGGAAGTCTGTGCAGATTTCTGTATAGAAGAGTGGGTAAGGAGAATATGGGACATTATGTTCATTACTAGCTTGGTTCATCGTTTTAAGTTACAGGAAGGTACATCATGTAGAAGTTCATTGTTGAAAATTGGTCCCCTTACATAATATTGAGCCACAAGAATAATACGTATTTTCCTTTGGAAAATGTCCTTACTCTTGTTTGATCAATGAAGTATTATTTATCAGATGTAACGTTTCCATTATAGTATGTTCAGATGTATAATATTATGATTCTTGGGGTGCAATCTGAATGCCCCTGGGAGAGCAACCCAGGGGCTTTAGGATAGTGTGGATCCCCATCTCTGTGGATGGAGAAGGAGGTTCACAGGTGGAGCATGAGGTCTGCCATTGAGGACTCCTCATTATGGCAACAGAACGCTTCACTGCCATCCCTCCACCGTCAATTCTCAGACAACAGTAAGGAGGAAAGGGGGCATGCCACAACAGGATGAGGGTAGATCAAGAAAAGACTTGGATCCAATCCCCTCCCATTTCCTTGACACACCCCAGCAAGGGCAAAAAGTTACATCAGCTGGAGTTTCAATGGGAGAAATACTGAATTCCCCTCCCATTGAAACTAATGGGAAGGGAAACTTTGAAATAGATAGCCACCAAAAAATAAGCCCCAAATAGGGAACGGACCCTCACCCCCACCCGGCTAGCCCAGCAGGGCTTTTATTTATTTATTTATTTATTTATTTATTTATTTATTTCTATACCGCCCAATAGCCGAAGCTCTCTGGGCGGTTCACAAAAACTTTTGATCTGGTGGTGGCTGCACCATGGATTTCCAAGAAAGATAAGATTGTTATGTAAAACTGTATCGCTTTACAGTTTATCAGAACAGTTTTTTTAAAATGGGAACTTTGAGCCCAGAGCACTGGGGAAGTGGCTACTAACTAAAGTACTCAAGCTGAGCACAACCGTTTTTAATCTCATTGGGAATATTAAGGAGAAGCCCCATTTTAAGGTGTGTCATCCAAATTCTGTTTTAGCCAAAGTGTGGTGTCTCCTCAAAGCCCTGTGAGGAGAGACTGAAAGAACTGGGCATGTTTAGCCTTGAGAAGAGAAGACTGAGGAGAGATATGATAGCCCTCTTCAAGTACTTGAAAGGCTGTCACAGAGAGGAAGGCCAGGATCTCTTCTCGACCATCCCAGAGTGCAGGACACGGAATGATGGGCTCAAGTTACAGGAAGCCAGATTCTGACTGAACATCAGGAAAAGCTTCCTGATTGTTAGAGCAGTATGACAATGGAACCAATTACCTAGGGAGGTGGTGGGCTCTCCCAGACAGGAGGCATTCGATGAAGCTGGACAGCCATCTGTCAGGGATGCCTTGACTTAGATTCCTGCAATGAGCAGGGGGTTGGACTTGATGGTCTTATAGGCCCCTTCCAACCCTGCTATTCTGTGATCTGAGGCCCATAATAAAAACTAACTGCCTCTGTTCTGTCTCTCCGTCCTTACTGCAAGCACCAGGAGATCAAGAGTCTGTTTGGATCTGTCAGCCATCTTGTTGTCCTTTGACAACCTGGGACTCAAAGAGTGCCTAGGTTGCTTGAGCCCCATTTTCAAAGTCATGACTAAAAGCAGAGAAACCCAAGAGTTGTCTGTACCCACAGCATTGTTCTGTTTGCAACCAACCAGGAAGTGGAGTCCTTTAGGTTCTGAAGATAATTATATTCTGAAGATAATTATAAATTATCTTCAGAATATAATTATCTTACTCTGAAGATAATTATAAACACACACACACACACACTTTTATATAATTATATATTATAATTATATTATAACTGCTTATATATAACCTGCTCTGCTTCTTTCCTCCTAAACCTATCAAACTCTTTCCGTGCAGCACACTATTGCCACCAGCACCGGAGCTCCTTTAGTCACAATCCCCTGCTTTGCCATTTCCGTAGTAGCTATTCCCCACCCCACTTTGTTAGGAGCATAGGGCATAAACCTGCTGTGTACACCACACCTCTGGTTAAAGGCCAGAGGTGAACTGATGGGAAAACGTCTTGGGCCAGCTCAGTATTGTGTGGTCAAGGGGACATATGAGAATAAGACTTTCCTTAGCCCTGTTTCCAATAAAGCATTACAATCACAAATGATGAGTTAACTTCCCTGTCCTTATAGGAAACATTTTTCCTAACCAAAAAGCTGTGTATCACAATTCTGCCTGAATCCTACCATTCTGAAATCTGCCCCTCTGTTCTGTGGCTTTTACTATTTATGCAGGTGAGCAAACAGAGACAATTTTCTGGGGTCCAATCAGCCTGTTTTGTCATTGATTGTCCTTTATAATTAAATCTCATTTCAGCACCATCTGGCATGTGTCTCTACTCCATTTAAGGTGTGTCCCCTTTGGCAGAGAACAGAACATTAGGGAATCTTCAATTACACTGGTAATTTTTCCTTCTAGCTATCACATTAACATCTGTTATTCCACCTACTGGAGGTTCCTTGATCACCTGAGACACAAATGCCTCAGTTTCTGGAATTTTTTAAAAAACATCTGTGTGTGTGTGTGTGTGTGTTGTTGTTGTTGTTGTTGTTGTTGTTGTTGTTCAGTCGTTCAGTCGTTCAGTCATGTCCGACTCTTCGTGACCCCATGGACCATAGCACGCCAGGCCTTCCTGTCCTGCGCTCTCTCCTGGAGTGTGCTCAAGTTCATAATCATTGCATCGGTGATGCTATCTAGCCATCTCATCCTCTGCCGTCCCCTTCTCCTTTTGCCTTCAATCTTTCCCAGCATCAGGGTCTTTTCCAGAGAGTTTTCTCTTCGCATTAGGTGGCCAAAATATTTGAGCTTCAGCTTCAGTATCTGTCCTTCCAATGAGCACTCAGGGTTGATTTCCTTTAGGATGGACTGATTTGACCTCCTTGCAGTCCAGGGGACTCATAAGAGTCTTCTCCAGCACCACAGTTCGAAGGCATCAGTTCTTCGGCGCTCAGCCTTCCTTATAGTCCAGCTCTCACAGCCATACGTTACTACTGGGGATGTATATCCCAAAAGATGACTTATTGATTAATCTAATTTCTAGCCTGTGCAGATGTGTAGTGGTAAATTTTGAAGTCCAGGAGCTCATCATGACAGTGTGTATACACTCCCTCCCCTCCAGGAGCAGCAGTACATAGCATAATACCCAATTTATTAGGATCAGCATGACTGGAGTCCTGTGCATAGTTATCTGGGAGTTAGCTTCGTTGAACCGAATGGTGCTCATTTCCGACTGCACATTTCAACTTGTAAAACACGTTGGGTTGGATCCAGACTGGCTGTCGCATGAACAGAAGGCACCGGGACCTGGCAGAGACTTTCCACTGGAGGAATGGGAGGAGAGAGGCAAACTTCACTGATTTTCCTTCCCCCCTGCAGCCTTTCAGGCTGCTCTGGAGGGTCCCCCAACTCTCCAGAGCAGCTTTTCCAGAGGCACAGGAGGCTACAGGGAAAAAGAAGAATCGGCAAAGATCACCTGTCCTCTCCTTTCCTCCAACATTAGTGGAACTCTTCTAAGCACAACTCTGGATCCAAGCTATTGAGCTTTAACTAAAGACCTTCAGTCAGCTGAGGTGCAACCTTTAACTTTTAATTAGATATGCAAACAATCTTTCAAAGAAGTGTTACCATTTAAACTACTAGAGTGAAGTAGGAACTCCATCAAAGAAAAGGAGAGAAGTATCCAGCCTTTGCTTGAATATTTCCTTCATTCTCTGACTTCCTATATGCTAGTCTGTCACAAGCAATAGCAAAACTTGAAAGCCTTGTTATCGCCTATGTATGTATATTTATTTAACCATTATGGTCATATCAATTTGTCATATAATATATACATATGTGTTTATATATACACATAAAAATATGTGTTTATATATACACATAAAATTTTAAGACATAAATTAAATCAGTGTATCTTAAAAATACAATCAATAATACAATAAGTAATCATTAATAAAAAATTAAACAACATTTTTACAATTCATTACATTCGATTCAGCAAAACGCTTACTCAGTTTTTGGGCAGCCACTGAAAACCTTGCGACTCCATCTGTTGCAAACTGATCCGAATCAGACAACAAATATACAATCTTAACTTGATCATCACCAGACATATCCTTCACCAAATTCAAAATAAATTTTTAAAAATTTTATTTTTTTCCCATAAGTCATTAGTGGGAGCACTTTTCCTATGTATACTCTTGAGGCAGGAGTGATCATATTACTGCCTTTGGTTATATTAAACCTAAGACTGCTTGTGATTATCTTGAGACCTTCAGTACTGTGGAGGTCAAGTGATGAGTCCAATTGCTGCTATCAGTAAACCCTATACCAAGATAGTTAAAGTGTCTCTTGATCAATTACTTGCCCATCCCAAACCATCTATACTTACAAGGATGTGCTCCAAACACTAGAACTTTTGTCTTGGTATAATTTACATTAAGTTGTTCTTTGTGGCAAAATGCACCAAAATCTTTTGGCAAACGTCTCATCCCAATTTGGATGTGTGAAACCAAAATCATATCATCAGCATATAGTAAAATTGATATCTTTTGGGACAAAACTGAAACAGGAAAATATTCTGGTTGCTTAAGTTCCAAAATTACATCATTTACATATAAATTGAAGAGAAGTGGAGCTAACAAACAGCCCTGACATACTCCATTTGAGGTGGGAATCAAGTCTGACAGCTGCCCATTCAAACTTACTCTCACTCTCATATATATCAGAATATAAAATTCTGATAAGTGTGAATAATCTTCAGGCAATATTGGAGTTCCAAAGTTTTATCCACAACTTTTCATGGTTAATTCTATCAAAGGCTGCTGTAAGATCTACAAATGCTTCAAAGAAATATTTCTTAGGCGCCTTAGCATACTTATTAATAAGATGATTCAAAACATAGCATTGGTCAATAGTACTTCTTCCACGTCTAAAACCTTCCTGTTCTTCTACAATGACGTTATTACACTCGACCCAGTCTTCCATTTTAAGCAATAAATACCATGCATACAGTTTTGATGTCACATCCAGGAGACCTATAGGCCTATAGTTACCAGGAACAGCTTTATCCCCTTTCTTATAAATTGGAACTGTTATACTTGTCTCCCAACCTTTGGGAAGTCTACCACAGATATTTATATAAGAAAACAGTTTTGCAAGCACAGGAGTCCACCAGTGAAGATTACCAAGAAATAATTCTGAAGGTAACATATCTTCACCAGGGACTTTATTGCGCTTCAATGCTTTAATCAATGTTTTAATCTCTGATGATGTTACTGGTGGCCACCGATCCGTTTCACTCAGTTTAGGGAATTTAACACATAAATTTACTTCTGCATTAGGAAACTTTAAATTAAAAGCTTGTGTCAAAAAATCTTCCCATTTTTCAGCCAGAATACGAGCATCAACTCCAACTCTCAATTGCTTAGATTTTTGAGCCACCAACGACCAGAATTTTGCAGAGTCGTTCCCAACTGCAGCCTGCTTTAACTCCTGCCAAAGGTGTCTGCAGTGAAGCATTTTTTCTTCTTTAGGAGTTGCTTGTAACTTCTTCATTGATGCACCAATTCAGACAGTGTAAAACTGCTATCATTATGTTTTATTTTCCTTGTTAAGATAATTAGTTCTTGCTTCCTTTTTCTACACTCTACATCAAACCATTCTGCACCAGACTTAGATTTGCTCTCAGTACCAGATGATTTACTTAGTAAAAGTTTTAACTTTGGGATAAGATAATTATAAATATCCCACACCTCAGCCTCTTCCCTCAAAAATTATTTTATCCAGATTATCATATCAGAGCTAAATAGCACATTCTGGACCCTACTTTAGACATTCGAGTCCCATTTAAGCTGGCGCTGGTCACATTGAACATAAGCTGGAGTTTGGTTTTCTTCTAAAATAACTGAAGTGCTAAAATTATCCATTTCTATCAATAGGGGTTAATGGTCGCTTTCTGGTTTTCTGCTCACATAAAAGTTCCCCAAAATAGGGACTGCTTGTTGTTGTTCAGTCGTTCAGTCGTGTCCGACTCTTCGTGACCCCATGGACCATAGCACGCCAGGCCTTCCTGTCCTGCGCTCTCTCCCGGAGCGTGCTCAAGTTCATATTCATTGCATCCGTGATGCTATCTAGCCATCTCATCCTCTGCCGTCCCCTTCTCCTTTTGCCTTCAGTCTTTCCCAGCATCAGGGTCTTTTCCAGGGAGTTTTCTCTTCGCATTAGGTGGCCAAAATATTGGAGCTTCAGCTTCATTATCTGTCCTTCCAATGAGCACTCAGGGCTGATTTCCTTTAGGATGGACTGATTTGACCTCCTTGCAGTCCAGGGGACTCGTAAGAGTCTTCTCCAGCACCACAGTTCGAAAGCATCAATTCTTCGGCGCTCAGCCTTCCTTATAGTCCAGCTCTCACAGCCATACATTACTACTGGGAAAACCATAGCTTTGATTAGACGGACCTTTGTCGGCAAGGTGATGTCTCTGCTTCTTACTATGCTGTCTAGGTTTGCCATCCCCAGTAGCATATTGGACACCTTCCGACCTGAGGGGCTCATCTTCCGGCGTCATCTCTTTTAGCCTTGTGATACGTTCCATGGGGTTTTCTTGGCAAGAATACTGGAGTGGGTTGCCATTTCCTTCTCCAGTGGACCACATTTTGTCAGAACTCTCTGCCATGACCTGTCCGTCTTGGGTGGCCCTGCACGGCATGGCTTATGGCTTCACTGAGTTACGCAAGCCCCTTCGCCACAACAAGGCAGTGATCCATGAAGGGGAGGGACTGCTACAGATGATATAATCAATCACACGTCCACCTCTGCAAAAAGAAAATGTAAACTGGCCCTCAGGATCACCTAGCCTTGACCCATTGCAAATGGTTAGATGATATTTATGAATAATGTTAAACAAACTAATTCCTGATTCACTAATGTTCTTATCTTTAGATTGTCTGGGAACTACATCCTCCAGATCCTCATTCAATAAACCAGTTCTATCTGCCACAGCTGTGTTGCTACTTCCTAATCTGGCATTAAAATCACCCATCACGAGAGGTATTTGTGGGTATTCTTCCATAATTTTCCCAAACTGCGTATCTAACAGTGCCCAGATTTTACTCCCAGAGTTCCTACAGCTTGTGGGTGGAATGTAAACATTAACACAGACTAAACTGAAGATCCCAGGGCTACATAAGTAAACTACTTGAAAATGAGGAGAAACTGTTGTAAATTCTTCTACTACCACATTTAAGCTGGTTGAAACACATAATGCCAGTCCTCCCTTACTCCTCCCTTTATTTTTATCTCTAATAGCAGGTTGAGACTAGGAAACAAACCTCTGTAAGGAGATTTCTTTGGCCCATGTTTCTTGAAGGCAAATTATATGGAATTGTTTGATATAATCTACAAAACTATTATCAACCAGCTTATTAAACCAGCCTGCTACATTCCAGGATATAAATTTAATAATCTTATTCCTGGAGTCTTTTACACTCAGTTCATTTCAGTGACCATATTGTAACCAATGCCTACTTCCAGAGTCTTGTCTAACCCCCCAATTACCATCATGTCTCCTAATCCAAAACTGCTGTTTACCCCTCCGGGGAGTAGGAATCATGTTTAGATTTGCATAACTATTCCAAACTGGGCCATCATTCCTTCTATGTCTCATATTCTTAGCTCTGGATGTCATGAATCTATTCCAAATTAGAACAGGGATCGGATAAACTTGGGAAACACCCTCATTGGAGCCTATATTCAAATTAAACTTCCCCTGTTTTGAATCCAGTTTTATCAGCCTCCTATTATCAGATAATTTCATCCTTTCCACTGTTGATTCTGATTTACTATGAACACAATCCTCTCCTGGGGGTACTTCAATATTGTTGAAATAAATGGGTTCAAAGGCTGTTTCCCTATCTACCATAATTTTACTCCCGGATTTTGCTTTTCCTTTAGAGGGGTCTTTATCTGTTGCTTTGTTCTGTTTACCTTTACCACAAGTGCTCTTACCAACAGCATCCATTTTATCTATAATCTTAAAAAGAGGGTTAAAATTAAAACTTGCATCCTTAGTACTTTGATATTTTCATACTTTATACTTAGGTTTATTGCAACCACACACAGCTGGGGAGGGTTCTAAAAGAGATTTCTTCACAGCTCTTACCCCCTTCCCAAGACCATGGGATTTCTTTTTCCCCTTCTTAACATCTTCCTTCAACCCTTTTGGGACCTTCGCTCCTACCAATAGTTTAGTTGTAAAATCTCTATTTTTGATAAACTGTTCAGGAACTGGGGCAGAAGCTAACTCAGAGGGATTCTGCCCCTACACATAGGGATGGGCAGATTCCCTACCTGCTGGTCCAGCTGGGAATCTACTTTTGGGGGGAGGCGATCCATTCCTCCCCCCGGAATCCTCTTCAGCCGGCTCCGCTCCGCAGCGATTCTGCAGAGCTGCTGTCCGGCTCCGAAACACCAGCGATAAGGCCGCCATGCAATATCGCTGGCTGAGGGGTATTGACTGCGGATGCAAATGGCGTCCAGGATGCCATTTGCAGCCGTAAAGGTCTTAGTCTAAGGTAAATGCAGCCGTAAATCCAACACCCTCCTTGTTAACCACAGTAGATACAGGTGACTCTCCAACCAGGGAGGTACCCTGTACCTTCCTTTTTTCCTCTGTATTTAATACTTTGTTCTAATTTTCAGGGGGATTCCCTCTCTACCGGAGTAGATAACAAATCTTCCATTCTTCTTCGTGGTCTCTGTGCATCACACATATGGGCTCTGTGCCTGCGTGGAGACTCGTTTGGGAAACTTCCAAGTAGAATAGTTTTTTGGCGAGAACCCCTCCCCCACCATCTCTGGTATATACAGTGTGGGTTCCCACCTTCCCCTAAGTTCCTTTTTGACCACCTTAATGTTACTTCATGGGGAACTTCTTCAATATTCTGTCAAGCTGTGTTTTCTATCTTTATCTTATCTTCCTTGCCTCTTTTTCTTCCTTTATATTTTTCTCCTTTACCTAAAAACTGAGAAACAGAGGGAGAAAGAGAGAGAGAGAGAGAGAAGGAGAGCATTTGGAGAGTGTCGTTTGCCTCAGCAGCGATGCATTTTTTCTCCTCCGGCTTATGGCCCAAAAGCCCATTTACAAAGTGCACAGCTTGTGGCAGTAAGGTGCCTTCTTCAGATGGTCACTCTTTGTGCCTAATCTGCTTGGGAGAATTCCATAAAGTTAAATCTTGCCACCACTGCCAATCGCTATCAAAGCAGGCTCGTAAGAACAGAGCAGATCGACTAAAAGCAATCCTTTGGCATCGGGCCCTTCAAGCGGTTGATATGCCTAAGGTTCAAACACCTCGAGAACAGCCCGCCATTGCTCCTTCCACAAGTGCAAGGGGAGCGGCTCCTGTGGCCTAATCTTCTCCTCTGTTGACCATAGAGCCAGTTCGAGTAGACCCACCTACTCCGGGAAGAAACCTGACTATCTCAGTAACTAAAAAACTTTCAAAAAAGGCAAAATGCCCTAAACCGGCAGCAAACGCACCGGAGAAAAAGAGGAGAAAGAAAACCTCTAAACAGCAGGAGAAGGAGCGGGACGCCCTGCCTCCCCCTCCTTTACTTGATTCTCCCATCCATGTTGTAGTTCCCCACACAGAGGTTGTGACTTTGGATCCGGCCTCCACGGTCTCAGAGAGTGAGTTGAGGGACACGCCAACCTCACACAGCTCTGTAATGGAGATCGAGGTCTCCAACACCATGCCGCTACGATATCCAATCACCTTGGTATCAGCCGACACTCTTTCCTTGGCAGCCTCCTCAATACTGATCTCTGGATCGATACCATATGGATCATTGGCAGGGACAATATGACCATGATCTCTCCTGATTGGGATCCCGTGATTGGGATCGTTTTTCAGTCTCGTCGTCTCCTCCCCATGGACAGCAACGTAATGCAGATTGGAGACTCAGGATGGATTGTGACCTTTTCCTGGATTGCTCTAGTTACTTAGGAGCAACATCTTCATTACATACTCCATTTCAACCCGGGCAACGACCACGGTTCAAAATACATGACACTTTCTGTCCTCCTCCTCCGGTACCGGGACGTTCTATGTCTCTAACACTACACCAATCTGGCTGGAACCGTCAAGCCCCGCCGCCTCCAATTCCACCTCACGGTGCGACTGATGTGGCACAGTGACCTGCCCCCTCACAGGAATCCGGTGAGGACTATCAATCCAACTTCTCCTCCTATTCCTTGGTCCCCCCATTGACCTCATCCCCAGATGATGTCATTGGGACACGAGATAGAGCCTCGCCTCCCGAGGATATGGGGCACTTTTCTGAGCAAGTGCTTAGAATGGCACAGTCATTGGACATCGAGGTGCAACAACCTCCAGAACAACTCCATGATCCAGTGTTCGATGCCATCATGGCAGACGTGTTCACCCCGGTGGCCATTCCCTTTCTTCCAGCTCTGCTGAGTGCAACAGACATGGAAAATGTCTTCACCCTTGACCCCGATGTCCAAGAGGCTAGAATCGACATACAGGATTCAAGAGATGGACGCGTCTTTCCTCTTTGCACATCCCAAACCGAACTCAATAATAGTAGAGTCTGCTCAAGGCCGCTCTCAAAAAACGCATGCCTCACCTGTGGATAAGGAGGGCCATAAACTCGATCTCGTCGTATGCTGCCCCTATTCTTCAGCGGCACTGGGGCTTAGGATTTCAAACTACCAGGCAATGATGGCCAGGTACCAATTGTTCCTTTGGGAAAAAATGGATTCTCTCATCGCATACCTTCCTGAGTATCAATGCGACTTAGCCAGAATGTTCCACGTGGAGGCATCCAAACTATCCCATCAGCAGATCAATACCACCTGTCATCAGGCGGACTGCAGTGCCAAGGGGATGGTGGGCTCCGTTGCCGTAAGGCGACATGCCTGGCTCTGTTCTGCAGGCCTAACTCCCGAAGCTCGCTCAAGGACAGAGGATCTACCCTTCAACAGTGAGGGTTTATTCAATGCAAAAACAGACGAGCAAATGGACTCTGTGCAGAAAGCCAGAATGACTGCTCGTAAGATGGGCATCGGCCAAGTCCAGCACCAGCAACATCACGTCCCTTATCATCAATGTTGCTGGTACCGACAACACCAGACCTACCCCCCTCAGCAACCTGGGGATCAGGCACCCAGACACCCACAGCAGCAACAACAGCAACAAAGGAAAAGTTATTCCTTTCCCAAGTTCCAGCAAAAGGCAAAGGCTGAGGGACTTTCTAAGCATCCTCTTTGACTCCAACCTCTCTCCCCTCCATACCAACCATTACAAACCACCCTTCAGAGACCTCCTGAGCACATTTTACTCGACCTGGATGAGAGTGACGTCAGACAACTGGGTGCTAACTATTGTCCATCGAGGATACAAAGTAGAATTCAACACACACCCCACCACTGGGTTCAGTCCGGATCATCCCACCCTTGAAGGTCCTTCAGGAGGAAACACAATCTCTCCTAAGGAAGGGTGCCATCCAGCGCATTCATCCAAACCTCCAGGTAATTCACCATACCCAAATGGGACAGAGGCCTCCAACCCATTCTAGACCTTCGGGACCTGAACAAATTTGTCTCTCCCAAGACATTCAGAATGACAACCCTAGCCACGATTCTCCCACTCCTCCAAAAGGGTTCATGGTTCGCCATGGTCGATCTCAAGGATGCATATTTCTACATAGCAATAGAACACTCACACAGAAAATTTCTCCGCTTTGTGATCAGAGCGGAACTCTTCCAGTTCAATATTCTACCATTCAGTCTCTCAACAGCCTCACATATATTCATAAAGTGTATGGCTGTGGTTTGTGCTTAACTCTGCCTCAAGGGAATAGAGATCTCCACATATCTCGATGATTGGCTGCTAGTGGACTCTTCTCGGGAAGACTAAGGATCAACAGGGAGAAATCCCATCTGACCCCCACACAAACAGTTCAATTCATAGGGGCCATCCTCGACTCCAGAACTGGCCAGGCATACTTCCTGCAAATTGTGTCAAAAACCTTGTTGCACATACCACTTTGATATTCCTTGATCGCCATGCCAAGGCATGCGACATTCAATGCCTACTACTTGGTCATATGGCAGCGACAGTATTGGTTGTGGAATGGGCCTGGCTGCAGATGAGGCCCCTGCAAAACTGGTTCATCCGAACCTTCGACTTGACTGGCAACCCCCTCCTCATCACACTTGCGGTACTGGAGGAGGTTGCTGTCAGCCTGAAGTGGTGGATGGACCCCAAACATCTGACCCAAAGGATGCCATTTCTCCCTGCTCCTCCATCTGGGGGTCCTGACCACAGATGCTTCCTTACTGGGTTGGGGAGCACATTGCAGACCTCTATGAGCACAGGGTCTTTGTTCATCCACAAAAACACTCTACCACATAAATTTCCTGGAGTTGATGGCAGTTTGGAAAGCCCTCCGCACCTTCAAGCCATGCCTCCAACATCGACACATCCAGGTCCTCATAGACAACACCACAGTTCTTTGGTACCTAAACAAGCAAGGGGGAACACACTCCCCCCACCTCCTTTCTCTCACTCTGGACATTTACCAATGGGTAGTTACAAGGGGCATTCATCTGACAACTCTCCATATCGTGGGAGAAGACAATCCCTTGGCAGACTCTCTTAGTCGCCTGCTCCGGTGCTTTCACAAATGGCAGATGGCCTGGACAACTTTGCAGCTGATTTTCAGGCAATGGGGTCGACCCGAGATAGATCTCTTCATGACTCCAGCGAACACGGCCTGCAGACAATTTTGCTCCAGGGCCGGAGTCGGTTGAGGATCGCTAGGCGATGCCTTTTTCCTGGAATGGAAGGATCGCCTATTCTACCTCTTTTCTACCATCTTTTCTACTATTCTACCATCAGAGTATATGCCTTGGTGATTTCTGCGATGAGGGGTAACATAGACGGGTGCTCCATCTTCAGCCACCCCTTATGCAAACAATTCTTGTGAGGACTTAGAAATTTGGCTCACTGCATGAGAGACCTCGTCCCTCAATGGGACTTGTCACTAGTGCTCAACATCTGTGCCATTTGAACCTCTTGCTACAGTGGACTTGAGGCTGCTTTCTTGGAAGGTCACCTTCCTGGTAGTGATTACGACCTTGAGAAGAGCAAGTGAGCTCTCCGCTTTACAAATAGACTCACCTTACACCATTTTCCACAAGGAAAAGGTGGTACTCAGGCCCGTCCTAGCTTTCCTCCCTAAAGCGGTGATGGAATTCCATGTGAATCAGCCGGTTGTCCTCCCTGCTTTCTTTCCATCTCCGACTTCTGATTTGGAGAAGAGACTACACACTTTAGATGTCCGGAGAGCCCTGGCCTTTTATAAATCACGGACCAAGTCTTTCTTTAAGTCGCAACGATTGTTCTTGTGCTATGGGGGACATAATAAAGGCTTTCCAGTCTCCTCTCAGAGACTAGCTGTCTGGTTAGTTCAGGCTATTTGCTTGGTGTACCACCTCTTGGGGAAAGACTTACTGCCTCGAGTCCAAGCACATTCAACAAGGGGAGTGTCGACTTCCACGGCTGTTACAAGAGGTGTGCCTCTGGTGGACTTGTGTAAGGCGGCTACCTGGTCTAAGCCTTCTACTTTTATAAAGCACTACAGACTAGATGTTCAGGCTCAAGCAGACTGTGCCTTTGGCAGGGCTGTGTTTTCTTCAGTACTACAGTAAGACACCGACCCACCTCCGGTAAGTCAGCTTGTTATTCGCTCATATGTGTGATACGCATAGACCACGAAGAAGAAAGTCAGGTTGCTTACCTGTAACTGTAGTTCTTCGAGTGGTCATCTGTGCATTCACACAACCCTCCCACCATCCCTACTTCAGTGTCAACATGATTTGTTGTACCAAGTTGTTCCTTCTCCTCGGTCCTGGACTGCTTTGCGGTCTCAAAGAACTGAGGGGAAGACGGGAACCCACGCTATATATACCAGAGACGATGGGGGAGGGGTTCCCACCAAAAAACTGTTCAGCTTGGAAGTTTCCCGAACAAGTCTCTGTGCAGGTGCAGAGCCCATATGTGTGAATGCACAGAGGACCACTCGAAGAACTACAGTTACAGGTAAGCAACCTGACTTTCTCATTTTACCAAATTCCACACTAAAATAGCTATTTAAGCAGGTACTTCCCAAGACCTGCTCATCTATTGGATCAGTAATTAAATATCAATTGGACAAGTGTCTAATACATCCAAGGGTAATAAAAAGCTATGCTCAGAGCCAGCAACAGTGTTACCATATGATGGAATAAAGTCTGTCATCTTTGTCTGTACCGTCCTCCCCCCTGTTCTAACATTATCTCACATAGTTAGTTCTCCATTTCCCTCTGTCTGCATCAAGAGGGATGGAGGAACACTAACCTCCTCAACTCCTCCCAAGGGTAAAATATTCCCAGACTGATCATCTTTCTTTTTAAAATCTGAGATCGGAGTAATAACTAAAGGAATGCTTCTTTGTAACTGGTGGATTACTGGAGGAGACAAGGTAAACTCCAACACCTCCTCCTCATCTTCCACAATTGGCTGCCCCATTTCATAATATAAAAAACAGATATATAACCCACTAAAACTACAGTACAAATTAAGGATCAAGACAATAAAATAATTAAACTATAACAACCAAGACTTTTCAATACTTAAAACCTACACAACCCTTAAAACACCCAGGACTGCACCCAGTGCTACACCCAGTACAACGATTGTGCGCACTTGGCGCATTGCTGAGGTGTGCACCAAGGCACTACCTCTGGCAGCCTGGCCTTATATACCTATTAGGGAGCAGAAGACACTGAATTGAGCCTTGAGTGGCAGGCAGATGGTTCAACAGACACAGCTCAGCCCCTCTTCTCCAAACTGTTCCCTCTCATCGAAAGCCTTGTTATCACCTCATTCACTTACCAGAGCAAGGAGGGTCCATCAGTTACCCTGGCACTCTGGCAGATGAAGTCATCACTCATGCTCGTAAAAAAGTCCTGGAGCTGTGCACCCATGTCAGGCTAACAATATCTCGTTAATAAATATCTAATTACAATGTCCAGACCCTAAAAATATTGTACACCATTTGTGGAAGCCTCCAGGAAAAAAGATTTCCATAACTGACGGACAGCTCCCATGAGAACATCTCTCAGCACATCTTTGCAGTCCTGACTTGAAGTACAAATGGCAAGAGGGAGTTTCCCAACTTGGTTTGTCCAAGCCACAAGTTTCCCAGAATCAAAGGTTTGTCCATGCCACAGTGGTATTATCATGTACAGTGTTTGACTTCCCTCCATAGGAGTGAGTGCCAACCATTCATTTATATGGGAGAAAGTAAAGAGGTGCACTTAGGGATACTCCTAGGCTGGAAGCCAGATGTGTTTTCTCCTGCCTCTGATGACTCCAGTTTGGAGGAAAGGGCGGGTTAGCCACCTATCTCCTTTAACCCAGACTGCGCCTTACTGAACACTATCCTGCACCTTATTAAACGCTTTCTCACATAGATCTTAATAGGAACTACTGAGAATCAAGCTTGCACTTCTCTGCATATTGCCAGCACCATTTACAATAATGTGTAGTCTCTCTCACCTGGGGTCCTTTTCTTAGTCATGTCAGAGTGTCATGCCAGAGTATGACAAAGAGACACAATGCTGGTATTCAGCTGTTATACACAGATAAAGAAATAAGTAGCACAATAGAAAGTAAATATTCTGTCCAGAGCTTTCCTTTAGAAAGTGTTTTGCCTTTGATAGTTGCTTTGAAATGTTTTCCCCAGGGTTTTTTTTTTTAATTATTTGATTATTGTCTTGAGAAGCCAACCTCCCCAAAAGATCTGCTGCCTATCACTCTTATCATCACAGAGGTGGCTGCCTTGATAGCATCCATTAGCTGACTCAGCTTCTAATGGCCTTGCAACTTTTGACTCCACAAAAGCCATTTTATCTCAGCTGCTCTTGCCTGATTCTAGGAAGGAAACATTTTGTCCTTTAATGGGCAGAGTGCAGCATTCTTCAAATGAATTGCTCTAAATGCAAACAGTTGTTACATAAGCTGAGTCAGATAATGTGACAGAAAAATGGCTCCCAGGCAAACCTTATGGAGGATTAATGAAAACAAGTGTTTTTTAATGTTGAAAAAGAGAAAAGCACTTGTTTGAACATGGTGTTTCATGCTCACTCCTTCTCCAAGCAGTAGGAAGTTTCAACTGTAGCCTTTCAAAGGGTTAGTTTCCTTGTGAGAAAACTGGAGTCTTGTGGTGTTTTTGTAATAACTGTTTATTTTCACAGATACTTGTTGAGCATGGGGAAGCAGGCTGATATCCAAATAGACAGTGCTGATCTGAACAGCAGCATCAGTTCCTTCAAAAGTAAATGGCATGCCCATGGAGCTCACCTTGGTTCCAGCTTGCCAGACAGCAGGAAAAATTAAGAAGTCCTTCTCTTCCAGTAGTTACATTAAAAAAAAGCTGTTTTTCAGTAAACATCAAAATAGGTGAGGCACATTTAGTAGATATTACCTGTCAGAAGTGTTAAGAGTATGGTCTCTTATGGTGTTAGGTCCTAAGCTGTCCAACTCATGGGATAGATTTCTCTCCTTATAAAGGGCAGAAACACAGACAGGCACACACAGACAGACTTCAGATGGTACAGATAAAGCTTAAGCCAACCTTATTCAGTGGGTTACATTCAGAGAAAGACAATGCACAGTTTTCGATGTTTCTGGTACCAGATTATCTCTTGGTTTGGAATACATGAATCAGCTTTCAGCTTACATTTTAAAACTACATACTACATGAGTTCGCAGGAAACAAACAGTCAATTCCAAAGGCAATGATTGGGTTAGATAAACTACTTTGGCTTGATTAGCATACTCTGGAATATGTAACGTATATGACTTGTGTTGACTATGCCATCTTTACATTAAACCAAAAGTTCAGAGAAGTAACTTTCCTAACAGTCTCAATTAATCCTATCATTAGTAACTTCTAAATTCAATGGGTTCCATGAAATGATCTATTTCTCAACCAGTAATTTCATCACCTCTCAATAGGGTAGTGTTTTTGTTTTTCACAAGAACAGCTAGAATAATCTCTCTTTGGCAGATCTCAAGGTCTTCTCTATTTGATGCAACCTTCAGCTTAAAGCAAACTTTGCTTCTAACAGACAACAGACCTTGTACGATTGAAAGAACTTTGCAGCATCCCGTAAGCCAACCTTGGATCCCTGGATCTTGTTGGACTGCAACTCCCCCCCACCCCCAGCTAGTATGGCCAGTGGTCAGGGATGATGGGGTTTGTAGTCTCTGGGGACCCAAGGTTAGTAAAAATTTGATTTTAGGTTAGACTGAAATCGGGAGGTCACAGGCCCTCAGTACTGAATATAAGCCCTGGTCACATACGTGCAGTATCTACCAGCCATCAAAAAGAGATCCAGTCAAGTCAAGAAAGGAAGGCCACACTTAAAGAACAAGAATAATTCAGAAGAAAGGATTTTTCATAGCTTGTCAACATAATTCAGTGACATTTTAGTAGTTTTTGTTGCTCAGTCGCTTCCGATTCTTCGTGACTTCATGGACCAGCCAAAGCTTCCTGTCGGCCGTCGCCACCCCCAGCTCCCCCAAGGTCGAGTTCGTCACCTCCTGGCATAAAGGTAGTTACATGAAGCCTGACAGCATACTATATATACATTGGGTTTTAGCACACCACTGCTAGAGGACCTATAGCTCAGTGATAAAAGAGATAGTAATGGTTGGGAAACATGAGAACTTGGATTACTTCACTTGAGTCTGTCTGTGGCAAGCTGTGGTCTGAATTGCATGGGAGGGGTGTCTGTTGGTGAATGAATGCCTCTCTTTGTGGGGCAGAGGGTTGGATTAAACAGACTTTAGATTTTTATCTTACAAACTTCCATACACATTCCTGGCAGACTACAAGGAAAGATTAAGCATTTGTGGAGGTTTTTAGAAAAACGGTGACTAAGAGGGGACACGATAGAAGTTTCTGTCTTCCCCCTCCCTGCCTGACGGCCACACCGCCCACATCTTCATGTTTGTTTATTCATTCAATTAGAACATTTCTTGGCTGCCTTTCAGGGCAGAAGCCCTCCCAAGGTGGCTTACAGCAATAAAATACATAAAACAGTTAAAATATTAAAAGCAATAAAAACAGTAAATACAACAATAAAAGCCAACAATATAAAACCAGCAACAACAATGACAATAACAGCAGTCATATTAAGAGAAGGCCATGGTAGAGTAATATGTTTTTAAGGCCATCTTAAAAGCCTGCAATGACGGAGCATGGCGGACCTCCGATGGCAGCTTGTTCCAAAGGTGTGGGGCCCCTGCAGAGAAGGTCCTCTCACATGTGATCACCCACCTGACTGCTGTTGTGGGTGGGCAAATGAGAAGGGCCTCTTTGTCTGATCTTAAAGTGTGGGCAAGCTGATATGGGTGAAGGTGATCCTTCAAGTAACTTGGTCCCAAACCATTTAAGGCTTTAACGCTCAAAGCCAGCACTTTGAATTTGGAGCGCGGCAGAAGGGACTCAGTGATATACATGTGTAGAACTCTTTCATGCAAGAGCGAATCCTGATTAGGCCAAGGTTTCCCCTCATTCGGAGAAGCTCTATGTGCGTCCATTAATACACATGCCTAGAGCCCCTTCTGATTTGCTCTGTGCATGTGGATGACATGGTGGGGCTAGCCTGTGCAACCCCATGGCCCCTCATGTATTCTTTTGTGTGTGTGTGACCGACCTGGTTCACATGTAATGACAACCCACTGCTTTAAAAACCGATGGGTTGTCATGCACTAACAGGAGAGAGCAGCTTCTTCCACTTTTACTCAGAACAATTGGCTCCTTCTGAGCATGACATCCAAACCCAGACTGCTGTGTTGTTTAGCCCCTAAACAACCCAGCGGTCTGGGTTCAGATGTCACACTCAGCAGGAGCTGACTCTGGGTTGCTGAGCTGACTGTAGGCTGTGGAATAAAGCCTACAGCACACCCATGCATTTCCAACAACCCATCAATTTTAAAACGCATTTTTAAACCAATGGGTTGTTGTTATGTGCGAACAGCCTGTGTGTGTGTGTGTGTGTGTGTGTGTGTGTGTGTGTTTGTGTTGTCTGAACCCCTTTAATATCATGCATAGTTTGGGGAAAGTAGATAAGATTGTTTTTTCTTCCATTCCCCTTACACTATAATTCAGAGATTATTTGATTTATCTCATTTTTTTTAGTAAGGCAAAAGAATCAGACAATCTGAAGAGAAACTAGAGCATTTTTTGGTAGGGTGAATTTGCAAAACTGCTCCAAGATTGGGGAGAAAAATGTTACATGGATACAAGCCCACAGCAGTCCTTGAAATGTTTGATTCTAAGTGTTGGTCTGTTGTTTGACTGCTAATTCCCCTTGGTTTAAGTATAATCTCCCCATGGTGTGCCATGACTCTTAGCTCAAGATCCGAAAACACATGTTCATCCTGTACATGTGAACAATACACATGTGGATGAGCCGCATGTAACAAAAGGAGCCACATTTTTTTCTGGTGACAAAGATCCAGGCTTTTAACAATAAATGTGCTAAATAGAACGTGAAGTGGGGCTAGTAAACTGGGGAGGTATCTTCCTTGTCACGTAGGATGAACACATACAATTATCAGCCCATTCTAAGGTAAATAAGAGGGAAAGATTATCAGCCTCTTATTATGTCCTCAGAAAATAGTGGGAACGTCAATTATCCTGCTGTGAATTACTTTCATTCAAAACAAAACAAAAATCTTCCACATTTCTCCAGTCTAAAAGCCATTAGATGGCAAGAGAGAGTAGACATCAAAGAGGGGGGAAATGTCTTAACCTTTTCTGTCTATCTTGAGGTTAGTTTACACATATGAGTACAGGAGTATACTTCTTTTGGTGGCACATGCATTCAGTCATAGAGCACGTTTCCTGCATGCATATCAAGTTCAGTCTCCAGGTAGCAAGGTAGGGAAAGACCTCTGCCTGAGATCTTAGAGGATCATTGCCAGAAAGCTATGCAGCCCAATCCTATACAAGCTGACCTGTGTTCAATGAGATTTACACCTCCATATGTGTGTTTACTAAGACTGCAATCTTCTTCATACTTGCTTGGAAATAAGTGGGAAGGGCCAGCATCAGCCCCTGGCATCCTCTGGCAGCTGCCTCTGGCACGGCTTACCACTGATTCCTACCCTGGCTCCTCTTTTCCAGTGCTTTGGGAAATGCTGAGGAGGTTTGGAGCCACGATAGACATTTCCCACAATGCCCTGGATAGCCCCAATGTAGTATTCAGGGCACTGTGGGAAATCTGTCATTAAAATTCCTCACAATGCCCCCAGAGTGATGCTATGTCAGTGACGCTGTGGAGCATTGTAGGAAATGTAGATTGGAGCTTTGCTGCCGCTGCTCACCACCAGCTAAGACCACCAAAGTTCATTGGAGTGGGGGTCCAGTGTGGAAGGGGGACCACAAGAGGTTCCCCAAGCCTGGAGCAAGCCCTGTCAGTGAGATGAAGCATGCATGGAATCAGACTTTATTTCTTCCCTCTCCATCTTTGCAGCTGAGAAGGTGATTGCAGTTGAAACTCTTTGCCTCACAAAGACTTAAGTGTGAACAAAATATGAATCCAGACACGTTATTTTATTGTTTCACAATTCACACTGCTATGAAAGTTAGGAGATTCTAAGGACAGCCATTGCAGAATCAGTTCCTTGGTGAGGGAATAGTACGGAGGAAGTTTTTGAAATGTGTTTATAAATAAACATTGAGCATTGGTGAGTAGGCAGACATTCTGATAATGTAGTTGTGAAGAAATGCTGTATTTTTATCTGTTAGCTTATATTTTGCAACATTTACTGAGAGTAACCCCTGAGTGAGATTATACTATAACCAGGTAGGCCAAAAGCCTACCTCTACTAGTTTGTATTGGGGGAAAAAACAGTTGTGGCTGCCTTAGTAACAACTGCTAAGGGGGTGGGGATACTTCAAGCTAAAAGTTTGAAAATAACTAGTGGGAGAAACTGCTTTTGGTTATGTATGGTTATAAAAATTTTGGTTATAAAATTTGCAAGGGGTCAGCAAATTTGATTGGTGGCCAGGAGGTCCATATAGAACCATGGATTGGTCACTAAAAGAAGGCCAATAGGTGAGGGTGCTGACAGGGATAAGAACGTGATTGGTTAGAGCAGGGGTTGGGAACTATTTTGGCCCCAGGGGCTGGACTGCCTTTCGATTCAGCCCCTGGAGGGCAGGTGATGTCAGGGGTGGTCCCCCTCCCTTGGGGGCAGCACCTACTGATGTCATGGGGATCCTTTTCTCTGTGTAGAGAAAGGCATAGTTCAGAGTGATTGCTACATGCCTGTATGTGCATGGAGAAAGGAGTTCCTCCATGCAATTGCTCCTTCTCTCTGCATGGAGAAAGGACAGTTCCTCTCAGTGCTAGAGAGGAACTGTTCACACAGCACATAGTTAAACTATGGAATTCACTACCACAAGATGTAGTGATGGCCACCAATTTGGATGGCTTTAAAAGAGGGTTTGACAAATTCCTGAAGGAAAAGGCTATCAATGGCTACTAGTCCTGATGACTATGTGCTACCTCCAGGACCAGAGGCAGTGAGCCTATGTACACCAGTTGCTGGGGAACATGAGTGGGAGGGTGCTCTTGCACTCATGACCTGCTTGTGGGTTCCTGGTTGACAGCAGGCTGGCCACTGTGTGAACAGAATGCTGGACTAGATGAACCCTTGGTCTGATCCAGCATGGCTCTTCATATGTTGTTATGTAGAGAAAGGCTGCCTTTCTTTAGAGCTGGGCAAGGGGTGCGGGGCTTGGAAGGGATTCTCATCAGCAGGATAGGGAAGCCCTGCAGGCTGGATTCAGCCCATGGGCCAGAGGTCCCCCACCCCTGGTTTAGAGGTTCTGGCTAGGAGAGACTAAAAGGCCAGTCAGATTGGGTCAGTTGGATGTTGGCTGGAAGAAGATCAGAGCTGGTGGCTGAAGGAAGCAGAACTCAGAGAGGAGGAAGGAGCAAGCTTTGCAGTCTGAGAGAGTGCTGCTGGAAGAAGGCCTGAAGACCAGTGCTGATGGCTGATGAAAGCAGGAAGCTGCACTATGAGCTTGTAGGGAAGCTTGTCGTGAAGCCATATTGTGAGGTTGTGGTGAATACTGAGTTTCTACAAGGTACAAAGGTTTATTTTGTTGGCAGTAGTTTTATAGTCAATGCAGTATTCCCTACCTGAGAGGTTTATCTGAGAACTTTATTAGACACCATGTCAAGGAGTTCCATAGACCCAAGCTTTATAGTTTGAGAAAGGGAACATAGGTGAGATAGCTATGTTGCTGTTTTTACAGTAGTATACTAATGTTCAAAGTGACACCACTTTCCCAAACCAAAAATACACCACTCCCACTCAAGGCCGCTTTTTGCCACCCAAGTCTGCAAAAATTCAGACTTCTTTCTTTTTCTCTAGCTTTTAAAAAAATGCTAGGTTGTCTCCTTCCCCATATGCTCAGGTGGTAAATGACGCAAAAGTTCCAGTGGCTACAGAAGTCACTACCTGTCAAAGGCCATTAAGCAAGCATCTTCAACAATCAAAGTGTAGAGTGCAATGCCATAGCCAAACTATTGTGCACTTTTTCAGAAAAGTGCCAAATTTACATTATTTGTGGGCTAATTCATATGATCATTTTCAAATATGGAGTCATGTGGTATAACATGTGCGCATATGTGCAGCTGATGGAGACTGGTAGAACACAAAGCGACTCATATCACAATCTCAATTGGCTGTGCATACACATACATGTGCAATACCACATGCCCCACTATCTGAAAATGATCACATGTATTAGTCCCCTGAAAGTGTAAAATTGGTGCTTTACTGGAAAAGTGCATGACAGCTGTGAAAAGTGGGAACTATGCCACTGCACTAATGGTATAGCTGCTAGACAAACACTTACTGAAGGATCAGTTTGCATATCCAAGGATCATGCTTGCAACAATATACTGAGAGTAATATAGATGAAGTTAGGAGCTGGCTTTTTATATGGTGAATATATGCTGGCAACATTTCATATCCTGTTCACTACCGGAGTTACACGACGATAGCTGCTTCAGTGTAATAAACCGTTGAGCGTGCCAGATGGACATGGAAGGATATTAAATGAGATGAAATGAGATAGATGGATATTCCAGTATAGATGCCTATTACAAAGCAGTCAGCCTTCTGTTCCATGTTCAGATAGAACTGTTGTTGTTTATTCGTTCAGTTGCTTCCAACTCTTCATGACTTCATGGACCAGCCCACACCAGAGCTTCCTGTCGGCCATCGCCACCCCCAGCTTTCCCAAGGTCAAGTCCGTCACCTCCAGAATATCATCCATCCATCTTGCCCTTGGTCGGCCCCTCTTCCTTTTGCCTTCCACTTTCCCTAGCATCAGCATCTTCTCCAGGGTATCCTGTCTTCTCATGATGTGGCCAAAGTACTTCAGTTTTGCCTTTAATATCCTTCCCTCAATTGAGCAGTCTGGCTTTATTTCTTGGAGTATGGACTGGTTTGATCTTCTTGCAGTCTAAGGCACTCTCAGAATTTTCCTCCAGCACCACAGTTCAAAAACATCTATCTTCCTTCGCTCAGCCTTCCTTATGGTCCAGCTCTCACAGCCATAGGTTACTACGGGGAATACCATTGCTTTAACTATGCGGACCTTTGTTGTCAGTGTGATGTCTCTGCTCTTAACTATTTTATCAAGATTTGTCATTGCTGTCCTCCCAAGAAGTAAGAGACTTCTGATTTCCTGGCTGCAGTCAGCATCTGCAGTAATCTTTGCGCCTAGAAAGACAAAGTCTGTCACTGCCTCCATGTTTTCTCCCTCTATTTGCCAGTTATCAATCAAGCTGGTTGCCATAATCTTGGTTTTTTTGAGGTTTAACTGCAACCCAGCTTTTGCACTTTCTTCTTTCAGTTTCACCTTCGTCAGAAGGTTCCTCAGCTCCTCCTCACTTTCAGCCATCAAAGTGGTATCATCTGCATATCTGAGATTGTTAATGTTTCTTCCAGCGATTTTAACTCCAGCCTTGGATTCATCAAGCCCAGCATGTCGCATGATGTGTTCTGCGTACAGGTTGAATAGGTAGGGTGGGAGTATACAACCCTGCCGTATTCCTTTCCCAATCTTAAACCAGTCCATTGTTCCATGGTCTGTTCCTACCGTTGCTACTTGGTCGTTATACAGATTCCTCAGGAGGCAGAAAAGATGACTTGGTATCCCCATACCATCAATAACTTGCCACAATTTGTTATGATCCACACAGTCAAAGGCTTTAGAATAGTCAATAAAACAGAAATAGATGTTTTTCTGAAACTCCTTGGCTTTCTCCATTATCCAGCAGATATTGACAATTTGGTCTCTAGGTCCTCTGCCTTTTCTAAACCCAGCTTGTACATCTGGCAATTCTTGTTCCATGAATTGCTGGAGTCTACCTTGCAAGATCTTGAACTTTACCTTACTGGCATGTGAAATAAGTGCCACTGTTCGATAGTTTGAACATTCTTTGGTGCTTCCCTTTTTTGGTATGGGGATATAAGTTGTTTTTTTCCAATCTGTTGGCCATTCTTGTGTTTTCCAAATTTGCTGGCATATGGCATGCATCACCTTGACAGCATCATCTTGCAAGATTTTAAACAGTTCAGCTGGGATACTGTCATATCCTGTTGCCTTGTTATTAGCAATGCTTCTTAAGGCCCATTCAACCTCACTCTTCACGTCTGGCTCTAGCTCACTGACCACACCATCAAACCTATCCCCGGTATTATTATCCTTCCTATACAGATCTTCCATATATTCTTGCGACCTTTTCTTGATCTCTTATGCTTCTGTTAGGTCCTTGCCATCTTTGTTTTTGATCATACCCACTTTTGCCTAGAATTAACCTCCGATGTTTCTAATTTTCTGGAAGAGGTCTCTTGTCCTTCCTATTCTATTATCTTCTTCTGCTTCCGCGCATTGCTTGTTTAAAAATAATTCCTTATCTCTTCTGGCTAACCTCTGGAATTTTGCATTTAATTGGGCATATCTCCCCCTATCACTGTTGCCTTTTGCTTTCCTTCTTTCTTGGGCTGCTTCCAGTGTCTCAGCAGACAGCCATCTTGCCTTCTTGGTTTTCTTTTTCTTTGGGACATTTTTTGTTGCCGCCTCCTGAACAATGTTGCGAACTTCTGTCCGTAGTTCTTCCGGGACCCTATCTACTAAATCTAGTCCCTTAAATCTATTCTTCACCTCCACTGCATATTCATTAGGAATATTAGTGAGCTCATATCTAACTGATCTGTGGGTCTTCCCTATTCTCTTTAGTCTGATTCTAAATTGTGCAATAAGACGTTCGTGATCTGAACTACAATCAGCTCCAGGTCTTGTTTTTACCAACTGCATAGATGTCTGCCACCTTTAGGGGTGCACGAAAGTCACTTACCTGGTCTCGCAGCTTTTCGTGGTGGGGGGGAGGCGCTTCGCTGCTCTCCCTGCGAAGTTCAGGCCAGGGAGGGGAGGCTTCCCGCCTCGCCCGGCCGAAATTCAGGCCGGGGAGGAGGCGCCTCGCCTCGCCCGGCCGCGAAATTAAAAGTTAAAAAAAAAAAAACGCCCCCGTGATAGGCTACGTGACGATTAACGTAGCCTATCACAGCTAGATCTGCAAAGTCAGCCGTGATAGGCTACGTAAATTGTCACGTAGCCTATCACGGGTGACTTTAAAAAAAAAAAAAGCGCGTACGCAAACGGCGGCCCCCATAGGGAGCCGCCATTCGCGTTCCTTATTTGATCGCCGTAGTCTACATAATCTTTACGTAGACTACAGCGACCAAATAAGGAACGTGAATGGCGGCTCCCTATGGGGGCCGCCATTATCCATACGCGCTTTTTTTTTTTTTTTTTAAGTCACCCGTGATAGGCTACGTGATGATTTACGTTGCCTATAACGGCTGACTTTGCAAATCTAGCCGTGATAGGCTATGTTAATCGTCACGTAGCCTATCATGGGGGCGTTTTTTTTTTTCTTTCTTTTATTGGAATGGCGGCGGCGGCAGCCAGTTGAAAGACCGGCTGCCGCTCCCGCCCCAGACGAAGACCCGACGAACCGCCGGCCGGACCCGCCGCCAGGAGGGACATTCGGGAAAGGTAAGTCCCGTCCCGGGGGGGGGGTGCGGGGTGCGGGGGTGTGTGTGGAGAATTTCTCCCCGAAACTTGTTCGGGGGGCCAAACACATTGGCGCTCGGCCCCCCGAAGTTTCGGGGAGAAATTCTCCGCCATCCCTAGCCACCTTTGGCTACAAAGGATGTAGTCAATCTGATTTCGGTGTTGACCGTCTGGTGAAGTCCATGTATAAAGTCATCTCTTAGGTTGTTGGAAGAGAGTGTTTGTTATGCACAGTGAGTTGTCTTGGCAAAATTCTATCAGCCTATGTCCTGCTTCCTTTTGTTCTCCCAGACCATGCTTCCCTGTAATTCCAGGTGTCGTTTGACTACCCACCTTAGCATTCCAGTCTCCTGTAATGCAAATAACATCTTTTTTTGGTGTACTATCCAGTAGGTGCTGCAGATCCTCATAGAACTGATCTACCTCTGCTTCTTCAGCATTTGTGGTTGGGGCGTATATTTGGATCACTGTGATGTTAAATGGCTTACCTTGAATTCGAATTGAGATCATTCTGTCATTTTTTGGATTGTATCCAAGCACTGCTTTAGCCACTTTATTATTAATTATGAAGGCTACTCCATTTCTTCTGTGGTCCTCTTGTCCACAGTAAAAGATCTGGTGGTCATTTGATGTGAAGTGGCCCATTCCAGTCCATTTCAGTTCACTGACACCCAAAATGTCTATATTTAAACTTGACATCTCTCCAATAACCACATTCAATTTGCCCTGGCTCATAGATCTTACATTCCAGGTTCCTATGGTGTGTTGATCTTTAGAACATCAAATTCATCGTTCACCACCACCAGCACCATCGGCTGCTAGCCGTCCTTTCAGCTTTGAGCTAGCTGCGTCATCACATCTGGGGCTAGTTGAACTTATCCTCTGTTCCTCCCCAGTAGCATTTTGACCATCTTCTGACCTGGGACTCCCATCTTCTGATGGTATACTGACATATCTCTGGTTGTACAGATCATTTAGTTTTCATGGCAAGGATACTGGGGTGGGTTGCCGTTTCCTTCCCCAGGGATTGTATTTAGTCTGACCGTTCTGCCATGACCTTCCCGTCTTGGGTGTCCCTTCACGGTTTAGCTCATGACGTCATTGAGGTGCTCAAGCTCCAGCACCATGACAAGGTAACAATCTCCTTTGCTGGAGCAGATAGAACTACTGCTATGGTATTATGAAACAGCTACTGTTTTGTAATGTCACCAATGAGATCAAATAGCAGACACGTGGCAAAAGCACTACCAAGATGCAAAACTTCAGTGGAGGTGGACCTTGAATCAGGTTCTGCATTATACAAAATCCTCATGTCAAACTCTTTGTTCTCACTGAAGTGGTAAACCTGTGTCCAGGCTTCATCGCTTCAGTTGCAGACTGGGGCTTACACAGTTGAATGCTTCCATAAATGACAATACCTGCACTTCAGGGAGAGGTCTAGTCTGCAGCCTTTATCCTGACATCTAGTTATCAGTTTGGGTGATTTTTTTCCTTTGTATGCAGGGCATTTCATCAGGTGAGACAGCCCCCCGCCCCCGCAATCTGGTGTGGTAAAGCCTAGACAGGTTTACCACTTCAGTGACAGCTAGGCCAGTGACTCACAGTAGGAACAGGATCCAATGCTACTGGTGGAAGTCAGTGCTGGAACTAGCAGACGTGAGAGAAGACATGACAGCAGACTTTCTTGGAGCAGCCCACACAACTTGGAGAAACAGTTGCTAGCAATGGAAAGAGAACGCAAGAATACATGGCCACAGTTTAGAGCCTGTGCTGGTTCTCAGATATCCAAAGGTTCAAAGAACTTCAAACAGGGTGCACTGCAAAGCATGGGTGCTCAGGGATGTCGCCTGGCAGGGGGTTGCGTTTTACAGGTAATGGGGCAGAGCCTTAAAGCATGTGGCAGGTTTGGAGTCAAGCCTTGTGTTCAATGAGATGGGGCTAATGCCAAAAGTTCAAGTCAAGCTGCACTATGCATAAATGACTTTATTTCACTTTCAGGGCACAATGCATTTCACGCACCCATATCTTTAGAATGTTTCTGTTTGTTTTTTAAAGCACAGGGAGTAAAATGATGTGTCTGTGAGGTTTTGCTCCTTTGTCTGGAGATGCTTAGCAGGAGACATAAACCACAAAGCATCGAGTTAAGCCTTGGGAGCTGGCAGGCATCCCAAAATCTCACAGTACCCAAATTATATACACCTGGAATGTATGGGCATGCTTTCATAGACAGCCTATGGGGCCACTGTAAAAACTGGCCTGGAACTCCAGGATACACCTGCTGTTGTGAATCTTCAGAACAGGGCCAATTCTGGATGGCTGCATGCAAAGAATTTGTTTGGATCGTGCAGATTATGACACTGGGCACTCAAGCTGACATGTTGGAATCCGGAGACCGCTCTTTCTTTCAAGTGTGTTTCTAGCCCTTGTGGTTAGAGAGATCTTGTGTCTGAAAACACAAATGTGACATTAGAACAAGTTTCTGGTATTCAAGGGATAGACCTTCTATATGACTACACATCCCTCCCTTGTGGCTTCCTCACCAGCTGATTCATCTGGTCGTCTGACAGGAGGAAGTATCCATCATTTTAAATAAAAGGTAAAGGTGTCCCCAACCAGTCGTGTCCGACTCTAGGGTGCGGTGCTCATCCTCGTTTCTAAGCCGAAGAGCCAGCGCTGTCCGAAGACGCTTCCATGGTCATGTGGCCGGCATGACTGAACACCGAGGTGCACGGAACGCTGTTACCTTTCCCGCTGAGGCGGTACCTATTTATCTACTTGCAATTTCTTGCTTTCAAACTGCTAGGTTGGCAGAAGCTGGGACTGAAGACGGGAGCTCACTCCGTCACGCAGCACTCGGGTCTCGAACTGCTGACCTGCCGACCTTCCAGTCTGTAGTTCAGCGTCTTAACCACTAAGCCACCACGGCCCATCATTTTAAATACAGCTACCTTATTTATCACAAGCAATTGACTCCCTGTCCTTGGGCATACATAGGGCTGCTGTAGTCTTCTTTAGTACAGCCTAGTAGTTGCACTGATCCTTTAAGTGTGCAGAATTAAGATTTCATATTGGATGTTGCAATCCGTAGACCATTTTATTTATTTATTTCATTTCTATACTGCCCCATAGCCAAAGCTTTCTGGGCAGTTCACAACACTTGTTCCATTGTAAATATGAAGAGGTTTAAAGATCGGAACTAGGACCCAGCTGAGCTCTGATATTCTAGAGAAGTCGATGAGTCAGATAAATTGATTTATTTATTACATTTCTGTACTGCCCATTAGCCAAAGCTCTCTGGGTGGTTTACAAGACAAAGCTTAAAACCATAGCATACAATAACATAGTAAAACTTAATATGCAACCATAAGTTTAAAACAGCATAAAACCAAAGTAGTAACCAAAAGCCAACAGCAGTGCAAAGATCTAAAAATGCTCTAAAGCAATTTTTAAAACTGAAGTGCTTAAAACGTCTGGGGGAAAAAAGGCCTTCAGTTGGTGCCGAAAAGACCACAATGTAGGTGCCAGGGGAGCCTCTCTGGGGACGTCATTTCACAACTGGGGTGCTGCCACTGAAAAGGCTCTCTCCTTAGTAGTCACCCACCTCAACTCATCTGGCAGGGGCACCCAGAGAAGGGACTCTGAAGATGATCTTAAGGTCTGTCTGGGCAGGTATATATAGGAGATGATCTGTCAGGTAACCTGGCCCCAAGACTTTTATGGCTTTGTAAGTTAATCCCAGCACTTTGAATTTGCCCTGGAAATAAACTGGCAGCCAGCGCAGATCATAAAGCAGTGGCGTAATATGGTCATATTGACCAGTCCCTGTTAACAAACTTGCTGCCCTATTTTGAATCAGCTGAAGTTTCTGGACTGTTTTCAAAGGAAGCCCCATCATGTATAACACACTGCAGTAATCTGAACAAGAGGTTACCGGAGCGTGGATAACTGTTCTTAGGCTCTCTCTGCTCAGATAGGATTGTAGCTGGTATATCAGCCTAAGCTGATAAAAGGTGCTCCGTGCCACCGAGGCCACCTGTGCCTCCAATCACAGTGCTGGATATAACAGAACCCCTAAACCACGAACCTGATCCTTTAGGGGGAGTGCAGCCCCCTCCAGAATATCACTTGAATATCACTCATCCTGGCAGAAGAACCACCCGCTAACACTATCTCCATCTTAGCTGGATTAAGTCTCAGTTTATTGGCCCTTATCCAGTTCATTACTGAACCCAGGCACTGGTTCAGAACACCTACTGCCTCACCTGGGTTTGATATAAAGTAGCGATAGAGCTGGGTGTCATCCGCAAATTGATGACACCTTAGCCCACACCTCTGGATAACCTTCCCCAGAGGTTTCATGTAGATGTTGAACAGCATGGGAGATAAAATAGAGCCCTGTGGCATCCCATGGCATAACTGCCAAAGGACAGAGCAATAATCCCCCAGCACCACCTTCTGGAATTGGCCATCCAAGTAGGAACGGAACCACTGCAGTGCACTGCCTCTAACTCCCAGCCCAGACAGCCTATCCAGAAGGTTACCATGGTCGATGGTATCGAAAGCCTCTTAGAGGTTCAAGAGAATCAGCAGGCTAAAAGTGTTTGAAGTGAATAACAAAATCTTCAATATATTTCCATCCCAGCATGTTTTAGGGTAAATTATTTTAAAAGTTTTTATTCTCTTTTATGTACAATGGCAAACAGGCAAATACATCAAATTTAAATCTAGTTGCTGACAGAGGGTAGTAAATTTAATGTTTCCCCGCTATACTTTACAGACAAAAATATAGGTGAAATCCATTGGCTGTTTGGAGGTTTTCTTTATGGTTCTTCATAATAACAAAATATAGTTAATCTCTTTTCCATAATTTGAGGAAAAGCTTTGTGTATGTCCCTGATTTGTATATACAATAAAATCATGCCATATTTTATCAATCAGATATTTTGACATTGCCTTTAGTTGGTAAATTTCAGTTGGTGAGTCAATTTTTCTCCCCTGGCTTTTAGTCACAGTTCCATGTACCTAGACTTTAGTGTTAGAAGTTCTGTGGTTTTCCAATTTTTAGCTATTACCCTGCAAACTGCCATCAGCATGAACATGATTAATTCCTTAGATGTCACTTTTGCATGTTGTTTCCCCCTATTATTAAGAGAGCCAAGTCTGATGTAAGATACATAGTTTGATGTGTAATGTTTGCCATTTTTGAGAATATCATGTTCCAAAACTAACATGACAGGACATGACCACCACATATGAATAGATAAACCTTGCCGATTACAATTTCTCCAACAATTTGTATTGTTTGTGTTTGCTATTCCTTCCAAGATGCACTGGCATAATATACCATTGGTGTAACAATTTTAACAAATTCTGTCTAAAGATTGTTGATACAGTTTTCTTTGATTGAGTCATATATAATTTATCATGTACATTTTGCTCTATAGGGTAAACTATTTTGATCTTAACTCTAATCTCAAGTTATTACACTTCCCTCTATTCTTTCTCTCTATTTCCAGCATCTATAGTGTGAATGCCACGAAATTATGGGTATTTGCTTCGACTAACAAACATTATTAGTAAAATTCAACATACTGGGAAGAACTTGTTGCTAGCTAACACAAAAATGTTCTTGTAAAAATAAACCCCTCAATTTCCTTTGTTCATGCAACAGCCTGCTGTAAGCAAGAAATAGGTTATATTTGTCAGTAGTTGCATAAACTGAAAGGGCTCAGGAAGCCTTGACAAATGCACAAGTAATTACATGTTTTGTGTTTTATTATACAGGCTGATGAATTGTTCTGGTTGATGGCCCATCATAAGTACAAAAATAAGTGCTTCAGACATTCATTTTGCGAAACAGACGGAAATGAGTGAACCTTACTTGAGAAGGCACTTCTCTCCTCCCACACATTCTCCGTTATCACTTTCCCTCCCACCATGAACTGAAGTAAACCTGAACTGAATATTTACATATCCCTCACTAGGGCCAGCCCTACCACTAGGCCAAGTGAGGCAGCTGCCTTGGCAGCATATGCTATTCCTCTGGAGCCCCTACAACATGAATAAGATCAGGCTGCACAAGCAGTTCTTCATGGGTAAATGCAACAAATCGGGTGTGTGTGTGAAAGGGAGACACATACACGGGCCTAAACCAGTAGGATATGCTGTACCTTACGGCAACAATTTCTCTCTGGCCCTGCCTCAGTTCTTTGGGTTTGGGGGGCTAGTATCTTCAGTTCTAGGAGAAGAGGAGGCAGCTGTCACAGTAGTGTGCATTATGTTTGCCCTATCTCCTGATCTACAAGAAAGTACTCTCTTAAGGCCAATTCTGTGCATGTTCAGGGGTACTATGCACCTTGACATGTGGGGAGCATTTGTTGCTCAGCCTCAGGGAGCAAAATGTCTTAGGTCAACCCCTCCCCCCTCACTGAACTAAGTCTTACAATTAGGGAGAGGCAGTTTCCCTCCAGTCTATTCCAGAAATAATTTGGAGAAGGGGCAGCTAGTTGGTGGCCCAGAGGCTGGATCCATCCTTCAAGATGCCTTCATCTGGCACCCAGATTTTTATCAAGCTGCACTAAGAATGTTTTTTGACAGTTCAGCTCATAAGGAAAAGAAGCAAAGATACACCATGTTTTATTTCATGTACAAGTAGAACTTCAGAAGAAGAAGAAAATAAGGCACCAAACAGTGGCGATGTATGCCTATCTTGTGTACATGCTGTGTTTGGATGTTCTCCAGTTTTGTCTGACTTTGATACATTCTGCAAAGCCACAGTACCTCTGCTGATCTGTCTCTTCGGGGCAGGTCTTTCCTCAGGCCCACTCCCATCCCCAAATGATGACCTCATAGCATCTGTGTCTGAGAAATCCAGACAGGGAAGTCGTGCTAAATCTAATTTAAAGCCTGATAATCTATGAGGGTCTCAGATTATTCTGGCCCCAAACGAATATCTGGTGAATACTGTGGCACCTTGGAGCACAGATGGGGCCATTTCTGATCTGGAATGACTGGCTCAAAGTTGGCTCCATTTTGGCAGGCAAGTGGTCTGGTCCTGTACTGTCCTTTCCCTCCTATTTATTTTTGCCAATTACAGGGTGGGTGAGGTGAGGGGAAGAGAGGCCTTAGCAAAGAGGAGAAAGATGAGGATTGGCAGCAGGGGTAGCAGCTCTCTTCTGATGAGTGCCAGGTATTTATTTATTTATCCATCCATCCCATCCCATCCCATCCCATTTCTGTACTACCCAATAGCCGAAGCTCTCTGGGCAGTTCACAAAAATTAAAACCACAGAGTGCAGCATAAACCAATATTAAATATGAATGTTTAAAACCACAGTATAAAAGTACAACCAGAATAAAACCCAGCAAAAATGCAGAGATTTAAAATACAGATTTAAGGCGGCAGAGCTAAAAAAAACCTGGAATGCTAAAATGCTAAAATACTGGGAGAATAAACAAGTCTTCACTTGGTGCCGGAAAGAGTACAACGCAGGCACCAGGTGAACCTCTCTAGGGAGTTCATTCCACAGCTGGGGTGCCACAGCAGAAAAGGCCCTCTTCCTGGTAGCCACCTACCTCACTTCCTTTGGCAGGGGCTCACAGAGAAGGACCACTGAGGATGATCTTAGGATCCAGGCACTAGCTTTGGACAAGCTGAAATTTCTGGACTGTTTTCAAACGCAGCCCCATGTATAATGCATTGCAGTAATCCACTCAAGAGGTTATCAGAGCATGGATAACTGTAGCTAGGCTATCTCTGTTCAGATAAGGGCATAGTTGCCATTTAATTGCCCTGGATCGGCATAGATGAAACAAAAGTAATGCTGGTGGGAAGGAGCAATGGGTTGGAAGGGATCAGCCTCCCTGTGGTTGATAGGATTTGTGTAACCCTCTCTGATCAGGTTAAGAGCCTAGAGGTACTCATGGATCTGGCACTCCAGTTAGAGAAACAAAATTCTTCTTCGTGGTCTCCGTGCATTACACATATGGGCTCTGGGCCTGCGTGGAGCCTTGAATCAGGAAACTTCTAAAACGGAGGAATTTTTGGTAGGAACCCCTCCCCCACTGTCCCGTGCACATATCCCTAACAGGTTCCTGCCTCTCCCCTCAGTTCTCTTTTGACCGCCATTGCATGTGCCTTGAGGGAATTTTGCTCTGTGTTTTGACCTTTGATAAAGCATTCCTTATCGAAAAGCTGGGGTTTTTCTTTTCTCCGACTATCTTTTTTTGTGATTGCCCTTGCAGGTGTATGGCCCTCTGGGTGCCTTTCAAAAAGTGTACCCGCTGTGGGGCAAAATTACCCCACAAAGACGGACATAGTCTGTGCCTGTTTTGCCTAGGAGAAGGGCACATTGTAGAGATTTGCCATCACTGCAACAGCTTTTCCAAACAGGCATGGAAAAATTGCTCTGACCGGCTGAAAGCCGTGTTGTGGAAGAGAGTCCATGTTGGAATCCGTCGAGGGTCCTAAGAAAACAGTGGAGGCTGTTGCCCCAACTCAACTGGAGGCTTTTGAACCTATAGTATTGGGGCCCAAATCCCCTCAACGCTGTGCTTTATCAAGCACCCACGACCCCCCAACACCGGGTTGGTCTTTGGCGTGGATGCTTGCAAAAAGACGTTTGAAGAAAGCAAAAAGTTAAAACAAACACCCTTTTATCTTCTGAAGATAAGAAGTGAAAGAAAACTGCCAGAAAGGCTCATGACTTCACATTTGTTGCGGTATTTTGGATAATGTGGAATAAAAAGCAGGAAATAACACTACAAAGGCAATATATCGAATGCGTAATGTGCCCGAACGGTTATCAGTGCATTTCAATACCTCTATAAAGCAGTAGCGTAGATCTAGCCTAGGTCAGCTACCCCTTTGCTTCCTTTGTGCAAGGGCAGAAAAGCAGATTTGCTGAAGCTGTTTTTTTTGTGGCTGTTCAATATGCATAATGTCTAACAGGCCTTGGGGATGTGCACATCTCAGTAGGATTCTGTACATTCTTTGGGCTCTAGTAGGGATGGCGGAGAATTCCACCGTGGAACGGACCACCCCACCCCGCCACCCCGCGAAGTCCGACCTGGCCGGATCCTACCTGGCACCGCCGGGTCCAGCTGGGTCTGTCCACTGCCCCTGTGCGGATGTAAAATGGCATCCGGCATAGCAGATGCCGTTTGCGTGCCTCCCTTTTGCCGTGATAAGCTACGTAAATATTTTCGTAGCCTATCATGGCCAAAGGGAAGCACGCAAATGGCGTCCGCAGACCATCCGCGGCCAGAAGTCTGGCAGCGGCCAGCCCTGGCTGGCAGCTCTGTGGACCCGCCGCAGAGCAGAGTTGGCCGGGAAGGATTCCGGGGGGAGGACCGGCTGGCCTCCCCCCCCCCCCCCGCGGACAATCCTCCGTGATTTGCAAAATGGCTGGTTGTTATGCTCATAAGCTATTCAACTCAGTATATACTGCTTTGAACAACTGAAAAGGGATACATAAATATTATAATAAAATAAAATAAATAAAACAATTGTCTACACCCTAAATTTTATTTTTAAGTCAATTCCATTCCTAAATAGGTTGAAAGCAACATATTTTGTGCTCTTCACTGCCCCAAGCATGGGGAAAGTCCAAGGGAAAGCCTTTTACAGAGTCAGTTTCTGGAGGCTTGTGCAATTCTTGTAATATCTGGGCCAGTAGGCACATGAAAAAGCTTTGCTATTACTAAAATAGCTTCCATTCTCTCCCATCACACACACACACCCCATTCTCCCCCCTCCATATAACCTTACAGCAGAGGTCTCCAACCTTTTTGGGCCCATTGGCACACTTGGCATTTTGAAAAAAAGTGCCCTGGGCACCACCACAAATTAACTGCTCTGTAGTGGGGTGAGGAACCAATCACAAAAATGTTAGGAGTGCCCCTTATCTGTGTTTGTGCATGCGTGCATGAATGTGCATCCTGTATGTGTGCTACCCACTCTGGCTTCTCTCTCTCTCTCTCTCTCTCTCTCCTTCCTTCCTTCCTTCCTGGTTCCTCTCTCTCTGGCTTTTCTTTTTCTTTCTTTCCTTACTTCTGTCCTCCCCTCTTTCTTTCTTTCTTTCTTTCTTTCTTTTTCTTTCCTTCCTTCCTTCCTTCCTTCCTTCCTTCCTTCTCTCTAGCTCCTCTTTTCTCTTTCTCCCCCTGTCTCTCTCTCTCTCTCTCTGACCCTTCCTTCCATCTCCCCTCTCTCTCTCCTCTTTCTTTCTTTCTTTCTTTCTTTCTTTCTTTCTTTCTTTCCTTCTCTCTCTCTCTGCCCCTTCCTTCCTTCCTTCCTTCCTTCCATCTCTCTGGCTCCCCTTCCCTACTTCCTCTTGCTGACTCCTCTCTCTCCTCTTTCTTTCCTTCTCTCTCTGTGACCCTTCCTTCCTTCCTTCCTTCCTTCCTTCCTTCCTTCCTTCCTTCCTTCCGGATATTCTTCCTTTCTCTTGCTCTCTGACTCCTCTCTCTCCTCTTTCTTTCCTTCTCTCTCTGTGACCCTTCCTTCCTTCCTTCCTTCTGGCTCTCCTTCCTTTCTCTTGCTCTC
This sequence comes from Heloderma suspectum, assembly GCF_057233095.1. NCBI lineage: Eukaryota > Metazoa > Chordata > Lepidosauria > Squamata > Helodermatidae > Heloderma > Heloderma suspectum. The sequence goes on along the minus strand of NC_139461.1, from coordinate 140,618,506 downwards.
TGACTCCACTCTCTTGCCTGACTTCCAGCGATTTTTTGGCAGGGGGGCTTGTTTGCTCCCTATATAAACCTCTGAGGAATCGCTCCCTTCACTTGCATGGGGGGAAAATAGCTCTGTGGGTGCCTCAGTCTGGTCTTGTGGGTGCAGTGGGGACCCCTGCCTTACAACTTCCCAAGGCCGCTTTTTGCCACCCAGCGCTAGCAACTTAAATTACGTTAAACAGCTATGTTCAACACTGCAGTTTCTGAAAGGGCGTTTGCATATTAATAAGCTGCTTGCTTACTGCCAATGTTTCAGTGTGAAATTCCCATTGGGGCACCAGTTTGTAAATATATAGGCAGCAGGGATTCCTGAAAAGTATATCGCAGCTGGAAATATATTTCAGAAAATACAAAAAGCTCACATCTCCCTTAATTTAATGCTTCACAAGTTACTTTCCAGCTGTTTATAATACTCCTATTTCCCCACAATCTCTTGCAGCTTAATATTTTACACTGTTAAATCCATAAGCCTGCAGTGCTGCAAAACATTTACTCCAGCAAAGTTCCGTTGAAACCAAGAAGTTAACTGCAGAGTAAACAGAGGCTTTCAGCCATAAAACTGTCTTTTTCCAAATTACCAGCATCTTAAGACAGACTCCCTAATTACTGCACGTCATCTAATACTTAAAAACCATAGGGATATATTTGTCAGTGCAGTTTTAATAAGCTGCACTGTGCAAACCCCTGAGAGGAATGCATGAACAGCTTGTTATCAAGATAATTCATGGAAATTATCTTTTTTGAGGTTGTTAATTATATGCTTGCAAAATCACAGCCCTTTAGTAAAATGTGCTTCATCCCTGCCAGCCAGATTATTTTAGTTTGTGTGTGTGTTTGTTTGTTTGTTTATTTATCAAAAGCACTTTTATACCGCTTTTCAGACCTACCAAGGGTCCCTAAAACAGTTTACACAACAGAACCAAACAAAACAGAAAAAAATAAAACGAAGACTTTAAAATCAAGAGGAGTAGAGTTAAAACATTCAGTCATTTATTGCAAACCATTAAAAGCCAGGCAGAAACCTCTGTTTTTGCTGATTGTCTGGGACTCCTGAAGCAAGGGGATGTCCAATAACTGGCAAGCTACATTTGGTTTGGTGCATTACAAGTCACCTCTCTGGAATCTCAGTATATTTGAAAACATTAGGAGGAGTTTCATGGAGCATTGTGTGTATTGAGTGCATGGCAGGGGAGGGGAGAGGTGTTCATAATTTCTCCTTTCAATCACTGAAAAAACAATCTGATGGGTCTAATTTTCTCCCTCCCTGGGAATATTGATTCACAGTGGCTTGCAGAGATGGAAATACTACTGCTCTTGGCAGCAATTCACATCTTCTCTCAGTATTGTTCTTTGGTACATAAGGAGGCTTTGTAGGTAATTCCCAGTTTCAAATCCTAATCAGATGGAATTCCTGAATGAATGGAGTTCTTGACCTTAGAGCTGACATGAATTTTCTCTCACAACGTCTTCAGGAGAAGGTTGGTGTCAAATATTCTCCAGATACTCTTTCAGTGTTGGAATATTCACAGAATAGCTGCCAAATATTTGATATCTGATCTCCTATGATATTTTATGCCAGTATTTTGGTAATGGTATTTAGCACTTGAAAGTATTTAATAGTTGACTTTGCAATAGTATAGGACTGAACCAAAATGGCCACCCCAATTTTCCACCCTTGTTCACTTGATGACAAATTAGGGTGGCTCTTTTGGTTGTTTTCAGAAGGGAAGTTGAATCAGTTCATTCAGTTGAGGTGGAGGACTGTTTACTGGCTTCTCCTCTCCTTCTGTAACCTTTCTAAAAGCCACTGCCTATGAGGATGGCAACAGGCAGCTTCATCTTGTCTCCATTTCCTTCCCTTGTTTACAAATAAAGTCATGGTGCGCCTGGACAGCCACCATGTTTCCCCACTACCAGGATGCCTGGCAGTATTTCTGCTTTAATTTTAAAAGTGGGAGGGGGTGGCTGGGAGAAGAGAGGAAGCCTGTTGGCAAACTGAAGTTTATTTATTTATTTATTTATTCCTTCCTTCCTTCCATTTCATTTCTATACCACCCAATAGCCAAAGCAGTTCACAAAAATTAAAACCACGAAGTGCAGCATAAAACAATATAAAATATAAAAGCTTAAAACCACAATATAACAGTACAACCAGAATAAAACCTAGCAGCAATGCAGAGATTTAAAATACAGATTTAAAACACCAGAGCTAAAAGATTAAGAAGCTAAAATGCTAAAATACTGGGAGAATAAAAAGGTCTTCACCTGACACTGAAAGGAGAACATCATAGGCACCAGGTGAACCTCTCTACAGAGCTCATTCCACAATCGGGGGGCTACAGCAGAAAAGGTCCCCCTCCTGGTAGCCACCAGTATAAGAAAGAGGGAGGGGGAAGAAGACACCATCAACACTCTGGAAAGTACCCATCTGCTCAAACCGGACGAACTAGATATGTGAACTGGCCCCAAGTCTTTCTCAACAAGTGATGTGCACCCATGGATGAACCAACTCAAAGAAAACGGTTGAGGACTGTGTTGAAGTAATCACACTATATGCCAAACTGTGTGTGGATCCATTCAACTCATTCTCAACAGTCTGGTTGTGTAGACTGGCCCTCATGCAATTTATCTGGGAAAAAGGATCTCCCTCACAAATGCCATTAATATTAATAAGTGCTGTAAGCTTCAACATTGATCACTACAATTTCTAGAAAACGATTACTCAAAGGTTGTTCATTATAAGCAGGTCAATACATGGTAAACATATCTAGATTCTAATTTTATCTTCGGTGGCTGCAGTGAAAATGCAGGGTCCAAAATAGTTAAACTTTTCTTTAAAAAAATACTTGTCAGAATTATTTTACCTGTTTTACTGGGAGCTTTCCCTAATACTATGAAACACTCCTAGAAAGTAAACTCTGTAAGAGAGTATTTGAATAGTTGAACAAAAAGAGAATAGCTGATTTTAGAGAGTAGATTTGAAAGTGCTGTTGCCATAGATATGAGATTTTCTTCATAATATCTTAGTGCATAGTGTGCTTTAGAAGTGCATTCATAGGATGCATTTTGCATAGTGTGTGCTTTTGCCATATACATTCAGAGTGCCAATGTGTTCCTGGACTGGGCTTCTTCATGCAGCAGATAGGGGATTACATCTTTGAATACTCCACAACAAAACATTTTCCTTATGCATAGAAAAATAGTAAAGGTGTGCTTCAGATTTGGCTAAATCCTGAATTCTGAACTCAATCAGGCTGATTTGGACAGATTCAGGAGATGTCTGAATTGAAGTGAAACTTCTCCAAGGCCGAATTTGAATTGGAATACTCCTGAAGATTTGGGATTCAGAGAGACACACAGTCATAGACAGTGTGTCTCCAAAATGTGTGTTTCCAATTATAGTCAATGAGAGATTCAGATTTAGCTCCTGAGTCAAATCAGGCAGCCTCCAAATCGTCTGAGCCGAATCAGACTGTTTTCCAAATCACTTGAATCAGGGTCCAAACTGAATCTTGTGATCAGAGCATACTTGTAGAAAACAGAATGCCAAAGGTGGTTAGCTTTCTCTCCCTTCTCTTCTATTCACTTTCTTTACATCTTGCAAGCAACCCTCCTTCCCTTTCACCAGTTAACCTGTTATGTCCCTCACTTTCTACATGTAGGATGCATGATGTACTTTTTCAAAGGAGAGCATTCAAATAGTCACTCTTTCGAATATCGTGAGCATGTAATAGCAGTGAGCTAACTAGAGATACAGATGCAATTGAGAAATAATCACATGCGGCCTGAAAAAGAGGGGGAGACGGGAAGAAATTTTGTTTTCTTGTTACTGAATAATGATCAATTATTATTAATGATGCAGTGACTTCTGATGACTTCTGATGCTGTGCTTCCAAATATTTAATGCAGCAAAAACTCCAACCACATTGTCACATTTCTTTGTCCTCCCCCTTCACAATCAACACACCCCAGATTACCAGGCTTCAGGCTCAGTACTTTATTAGTTAACAACCAGCTTCCTTAGAAATGCAAATTCTAGGAAACTCTCAGACTGCAATGGAAACAGCTACCCCACACAATTACGAATAACCATAGAGGAGCCAAAGTGGAAGTTAGAGAAGTTGCTAGCAGCCTGAACAAGAACTTCTGAGCCAAACTAGCTTAGGGGGGCTGCCCCACCCTTACAGTGGCTCCCTCCTATGTAGGCTATCACGCATAGCCAACCTGGTGGAGAGTATGAGCTCTGCCTCTGACTTTTCCCACTTTGACCTGCAACAGACATCTCTCAAGTCACGCCCCATTCTCTCCTCCTCCCCCAAAACCTGGGTTCTCATGGAGGAGGAAAGCGGGGGGCCTTTAGGCTGAGCCATCTGTGAGTCAAGGTCCTGGGAAGAAGGCCTTGTCATATCTGAGCTCACTAGGGAGGGAGCCTCCCCCTGTTCTGGCTGTTCTGATTCTGAATCTGAGCTGCTAGATATCTCCACATAGTCAGATTCATTCCCGACACACATGAGTTGCAAACTACTACAAACTACACACAATGCTATAAATTCATAGGACTACATCCAACATCATGCGAATGGCCTTGTGCTCATGCAACAGGACTTCCCGTTCTTCTCCTATTCCCTGCACCCACCAGTGTGCCCCCCAAATCTGTTCTGGAACAAAGTTTGGGGCATGGGGGGGCTGCAAGGGGAGAAGGACACCTGTTCTACTGGCACACGGACACCATTAGATGCAGCCCATATGCTGGGCAGAGCCGAGAGGAGAAATCAGACTGACTCAGGTATAGGAGCTGGGTTAGTTTTGCTTCCCTTAAACAGGTAGCCTGAGTGTCATTTTCTTAGTAGAAGGGTGAAAATCAAATTGATCAAGAAAATAATTGCAGCAACAATTTACCAGTGTCTGAATCTTTGTAGACAGTGCAATTAGTTTTCTTTGAAATACAGAATCTTTGAATTTAGTAATAAGCACTGGAAAGTGGAGTAGCCTCTTGAGCACTGCCAAAAAAGAAGACATGTATCTGCAGAAAAGGAGACAAAAGAGGACATGGGTTTGCATACATTTTTCATGTAGTAATTTATAAGTGTAGATGCAAATATAGAAATAATTACTATAATTTAAATAGAAATACACAGGCTGCTGTCCAAGTGCTAACTATTGATAGCATTTCAAGCCCCCTGATCTTTCTGGGCTTGGAATGGGTAGCCCTTCAAATAGAACAGCCTCCCCCAGCCTGGTGCTGTTCAGGTGCTTTGGATTTCAACTCCCATCAGTCTCTGCCAGCATGAGCCTCACCCTGGGAAAACCACCTTCATGATCATGGTGTCTCCCCTGCCAGCATGGCCAGTGGTACAGAATGCTGGGAGCTGTAGTCCAACAGGAGGTCACTAGGTTGAGGAAGGCTGAAATAGAGGATGCCTTCAAATAGAAGCCTGTCCTCTGCCCTTTAAATAGAGGACCACCCACTGTAATGTAGGACAGACACATGGCCACTCTACTGGAAAGAGGAAATAAAACTCTGGAAAATCCCCAGTCTACAGCAACCTATGTGTGGAAAAGTTAAAAGAGTTTGTGGCCCAGAACACATTTTTCTGTTGAAGATGTTGATCTGTCCTTGGCAGCCGCAGAGCAGCACACTGACAAACAGGAAAGGAAAATTTATCACTGAAGCTCTTCAGAGTTTAAAGATCAGCAAAAACAAACAGCAGATTATTATCATTGCTGATACATCGTGCACAGTGGGATCCAGGTTGTTTAGCTGCCTTAATTGAACCGTTTAAAACACAGTTGTATGTATGTCGTTTAGTACAAGGAACATTCACAGTATCTCAGCACTTTGAAATCAGTTCAATTAAACAAATATATTTTAAAGTTCTCACAAGCTAGCATTTTCAAGCTTGCTATGTTATACTCATGAGTTTAAAACTCCTTCCATCATCATCTTTCCATTCTTTAATGGGGTCCCCAGTTTAGGGGGCTGGAGAAGGTCCCCCAGATATAGGTGGTTAAAAGGTTTAATTGGAATGCCATGTCAGAAGGTTTGGGATGGAAAATTTCTGACAGACTATGTTGGAGATGGAGAATCTCCAGCCCTTGGGCATAATCCAACCTTCCAAGCTCCCTGATCCAGCCAATGAAATCAGATAGCTGGCCACACCCCCATCCCATCACCACTCCCACTTGTCTTGTTTGTCATCTTTGATCTCCCTTCATTGCGCCGGTGAACTCTGCAAATTCTTTCTCTGCTGTTTCCTTTGGTCTGGAATGCTTTTTTCTTTCTTATTCTTCTTTAATGGTTGCTGGAACATGCCGTGTACTTTTCCCACATGTGCCAGCTTGTTCCTGAGCTTGGGCAGTTCCAGAGCAATTTGGCCTTTTCTGGAGCGGCATCTCCACTGCTGAATCAGAAAGCTCTTGTTCCTGTGTGGTCAACAGCTAAACTTTGCTCAGCTTTTCCTCAGTCACAACTAAACCTCAGTAACTATTTTAAAGACTTCTTTAAGAGGGGGTGGAGTACCGTTGTTCGTTCTGAGTACCAGTAGGTTTTATGTTTTGTCTGGTGTTTGGGTGCATAGGCTGAATGGTTGGTTACTTCTGCGTGGGGAGGGTTTGGATGCCACACTGCTGCTGCTTCCCATCACCTCCCTCCATGACAGGGTTGCTTGTATCAGTGGTTGAACTTCTGCTTCAAGGGCTTAACCTTTCAGAGGAAGGAGTATAATCTCAAGGTGAGAGTTGTGCTATGTTATGCTTGGCTTGAGAGCTTTCACTCAGCTCCCCTCTGTCCAAGAGGCTCCATCCAAGTGAACAGACATTGCCAGGCCCTCCCTTTAACCTGCCATATGCAACTCTCCCCACCACTAGGTCCTGTCCCTGCCCTACCTCCTGATATGCCCAGCACCACTCTTGAGCTCCCAGGCTCCACCCCTTGCATCTCAGGGTGTGAGCTTCAAGAGATCAGGCAATTCTATTCCACAGTAGACGTTCTTGCTAGTTCTTCTTCATGGCCTCTATGCATCACACATATGGGCTCTTCACCTGCACTGAGCCTCATTCAGGAAACTTCTAAAGCTGAGGAACATTATGGTAGGAACCCTCCCCTCAGCATCCGCTCTGCATGTCCCAGCGGGTTCCCACTTATTCCTTCAGTTCTCTTTCGAACAACTAGCCGGTCGTCTCTACAGGAGCTTCCTCCATCCTTAGAGAATGGTTTTTGGTGCTTTGCATTGTACCGAGGTCTTCTTTTGTTGTTATTCTGTCAGTTTTTTTTCCCAACCTTTTTTCTTCTTGTTATTTTTTTATTATTATTGCAGTCTTCCTTATCGTTCTGTCTTCAACTGCAGCTGCGGTCCTTGTGGCATATGGCCACAAAGGCTCCATTTTGGAAGTATGTGAAATGTGGGAGCAAGTTGCCTCCTACTGATCCTCACTTCCTTTGTGTCTTTTGTCTGGGTGAGGCTCATTTGACTGAGGTTTGTTTGCTCTGCCAATCTTTCACCAAACAGATGAGAAAGAATAGGTTAGACAGACTGAAAGCAGAACTTTGGAGGAGAGCCTTGTTGGTGGTAGACCATAAAAAACAGTCTGACTCTCATGTAAAAAAGAAAATGGTGACCTCTATGTCTTCGTCAAAGCCCTCTTCTCTGCGTCCTTCAACGTCCGCTACTCAGCAAGTAGACCCCCTGACTCCGGGATGCTTTTTAAAGCTCTCATTAGTGAAGAAGCTTTCTAAGAAGGCTAAGATTCCAAAGTCGAGATCAGATAGCCCAAAAAAGTAAAAGAAAAAGAGGGTTGTTGATAAGCCTTCAAAGACTAAGGTTTCAACACCCTCTGCGTTACTGGACTCACCAATTTGAGTGGTTCCATTGGTATTCAATGCTCTGGTGATTTGAGCCAATCTCTATGGCCTCGGAAGGCGAAATTTTGGAGTTGTCTCCACCACCAGCTCCTTGGGATCAAGTGATCTCTCTGCCTCGAGAGCACCAGGCCTCCCCCTTATTGCAAGAGAGTGCTCCTCCACAAAGGAATATTTCTCCTTTTGGGGATCGACAACACCGATCCTATTATTCGGAGTCCTTTGGGTCTGAAAATGTCGACCGTTGGTATGGATGCCAATATAGGGAGAGGTCCAGGTCTCCACATAGAGATTGGGATAGATTTCGGAATAGTCTTCTCCTCCTCCAAGGTATCATGCTTTTGATGACTGGCATTGCTCTTGGGATCAAGAACACGACTATGACCACACCAGATACCTTGCAGCCACCTTCCCTTAATGTCTGCCTCATCCATTGGCAAACCTTTCTCAACCACAGGTGGAAGGCAAGTTTCTATCACCTCCGTCTGTGACTCCTCACTCGTTGTCTTTAATTAGGAGTCAACTGACATCAGTCAAACTGACACCACTGCCGCCTTCACCTGTCATACCTCCAAATCCACTGTCTGCTCCTGCAAACAGACCAGTTTCACCTCACAACCAGTCCAACTCATCATCTTATGCTTTGGTAGTGCCGTCCATCCCTCTCCAGATGATGTAGCTGGGATACAGGAGGGAGCGTTGCCATCTGAAGACATGTTCCATTTTTCAGAACAAGTCATGTTCAAATGGCTCAGTCTCTGGGTATCGAGGTTCAACAACCAGAGCAACATATCTAGGATCCAGTGTTTGACGCCATCCATACTGAATCACTGAAGCCAGTGGCAGTTCCCTTTCTTCCAACCGTTCTTCAGATGTTACAGTAATCCTGAAGGCCCCATCCTCAATGGCCCCTACATCCAAGCAGCTTGAGTCTTTGTACCGGGTCCAGGAGAAGGACATGGCATTCTTATATTCACATCCACATCCTAATTAAGTCATAATTGAGTTGGCTCAGGGGCGGTTGCAAAAGATCCATGCATCGCCTGTGGATAAGGAGGGCAGAAGATTAGATTTGTTGGGTCAGTGAATGTACTTGTCGGCTGCTCTCTGCCTCCAAGTGGCAAATTATCAGGCTGTGATGGCCAGGTACCAGCTGTTTCTCTGGGAAAAAATGGATGGTCTTTGTGCATTCTTCCCAGATGACCAAAGGGATCTGGCCAGGATGTTTCATGCAGAGGCTGTCAAACTCTCAAGGCAGCAGATTAACAGTTCCTGCCATGAGGCTGACTGCAGTGCAAAGTCTATGGTGGGTGTGATCATGCTCAGGAGATATGCCTGGTTATGATCTGTAGGCTTGACTCCTGAGGCTCCATCCATAATTGAGGACTTGCTGTTTAAAGGAGAGGGATTGTTTAATGCCAAGGCAGATGAATAAATGGACTCTGTCCACAAGGCAAAGATGATGGCCAAAAAGATGGGTCTGGGTCCTCAACTGCAACAACAGCCCTACAAGTCTCTCAGGTGGTTCTATCATCAACTGTATCTGGCTAAACAGTCCTTCAAGCACTACTCTTGATATCAGCCTTCTCAGCAGCAGCAGAAGCAAACCCCTTCTTCTAAATACCATCAAGGATGCAGATGGAATGACTCTTAATCTAAGCGGCGGCTTTAACTTTCCAATATTTACCATGTCCAGTCTCCCCAGTCCACCCCTTTTCAGTTCCATCCTGGTTTGATTCCTTCCCACCTGGATGACAATAACAATGGACAGCTGGGTGTTACATATAATCAGTCAGGGCTACCAAATAGCGTTTCACACCCTCCCCCCATTGGGTGTTGTGTGAGTGACTCCTCTGTCGGACACCCTACTTCTGGAGGTGACTATTCTGCTACAGAAAGGAGCAATTCAAAGAGTTCTCCCATACCAACCAGAGAACGGCTTTTTCTCCCAGTATTTTATCGTACTGGAATGGGGCTGAGGCCTCCGTCTGATCGTGGATTTAAGGAACTTGAACAAGTTTATTACCCCCAGAAAGTTCAGAATTACCACATAGGCATTGATTCTTCCCCTCCTCTGGAAGAGTGTTTGGTTTGCGGCTGCATACTTACATATAGCGATCAGAGAGGCTCACCAGAAGTACTTGCGCTTCATCATTGGTACCAACATGTTCCAATTTCAAGTCCTGCCTTTCGGTCTAGCAACTGCACCGGAAGTTTTTACAAAGTGCATGGCAGTTGTGGGTAGGCAGTTGAACCTTTGGCTTCAAGACATCAAAGTCTACTCGAACTTGGACAACTGGCTCCTTTCTCAGATTCCAAAGATTCCCTTCATCGTGCCATCAGGATTGTTCTGAACCTTCTGGGAGCATTAGGCTTGTATGTGAACAGAGAAAAGTCAACTTTGAAACCAACTCAAAGACTCCCAATTCATAGGGGCGCGACTGGACTCTACAGTTGTACGCACTTACCTTCCTCGAAAGTGACAAGATCAGCTGATCGCCCTCGTGAATACCCTTTATTCTCATTGGCTGGTCACTGCTCATACAATTTAAACACTGAAGCGCAGACATATGGTGGCAACAGTCACAGTTGTTCATTGGGCAAGGCTTCGGATGTGACCTTTGCAGAATTGGTTGCTCTGACACTTTGATTTCACCACTGACACTTGATACTGTCACCTGAGGATCTCAGACAAGACAGCAGACTCCTTCCTGTGCTAGATGTAGCCACGCAACCCTTTGTCAAGGTGCTCCTTTTGTCCAACCATCCCCTACATGGATATTGACAACAGACGCTTTCCTTTCAGGATGTGGAGCCCACTGTGGTCCACTTCGAATCCAGGGAACCTGGTCTGCAGTGGAGAAACAACATATCAATTACCTGGAAGTCCTTGCCATTTGGAAAGTGAGGTGTGCCTTTGAGACTTACCTATGGGGAAGGCATGTGCAAATCCTGACTGACAATATGGCTGTGCTTTGGCACGTCAAGAAGCAAGGGGGCACACATTTGTCCAAGCTTGTGAATCTCACAATCGACATATTCGAGTGGGCAATCCATTGAGGCATTCTTTTGCGCATTCTCCACATTGCAGGGGAAGACGATGTCGAGCAGACCCTTTGAGTCAGTCATACCAATTGTTCCACAAGTGGCAGATGTCCACATCCATCCTGCATCACCTGTTCCGAGAATGTGGCTGGTCAGTGGTGGATTTGTTTGCAACCCCATCTAATGCAATTTGCAAAAAATTCTGCACGAGAGTGGAGATCAGTTGATCATCGTTGGACAACACCTTTCAACTTTGATGACATGGGGAACTGTTCTACGTATTCCCTCCGTTCCCCCTCCTCTTGGGGGTTCTCCAGAAATTTGCAGAAGATGGGATGGATTGTATTTTGATTGCTCCCTGGTGGCCAAGGCAGCCATGGTTCACAACCCTACTGCATCTGCCCAACAGGGAGTCCCTATGTCTTCCACAGACCGTGGATCTCATCTCTTGGGACTGAGGCAGGATTCGGCATCCAGATGGCGACACCTTGAAACTCACAGTTTGGAGAATTTGGCAGTGAGTACTACTAGTCAGGTCCTTGTAGAAGCCCAGGCAGTTTTGGATGTGGCTAAGAAACCAGCTATGCGCTGATCTTATGCTGCTAAGTGGTCCTCTTTTTCAAAGTTTGCAAGCCTACCAACAGCAGAGTGAGGAGGCACACAGGTCATCTGGTCACAGTCTTCCCCACTATGCTGAGATGTCTTGTGTTTCTGTTTAAGCTTGTCAGGGTTCCACTGTTGACCTGGACCCCCTGAACAACCTCTTAAGGATCCTTAAGAGTCCTCCTTAAGAGTCCCACCTTCCTTCTCTTACCTTCCCTTTTCAAAAAACATGGGGTTTAGGCTGTAGGCGTGGGGTGATTGACACTCTAGACACAGGATTTAACCACAACAGTTTACTGGTAACTTAAAGCAAGAAAATCGCAACTAGAAGTATTTACACAATAGAGCTGAGTGATACAAAAGGCATTAAGAGAAAATAAAAGTTGCAAAATGAAGTTCTTTTATCCTAGCTGTACTGAGACTTCTTCAGGCTGCTTTTTCCTGCTCCCTCTTCAGGTTCTGGTCACCCCAAATCTGCTCTTACTGCTCTGGTCTTTCTGACTCTCTCTTTTTATACCCTCCTCCTCCAAAATCAAAAGTACTGCTTCAAACTTGAAGAAATGTAACTTAACTGGAGAAATGAAACTACTCTTCTGTCAGGTTCTCCAATCCCCCCAGTGCACATGCTCAGGCAATCTGACACCACACACCCAAATCAGTGAGATTTCTTTATTGCAGGGAATCCTACGGCAAAAGCTTAATGGTTATACCCTCTAGAAATCATATAGTTGATGGTCAGTAGCTATAGGCATTATGTAATTCCACAGTAGTCTAAAGCTAAACACTACTACCATGACTGAGAACCTCATCAACGTGGTTTCTCCATTGCCATCTCTACGGTTCTGAACACAAGGGAAGGGACTCTGGATTCCTGGGTACTTAACCCAGACAATCCTTTCATGGGGTTCCAACCCCAGACATGGAAAGGGAATGAGTCCTGGAATGAAAGGGGAAGGTAAAAGAAGGAAGGTGGAACTCTTAAGGAGGCAAGAGATCCTTAAGGAGTTGTTCAGGGGATCCAGGTAAACGGTGGAACCCTGACAAGCTTAAACAGAATCAGGCAATCAAGGGATAACTTCTTGAAAGTCCTAAACAACCCACACCCATAGAGAGTTCAACTTTGAATCTTTTGTTGATAACTCCAGGCTACATGGTCAAGGTCCATCAAGATCAAGGGAAGGGCATATCCACACACACAAGGAGTTCCAGGCTACCGCTTTCGCATTGGCAACTCCACACTGCATGAGTTCTGGCAGAGGGAAGTCCAACAGTCGTAGATCACACCCAGGCTGCTATACACTGAGCTGACTACAAACACAGACACACAATCCACAGCAACGAGAGTTCAAGTCTATGAAAAGCCTCACAGTACTTTTCATGGCAAGTCTGTAACAATCCAAAGTTCTGGTCCATGTGCAGAGTGCATCCAAAAGCCTAGACGATGATGGAGCCAAACAGAGAAGACAATGAAGATGAGATGTTCCTAGCAAAGGCTCTTCGCTTTTGCATCAGCTTAAAAGGAAAGGCAGGACTGTAGGATCTGGACCCTCTCCAGATCCCTTGACTGACAAGGGCCCAAGGCCCCTGTCTGAACAGGGCGGCACTGCTCAGCCCTCCAGCAGTGAGGCTTCAACCTGGGCAACCCTTCTGCAAACCCCACCCCACCTCTGTCAGGTTCTCACGGACAGCTCCCAGCCTCCCTGCCTGCGAAGACCAGACCAGCAGGTGGACAGGGAGCTGGGTGACTCCCCTGGCTCTGCGCTGAGAACACTGGCAGAGATGAGCTCACACAGACTCTGACATTCCAGAGGCTGAATTGGCCCAAGCCCTTCCAGGCTACTTCCAATCAAATCCTGGCTATAACCTTCAAGGCCCATTGCAGTACTGAAGCTGAGCCCTGACATCCTCTCAGGGATACCCCCTCCCAACAAAAAAACTCCAGGCCTGACCTTTTTCCTTACCTCTGTAGGCCTCAAACCTTCACAAAGCTCTAGTAACAATTTTTAAAAGTACATCTGTACAAATAGATTAGTGGCTTTTTCCGTGATGCATTGCCTCCGATTTGGCAACATGTAAGAGGCAACCCTAGTGCTCTAACACTGGATTTCTTATATTGACCAGGGGGTTGGCCTGGATGGCCCATGAGGCCTTTTCCATCTCTGTGATTATATGATCTGATGCTATGAAGTTATTCTGCTTCTAACATGCAGAGGCCAAATTCCACTGTGGAATTTGTGGCCTGATCCTTATAAATTTGAGTTTTGTTTTGGTGGCATGGTTCAGAATCTCATTGTTTAAATGTCAAATAAAACTGACCTGTAGACATGCTGCATATTTTACCTAAAGACTTGATTCATCCAATTTCCTTTCAATAAGTGCCCAAAATGCAAAAAAGCAATTGTAACATAGCACTATACGTTATTGTAATGAGCACTTTAAATCAAGCCTTCACCATCTGTTTCGGTTCTCTGCAAAGAAAGTCTAATTTGCAGTGAAAGGAGAAAAAGGAAGAAACAGAGATGTCAGCGTGTGTCTCCAGTATATTCTTTATAGTGTTTGTTGTATCATATCTAAAGTGTGACCAAAGGAGGGCTGGAGGATTGATAAAATATTGTTTCATGCTCACCACTCGACCCAAGCAGTAGGCAATTTCACGGGCAGCTTTTGAGAGTCAGTTCTGTTATGACAGAAAAGTCTGATGCCAATTGTAGTATCCGTTCATTTTCACAAAGATAAGTTGTGAAGTGGAGAGCAGGGACATATCTACTTATCATTGGAGCAGCATTCAGCCTCAAAAGCTTGCATGTGTTGTGCAGTTTTTGCCACTGTAGTGACCAAATTATATTTAAGGTTACTTCCACATTCGCCATTTCCTCTGGAATTGACCTAATTAATTCACACCATTATTAGAGAATCCAGACGGCATCACTGCCAAAACACTGCATTCCAGCATTTCCTAACTGTCCTTCAGTCTTTCTCAAAGATGTGGGATTGGATCCAGGCTTAGTTATGCTTAGAGTAGATGCATGGAAATAAATGGGCTTAAGTTAGTAATGACTAACTTAAGCCCTATAATTTCAGTAGGTCTATATGTATGGCTCCAACTCCTGGCAGTAGTGACTTTTCTGAATATAAATGCAGTTGCACTGCCAACTAGGGATGCTGGAGAAATTTGAGATGGACTAAAATGAGCTTGGATTTCTAAGAATCCAATCTGCAGAATCCACTGTGGACCGACCTCCTCAGGCCATGTGGAGTTAGTGGACTCTTGCATCCTTTTAAAAATTTTCCTGAAATGTGTGCATAATTACTCATAAGAAAATATACAAGTTTCTGCTAAGGCTGGTAAAAATACGTGGGGAAAAGTTGAATGGAATTGGGGACAATACACTAAATGTTACGTATTAAGGTAAATGATGTAAAATGTTGCAAACCCTCTTATGGAATTATTTGTGTATTTTTCCGTGTAACAAAAAAATCAAATCCATCTGTGAGCAGATGACAAAACAAAAGGTGCCTAACAAGCTGCGAAACACAGTCGGAGCAGATATTACACGATTCGTACATCCCTAGTGCCAAGCTATCCAGGGTGGACTAGCAAAATGCCATTGATGTACATGGTTATACATGGAAGGGAGGTTCATGAAGCAGTTGATGATACCCCAAAGCTGCATTGCTTGCCCTGTCACTACCATGTCTTCCTATATGGTTCCTTTCCCTTCAGCAAGTTTTGCCTTTTTAAATTTCTCAAGACAGAGCAATTGCTTGCATTCACAGTTAAAAACAGCAAGCAAATGATGAGGTTGCTCTGGCTGCAAAGAGGAAATGACTAATTAAGGGGCCAGGAGGAAAATAGAAATGAACAGTTAAGGTTACTTAACTTAACACCCAATTTCAGTAATACACCTATGTAGATGTTCAGGCTGCACAGATGAGGCCTCAAAGTACATAGGGTGAGGGCATGCATGCAAGCTCCCAGCTTCCCTGTGTGCCAATCTCTTCGGTAGATCTTCATGCATTGTGCACAAAGGTCTTCAGGGAACTTTTTAGCATGTTCACCTGAATGTGCTTACAAATTTCCCCACAATTGGGAACCCTGATAAGACAGGATTCCTGAACATGGGCAGGCATGGAAGCATGGTTAGCTGAACACACTTACGACACCACTACCTCCAGACCTTGGCGCTAAAGATGTGAACATCTTTAGAGGTCCCTGAACAGCCAGGTATGTTAAGGTGGGACTTGTGTGTGTGCCCTCACCTCCACTGCCAGTTTAGCCCTCACATGTGCCGGCTGAATGCCTGCAAAGGGCCGAAGTGGATGAGAGAAGCAGATGTTGCTTTAAACAACCTCAAATGGGGATACCTTTGCTGAATGAACCCTGCAAGCCTGTGACCACACTTTCTAGAACCAACCGACTCACTTCTGACAGCCATATGTTTTGGTCCATTGAGATAGGCATTGTGGTGGTTTTTAATGGGGAATATAGCAGTATATTAGTGAGCCGCGGTGGCTTAGTGGTTAAGACGCTGAACTGCAGACTGGAAGGTCGACAGGTCAGCAGTTCGAGACCCGAGTGCTGCGTGACGGAGTGAGCTCCCGTCTTCAGTCCCAGCTTCTGCCAACCTAGCAGTTCGAAAGCAAGAAATTGCAAGTAGATAAATAGTACCGCCTCGGCGGGAAAGGTAACAGCGTTCCGTGCACCTCGGTGTTCAGTCATGCCGGCCACATGACCACGGAAGCATCTTCGGACAGCACTGGCTCTTCGGCTTAGAAACGGGGATGAGCACCGCACCCTAGAGTCGGACACGACTGGTTGGGGACACCTTTACCTTTTTACCTTTATAGCAGTATATTAGCACTAGGTCAAAACATAATTTTCTTTCTGCTGCTAGCTCATTGCATTGGGCCTTAGCAGCACTAGAGTTCTAGTGGAGAAGTGACCCAAGAAAATCGAGAGCCAGTGTATTGTATTGGCTAGAACAATTGGGAGTGGGGGCCTTGGGTTTAAATCCCTCATTTATGAAATTCACTGGATGACCTTGGGTCAGATAGTCTCCAAGCAAAACCTACTGCCTCCCAGTGGTAGGTTTGTTTCCCACCTCCCAGCTGAGCAGAGCAGAGCAGAGCAGAGCAAGCTGCTCCAGCTGGTCCAGGGACTACAGAAGCAGGCAAGCTCCCAGAGAGCGAGCAACCAGGGCGAGCGGACAGGGGGAGCAAACAGGAGTTGGCCAGGGGAGTTCGGCAGGGGAGGTCAAGGGGGAGGCCCCTAACATTTTTTTAATTATTTTTATTTTTTATTTTAACTAACTTTTTTCCATTTATTTGTCTTGTAACACACACTTTCACACCAGTGGGACTCTGCTTTTAACCTCTACTGAGTAGAGGAGCAGGCACAGGCTAGTCTAGAACAATCACAAAGCTAGACACAAAAAGGGAAAAGAGGCTATGGAAGGACAAGACTCTCCAGTGGTGGTGACCTGCAAGGTGCGTGCCATGTTTGTTTTCTTGCCTGAGAACAACATGGCCTACACCTGCAACAAGTGCAAGTTGATCACGCTGCTGGAGGAAAAAGTAAGTGGACTGGAGCGGCGACTGTCGACCCTCCGGGGAATAAGAGAACACGAAGAGTTCTTGGACAGAATGGGGGAACTACAGCAGCAAAGGGCAGACCAGAAGCTTGAAGAGCAACAGCAAGCTGAGGCAGTGGGAAATGCTGAGGTGAAGAAAAATGGAATAGAGGATACTCCTTGGAAAAGGGTGACAGTTAGGAGAAGAAGAACTAGACACCACTCTGCACCAGTGGAAGCAGTGGAGCTGTGGAACCGATTCCAGGTACTTGCAGATGAGACTGGAGGACAGCCTGCAGAGGAAGAATCACAGGGGAACCTGCATGAGAGTGAGCAAGAGGCTAAAGGTCAAACAGAAGCGATGAAACCCAGGCCTACAAGAAGAAGAAGAGAAGAGCGGTAGTAGTGGGAGACTCCTTGCAGCGTGGGATCGAGACCCAAGTATGTCGCGAAGACCCATGGACTCGCCAGGTATGTTGTCTCCCGGGAGGACAGATGAGAGACGTGACTGAAAGGTTGCCTGCACTCATAAAGCCCACTGACAGGTACCCCTTCCTTCTCATCCATGTGGGAACAAATGATACCGCCAAGCGGAGCTATGAAGAGATCACGTCAGACTTTGAAGCTTTGGGAAGGAAACTCAAGAACTTTGGGGCCCAGATAGTTTTCTCATCCATCCTTCCAGTAGTTAGAAGAGGGATAGAAAGGGAACGAAAAATACTCCGGGTGAATGACTGGCTACGAAGGTGGTGCCGACGAGAGAGATTTGGATTCTGGGACCACGGGCTATATTTCCTGGAAGATGTGCTGTTGGCTAGGGATGGGTTGCACCTCACAAAGGATGGGAAGAATGTGTTTGGCCACAGCATGAAGAACTTCATCAGGAGGGCTTTAAACTGAATCCTACGGGGAAGGGAGATGTAATGTTGGGGGTAACGATGGACATAGGCGCATGCACTGCAATGGAGAGAACAGCTCTGATAGCGCCCAATAATAGTCTTCAGACACATGTAGGAAGAAAGCCAGACTATGAAGCACATGGTCTTCGATGTCTATATACTAATGCCCAGAGTATGGGAAACAAACAGAATGAACTTGAACTCTTAATACAAGAGGGAAATTATGACCTGATAGGTATAACTGAGACTTGGTGGGATGACTCTCATGACTGGAATACAGCAATTGAAGGATATAACTTGTTCAAAAAGAACAGGAGGAACAGAAAGGGAGGTGGGGTTGCACTGTATGTGAAAAATACATATCTCTGCACAGAAATACAGGAGGAGGAGTTTGGTAGCCCCATCGAGAGCATCTGGGTTGAAATAAATGGAGCAAAGAAAAAAAGGAACCTGGTGGTCGGAGTCTACTACCGGCCACCCAATCAAGGAGAAGACAAGGATGAACCTTTTGAAAAGCAAATAGCCAATGTTTTAAGGAAGCATGATGTAGTAGTAATGGGGGACTTCAATTTCCCTGATATTTGTTGGGAGACAAATTCTGCAAAACATGGCCCCTCCAGGAAATTCCTGACTTGTGTGGCGGATAACTTCCTCCTACAGAAAGTAGAGGAAGGAACTAGAGGATCAGCTATCCTTGACTTGATCCTAACCAACAGAGATGACTTAGTGGATCAAATAGCAGTTACAGGAACTCTGGGGGAAAGCGACCATGTTGTACTTGAGTTCTTGGTTCTAAGGGAAGCAAAAGCCAAGTGTAGTCAAACGCGTACCCTGGATTTTAGGAAAGCTGATTTTCATAAACTCAGAGCAATGATCAGTAAGGTCCCATGGCAAGCGATGCTAGCGAGAAAAGGAGTCCAAGATGGGTGGGAGCTTTTAAAAAAGGAAATTCTCAAGGCACAATCACAAGCAATTCCAACAAGAAGAAAAGGTGGAAGACAACAGAAGAAGCCAATGTGGCTTCACAAAAAGCTTAGGGATGACCTGAAAACAAAAAAGGACACATATAGGAAGTGGAAAGAAGGCCAAGTAACAAAGGAAGAGTACAGGCAGATAGCACAGAACTGCAGGGATGGCGTCAGGAAGGCTAAAGCTGAGAATGAGCTGAGGTTAGCAAGGGATGTTAAAAACAACAAAAAGCCTTTCTTCAGCTACGTGCATAGTAAAAGGCAGAGGAAAGAAATGGTTGTTATTAAATAATTTAACAGCTATTAAATAAGGATGGCAAAATGATAACAGATGACAAAGAAAAGGCAGAGGTGCTCAATTCCTACTTTGGCTCAGTCTTCTCCCAAAAGAGGGTCTATGACCCCCCCTGGCAAAGGCGAAGTACAGGCTGAAGGGGCAGGATTGCAGCTTGAGATCGACAGGCATATGGTCAAGGAACACCTCATTACTTTGAATGAGTTCAAATCTCCAGGGCCAGATGAACTGCATCCTAGAATCATAAAGGAACTGGCAGAAGAACTCTCAGAACCGCTGTCTATTCTCTTTGAGAAATCATGGAGGACGGGGGAAGTGCCAGATGACTGGAGGAGGGCTAACGTTGTCCCTATCTTCAAAAAGGGTAAAAAGGAGGAACCTGGGAACTACAGACCAGTCAGTCTGACATCAATCCCTGGGAAAATTCTGGAGCAGATGATAAAGGAATCCATCTGGAAGCACCTTGACAACAATGCCGTGATTACTCGAAGCCAACATGGATTTGTCAAAAACAAGTCCTGCCAGACAAATCTGATCTCATTTTTTGATCAAGTAACCTCCCTTGTAGACCGTGGGAATGCTGTAGACATCATATACCTCGACTTCAGCAAAGCTTTCGACAAAGTGCCCCATGATATCCTGATGAGCAAACTAGCTCAAAGTGGGCTAGATGAAACAACGATCCGGTGGATCCACAGTTGGCTACAGAATCGGACTCAAAGAGTGCTTATCAATGGGACCTTCTCAAACTGGGGAGAGGTAACGAGTGGGGTACCGCAGGGCTCAGTCCTGGGCCCAGTGCTCTTCAACATTTTTATTAATGACTTGGAGAAGGAGGTGCAGGGAATGCTGATCAAATTTGCAGATGACACAAAATTGGGAGGGATAGCTAATACTTTGGAAGACAGAAACAAAATTCAAAGTGATCTGGATAGACTGGAGCACTGGGCAAAAAACAACAGAATGACATTTAACAGGGACAAATGCCAAGTTCTGCACCTAGGAAAAAGAAACCAAATGCACAGTTACAAGATGGGGGATACGTGGCTCAACCACACTACAAGCGAGAAGGATCTTGGCATCGTTGTCGATTACAAGCTGAATATGAGCCAACAATGTGATGTGGCTGCAAAAAAGGCAAATGCTATTTTGGGCTGCATTCATAGAAGCATCGCTTCCAAATCCCGGGAAGCACTAGTTCCCCTCTATTCAGCACTGGTTAGGCCTCATCTGGAGTACTGTGTCCAGTTCTGGGCACCACATTTTAAGAAGGATGCAGACAAACTGGAAAGGGTTCAGAGGAGGGCAACAAAGATGATCAGAGGACTGGAAACAAAGCCCTATGAAGAGAGACTGAAAGAACTGGGCATGTTTAGCCTTGAGAAGAGAAGACTGAGGGGAGATAGGATAGCGCTCTTCAAGTACTTGAAAGGTTGTCACAGAGAAGAAGGCCAGGATCTCTTCTTGATCATCCCAGAGTGCAGGACACGGAATAATGGGCTCAAGTTACAGGAAGCCAGATTCCGGCTGAACATCAGGAAAAACGTCCTGACTGTAAGAGCAATACGACAATGGAACCAATTACCTGGGGAGGTGCTGGGCTCTCCCACACTGGAGGCATTCAAGACGAGGCTGGACAGCCATCTGTCAGGGATGCTCTGACTTGGATTCCTGCATTGAGCAGGGGGTTGGACTCGATGGCCTTGTAGGCCCCTTCCAACCCTACTATTCTATGATTCTACCCTAAATGGTTGTTGTGAAGATAAACTGGGATAATGCCCTGAGATCCTTGGAAGAAGGGCAGGATAGAAGTTTAATGTTGGGAGGCAGCATCTTACCTCTAGCCTGTCAACACTCTCACCACTCTGTTCAGACATATAAACATAACAATTGCTGGAGTGGATCTAAGCCCACCACTCTGTCGTCCACTAATTAGATATGTAAAGACACACGTAATGTGGCAGACAGATTGAATGTCAGCCTGGGTCTGGGAAGTCCTGTGTTTAAATTCTTTGTCAGATATGACACTCACTGGGAGGATTTGCTCCAGTCATTGACCTATCATACAAGTTTGTTTTTGTGAGAATTTATGTATTTATTTAAAGATTTTTTATCCCGCTCTTCAGCAAAAGGGGCTCCAGAGTGACTTATAAAAATCACAAATAAGACAGTCCCTGCCCACAGGCTTACGGTTTAAAAGGCACAACACAAAAGGAAAATGGATGGGAAAGGAAGAGGAGAGAAAGGCATGGAGAGAATAAAATGGAATACTCCCCCCCCCCTTCTTGGAAGAATGGTCTGATAAACATGTAATATACAGTACAATCCATTATATCTCGCTCTTGATCTTGTGGACTGGGACAAAAGAAACTATGTGGATGTATGAAGCTATCTTATATTTAGTCACAGCTCTCCAGGGTCTCAGGCGTGTGAGGGGGAAGGGTCTTCTTCCCTGAGATCTCTTAACTGAAGATGTCAGGGGGTGAACCCTGAGGCATTGTGCATGCAAAGCCAACTGCTATGGTCTTTCCACATATATATCACACTAGGACTCTACATCAACCCGGTAGGCAACACTTCCCACACAAATGAGCTCTTTTCTTCTGCCCTCCCCCTCTTATCTCTTTTGTTAATTTAAACTTTATATACTCTAGCTTGATTAGTCTCTGCACATGAAGCGGCCGGTCTCTCACTCCCTATGTAGAGAGCAGCTGCCGTTGCCTAAGTAACTGAAAGTTCAATCTAGATGTTATCTTGAAAAAGCATGGATAAACAACACTATCCCATCCCTTCCTCTGCCCTCATTTCCTGTCAGGTCTAACCTTCGATCCTACAGTTCTGTTCACCCAAAGATCCACTGCTCTTCTTCAACACCACACATACTCCCTTAAAACCCACATTTTCCCATACCACCTTCATGGTGCCATCTCTCCTCCACTCTGAATCTTTTCTCAAGACTCACATCTTCTATGAAGTCTTTTCAGTTAATTTCTCCATCCTCTCTCTCTCCCCCCCAACAAAGAATAAGTACAAACAAAGGCAATGGCTCATGTTCATCCCTTGAAAGGCTTGGACATTCCTCCTTTCCTCTGTTGGCTGTCCTCACTGCTAAAATTTAGACTGAAAGTTCAAGATATTGGCTCTTTCTTGTTGCTTATGAGATGCTAAAGCATCCAGTACCTTGACCAGTCAGCTGAATTTCCCCTGCAATGTCAAGAAAACAATTGTTTTACCTAAGTGCCCCCTACTGGTAAAATGTGCAAGTGGAGCCTGATGGAGCCAAAAACAAGCAAGCCAAGAGCTCTACATATTAGAAAACTATTTTGAGATACAAGATGGTAAGGCCACAATTCTATACCCATTTACCTGGGAATATGCCCCATTGAATTCAATACAACTTACTTCTGAGAAGACAAGTATAGGATTGTGCTATCAAGTGGTTACTTTCCGCACTTAATCCTGAGGAGCTAAGCCATGATGGTTTTTGTAGACTGATATTTTTGTTGGTCCCCTTCAAGGATCACTGCCTTGTTGTGGAGAAGGGGCTTGCGTAACTCAGTGAAGCCATAAGCTATGCTGTGCAGGGCCACTCAAGACGGACAGGTCATGACAGAGAGTTCTGACAAAATGTGGTCCACTGGAGAAGGAAATGGCAACCCACTCCAGTATCCTTGCCAAGAAAACCCCATGGAACGTATCACAAGGCTAAAAGATACGACGCTGGAAGATGACAGCCTCAAGTCAGAAGGTGTCCAATATACTACTGGGGAAGAGCAGAGGGAATTTCCAAGTAGTGTCAGAAAGAGTGAAGCGGCTGGGCCAAAGCCGAAAGGACACTCAGCTGTGGATGTGTCTGGTGGTGAAAAGAAAATCCGATGCTGTAAAGAACAATATTGTTTAGGAACCTGGAATGTAAGATCAATGAATCAAGGTAAGCTGGAGGTGGTCAAACATGAGATGGCAAGATGGAACATCGATATCTTGGGAATCAGCAAACTAAAATGGACAAGCATGGGCGAATTTAATTCAGGTGACCATCATATCTACTACTGTGGGCAGTAATCCCTTAGAAGAAATGGAGTAGCACTCATAGTCAATAAAAGGGTAGGAAAAGCCTGGGGTACGATCTCAAAAACGATAGAATGATCTCAGTATGAATCCAAGGCAAACCATTCACCATCACAGTAATTCAAGTCTATGCCCCAACCACTAAGGCCGAAGAAGCTGAGGTTGATCGGTTCTATGAAGACCTACAACACCTTCTAGAACTAACACCAAAAAAAGATGTCCTTTTCATCACAGGGGATTGGAATGCCAAAGTAGGAAGTCAAGAAATCACCGGGATAACAGGCAAGCATGGCCTTGGTGTACAAAATGAAGCAGGACAAAGGCTAATAGAGTTTTGCCAAGAGAACACACTGATCATAGCAAACACTCTTCTCCAACAGCACAAGAGGCGACTCTACACATGGACATCACCAGATGGTCAATATCAAAATCAGATTGATTATGTACTTTGCAGCCAAAGATGGAGAAGCTCTATACAGTCGGTAAAACCAAGACCTGGAGCTGACTGTGGCTCAGATCATGAGCTGCTTCTTGCAAAATTTCGGCTTAAATTGAAGAATGTAGGGAAAACCACTAAACCATTCAGGTATGAACTAAATCATATCCCTTATGAATATACAGTGGAGGTGAGGAATAGATTTCAGGGATTAGACCTGATAGACAGAGTGCCTGAGGAACTGTGGATGGAGGTCCGTAACATTGTTCAGGAGGCAGCAACGAAATCCATCCCAAAGAAAAAGAAATGCAAGAAAGCAAAGTGGCTGTCTGATGAGGCTTTACAAGTAGCTGAGGAAAGAAGGGAAGTGAAAAGCAAGGGAGAAAGGGGAAGATATATCCAACTGAATGCAGAGTTCCAGAGAATAGCAAGGAGAGACAAGAAGGCCTTCTTAACTGAACAATGCAAAGAAATTGAGGAAAACAATAGAATGGGAAAGACTAGAGATCTTTTCAAGAAAATCGGAGATCTCAAGGAACATTTTGTGCAAAGACGGGCATGATAAAGGACAAAGAAGGTAGGGACCTAACAGAAGCAGATGAGATTAAGAAGAGGCGGAAAGAATACACAGAAGAACTATATAGGAAAATCTTTATGTCCCTGATAGCCATGATAGTGCGGTCTCTGAACTTGAGCCGGACATCCTAGAGAGTGAAGTCAAGTGGGCCTTAGGAAGCATTACTAACAACAAAGCTAGCGGAGATGACAGTATTCCAGCTGAGCTATTTAAAATCCTAAAGGATGATGCTGTTAAAGTGCTGCATTCAATATGCCAACAAATTTGGAACACTCAACAATGGCCGCAAGACTGGAAAAGGTCAGTTTACATTCCAGTTCCAAAGAAGGGCAATGCCAAAGAGTGTTCAAACTACCATACAATTGCGCTCATTTCACATGCCAGCAAAATTATGCTCAAAATCCTACAAGCTAGGCTTCAGCAGTATGTACAAAAGGCACTTACCTTTCGTGGATTATGTTGATGGTAGGGGGGGAGGCGCTCCGTCCCTCCCCCCCGGAATCCTGGATGGGGGGGGAGGCGCTCCGTTCCTCCCCCCCTGGAATCCTGGCCGGCCGGCTGTGCTCCGCAGGGATTCTGCAGAGCCGCTGGCCGGCTCCGCCAGCAGCCGGACATCTGGCCACTGGCTAGCAGGGATGCAAATGGCGGCGGCTGTAGCCGCCGCCATTTGTGTCCCTGCAGTCAGCCGTGATAGGCTACATAAATGTTTACGTAGCCTATCACGGCTGACTTCAAAAAAAACCCCAACAACAACGCACGTACGCAAACGGCAGCGGCCACGGCCGCCACCATTTGCATTCCTTATTTTGGCACGGCTTAGTCTACGTCAAGATTTACGTAGACTAAGATGGCGGAAATAAGGGGAACGCAAATAGCGTAGCGGATGCTACGCTATTTGCGTTCCCCTTATTTTTTTGCTGTCTTAGTCTACGTAAATCTTGATGTAGACTAAGATGTGCCAAAATAAGGAACGCAAATGGCGGCGGCTGTGGCCGCCACCATTTGCGTACGCGTGTTTTTTGTTTTTGTTTTTTAAACTTAGCCGTGATAGGCTACGTAAACATTTACGTAGCCTATCATGTGTTTTTCTTTTAAACTGGAAATGGTGGTGGCGGCAGCCTGTCGGAAGACCAGCTGCCGCAGCCGAACCGCCGCCGCCGCCGCCAGGAAGATCCGCCCCAGGTAAGTCTCGTCCCAGGGGGGGCGGGGGGGCAGACCGTTCCGCCACCGATTTTGGGGGGCCGAATACGCTGGCATTTGGCCTCCCCGAGATCCATGGCAGAATTCTCTGACATCCCTATGTGAACCGAGAACTACCGGAAGTACAAGCTGGGTTTCAAAAAGGCAGAGGAACTAGAGATAAAATCACCAACATTCGTTGGTCATGGAGAAAGCAAGAGAATTCCAGAAAAACATCTATTTCTGCTTCATTGACTATGCTAAAGCCTTTGATTGTGTGGATCACAACAAACTGTGGCAAATTCTTAAACAGATGGGAGTACCAGACCACCTTACCTGTCTCCTGAGAAATCTGTACGAGGGTCAAGAAGCAACAGTAAGAACCAGACATGGAACAACCGATTGGTTCAAAATTGGGAAAGGAGTACGACAAGGCTGCATATTGTCGCCCTACCTATTTAACTTATATGCAGTGTACATCATGAGAAACGCCGGGTTGGATGAATCATAGGTCGGAATTAAGATTGCCGGGAGAATTATCAACAACCTCAAATACGCAGACGATACCACCCTAATGGCAGAAAGCGAAGAGGATCTCAAGAGCCTCTTTTGAGGGTGAAAGAGGAGAGTGCAAAAGCTGGTTTGAAACTCAACATTAAAAAAACGAAGATCATGGCATCTGGCCCCATCACTTCCTGGCATATAGAAGGGGAAGAAATGGAAGCAGTGACAGATTTTATTTGCTTGGGCTCCAAGATCACCACAGACGGTGACTGTAGCCATGAAATTAAAAGACGCTTCCTCCTTGGGAGGAAAGCTATGGCAAACCTAGACAGCATAGTAAGAAGCAGAGACATCACCTTGCTGACAAAGGTCCGTCTAATCAAAGCTATGGTTTTCCCAGTAGTAAGGTATGGCTGTGAAAGCTGGACTATAAGGAAGGCTGAGCGCCGAAGAATTTATGCTTTTGAACTGTGGTGCTGGAGAAGATGCTTCCGAGTCCCCTGGACTGCAAGGAGGTCAAATCAGTCCATCCTAAAGGAAATCAACCCCGAAAGCTCATTGGAAGGAAAGATACTGAAACTGAAGCTCAAATGTTTTGGCCACCTAATGCGAAGAGAAAACTCACTGGAGAAGACCCTGATGCTGGGAAAGATTGAAGGCAAAAGGAGAAGGGGACGGCAGAGGATGAGATGGCTAGATAGCATCACCGATGCAATGAATATGAACTTGAGCACGCTCCGGGAGAGAGCGGAGGACAGGAAGGCCTGGCGTGCTATGGTCCACGGGGTGACGAAGAGTCAGACACGACTTAACAACTGAACAATTTTTGTTGGTATCCTCCTAACACCTTGTCAAATATGACTTTTGTTCTGGAAAAAGTTGCACAAACAAGGGCCTCATGGCAGCTAGGAGCAGTAGATCTAGATGTAAATTCATGACCTGTATGTCCTCTATCTCAATTGAGTTAAAAGGAGTTGCCCTTCTGCAGTCAGCAGAGCTTAGGAACTCTGGACAAATGCAAATACCTTTCTGACTTTCAAGTCTCCACCCTAGCCAAGCAACCCATGAGGATACCTTTAAATTGGCCAATCTAAGCCTTGGCAGGGAATCTGGTCCACTCCTGAAGCATCATCACATTTGATGGATCAGCTGCTTAAAGAATCATCTGGTTATCCCCACAGTCTCTTTTGCTACCTCTACCCAATTGCCTCTCAGAAGCATGGGTTTTGCAAGGCTTACCCAGCATTAGGAAGCCAGGAATCTCTGAAAGACTCCTGTACATTCCCCAGTGTCAAGCTATTGATTCCTTTGTTTACATTCATTCTGAAACCAGCCAGAGTTATTGCCCACTTTGTGCTCTTTACCTGAACACTATAATTGCCTTTGAAACCAACTTCTCAGTGCTTGATTTACTGTCGCTCCAAGATCTTCCTGGAGTTTATTGGGCTTGCTGCTCATTCCTTGTTATCCTTTTTAGCACTACCCTCCTCTCCAAGGCTGAACCCACTTTCCCAGGCTAAGAATTTTTCCTCTTGTATGCACCACCTTGCTGCCTTGTATGCCCATATATATATGTTGCCTTGTACCACCCTGATAGAGCTTCACACCCTATGTATTACCCATTGCTACATTTTGATGGCATTTTCAGGGGGGTTGCCCATCCCACCCACACTGGTGTTCAATTGCTTGGTACAACGTGTGCAAGAAGGGATCTCCACTTTGTGTGCATAGCCACATTTATGTGGCTACAGACCTTGCTGTCATACCTTCTTGGACCTATGCAGCAACTGTAACTCACAGTGGAGCAATGGGGCTGTTAAGGTTGACAGATTTAAGCTCAGCTGTTTCACTTCTGGCGGACAAACTGGGAGCATACTAGAGCATTGTGCTGAGGTTTTCCAGGGTCTCGAACCAGGCCCAACCCAAAATGTAGGCTTGTGGCAAAAGGTATCACCAGACATTGTTGTTTTTGCTATATAGACAATCATGTATATTTATGAAATATTTATATTCCACCTTTCTGTCTTTAGAGACACTCCAAGGCTGCTAACAAAATGACATACTATGAATGTCAGAACATTAAAGGTGCTTTATTATAATATATTATCCTTGAAATGTATTAATGTTGTTTTTTGCAGATACAGTTACAAAAAGGAACAGGTGGCAAACTTATTCTTCACATTCACCTGCCATCTGTGATGTGGCAGGTTGGTATATGGGAGAGTATCTTTTTCACAGTTGTGAAATTAACTGCTGGAAGAGGCTCATCTGGCCCAATCATCGATGGCCTTCTGCCATGCATTTAAGATCAGGCTTTTTCAGAAAGCATAAGGCAGTGGTCTGGTAGAATGATGAATTGTATCTTCATACCTCCTAGCTGATTTTATCCTGGTTCTGTTAACATTTCTTGTATTGTGCTTTTGTTTTAACGATTTACTGATTTTCCTACAATCTCATGAGGTGTTCATTTGGAGGTCCTCAAGTCTAAATCCTCATGCAGAATATTGGCCTAAGTTGTAAGGTACATATCGGTACATTCTAAAACACAAGTGGACTTTTCTTAGAAGGGGGCAGGGCGGGGGTGGTGGAGAATGTCACACCACTCCAGAAGAGGCCTTCTCTGTCATGGCGCCTGTACTCTGGAATGCCCTGCCACAAAGAGATTCAGCTGTTTAGTTTTCCTCCGTTTGTTTTGCCAACAAGCCAAGATATTTCTGTTTAGGAAAGCCTTTGCTAATTGCTAATATTTCAGTGCTGCTGTTAAAACCTGCATTGCAGATTTGTTTTAGGTCACGGGTGGGCAACTTGTGGGCCTCAAGATGTTGCTGGACTGCAACACTCATCAGCCCTAGCCAGCATAGCCAACAATATCTGGAGGGCCATATGTTCCCCAATCCCTGTTCTAAGCTGTAATGTCATGACTGCTGGTTTGTTTCAAACACTGCTTTTGTCTATTTTATATTTGGATGAGTTTTAGTTACTTTGAGCACTTTCAAAAGCAGAGAATGAGTAATTCATTTTATAAACCATTGAAATCCTTATTAAAATCAGTAACTGTTGAGACAAAACCTAACCCGCCCCATGTAAATATTTATTTTCAGTGTACATGTGAAGTACCCTGGAAGGTTGAGCTGGAGAGTCATTTCAATCACATTTTGGCAGCATCAACTAGCTTGGGAAATACACAACTATTAAATGCACAAACCAGATTTATTAGAAAAAACATTTATATAGACATATAAAAAAAATCTGAAAACAAGTGAAGCTACATTAGAGGTTTAAACAATGCAAGGGGGGGGTGCTGTGTGTACTTTTACTCCAGTTTCTATATACAGATAGTAAAATTCCCAAAGTGGAACAACATGAAATGTGAAACACATTATATGAATATACCATATATACACATTCTCACAGAGAAGGCATCTCAATCTTCTATATACTGTAGATGTTAAGAGTTACAGAAATCAGATCACGTTTTCTTTAAACCTAGAGTGGGGAACTTGTGGCCTTCCAGATGTTGTTGAAAAGCAATTCCCATCAGTCCTAAATAGCAAATCCAACGGTGAAGGATGATGGGTGCTACAGTCCAACAATATCTGGAGGGTCATAAATTGCCCACCCCAGCATTAAACAATTAAAATCCAAAGGGCTACTAGAATTTTTGAAGGACATGATTTGGTCCAAATTCTTCTATTTTCCTTTTGAGACAAATCAACAATGTTAGGGAGGATACAAATCAGTTTTTAAGAGTTTCAAGTAGTGAGGCATCACTTCCCATGATGTGCATGTATTTCTTTTGCCTCACTGCATCTCTGCTCAAAAAAGTTAGAAGGATTTTGAAACGATACCACAAACCTTTCTTAGAGAGGCAGAGGTGGGATGAGTGTTCACACTGTAAGTAGCAATCCCTCTTTAAATTTGACTTCAACTCCCTAAAGAAACTAGTATGATTCAGCATAAACAGGCAAAACGAATTTGCTAAAATGTTTTCAGTGAAAGCTTTTTGAAGAGCATTTGGCATAACTAAAGGAAGACTAAAATCTCGGGAACCTGAAGTTCACATCCTGGAAGACCATTTATAAGGGTACGCTTCTATTTGCATAGATTTTTTTCTGACTTAAGAGCTTGTACTCACATCAGTACAATCAGTAAAACAATGTATTGTCTTTTCTCTTGTAGCAGATGAGGCAATGCTCAATTACTTATTGTTTCGACTGTAACAGCAAGCACTTCAGGCTACATTGAACAAAGACATCTTCATAAGCTCTCATAACAGTCAATGCTTTCTGCTGCCCTCTAAGGAGAGAGGTGCATGGCTCTTCCCCTGCACTACTACTGTTCTGAACAAGTTTCTTTCAGAAGGCACTGCCTTATTTTCCTCTATGGTAAAAAAAGAAAGAAGACTTCATGTTGATGAGCTGTCTTCTGTTGTCCGTGCACACTTCAGCAGACTGCTGACTTCTGCTATGCCATTTGTGACAGCAGGGGGAAGGCTGTTTGTGCCAACTTCTTTCCATGCTTGGATGGCCTCTAGTATTCTAGATGGATTGCTAGGACCCAAGTCACAGAGTGCATATGCTGCTGCCAGCTGGACTCCCCAAGCCACATCTGCAAAGGTTGGAAAGATAACAATCAATAGCGTCCATGACTAAAGGCCGTTCAAAAAAATGTAAGCCAGTTAAGTGCAATCGTTTGCTCTAGGGGCTCAGGACCTCAAACACTGGGTTTTCCAGGCCAAAGTCACCTTTCAGTGCCCCTCACACAGGAACTGATACGATAGCTGATACAGGAGCTACAGCTACGATAGTTGATACAGGATAACTGATATGATAGCTGATCATACTGCTGGAAGCTTCACTGCCTCAACCAAATGTTGATGAACGCTCCTGGACATCCTTCCAGCACAGGACAATGGCTCCTAGGCATTTTGCCACCTTTAGCACATTACAATACAAAGCAGAGGATTGTTACCTTTTTCTTTGGTGTGCTGGAGAAAGGTTCCAATTACAGAACTGATATTTTCCACAGCAGAAAAAAATCCTTCTCTCAGTCCTATTTGGCCTAGTCGACCTGTGAAGAGCCAGAAGAAGAAGTGAAGATGGAAGAAGCACCATGGTCTAACGACAAAGAAGGGGGAGGCAAGCTCCGGTGCTTGAAAAAGCAAAATGTATCATGCTCTACGTATTTCGGGATATCTCCTTCTTCAGAAGCTGTTCGCTCTCTTGTTCTAAAATGAACAGTAATTCTTTCCTCTGGAGGCTGGCACATGCTACTCCTAAAGCCTATCTCTCTCCACGTAGGCTTTAGGAGTAGCCTGTGAAGAGCTAACAGAAAGAGGTGATTATGGCCCACTTCTCACTGAGCTGGTAAACTTGTGCCTGAGCTGTGCCATATCAGATTGTAGGTGGGAGCTCATACATTTGAGTGTTCTGCCATACAAAGAATACACATTTTCAACATAAACTAACTAGATGTCAGGGAGCAGCTCTTTCCTCCAACCTCAAGTTGTTAAAAGGCAGGGAAGTTTTTGCATGGAGGAGTATCCAAATATGCCAGCTCTAGTTTGCAGTCTCAAGTGGTACAGCCCAGACACAAGTTTACCACCTCACTGAGTACCATGCCTATGTTTCATTGATGCCCTTGATGAGCAACCAATTTCACCAGAGTGGGGACAGCAAAGGATCTTTCCCTGCAGTGACATGCTGACAAGGCTAGCTCCCATTCCTTTACTCCCTGTGTTCAAGGCTGATGGATAAATACACACACAAAAGGGTGCACAGGGAAGAAAATTCACCCCTACCCACATGTTTCTCTTTCCAAGCTGGAAAATCTCTTCCTCATGCAGCTCCCCGTCTCTCTTCTCCCTCCCCTTTCACTTTTTCCAATCCAATGTGGCTGTGGAAGGGGGGAGGGAGGGAGAGAGAGAGAGAGAGAGAGAGAGAGAGAGAATGGACAGAAAGTACTTTTGGGGGGCAGAAGGAGCAAGACAAGAGATCGGTTGCTCATCTGCTCTTCAATCTGGGAAAAGTAAAAAGGGATGATGTGGAGAATGGAGGAGTCAGATCCTGGATGTACTCCTTGGCTTCAATGTGGCAGCAAGGATGAGAGAACTATGTGTATGTGGTGGATGACTAATAAAGAAGTGATCTCCAATTCCAAAGCCATGTTCTGCCCTCAGATTCCAATGACTATTCCATCTTGTCATTATAGTGAGAACAAAATGAAGACAGGATGTCGTAAAGATCATATATCCAGCTGCATCTCTTGTAGGCTCTGATGACTTCTGAGGGAAATAAGAATCCTATCCTCTTGATTCTCAGAGCCTGCAGCCAGGACATGAAAGCCAGCATAATCTCAAATTAATAATTCCTTTTGTTCATGCAAACAGATGTAGACTAACCAGGAGATATCATCTTCATGGTAAACAAACAAGAAGATTCCAAAGAGCCTAGTTCTGGCAGAAAAAGCTCTACATACTTACCAATCAGCCGGAGCACTGTTGCTACAATTATATCAGAAGAGGAAGAAACACCTCCATTGCCCTTTCTGTTCTTTATCCACTTATCCATGATAGGCCAGAGTTCTTTACTGTGAAAGAAAATAGACAATGTGTCCAGACACACTTTCCTTTTGAAACTAGCATGACCCACCAGAGCTGTATCACACTGCTTTTGAAAAATAAAAAAGGGGTTGGTTGAGAAAACATTGTAAATTATATTTATTACAGAACATGGCTTACTGTAACACCTCTCCACCTGCCTTAACTGCCTATCCACGCTGAAGGAGAATGAATAGACAAGGCCACACAAGTCTGATCATATATATTTTGCTGTCAAGGGACAGACAACTGGGAGCCCAAAGGCTCAGTCTTGCTCCTGGGCACTTCTTATCTGACCAGCCTAGCTCCTGATTTCAAGGACACCTCCCTCAGCTGCCAATTTCCATTACACATCTCATCCGTTCTCTCCTTCATGGAACCAAGGTATAGGAAGGCAAAGGCCGCTTTATTCCACTCCTCCCCAGTGTCAAAAGCCCTCCCTTAACATGCATCCTAGTTATTTTTGTGTATGTGAAAGCTGCAACCCAGGTAAATTGAGGGGCATAAAGGGAAGAATGCTAAAAAATCCTCTACTGCTGTTCACACTGGGGTAAGGGGGTTAAAGAGCCCTTTGCTTGTGGCTCAGACCTAATGACAGAAGGGCGTTATAAAAGGAGGGCTCTGCCAAAGTTGCTATTCATGGCGGTAAAGGGGTGGGCCAAGATTTAAAGAGCTGTTGGGCTGTTGGCAAGGGATAGGTTGCACCTCACAAAGGCTGGGAAGAATGTGTTTGGCCACAGCATGAAGAACTTCATCAGGAGGGCTTTAAACTGAATCCTACGGGGAAGGGAGACGTACAGTTGGGGGTAACAATGGACGAAGGCTCATGCACCGCAACAGAGAGAACAGCTCTAATAGCACCCAATAATAGTCTTCAGAAACATGTAGGAAGAAAGCCAGACTATGAAGCACATGGTCTTTGATGCCAGAGTATGGGAAACAAACAGAACAAACTTGAACTCTTAATACAAGAGGAAAATTATGACTTGATAGGTGTAACTGAGACTTGGTGGGATGACTCTCATGACTGGAATACAGCAATTGAAGGATATCACTTGTTCAAAAAGAACAGGAGGAACAGAAAGGGAGGTGGGGTTGCACTGTATGTGAAAAATACATATCTCTGCACAGAAATACAGGAGGATGAGCTTGGTAGCCCCATCAAGAGCATCTGGATCAAAATAAATGGAGCAAAGAATAAAAGGAACCTGGTGGTCAGAGTCTACTACTGGCCACCCAATCAAGGAGAAGATGAGGATGAAACTTTTGAGTTTCAAATTGCAAATTGCCAATGTTTCAAGGAAGCATGATGTAGTAGGAATGGGGGACTTCAATTTCCCTGATATTTGTTGGGAGACAAATTCTGCAAAACATGGCCCCTCCAGGAAGTTCCTGACTTGTGTGGTGGATAACTTCCACCTACAGAAAGTAGAGGAATGAACTAGAGGATTGGCTATGCTTGACTTGATCCTAACCAACAGAGATGACTTAGTGGATCGAGCAGCAGTTACAGGAACTCTGGGGGAAAGCGACCATGTTATACTTGAGTTCTTGGTTCTAAAGGAAGCAAAAGCCAAGTGTAGTCAAATGCGTACCCTGAAAATGGGAAAGCTGATTTTAATAAACTCAGAACAATTATAAGTAGGGTCCCATGGCAAGCGACTCTAATGAGAAAAGGAGTCCAAGATAGGTGGGAGCTTTTAAAAAAGGAAATTCTCAAGGCATAATTACAAACAATTCCAACGAGAAGAAAAGGTGGAAGACAACAGAAGAAGCTAATGTGGCTTCACAAAAAGCTAAGAGATGACCTGAAAACAAAAAAGGACACATATAGGAAGTGGAAAGAAGGCCAAGCAACAAAGGAAGAGTACGGGCAGGTAGCACAGAATTGCAGGGATAGTGTCAGGAAGGCTAAAGCTGAGAACGAGCTGTGGTTAGCAAGGGATGCTAAAAGCAACAAAAAGGCTTTCTTCAGCTACGTGCATAGTAAAAGGCAGAGGAAAGAAATGGTGGTTCAGCTATTAAATAAGGATGGCAAAATGATAACAGATGACAAAGAAAAGGCAGAGGTGCTCAATTCCTACTTTGGCTCAGTCTTCTCCCAAAAGAGGGTCTACGACCCCGCCTGGCAAAGGCAAAGTACAGGCTGAAGGGGCAGGATTGCAGCTTGGGATCGATAGTCAAGGAACATCTCATTACTTTGAATGATTTAAAATCTCCAGGGCCAGATGAACTGCATCCTAGAGTAATAAAGGAACTGGTAGAAGAACTCTCAGAACCTCTGTCTATTCTCTTTGAGAAATCATGGAGGACGGGGGAAGTGCCAGATGACTGGAGGAGGGCTAATGTTGTTCCTATCTTCAAAAAGGGTAAAAAGGAGGAACCTGGGAACTACAGACCAGTCAGTCTGACATCAATCCCTGGGAAAATTCTGGAGCAGATCATAAAGCAATCCATCTGGAAGCATCTTGAAAACCATGCAGTGATTACTCAAAGCCAACAGGGATTTGTCAAGAACAAATCCTGCCAGACGAATCTGATCTCATTTTTTGTTCAAGTCACCTCCCTTGTGGACCGTGGGAATGCTGTGAATATAATATACCTCGACTTCAGCAAAGCTTTCGACAAAGTGCCCATGATATCCTGATGAGCAAACTAGCTCAAAGTGGGCTAGATGAAACAATGATCCAGTGGATCCACAGTTGGCTACAGAATCGGACTCAAAGAGTGCTTATCAATGGGACCTTCTCAAACTGGGGAGAGGTAACGAGTGGGGTACCGCAGGGCCCAGTGCTCTTCAACCTTTTTATTAATGACTTGGAGGAGGAGGTGCAGGGACTGCTGATCAAATTTGCAGATGACACAAAATTGGGCAGGGTAGTTAATACTTTGGAAGACAGAAACAAAATTCAAAGTGATCTTGCTAGACTGGAGCACTGGGCAGAACACAACAGAATGACATTTAATAGGGATAAATGCCAAGTTCTGCACCTAGGAAAAAGAAACCAAATGCACAGTTACAAGATGGGGGATACGTGGCTGAACAACACTACAAGCGAGAAGGATCTTGGCATTGTTGTAGATCACAAGCTGAATATGAGCCAACAATGTGATGTGGCTGCAAAAAAGGCAAATGCTATTTGGGGCTGCATTAATAGAAACATAGCTTCCAAATCCTGGGAAGCACTAGTTCCCCTCTACTCAGCACTAGTTAGGCCTCATCTGGAGTACTGTGTCCAGTTTTGGGCACCACATTTTAAGAAGGATGCAGACAAACTGGAAAGGGTTCACAGGAGGGGAACAAAGATGATCAGAGGACTGGAAACAAAGCCCTATGAAGAGAGACTGAAAGAACTGGGCATGTTTAGCCTTGAGAAGAGAAGACTTAGGGGAGATATGATAGCACTCTTCAAGTACGTGAAAGGTGGTCACAGAGAGGAAGGCCAGGATCTCTTCTTGATCATCCCAGAGTGCAGGACACGGAATAATGGGCTCAAGTTACAGGAAGCCAGATTCCGGCTGAACATCAGGAAAAATTTCCTGTTAGAGCAATATGACAATGGAACCAATTACCTGGGGAGGTAGTGGGCTCTCCCACACTGGAGGCATTCAAGCCGAGGCTGGACAGCCATCTGTCAGGCTCTGACTTGGATTCCTGCATTGAGCAGCGGGTTGGACTCGATGGTCTTATAGGGCCCTTCCGACCCTACTATTCTATGATTCTATGAGCCCTGTGCCATTTTGTCAGCGGGAGTAGGCAGAGCCAGTACTATGGGCTCGTTCACAGTCCTTGCTCAAACAAAAAATCTGGCTCTCATTAAGAATTAGTTGCTGACTAGAGCCGAAAAAAACAAAACCAGCCACTTTGAAAATCCAGTGAAGAATTAATATTGTTTAACATTCAATTATTCTGAAGCAGGGTAAGCCAAACGATTACATCAAATGACCAAACCAAATGACCAGCCAAAATAATGTATGTTTTATTCACTCAGTCATTTTCATCTTGATTTACTATGCTGCCTCCTCCAAAAGAACCAACTTAATAGCTGGTAGAGATGGAAAAGTACTGCACTTATTGCATGAAAATATGTCAGTGTAGGGTTGTACCAGCTTGCACAGAAGGGCTATCATAGGCATTAATGGGGGATTTTTAGGGGCTAATGGGCTTAGCATGTTGTCAAACCCCAAGCATGTTTTGGCCCTGGTATGCTGAGGGCCTTATTACAGGGAAGGTGCTCTACAGCCACATTATAGTTTCTCCAGTTTTCTGTATCTCCACTCCTACACCTCTACATCATGTGGAATCCCTTGTAAGTTCTTTTTATGCATATATACTGTTACTTCCTTTCATAGTGATCTGAAAGCATCCACTGATATTGCTTGTCCATTGATGTATAGCAAACTGGCTACCAAATGAGGGAATGTAGGCATGATGATAAGCTGTGCCTGAGCAGATGGCCAAGTGGTAGCCAACTTCACTTTCCTGTTCTCAGCGGGCTTTGCCACACTTCGTCCCACCAGCAGTGGCACCTTTCCCCCACAGGTTTCTATTGTGACTTGTAGATTTGGGAGGGATGCCATATTGTGAAAGCTGCAGCATGGCTCAGCCTGCCATTCAGAGTTTGAAAATGCCAAATATGATTGCAAAATTGCGAGGGCGGGGGGAGAGAAAGCAAGAGGATTTGCCTGCTGATCTCACACTTTTTCTGTACTGCTTCTATTGATAAGAAAAGTCAGATGTTCCCCAAGCACAGTCTATTACTTTGCCGCTGTCACCCAACCCCACAGCTTTGATTTAAACATACCTCTCCTGCCTACACCAGATAAATGTTTCCACTTAAGACTGACATTGGGAACATAACTATTAAGATTGCCATGATTATGTTTTACCATTGTATACTAATGTGGGTATTGATAAGGCTGGAAAGGCCATGTAGAAAATGTATTAATGTAAAAAGCTAATAATACCTTATGATGTTGTCATGGGTCCAACACCACTTTTGATGTGAGCACAGCAGATCAATAGCAAACA